>NC_069103.1:6782968-7982968 GCF_947172395.1 Bicyclus anynana | reverse complement strand
CAAAAGGTCTCAGCCCAGAATTGGTAAGACGGTAGTGTTACAAGTGAGTAGGTACGTTAAGCTTCCTACGGTCATTATAATTTAGGTATTTTTTGATAGTGGTCATTATCGATAAAGAATTTAAAAATTATGACCCTAGGCTCGCCAACTCGCATTGGAGCAGCGTGGTGGTTTCATATTCTATATCTCCTCTCCTCTAAGGGAGAGAAATCAAGCACGCAATAGTCTTGGGCGCCATTATTATAAGTCGCACAAACCCGTTAATTAGGACTAAAACAAAACAAATACTTTGTTTTGTTTTAGTCCTAATTACCTACCACACAATACATAATCTGTAGAAGGTGAACTTGTTTTTATGTACCACAGAATACATAATATGTAGTAGGTAAACTTGAGATACATGGAATATAACGAGATCGCCCCAGGCTGTCGAAAATCCCGCCCGTGTAATTTTGTTCGCGGAGGTTTTGCGCAAACAAAAGTAAATTTCGAATATACACAACCTTTCTGAAAGAGAATTTTGAAATAAACATCGCTAAAATAAATATCTGGTTATTTCTGTTTACGTTATTTGTGAAACCTTTATTGTTCGATGATAAACGGGCTTATTTCGATACGGTGAATATGTAGCTCGCAATTATTGTTTCTGTTTGATCCTTTCTGGAATCAAAAATAAATAAAAAGTTTCTGGTATTTTGTAGAAACTTTCATATCGCTGAACGTGGGTATATGAATGTATTTTTTTAAATCCCTATGTTTTTGTATTTCAATCTTTTATCTGTGAAACGTTGACGCCATTACAATTGTGTACGACATTTTCAATTATTTGACCTCATTAATTTATTTTGCTTGTTCTGTGGACGCCTAACACTTTAGTTTATAATAGAAGGACATAGGCCTCTTGCATGGACTTCCAAATAACATGGTCTTGAGCCGCCAGCATCCAGCGACTCCTTGCAACCCGCTTGATGTCCTCAGTCCACCTAGTTGGGGGTCAACCAACATTGCGCTATCCGCAATTCCAGCACCATGGGACCCTGAAATCTAGATTAAATCATAATTTCATTTAACACTAAAGACTTGTTCATGATAAACTACCTCCAAGGTTTGGCGTATTAATTAAAAGTTACCACGCGATTTAGATATTCGTGTATACGAGTATACCTAATAGTTATGTACTAAAAGCCTATTAAAACCAGCCAACCAGCATTATATAGAAGCTGAAAGTTTGTCACATTATATGCTCCTACCAAAGACTTTCACGATGTTGGATAAATGTACCAGCCTATCTTAATGACTACCAAGCCAGGTCTGAGGGCTAGGCTTCCCTCCTTATAGGGAAGGGGATATAGAGCTTATACCAACCACGTTACTCCAAAGTGGGTTGGCGGGATGGTGACAATTGTGACGACCACAATCGGATGTTAGTTATAATAACCGGGACCAAGGGCGGGTTCTTCGAGGCACGAGGATGCAACAATACCAACTTCCCAACTTCCGGCTGAATTTTTACTAAAATTCTTAGCAGCAAGAAAAGCAGTTTCATAGCAAGACCTCGTAATGCAAAGCTACATACGAGCCCTATACATATACCCCGGACCACCCTATATGAAAGTCACCGACATAGCTCAACGAGTCGCTAATCTGAAGTGGTAATGGGCAGGGCACATCGAAGAGCCGTTGGACGTTGGGGTCCCAAAGTGCTGGAATGGCTACACCAAACTAGAAAGCGCAGTGTTGGTCACCAAATAAACTGACGACATCAAGTAAGTCGCAGGAATTCGCTGGATGCGATCGTGATATTTGGGAGTCTCTACAAAATCCTGGCAGTCGAACCCCATCGGCTGATTTGATGATGATAATATAAATACCACAAAATCTTACAACAATGTTATAGATTACACAATAATTAATAATTAAGCTTAATTTTAGCCACAAATTCCTCGCAATTTGATCTAATAAACGCTACTTTAACCTAAACCAATATAGTAGAGCAGAGCTAGTAGGTACCTCATTCATCCAAGCCCGTAATTTCAGTGCCGACATCAATTACGTTACGAAACATTCCCTTTGAAAAATTACACGCTTTCGATTTCCTTCAAATTGAGAGATTAGACAATTATAGGCTAGCAGACACTTTTTCAAATTACAATAGCATTCTACTAAATTTTTAAAAATTTATTAATTCTCTGCGTGCGTGAATCCGCATTGGGCCAGCGTGGTGGACTGTTGGCCTAACCCCACTCATTCTGAGAGGAGACTCGAGCTCAGCAGTGAACCGAATATGGGTTGATAATAATGACGATGATGATGATTCTACTAGATTAAATAAAATATGTTTTATTGAGACATGAATATACGTACATAAAAAATATTTTTTTAATATTTAAAAAAAAAATAGTTTTTTGACAATAGGTACGAGCCACAATACTGTCAGCCATGATGGTCTATATTTTAACGGTTTCGTGACGTCACGTTAACACTAAATCTTAACGTGTGTTTAATCTTACTTGAATGTTTTCCCAAGTGTTTAGAAATATTTACACGATACTAAAACACAAACAAGCTTTTATTTAATTTTTTTTAATTATAAAAGGCCGTGTTTGTCCGGGCCATTCTTTGGAACAGCTTAGCCGATTTTAACGTCACTTTAACTGGTAGAGGAGGTTATTGAGCCACATACAGGCTACTTTTTATCCCGGAAAAATCCATGGCTCTCGTGGGATTTATGAAAAACTGAATTTCACGTCCAATAAAAACTAAACTAAAGATAAAAACATAACGCCCGAAAACCCAATTTCCGTGAGCAAACATTTATATTTCTCCTTTTACCGTCTTCATGGAAATCAATTCATACATATGGATTATGGTAATAGTAATGTGGGCATGTCGCTTCTATAAATTGGTTGGTGCTTTTTTCTTAGACTTGGAATAAAGTTTTTTCGGATCGCACGAATTGTTGAGAAATTTCCGTTGTCTATCGTTTATTATGTCTTTATCAGGCAATAGCTGACGCCGAGTGGTTTCACCCGCGTGGTTCTCGTTCCCGTAGGAATACGGGGAATATATAGCCTATAGCCTTCCTCAATAAATGGCCTATCTAACACGGAAAGAATTTTTTAAATCGGACCAGATTTCTGAGATTAGCGCGTTTAATCAATCAAACAAACAAACAAACTCTTTAGCTTTTGATATTAGTGTAACTTATACAAGTTGATACATCTACAGATTGGTTTAAAATGTCTGTTTTTTATAATTGACGGAATAACAGGTTTTTAACCATTTGATTTTTAGGCCTAAAACAATTAACCAAATAATACTATAGGTTAGATTTTTGTTTGTTCGATTTAACGGAAAAACTACTCGACCGATTTGAAGATTTCATTCACCATTAGACAGCTACATTTTTACCTAATAACATAGGCTATATTTTCTCCCCGTATTCCCATGGAAGAACCAAAGTCACCGACATAGCTCAAGGAGTTGCGAAGCTGAAGTGGCAATGGGCGAGGCACATAGTTCGAAGAGCCGATGGACGTTGGGGTCCCAAAGTGCTGCGTCGAACCCGCACTAGAAAGCGCAGTGTTGCCCGACCCCCCACCAGGTGAACTGACGACATCAAGCGAGTCGAAGGGATTCGCTAGATGCAGGTAGCTCAGTATCGTGATGTTTGGAAGTCCCTACAAAAGGCCTATGTCGTGCAGTGGACGTCCATCGGCTGATATGATGATGATGATGATGATATAACCGCGGGAGTGTGGCAGTCAGTAATACGTAATCAAGTGGCCGTTTCATTGTAATTTTACCTCTCACATATCACGAAAATCGCACATGTCCAATACATCGCCTGGTGACTGAGCTTCGCTATGACGTCACCAACATAACCTATATTTAGATGTGACACATTTTATTATAAACAGGAGATAGAAATATTTATACACGAGACATGTTTGCCATTTCATATTTGCATATTGTATGAATCTATTTACGTTTAAAGGAGCAGAGGTGCGCGCCGGTTTATCTTCAAGATCGTGTTTTCAGCATAGAGTTACTGTGTACTACGTATTAGAGAAGACAACCTATCACTTTTTTTCCGTGGCGCAGTGGTATGCGCGGTGGATTTACAAAACGGAGGTCCTGGGTTCGATCCCCGGCTGGGTCGATTGACATTTTCTTAATTGGTCCAGGTTTGGCTGGTGGGAGGCTTCGGCCGTGGCTAGTTACCACCCTACCGGCAAAGACGTACTGCCAAGCGATTCAGCGTTCCGGTACGATGCCGTGTAGAAACCGAAAGGGGTGTGGATTTTCATCCTCCTCCTAACAAGTTACCCCTAGTGTTTTGGTCGCAAGAAATCTATCTACCTATATCTACTATATTTTAAAGACGTAAGTTTGTAGTACTGTAGGGTAATCTCTGAATCTACTGATCTGATTTTGACAATTCTTTTACCACTAGAAAGTCACGTTATTTGTGAGTGTGTGGCTATATTTTATCTACATATCCTCACGGAAACGAGAACTACGCTATTGAAACCGCTAGAGTATGCTATGCATACGCGATTTAGCGCTGCATATTTTTAACCGACTTCAAAAAAGGAGGAGGATCTTTTTTTATGTATGTTCACCGATTATAATAGCAGGTATGGGTATAGGTAGACTTTGATATTTTATTTGATATTTTAGAGATGCAGCAAATACTTTAATCAGTCAGGCAAAATGATATTGTTTAAAACGGGCAAAATGATATTCTCTAATGAAAATGAAATGAAATGAAATGAAAATATACTTTATTGTACACCACACAGAAACATACGATACAGAAAAATAATGGAAAGAAAGAAAATGCACAATAGGCGGCCTTATCGCTTAAAAGCGATCTCTTCCTAGCAACCTAACGAAGAAACTAATAATAAAAATTATAAAGATATAGGCTAGTACTCTAGTATGTACGTAGTACGTAGTATCTAGTACGTAGTATCTCTAGTACGTAATACTGTAGTAACTCAATGGTTTTCAGACGGATTAAATTATACATTCATGTGTACAAAGTTAGATATTATGTTTATTCACTGAGAGTTTTCTTCACGCTATACGTAGGTGTTTGGTATAAATAAACCATAGGGTGTTTATTAAACCTAAGTACAGTTTATCTGGTGGTAAATTTCTAGCTACGAGTATTTATTATACATAAAATAAATTAGATTTAAATAAATTACAAAATACCTTCTGCTAATTGGTATGTCATCATCATCATTAACAATTCATATTCGACTCACTGTTGAGCACGAGTCTCCTCTTAGGATGAGAGGGGTTAGGCCTTAATCCACCACGCTGGTCCAATGCGGATTGGCAGACTTCACACTCTAGAGAATTAAGAAAATGTTCAGGTATGCAGGTTTCCTCACGATGTTTTCCTCAACGTTTGAGGCACGTGATATTTAATTTCTTAAAATGCACACAACTGAAAAGTTGGACGTGCATGCCTCAGACTGGATTCGAACTTACGTCCTCCGGGGTGATTATGCCTATACTGATAGGGCAAACCAACAGTCCAAAGGGTGGGAATTGAACTCCAGATCTGTCGGATCTGAGTATGATACCTAAACCGTGGAGCTATTTGAGGTTGATGTGTATGGCAAAGCAACGTTCCTATTTGAAGATATCTAATAATTCTGTTTAACACTGTCATTACATTGTTTGACGGCCTCCGCGGCGCAGTGGTATGCGCTGAGGACTTACAAGACGGATCTCCTGGGTTCGATCCCCGGCTGGACCGATTGAGGTTTTCTTAATTGGTCCAGGTCTGGCTGGTGGGAGGCTTTGGCCTTGGCTAGTTACCACCCTACCGACAAAGACGTACCGCCAAGCGATTTAGCGTTCCGGTACGAAGTCGTGTAGAAACCGAAAGGGGTGTGGATTTCATCCTCCTCCTAACAAGTTAGACCGATTCCATCTCATATTGCATCGCCACTTACACATCAGGTGATTTACCACCTAACTTGCAAAGAATAAAAAAGTACTTACATTTTCCCCAAAACGTTTCATAGTAAAGAGGCCTCAACCTCATAATATTATATTATAACTAGCGGACTCGCTCAAGCTTCGCTTTGACTTATTAATTTATTTATTTGCACTTCTTCCCTATCCCTACCTTACACTACCATACTCCTACCCCTAACCCTACCCTACCCCTACCCTACCTCTACTCTACCCCTACCCTACCCTACCCTACAACTACCCTACCACTACCCTACCCCTACCCTATCCCTATACCATAAACCTACCCTACCACTACCCTACCCTACCCCTACCCTACCCCTACCTTACCCCTACCCTACCACTACCCTACCCTACCCCTACCCTACCCCTACCTTACCCCTACCCTACCCCTACCCTACCCCTACCCTACCCCTACCCTACCCCTACCCTACCGCTACCCTACCCCTACCATATCCCTATACCATACCCCTACCCTACCACTACCCTATCCTAGGATTTAGAGGTTTGAAAAATAGATGTTGGCCGATTCTCAGACCTACTGAATATGCACAAAATCGGTCGAGCCGTTTCGGAGGAGTTCAAGTTCGAACACCGCGACACGAGAATTTTATATATTAGATTTTATTTAAATAGATCAAAATAAGACAAAAATTAATTTATGCAATCATTAGACTACATTAGTGCCAGAGTCGCTAAATAAACTACACCAGTATCAAGCAATTATTTGTTTCGCTATTGTTTGGATTATGGAGAAAAACAATGTCAATTAACGGGAAACAATTGAACGTGAAATAGAAATTTCAGTAGGCTGTTTATTGTTTAATGTTGTTTTGTTATTGTTATGCCATCAGCTCTCATTATTCAGTATTTTATTACCCTAACAATAAGTATTTTATTCTATAGCTAAAAAATCAATATTATTGTCTATATAGAGTCAGAGTTACTTTTTAAAAGCTGTCAGCACATAAGCATATGTAAGCTTAATCTTATCTTAATATAAAATGCGAAAGGTCATTCATCACGAAATCTCGAAACACACCACTAGACGTACAAAGATAAAATTCGACAGGGACTTAGCGATATAGTCTCGTTCATATGTGCCATTTAGATCAAAAAAAGTTCTACGTCTCCCATAAAAATGTTTGAGGTGTCATTCGATTCGAAATTACAATTTTGCAAAATATGCTAGCGGGTCTCCAATTTTTTCAAAAACTCCACATTCAACTACTTTTTATCCCGAAAAAATCCATGGATTGATGAAATTTTCAAAAACCTGTTGATTTTGATGGTATGAATGTTTCTTGTCTTTCACTCCTCGGCTATTGGACCGAATCACCCGAAATTTGATGTAGAGATTATATTATAGTCTGGAATAACACATACTTTATATACCGGAAAAATTCATGTTTCTCATGGGTTTGTGAGAAACCCATGAGAAACATGAATTAAGAAAAAGTAAATTCCACGCGGACGAAGTCGCGGGTGTCCGCGCTTTTAATTACTATTTATCCAATGTATTCGTTTAATGTACTATTATATTCCGTTGTTTCAATAATGTACATTAAATGAATACATTAATCCAATGTATTCATTTAATGTACATTATTGAAACAATGGAACATTTTTAATTGACGGGAATAAAACAATACAGTCGTTAAGGTTGTTACATCACAGAGTTCGTTTTTGTATCGTCCAAGAACAGAGAACCAATTAATTTGCCAGTGGGTAAATTCCGTTCCGAAAATCAACATTTCAATTATACGGAGGAAAACACAAAAGGTTCCGAAAGCTGAATTTGAAATAATACTACACAAATACTTGGCATTTTACGTAGGTACGTGGAGAATTCGACTGACGACATGAATTTGTCTGCGGCCGCTCTCAAAGCTTTGTTATCTTAGTAAACGGTATTTATATTTTATATATTACGTATAGTATACCTATATATATGAAGAGCTGTGATAGCCCAGTGGATATGACCTCTGCCTCCGATTCCGGAGGGTGTGGGTTCGAATCCGGTCCGGGGCATGCACCTCCAACTTTTCAGTTGTGTGCATTTTAAGAAATTAAATATCACGTGTCTCAATCGGTGAAGGAAAACATCGTGAGGAAACCTGCATACCAGAGAATTATCTTAATTCTCTGCGTGTGTGAAGTCTGCCAATCCGCATTGGGCCAGCGTGGTGGACTATTGGCCTAACCCCTCTCATTCTGAGAGGAGACTCGAGCTCAGCAGTGAGCCGAATATGGGTTGATGACGTGATAGTATACCGTTATGTAAATATTTAAGGAATGTATTTGCTACATGATAAGACCAGGGGCGTAGCTACCGCCGTATGATTATACTGAGCCCCCAGACTTCAGAGGCCCCTGTCAAAGCAAAAAAAATAAAAGTAATCTACAATATTACTTAATCTATGTGGTACTTCTAAAAGCTGCAGAAATTACAAAACTAAAAAAGCAATACTTTATGGTATAGAAAATTAAAATATAAAAAGATTTTTTTGGTATTGGGCCCCAACTTATTTTGATACAGGGCCCGTCTAAAGCACGCTACGCCACTGGTAAGACAAACATTATTTTTAATGTTCATGATTTCTACTATCGTGAGACTTCTTTAATTTGATATATTTACAATGTGAGTGTTATTAATATTAAATTATAATAATACACGGCTAAAACTTACGTGACTCGTCGAAGTATGCTGACTAATATTGAACTCTTACGGGGCCCGTAGTCATGAGGTGGTTCATGCAACGCGGCGTGAGCAAAACCTAAGCCAAGTGTTTGGCTTACGCCGCAATATTTAGTGTAATATGTTCATGATTATTTTAATTTATGTACCTACGTGTTAAGGAACTAGTTGAAACTGAGGTAAAGAACAAAAAGTTTGATGTGGATGTTAACACGTGGCGATAGGTAAACTTTTGTAGAACATGTAATGTACGTCATGTTGACAATTTCTCAGATTTTAACCCTCCTATGGTTAAACTTAGAAGGTGATTATTAGTTGAAACTGAGGTATAATACTGCCTTAGGATACAAAGTTTATGGATAATGTCGCCCTAGGCAAAGTTGTAAAAGATGTAAATATGTAAAGTTGAGACTTTCTCAAATTGCAACCCTCCTTAGATGATGTTTAACTTAGAAGGATAGAACTAGTTTATCATCATCATCATTATCAACCCATATTCGGCTCACTGCTGAGCTCGAGTCTCCTCTCAGAATGAGAGGATATAGTCAATAGTCCACCACACTGGCCCAATGCGGATTGGCAGACTTCACACACGCAGAGAATTAAGAAAATTCTCTGGTATGCAGGTTTCCTCACGATGTTATCCTTCACCGTTAGAGACACGTGATATTTAATTTCTTAAAATGCATACAACTGAAAAACTGGAGGTGCATGCCGCTGACCGGATTCGAACCCACACCCTCATCATATCCACTGGG
Organism: Bicyclus anynana; assembly: GCF_947172395.1. Classification (NCBI taxonomy): domain Eukaryota; kingdom Metazoa; phylum Arthropoda; class Insecta; order Lepidoptera; family Nymphalidae; genus Bicyclus; species Bicyclus anynana. Next base: position 7,973,515 of record NC_069103.1, on the reverse strand, counting down.
TTATCACGGCATTAGTAGTAACTAGTTTATACGGAGGTATATTATAATATTATTCCATTACCTTAGGACTTAGGACCAAAAAGTTTATGGAACTTTAACACGTCGGTATGGGCAAACTTTTGTAAAATATTGAACCGTTATGTAGGTATAATACGAAATAGTTGTACTGAGATTTTCTCGTAATGTTAACCTCTTGAAATGTGGAGGTTAAAAGCCCTCACTGGAAGACGTAATAGCGTAGCCTACTAATAGCACTGCCATGCAAGCCAATATGGCCTAAATTGTACCCAATGACTTAGCCGCCACATATACTAGCAAACGCCCAGCGGTTAAGAATACGGGGATAAAATATAGCATATGACACTCACAAATAATGTGGCATCCTCGTGGTATAAGAAATTTTAAAATCTCATCAGTAGATCCATACCTCGTGGTATTGTAGGGGTAAATTAATCTACCTTATATATTATACTTTACCTTTATATATTAAGTAAAGATAAATTATTTGTGAACGGTCACAACGAACAGATTTAATGCTGAAGTTAGGCTTAATTACGTTAGCTTAGGCCTAGGCTTAGGCTTAATAGACATTTATGCTGAGACACGACTTTATGCGAAAGCATTCCTTTGGGAGATAATTGATATTCATCACAAGGCGGTCCGGAAACAAGTACTTATTAAGAAATAAAATTAAGAAACACCATTTAATTTAGGTTGAGATAGATAGACCTTAGCTTATCAGCTGATAGACGTCCACTGCTGGACATAGACGTCTTGCATGGACCTCCAAGCATAACGGTCTCGAGCCGCCAGAATCCAGCGGCTCCCTGCAACCCGCTTAATATTCTCGGTCCACCTGTAGGAGGGTCGACCAACACTGCGCTTTCCGGTGCGGGGTCGACATTCCAGCACCTTGGGACCCCAACATCCATCAGCTCTTCGAAATATGTGGCATGCCCATTGTCCAGCTTCGCGACTCGCCGAGCTATGTCAGTGACTTTGGTTCGTCTGAGTTTGGTTTGGAGGGTTGGGATACGTCTAACATAAAATCCTTGCCTTCCTTGAAAAAAAATAATAAAGGCTTAGTGTACACTCACCTCATTAACACCTCTGACTATAGCTCGCATGGTGGCATTCCGGGGACCATCCACTGTCCGTCCATCGTCAGTAGGGCCCCACGAGGCGCTATAGATGTGGATCTTGTGAGGTTCGTGCCCCATTGAGTTGGCTTCGATCAGGTCTGTCATGTATGGCTGGTCCAGCATTCTTATACCTGGTGAAGAAAGGGATCTATTAATAGGCTACTCGCCTGCTGTATAAAACTAACAAGATTTTTTTGCATATAGGCAGTTTAGATGCCTAGAAACTCTAATCACATTTTTATTTGTGAAAATAATCGTATTGTAATATTTTTATAAAACCAAATTGTATTTTTATCACGTCACCGCAAACGCCAATCATAAACTGTGACGTCATTGGCTACAAGGCATCGGTTTGTGATTGGGGCTTGCGGTGACGTGATATATCACGTCACTGCAAACGCCAATCACTCTGTTATCTCTATGAATGACGTCACTTGCTAATGTGTTGTGTTTCGGCGGCAAAAATTTTACGTAGATATTTTTTCATTTATATTATTTTTTTAACTGGTTATTATTGACAGGACAAAATAAAATATAGCTTATATATATATACTTATATATACTAATAATATATACTTCCATAATTCAGTTTAAACACTGTTTACAAAAGAGGCAAGTAGCCTATTAATTTAAGCCATTCAATTATATTAAGTCTTCTTTGACGATCGTAAAGATCTATGAACTTACTCGTGAATCTTTCTATGTACCTAGTGAACGTCTAAACTAAATTAATTAAATTAAATTATTGATAGTCAAGATATCGTGTATATATACTTATACTATATTAGGTACTAGCGGACACCCGCGACTTCGTCCGCGTGGAAATCGATATAAAATTCCAAGCCCTATTTCACCACTTTAGAGTTTGAACTAAAAAAAAATTTGAATCCCATCCATATCCTTCTCCGTATTATGCTCTTAAACCGTGCCAAGTTTCATTTGAATCCATTCAGTAGTTTTAGCGTGATGCCCGAATAACAAAAAAACACGGACAGACAGACAGACAGACAAAAAATCTTTGTCTTTAAAAAAAGGAATATAACTTTTATAGAATTCGACCAGTTTTATTATAAAAATAGATATACATATAGACTAAGTATAGATAGTTTATTAATATTATCTAATCTTAGTTAAACTTGAGCCATGTCGACTCTAAATCGGAGACAACTCGTAGTTATTGAATAAGCTTTGTCTTATAAAACAGGTATATAACCTTAAGCCTTTCTGTCTTCATCATATTTGTATAGGTAAGAAGCGAAACCTGAAAGCTTTTAGGCGAGGCGCTCTATTTCGCTTTATATTTCTAACGTGTTATTTCGAAAAGTTGTTTTCATACTATTACAGTATAGTTACTTTACATGTAAAATTCAAAATCTATTTCGACACCTTTAAATAATAATAAGTACAAATTCTAAAATGTCCAACAGTAAATAATATTTACTGGAACTAGAAAATATTTTTATCATAATATTGATATTATCGAATTGGCTAATCTGACTCATGTATTGCGTTGCATGAAAGTATGGATCCATTTTTAAGCTATATTAGATGCCACGGACATACGGACATACATACGGTAAACCTACTTTATTGTATAGCTACCGGCTGTTGAAGTAATCCCTCGCCCGTCCTAACAAAGGTATTTTTTACTAATATTTGAAAACGAGTGATAATCCCCTTACCTCGTCGATCCAGTAGTTAGCCTATGTGGTTTAAGATCATAATATCATAATCATAAGATATAATCATAATCGGGTTCGAGTCCTGGGCAGCAAAATTGTTAGCTTCCTTTGAAGAAATTCAGATGACAAGTCGATCAGCTAAAGTCAGTGTGTTGACCTCCTTATCTCGGAGCACTTTAAGTTCGAGATAGATTACGTATAATACAAAGTACGAAAATAAAAGTAAAATTTAACGCAAATCCATTCACCGCAATAAAAGCGACGCTGTGAATGTAAGCTCATTTTATTTGTTCAATTTTATCTCAATTACGTCAGATGATATCGTAAAAGGGTAAATGTATGCTCAATAATACAAATTGGATTCGTAGGAGGCCATTATTGAGATAATAATTGTATGGAAATCTATATACATTAAACTCGTATTTGCGACTTTTGTGATTTATATAATCCAAGATGGAAGCGGGCTAACTTGTTAGGAGTGGTATCAACCCCTTTCGGTTTCTACGCGACATCGTAGCGGAACGCTCAATCGCTTGGCGGTACATCTTTGCCAGTAAGGTGGTAATAAGCCACGGTGATATACAAAATCAAATAATGCCTCAGCCCGCCAAACCGCATTAAACCAGCGTGGTGGCTCTAAGTTCCTTTTCCGATATTTAACGGGGTTTAAGCCCTAAAGTGAGTCGTTAGAATAAGCAATAGACTGTCAATGGTGACTGAGAATTTTGCCAGAGAGATTATCACGTTATAGATATGCATATCAGAAATAGGTCAGCGCTCCAGTAACCCAATCCTAGCAATTTACACGAAATATAGGGCAGTGTTTCGACGGCTATAAACGCGCGTATATTATTAGAAACAATATGTCAGTTGAACAGATTTCGTAACAGCTCATATGCTGCCTCTTACTGGCTTCCTGATTCTGACAACTCCATTTTAGTACATGATACCAGACCTCTTTATGTATCCTCTATTACACAATAGATGTTACTTTTCTGTTATAGGTAACCTTGGTATTTTCAACTAGGGTAGGGTATCGACTCATAAAAAAAATTAAAAAGTGAAAAGCTGAATTTCAATTGAATAGTCGATTTTATTTTCAAGTTCAATCTTAGAGATAAGATTGTATAAAAATCTCCTGAGCCCACAATATTTACACTGATTGCCAATGCTGTGTGGTTGTGTGATCAGGTTCTCTATGGTAATATGTCATGAATAATTCATTTCAAAGGTTTCACATTAAAAACAACGAGCTTATCCATGAACTCATCATCTCAGCCGTAGATTATATTAGTGCTTGCGGACGCCCGCGTCATTGTCCGTGTGTCAATCAATGTAACATTTCAACCCCTATTTCTTCACTTTAGGAGTTGCATTTTAAAAACTGTTGACTCACATTATATTTTATATTTTTTTGTGATTTATGAACAAATTTTTAAAACTGTATCTATAAAAATTAAGGACTTTCCATACAAAATTTCAACCCCCTCTTCTTCTTTTTTATTTTTATTTTAGGGTCCAAAAGTACCCTATATTTTCCTCCAAATTCCAAAATTCATCTTTATCGGTTCAGCCGTTTAGGCGTGAAAAGGTAACAGACAGACAGACTTACTTTCGCATTTATAATATTAGTATAGATTGCAATCAATTACAAAATGATTCAACCATCCATTCCAACATTACGATACGTTACTTGCATTAGATTTTGTAGTATAAACATACAATATAGCTCATACAGCGATTTATGGGACAATTTTACAGAACGATGTTCGGATTCCGAAGGATTTTATCCGATCTTCGGATAAAGTTATTACAGCGACCCAAGTCAGTATTAGCAATTTGGCGAAACTCTGCTGTGATAGGGTTATAATGCGATAGCTAGCTGCGGCAATTGAAGGATTGCCATAATATAGTTTTATGCCAGGACAAGTCCTATAAATAAAAATTATGGAAATTGTTCAACTTTCGATACAAACTATTCATATGAAAATTGTATCTTGGATCTATTAGATCTATTTTAAAACAACTATGTTGAATATCGTTTGACTAAAGACCTAGTAATTCGCTCCGATTTTCCACGCGTTTTTGTGCCCATGCATTGCTAGAGCATACTAGTTTTCCACGGTGCGTCATTTGATTGATGAATCAAAATCGAAAATCATTTTATAAAATAATAATCGATGTCCGCGGCTTCGTCTGTTAAAAATTTAGATATTTTCGGGATAAAAAGTAGCTTATACTATATCCATGCTAATTCTAAGTCTGTTTACTTTCTAAATTTTAGCCAAATTGGTGTAGTGAAAGTGAAACAATGAAACAAGTACAACAAGTACAAACAAATATAAAATTTGCCTGATTATTATTTTGATATCATGGTAACCCTACGCAAATGATAGATTTTATACAACACAACACGCCTCCAGAGCATCACGTCATAACAGTTCGCCGTATGAAATGTCTGACGTCATATATTGGTGGACAATAAACAGCCTCTTTACTTTGGGAATATTCCTTAATATTTCGTTTTAAATTGAGTGCCTGAGCTAGCCAGACCTATGTCATTTTAAAAGCTGAAAATTTATCAGCATATGCTCTAACTATAAATAAGTACGGTAGGCTACTATTTTCTTTTTATTCTGTAAAATCTCACCTGATGGTAAGTGATAATGCAATCTAAGATAGAAGCGGGCTAACTTGTCAGGACGAGAATGAAAATCCACACCCTTTTCGGTTTCTACACGACATCGTACCATTTAGCGACGTAGCGTTAGCGACACCATACCGGCCTCCCTCCAGCCAGACCTAGACCAATTATGAAAATCTTTATCGGCCCAGCCGGGGATCGAACCCAGGACCTTCGTCTTTCACATCTACCACGCATACCACTGTCTCATAAGTGTTAGTATAGTTTTTAAGACCTATGAATTAAATTATCTACATGTACCATATTCTGGCTAAATAAAAAGTAGCTGGGAATTAGCCATGTGGCATGTCGCCGATTCTCATTCTACAAATGCAAAAGCTATGAAAATTAAAAAAAATATGGGAATGACATTTGTTATCGACAGGTCACGTGATCAAGTTATCGATCGGATCTGTCATTGTCAACGATATTCTATACTATAGATATATTACGTGCCTACAAAATCACCATGTGATCTGAATTTAGCGACTCCACTAAGCGCACACATGCACAATTGCACAATTTTGTGTTTACTGACATTTTGGATATATACCTACAGTTTTTACACTTCCTGAACACACAACTCGACATTGTATACAATATTCAGGTATTATTTTATTTGTTCGTTGTTCACTATGCGAGTCAATGAAATTAAGAAAATTAGCACGTTTTTGTCCGCGTCAGTTTTGACGTGCTACTGATTTAACTCTATTATAAAACCATTGGTCAGTGTCATACATTCTTTTAGTTTTCATTTATCCTTTACAAGTTAGCCCTTGACTACAATCTCTTGCGATGGTAAGAAAAGTACTCTTTGTCTATTTGCTTTCCAATTTAAAGAAAATCTTGTTTTTCTTAACCATTTAAATCTCAAACAAGTCGCAAACAAAACACATCGCAAAAGGTAAAACGGGCATAAAATGTACTTTGCCAATGTATACATGTTAATTTGTACAACAAAGTTTTGGACAAACAAACAAGTCTGATAACTTTGAACAATGTGGGCTTATTCAGAACAGCCCCCCTAACCAAGTGACACGTCGATTCTCTTTCTACGATCGCTAACGCTTCGAAAACAAGAAAAATGTATGGGACTGACAGATCTTGATCACGTGACCTGTCGATAGCAAATGTCATTCCCATACATCTTTCCAGTTTTCGAAGCGTTAGCGATCGTAGAAAGAGAATCGACGTGCCACTTGGCTAGGGGGGCTAGCGTCCTGAACGGTCACCCGACCGCGCCCTACCCTAACTCCGCTACTGTAAAAAGGTAAGTTAAGATAAGGGTCAAAATACAAAGTAAGAATATCTTAGTTACCTGCAACTTTGGAGTGGTAGGCTACACCAACTCCACATACACCATTGTCGCGAGCTGCAGCTACTTCGCCCGCACATCTCGTTCCGTGACTGAGGACAAACAAAATCCATAAGTAAGCATCACACTAATATTATAAAGGCGAAAGTGTGTGTAAGTGTGAAAGTGTGTGCGTATAAGTGTGTATGTTTGTTTCTCCTTTGCGCTACTGAAGCCATTTGGCTGAAATTTGGATTGGAAATAGATTTTACTTTGGCCAAATCCATTTAGTAGTTTTTGCATGACATAGCGCACATTCATACGAGTACATCCATACAATACAAACTTTCGCGAATATATTTCCTACTAGTTTTAATATTATATTTAAAGACTAACAATAGTCTTTCAAGAGAGTCGTAGAATAGAACACGCACCGAGAGCTCTGTCATATTTGAAAAAAAGATGAGGTTATTAAAATTCTCTTTAGTCCAGTGGATAGCCTCTGGCTTCCTGTCCTGGCAAAGACAAAGCAATTCTCAGTTGAGAAGTAAGAATTGGGAGTTAGAAAGTGAGAGTCCCATCTCTCATCATTAAGCCATCGGTCCCGGTTTATACTTTGTGTTTGTCGTAATAAACTTTTGCTATACTATCTAAAATATGATCAATACGTTTCACTGTTATCAGTAACCAATAATATAGTAAACGTAATTGATAATCATGAAAGAGATTTTGCAATCTTATCTTATCTGAGCTTTAGGTACATCGTCAAAGCTTCACATTTTTCCACTATAATAATAATCTATAGTACTGTATCAATACCTACATAAATATTTTTGCTGGAGATCGCAAAATTGATAAAACGCGTGACATAGATTTATTGTAAAACTATGAAGAGATTTCGAATGAAATTGGATTGAAAATACGTTCAAGAATAAAAGAGAAACCTGCGTGTCTATCTCCGTGGAGCAGTGGTATGCGTGGTGGATTTACAAAACGGAGGTTCTGGGTTCGATCCCCGGCTGGGCAGATGAGATTTTCTTAATTGGTCCAGGTCTGGCTGGTGGGAGGCTTTGGGCGTGGCTACTTACCACCCTACCGACAAAAACGTACCGCCAAGCGATTTAGCATTCCGGTACGATGTCGTATAGAAACCAAAAAGGGGTGTGAATTTTCATCCTCCTCCTAACAAGTTAGCCCGCTTCCATCTTAGACTGCATCATCACTTCCAATCAGATGAGATTGTAGTCAAGGGCTAACTTATAAAGAATAAAAAATAAAGTTTCAAAAAAAACTTAACGGGCCTTTAAGAAGTTTCACCGCAATTAAAAACAAAATAAGAAGAAAAAGTTACGTGAAAGTAAAGTTAGACTTCAATAATAATAATTTCATAATTCGTAATATCACATTACGAATTGCGGGCTTGGGAACATTTCGTGAACGAAATTCCAATTAGAATGGATCGCGAACTTTTGATGGAATTTGAGACAAACCACGCGGAGTTAATGATTAAATGAGATGGGTAACGACGCTGAGATATTTCTGAAATTCTGAAAAAGTTTCTCGTTAATTAAATGGAGAATTTATGACTTTCACAAGACATTCATTAACAGCCTATTTAATTGGCCTACTACAGAGCGCTTCCCTCTTTATAAAAACGGTAATTTGCAACTTATAGCTTGGCAAGTTCTTTTATGACACTCCCATGATATGCGGGCGACGGGGGGAAAGACTGCACGGATGTGAAATATTGCGTGCGGGGAAGTGAGGTGCCTCAGTCGTGGGTTTGTGTAATCACTAAACGCCCCCCCGGCCCGCGCGGACCATCGGGAGTGTTACGAACGAACTTGCTAGATCACAATGTTTTCTCACAACGTGTTTTCTTCACTGTTTAAGACATGTGATATTTAATTTCTTAAAATGCACACAACTGAAAAGTTGGAAGTGAAGAAGCAGAGGTTATATCGACTGGGCTATCACGGGTCTCCTCATATCGCTAACTCGACCTAAATGCATTTTCCCGCGCTGTTAGACCTTTAAGCGTTAAAGAATATAAACGCATAGTTTATTAAATTAACTTTAACCTCGCTCACCTTTAAACTTGCCTGCTAAATAGTTTGTAACAAAGGCATCTAAAGGTCTCGCATGCCTGCTAACACAAAATAATTGTGTTAGCGTCTCAAGTCGAAATAAATACGTTAGTTCCAACACGTTTAGGGAATTCAAACTACAATTTTATTGTACAACTGGAACTAATAGCTTTTAGTTGTTTAATAGTTCCACGTTTAGATAAGGGTCCCCCTTCTAATGTATTTTATAATGTAGGTTGTTAATCGATTTACAGTTTTAAATGAATTAGTTAAGTTAACGGTCGGCTAAAATCGGTTATACCTACATTCCAAATTTTCAGTTATATCCATATTAAAAAATTAAATATCACGAGTTACAATCGATGAATAATCCTACATAATTATATGAGAACTTTCTTAATTCTCTGCGTGTGTGAAGTCTGCCAATCCGCATTTGGCCAGCTTGGTGGACTATTGACCTTTCCCCTCTTATGAGAGGAGACTCGTGCACAGCAGTGAGCCGAATATGGGTTGTCAATGATGATGAGCACTGGCATAATATTATGTTGATTTACCATTATCATTTATTGTAACATGTTTATTTTCTGTTTCGGATGTTTAGTCACTTTCCTCTCTCTTTACAATCCTTCGTTTAATAAGTACATGATACATCACATATTACATCGATGATAACAAATAGTAATACATTCACGTTCGATAATTAGAAACTGTTTTATAATTTAGATACAGCTGAAAGGAAGTTCTAACTTCGCCATATACGATGGCCGATTTCATTTTAAACGCAATATTAGTGTTGTAAATAGCAGTTTCATCATTTTTCTTTTTTTTTATTCTTTACAAGTTAGCCCTTGATTACAATCTCACCTGATGGCAAGTCATGATGGAATCCAAGATGGATGCGGGCTAACTTGTTAGGAGGAGGATGAAAATACACACCCCTTTCGTTTCTACACGCCATCGAACCGGAACGCGAAATCGCTTGGCGGTACGTCTTTGTCGGTAGGGTGGTAACTAACCACGGCCGAAGGCAAAACGACCTGTTTTCATTATAATAAACTGTTAAACCCTTATTTTGAAAAGTTGTTGAAGTACTATAAAGTTTTCTTCTGAAGTTTTCTATTTACAAAGGATGAAGAGCAGAGAAATAAGTGGCAATTAATTCCAACTTTTCTCGTCGTGAAAGGTCAAGTGACAATTTATATTAATTGCCGTTTATTATCTTTTTTTTTCAATGAACGGGTATACGAAGCACTAAACTTGTTAATTTATTGGTAGTTTGAGCTCTAATAAAATTATACAGCAAGACAGTTGGGCTGATTATTTATGTTAAATGTTTATAAATTAGAAATGTTATTATTCTATTGAATAATATTTATGTACAATACTAGAAAAACTGAGTTTTTTTAATGCTAAGTTTTTTTTCTTTTATGAAATATACATTATCAGCTCGGATTTGGAAAGTTGATGGTGTTACACCACGTGCCTAGCAGAGCACGTCAAACCGCCGATCTTCGTTATTATCACACCATATACGTAATGAGGAAGTTGATGGTGTTACACCACGTGCCTCGGAGAGCACGTTAAACCGTCGATCTTCGTTATTATCATTAACTACCACACCATATACGTAATGAGGAGAAAGATATTGCTTTCAAAAAGAAATTAAGGGACTTTCTGGTCAAAAAGTGCTTTTACGCGGTAAATGACTACATGAGTGATAAATAAAACAAAAAAATAAAATCGGTCTCCCTATCACTCACTCGACAAAAGGCTACGCCTAAACTGGGAATCCATAACTTGCATTATATAATAAAATGTAACTTGTATAATTATTATTATATTGTATAATGTAATGTGTGGTATTGCTTGATTATTAAATAAATAAACATCTGATAGATTTCGACAATGAATTAAACGCTATCACCCTAAATCCGCATCCCGCATTGGAGTAGTGTAGTCCTCATCTTTATCATTATTATCATTATCAGCCGATTGACGTCCACAGCTGGACATAGGCCTCTTACATGGACTTCCAAACAAAACGGTCTCGAGCCGCCAGCACACAGCAGAACATCATGCGGGTTGCAGGGAGTCGCTGCAACCCGCATGTTCTCGGTCCACCTAGTGGGCGGTTGACCCTGCGCTTTCCGGTGCGTGGTCGCCATTCCAGCACCTTGGGACCCCAAAGTCCATCGGCTCTCAGAATTACGTGCCCTACCCATTGCCACTTATGCGCGACTCGCTGAGCTATGTCAATGATTTTTTCTGCGGATCTCCTCATTTCTGATTGAGAAACTTCAAGCATAGCTCCCTCCATCGCTCGCTCAGTGACTTTGATAAGGGTCACAGTCAGCGACCAGGTCTAAGATCCGACACCTGGCCGATCCAAGCTGTCGTAGGCTTTTAAAATAAGCTAATAATGATGATGTTAATTACTGTAGTAACGTTTATACTTAGATATATGTTTAAAGAAGTCCAAAGTCATACTATAGTGCACTGACCTGTTGAACCAATCGTCCGTATATCGCGGGTATGGGAAGGGATCGTTGCTGCTGAAATCATACGACGCCTCGGCATTCTGTAACAAACGTCACAAATTACGTACTCATATTTATCGCAGTACTAGGTTCAAAGACAAATTAGATGTTAGAAAAATGGAAACAAATATTACGACCATTTATTTAAAAGTTGGAGCTATTCGACGTCATGTTCACCTTTTTACCATTGCACCACAAGACATCGGGTGGGTTTTCATCCCTATGTTGTAGATGTCAATAGGACTCGTAGAAAACGCTTTGCCTCTTCTTTACTCATACGCACGGCTAGGGTAATACCCTTCCCAAGTTCGTGTTTCCTGAATTTTATAACTTGGGTATCTTCAAAACGAGAGTGAATAGGCACCTTCTAGGCAAGCGTGTCCCATCTTAGACTGTATCTACACTTACCATCAGGTTAGATCATGGTCAAACGAGAGCCTTTTTGACGTATGACGCCAATGGAATTTTGACCGCGGTGGATGTGGAAAGTAGCAAATAAACAAGGGACAGCAAACAGTTGTCCAATTATTTGGTGTTTTTTTTTATATTTTCTCCTGAAAATGAGAGAAATGTACTTTCGAGTTAACATCATCTGAAAATTACAGTAAAACAATTATATTAATAAGAAATGGTCGTTAAAAAATTGTAGAATTAGTTTATAAGGCAGTTTTACAGTTAAACTGCGCGTATGATAGAAATCTATAATGGCGTTAACTGTTTAATTAATCAGTATTAGACAACAGTACTGCTACGAGCGTAGGTATTTGCTACGACTCTACGATCAATCTCCTACGAGGCTACGATCTACGCGGGTCTTCTTACTGTGAGATAAAAGCTGCATTTTTATTAAGGGACATTTTTCGCACGACTCTGTCGCTCGACACGATATTTACATGTACCGCACGATGTTGCCTGACGTTCCAAGCGACGTTTACGGATCGCGCAACAACATCACTAGCGCCGATGCTCGATGTCATATGTCGCGGGATATTGTCCCACAACTTTTGCAGAGACAACTACGTGAATGTCGAGCGATAAGTATCTGTGACATGTCGCCTAGTGAAAATGCGCCTTAACGTGATGTGGAACCGGACATTCTAAGCAGAAAGGTTTTTTTTAAAGAATGTTTGCCATATCTTTTAAATAGGACCGATGTTCCTGTTCTCATCCATTTAGTCGGAAAAGACTATAGTGGGTACGACAATAGTCCAGCGGGCGGGAATCTTGGCGAGGAATCCGGCCTACTGTTTGAGGGCCACTAACCACTACAAGTTTACCACTAAAGGGCTAACTTGTAAAAAAAACTGTTGAGTCATTGAGGCTTGTTTCTGTAACTCGGAAGCATGAGTCTCGAATTCAACTCTATCAACACATTTCAAATTATCTAGAAAATCAATAAAATTAATGATAATTAATTAAAAAATAACATTAGTTAGACTTTCTAATTACATTCGCAGTAATAAGTATCTGCGAGAAGCAATTAACTAAGCGAAGTTTTAATTATGAAGAAAGGCAAATACGAATAAATTAAAGCATTTACTTAAGAGAGCACTTAGACTGCTTAGATAAATAAGTATAAAGACTCAGCTCAGAGGCCTTTACAAGTACTTAAAGCTTTGGCATTTAGCCTCACTTTGACAAAATACAATGCAAATAATACCTAAAGCGTTTAAAATCCTTAATAAATTAAATTAGTTTGTTTTTTAATACAACTCTGCTTAAAGTTAAAGTTACAGTCACATGATTATCATCGAATAGGCCTTTGAAACCACTGTCATTCAAAATAAAAATAATACTATATTTCTAAGCTCTTATAATTACTTCTCGTATCTACTTATAGTTTTTTTTTATTCTTACGAGATATCATCTGATTGTAAGTGATGATGCAATCTAAGATGGAAGCAGGCTAACTTGTTAGGAGGAGGATGAAAATCCGCACCCCTAGGCCTTGCTGTCAGCTATCAGCCTGTAAAATATGTCGTAATATTTACGGGACACCCTGTATAACGTGACGTAACTGATTTTGAAAATTATTTTACCACTATAATGGTTATTTTACCACTATAATTACACCTTCAACACCACTAACTTTAAACACTCCGTTAAATATCAGTATAAATATAGATTATAATTACAGTGCAGCTTAAGTGCTTTGTGTTCTATGATTACAGAAATCACCCCTAAATACGTACTTCCCGCAAACAAGCCCAGTTGGTAATAGAGGCGGTGATTATTATTTCTTTTATATTAATGAAATGGCTGTTAAAATAAGGAATTTTCCCTTTTAAATAACACCTTAGAGGAGTTCTTATTCTCTTAATAGCGAGGGTGATGAATAAAGCATTTTCATTTAAAATTCGGGAGCGTAATAATCTCAGCTCGGTATAGGTCTTTTAGGGGATTCACGAAAATTAAGGTTCAAGTATAATTTAGATGGAAATTTTAATGGAATTTCTTCAGCCTTTTAACCGACATAAAAGGAGAGAATATTTCTCAATTAGACTAAACTTCCGAAAGCTCCAAAATTATACATTTTTATATGTAGGTACAATTTGCCCTGTGGATTCACCCGGAGATGAAATATAGCATATATTATTCGTTGCTTTTAGAGTTTTCCATTGGTAAAAAGAGACATAACTTGAAAATATGTAGAAGGTACTGAATTCAATAAATACGCGTACTTGTACTTGTATTTGTATGTGTAGAAATAAATATAGTAAAAATCACCGAATGGAAATGAAATCGAAACATGATAATCAAGGTCAAGCGGCCCTTGTTATAATTAATTCTATCCGTTCCTAGAATTATAATAAACAGAGAAGTAATACAATAAGTTAAATCAATGTTAAAACTTGTGGTACTAAAATAAATCGTGTTTTATGTTAGTACATACCATATAACCTAATCTTAATATATAAAAGCGAAAGGTCATCACGAAATCTCGAAAACCGTTAGACGTACAAAGTTGAAATTAGGCAGGGCAGGTAGCTTATATTTATAAATTACCTAGTAGGTTTTCGCTAAGAACGGATTTTGCAATAGAGCCGGTTTAAGGAGGTCAAAGTCTAGTACGAAATACGTAAAAGTAATACTTACATAGTTGTATTTCAAGTCGGGATGCATGTAGTCGACACCTGAAAAGAAAGCTTTGTGTTAAAAAGTTTTGTAATCAGAGCTTATTCCAACAGTTTTTATACCGGAGTGCTTTTCAAGAGGGTCTTCACGTTTTCTCATTATAAAGACTACATCAACTGTTGGCTTGTTGTTACAACCCCGTGCCTCGGAGAGCGCGTTTACACGTTGCGTTACGAGGTCGATCGACCTTGTACCACATCCTACTTCTGGTATATATTTAAGATGTGCTATTAAGCAATCGATCCAAGTATTTTTTTTATAAAAAGGATATTTGTCATATCTTTTTTTTTAATATAACTAATAATATGACTAATATTTTCGTCATTCTTCTCCAATTTGTCTGAAGACTGTGTTAGGAACGGGTACGTCAATAGTCCAGCGGGGGTTGGTGGTTCGATACCCTATAGGTAGCCTTTACTACTGAGTTTTGGAAATCATTATCATCCTGGGTTCGAGGTTTATGTTCCATAACCAAACATATTAATCTCTAGACCAATGAGGCAGATTTAATATAAAAACAAATCCAATGCTAACAAAATTTTGGTAGGTATCTTCATTATTTATTTTCCTGATATACATCAATATTAACTTTCTGGTTTATAAGTAAATCTCTTTTGTTGATATGAGAAATGCAAGAACTTCAAGTAGGTATATAATTACCAAATACTGTTTAGGTACTTTTAAGGGTTCTGTCTGTGGTAAGAAGTCCACAAGCAGGGCCGGCCCACCCATATGGCGAACGGAGCAGTTGCTCCAGGCGCCAAATCCTAGAGGGCACCTAAATGGTAAAGAACGTTGGTCACTCCAGAGTATGGTCGAGATCTTCACATTCCGTACTTACTTTGCACTCACAATTGGTATAGGTATATATTATTAGGAGCAAACAGGAGAGGCGCCATAATTGGATCTCGCTCCGTTCTAAAATTTACTTCGGGCCGGCGCTGTCCACAAGGAACCCTTATAGTTTCGCCATGTTTTTTCTTACATCCAATCTTGATATAACGAAGTTTATATTGCTTTGCATACTGAGTGTGTTGATATATTATCCGTAAACCGCTTAAAAATCACTACAAAACAAAAATATTTTGGAGCATTTCCGGAGATAAGATTAGGGAAAACATTTAAAAAAAAATTCTGTGTACGTTACTTGATTTTTCTTTTGTGCAATAAAGTATATAAAAAAAAAATTCTCCTGTACTTCTTTCATCGTTTTTTTTTAATTATTGGTAATAATTCTATTCAAAAATATGTATATCTATATATTAATTATTATCAGATTCACACCCCAACAACACCAAGAACGAATTTTTATTTTCTCTTTAACCCAATTCAGTCCATTCTAGTACAAAAGTCGATTTTAGTCCTAAAAGTCCTAAATAAATTGTTTTATGCGAGGATGATAGACTATACACAAGAGAGTTACGTTTCTTCAACATTTAACTCGGTTACAACATTTTAATACCAACAAGATTACTGAACTACCGACCAGGGAAATCAACAATTTTCTCCTCGGTAAATACTAGTTGAAACATAACAAATTATAGGAATTAAACCTAAAACATATTTTGGACATTCGCACAAGTTTGTCTGTGTGTTCGAGTGTGATATTCGCTGTATGACAAAAAGTTAATAAAAGACAAAATTGTAGATAATTAAATTTCCTACAAAAAATGTCTTTCTATTTTTAAGGGAATCCCCCTCTTTTTTTAGGGTTCCGAACGTACGTAGTACAAAAACGCAACCCTTACAATCTCACTCGCGCACATTCTTTTCAACATGATGCCTGATGCTTAGAATTCTGAAAACTTGGATTAAAATTTTCATAGACCATTCAAATAAAAATAAACCTGCCTAATAAGTTTCGACCAACACCTTAAGAAGCTTTCGCTTAACTGTTGGATCAAGAGTCGGATACAGAAGGCAGTGATTCTTGAGACGGCGCGTATTGTGAGGAGGTTCCTCACTCTGGAGCCCTGACCACCGGTTGCTTGGGCACTCAAATGGTGAATTTTTTTTTGTAAAATTTTAATGTTTTGTTTTTTATACTTATATTGTTAAAAATTAAAAAAAAGAAGAAATAAATAAATGAGAGAAAATAAAAATCTGCCTTATAATTTTCCGACGTTAAATATAACTTTTCTATGGACAGTCCGTCTCATCGTTAGTCAATCTATCTTAAATCCGAAATTACTATACTTAATATTTTTAATGAAATAAGCTCGCGTTTAGTGGTAAGTCTAAGGTGGAACGCGTTTGCCTAGAAGATTCCTATTCACTCTTGTTTTAAAGATACCCATTTACGTTGTAAGAATCACGAGATACAAACTTCGGGAGACATATCGCTGTGTTTTTTCGACCGATACACTAACGGCTTGTGAATCAAGACTATCTGAAATAAACAAAAGAAAGTAAAATCTTACCATCATCCATAATAGCTGTAGTAACATTAACACCGGTGTAGCCCTGTGCCCAAGCAGCCTCCACATTCAAGTCCAACTTCGGCTTCCCGCCATTTTGTCCAGTGTTCTTCAGATACCATTGCAGGGGGAAGTAAGGGTCGCGAGGCTCAGACGCGGGCACAGTCTCGGGTAAGCGAAGCGGACGGAAACCGCGTTTGACACGCTTGAAACCCGTTTGCTGGACTGCTGTGTGGACCTAGTAATGGTAAAAGGGTAAAATTTTAGTTTCAAACACTAGTGAATATACAAAACCTATTATACGAGAAAGTGTGGGTCGCAAGGCAGGTACAGTTTTGGATAGCAAAACGGAAGTAAACAAGGTTCCACGATATTAAAATACTTTCACTAGTGAAAGTTAAAAGAATTACATATTAGCCTCAAATACTTATTTTGACTCCAAAAATGGTGAGCGGCTAGACTTTACCGATACTTACAACAGTTATCATCATATTCAAATAATTTACGCAATTTTTTTTCATATTATATAACAAAACCGCCCTCAAATATCATCTAGTGGTGAAAACCGCATGAAAATCCGTTCATCTTTGATTTAGATAGACAGACGCGGCTATGGTTCTTGTTTTATAATATACTAGCGGACGCCCGCGACTTCGTCAGCGTAAAACTCGATGTAAACTTTCAACTACCCCTACCTAACTCTACCCCTACCCTACTCCTACCCTACTCTACCCTACCCTACCCTACCCCTACCCTACCCTACCCCTACCCTACCCCTATCCTACCCCTATCCTACCCCTACCCTACCCTACCTTTTCCTGAATTTTCTTTGCTATAAACCTCACGGAGCCCGAGACCTTTCCAACTAATGCAAAACCGTGGAAATCGGTTCGTACGTTCTGGAGTTATAGCGTCAGGAAGGGAAACCCGACTTATTTTTATATAGTAACTAGCGAACCCGGGCAAGCTTAACTTACTTTTTCCCTACCCCTATACTAAAAATTACCCTACCCCTGCCCTATTCCTGTCATACCCCTACCCTACACCTAAGTATCCTATCTTTATATATCTCAAAAAATCATAATATAAATCGGAATTCAAGGTAATATCCTGCCACTTCCCCAACTAAGACGAATTTACTAGATATCTTAATATTCGTTATGGTATCTAATGGATTGAAATACTTTTATCTCTTACTCGTATGTACATTACAAATGTATGAGTTCTTACAAGTAGAAAATGGATTAGACAAGTCGCGTTCAGGTCAGACTTTGAAATAGAAAAGCTAATCCGCTAATGTGTTCGTAATCGGCTTAAAACCTCACCTACTCCTTAGAGTGAACAC
Organism: Bicyclus anynana; assembly: GCF_947172395.1. Lineage (NCBI taxonomy): Eukaryota > Metazoa > Arthropoda > Insecta > Lepidoptera > Nymphalidae > Bicyclus > Bicyclus anynana. Next base: position 7,955,193 of record NC_069103.1, on the reverse strand, counting down.
ATTGCAAAATGAGCTTTATGTTCTATCAATTAAAGACAATTTCTCGGCAGCATGAATAAGTAAACACTTAACGTATGTTCTTCTTATTTAGTGTATACTGCAAAAACGTTGTGAAGGTCGTTATGACAACTTACATAGTCGCTGACTGCGACGGAACAAAAGACCACTCTTGACGTTTATCATACGATTGCGTGTCCGACGGCGGCGGTGTGCGGCACGATCTAGAGACCATAGCTTTCCTACAGTCCGTCAACCCGCATTAGGTGATCCTACAGTCCGGTCCAGTCGGTCAATTTTTGGACACAATGAGTGCTTTATAATGACGGCTGAATGTGGCTTTTGATGCTTTCTGTATTCTGAGGGTTTTACCCGTTTAAAACCCGTTCCCGTAGGAATACCAGCATAAAATATAGTCTATGTTACACACTGATAATGTAGCTGTCCATCGATTTTAAAATAAGCTTAGTGATTTGTGCGATAAAACGTATGAAACTGCCTTAGTAATAATGATAGAAGGTATAGACATTTGATATTGCCCGTAACTAGTGGGTTATTACCATCAACAACATCAACCGATGTAATTCTACTGCAGGACTCTGAACAACATGGGGCACATGCGATTTATTTGGACTCGTTTGATGTCCTCAGTCCACCGAGTGCAAGGTCGACCAACACTGCGCTTTCCATCTCTTACCCCACCCACTACTGCCTCTTTAACTGTACTACTCGTTGTACTATACCGGTGACAGGTGAGCAGATTTTCTAATATCTGATTCAATCAGGCACAGATATTTCGATCATAGCTCGCTCCATCACCCACTGAGTGACTCTAAGTCTTTTTATAAGGCCCATACCTTTTGGTAGAAAATATATTTACTGACTTCACTAACACTTGTTGTCTGCTGACACTATACGTTCCGGTCGGTGAAACAACGAGCGGCCATCTTGAAGTCGTTGAAGAACTAATTGCACTCCGTACTTTTATTACTCGGGAAACGTTTTCCCTTAATTACGGCTATTAAATCAAGCCCTGTCTTTTCTTCGTCGGTAGGTACACTAAGAAGATAAACGTGTTCTGCGAGGTACGGATGTGCGTCTGAGAATCTTTGACTGACATCCCGACTCAGGATGATATTATTATGATAAATTCATAGTTAGCTTACAAGAAACATATGTCACATACACCTGGATTTAGTGGAGGGCTGTGTAATTTTCGTCTAGAAGTAGCTGCCCTTTGGGAAAATGAAGTAAAAGGGGAAGACCAAGCTCTTCTTCTGACCAACCAAGTAGGCTAACGATCTGAAACTTGTCAACCCACATTGGAGCGGCTTGGTCGGTCTAAACTGTGTTGGGGAGGTCTTGCCCTATAGTGGGCTGATAATAATGACACCAAGAAGTTGAAAAGTCGCTCGACCCATGACTTAAACCTAAAACTTCGTGATCCAAAACCATAAACGACTGAGCGAGACAACTATACACCTTAAGGGATGGACGTTCACCCGCAGAATAAAGGCCTTTTGCAGGGACTTCCAAACATCACGATCTTCTGCGACTCGCTTGATGTAATCAGTCGAGAGGTCGAATGCGCTTTCTGCTGCGGGGTCGCCATTCCAGCACCTTGGGACCCCAACGACCATCGGCTCTATCTCTATATGCACAAAAATATGTTCCCCGCCCATTGCCACTTCAGCTTCGTGACTCGTTGAGTTATGTTGTCACGGTTCTCCTCATTTCTGATTCGATTAACTTAACTTTGTTAAGGATATTAAACAAATATTATTTACCACAGCGAGAGGATTAAATTTACTCATGTGTAACTAGGTATAATTTGTTAGGGAGTTATTAAGCCCTTAGTTCGCCTCAGGGTGTGCTGAAAATGAACGTTCAAACTAATTAATGTTCGAGTGAAACAACTTTTACCAAAACTGTTGGTAATTACTTATGTAACGTAACGACTATAAGTTGTTACTTCTATATAAATTCAAACATGCTCGTTCAAACAAGGTCGTAAGTTCAAATCCTGGATCAAGCTATTTTTTTTCTCGAGCTATGTAATATTGAGCTATTCTTTCTTCCAAAATTTTTCAGTAGCAGTAGTTAAGTTGGTAGTGTTATTAAGTCCCGGTGCCCCGAAAAGCATGTTAAGCTATCAGTCTTGATCATTACCATTAGATTTCTAGGTTGTACGCTAGCTTAAGAGCTTTAACTATTTCAGAATATAAACTATCGTGAGTGTTATTTATATTAAATTCAAACTCACGCCGCGTTGCACCAGCTCATGAGCTAGGGCGGACGTTGTATCACGTGAGTTTCAGACGTGTTTTAAGCTTTAACTATGTTCTGTGCTGGTTATAGTGATCGTTACAGATCGTCAAACATCTTGTCTTACTAAGCCCGCTAGCCCGCATTGGAGCATCATAGGTCTAAACTCCAAATTCCCTTTCTTATAAGGCGGAAGGCGTAGGACGTTCGTAACATCTACGTACCCTGGTAAAGTCAATCTATCCTGAAAAGTCCGTTTAGCTCCGGATGTAGTTGTGAAGTGTTGATGGGCTGACTGACTGTAGGATCACCTAAAGCGGGTTGGCTAACTAATGGATCACCTGTTGCGGGTAGACGAACTGAAGGATCACCTCATGCGGGTTGATGAACTGAAGAATCACCTAATGCGGGTTGACGAACTGAAGGATCACCTAATGCGGGTTGATGAACTGAAGGATCACCTAATACGGGTTGAAATTCCACCAAAAAAGAGTAATTTCAATGGCTTCATTCCCATGCGCGATCACACCTTCTGGGGTTTTCTGTATTCTGAGATAAAACCGTAAAGTGTCCATTAATATTATAGTCGTGCAACTTACAAGAGGATGTTTTTTTAGCAGTCGGGTATGAGCGATGGCCCGGCGGGGTCGGGCGTGGGGTAACCCGCGGTGCGCGAAGTGCCATTCTGTGTCGGACCCCAAAATCTGTAACAAAAAACATAGATTAACCCCGGCGTAAAGTGATACTAATAAAGCTATCAAATATATCAAGGGCTGACCTAATTTGTAGAAGCAATCGACCGAGAATATCGTTCTACATCAGCCAAGCAAAGGTCAGAGGGTTAGAGTATAGAAAATTTTCCAAGAGATACGTATATACGTGAACTTAGAATATTTTCTGTGGTCATCCTTACAACGTCTTCTGTTTTCAGTAAGCCAAAGTAATAAAAATCTGTAGTTTTTTTTTTCATCCAATAAATAACCATTTATTCTTCATATAATTTAATCTACCAAATGTAATCGGTCTCAATGACGCTCGAGTAACTGCAAATTTAGCATCCCGGGCTCCCCTACTATAATAAACACATGATAAACACACTGTATAAGCCGTATTGTGTGACGTGCTATATATACGTATACATTTACAGTTATTTGTGTTATTTTGGACACAATACGTACTTTATAATTCTGGTGTTTTCTGTATTCTGAGGGTAAAGCTTACTAGCAAGAGTGATATTTAAATGTTTTCTGCTTGACCTACGTCTGCAAAATTAGGGCATGCGAGCAAAATGTTTAGGCTATTATATAAATAAATATTAACCATGTTCTTTTATTTAAACTGTAAAAATATTCCCTTTTCGAATAAAAATAACAGTTAACAATAGTAGAATCTAAGATCTATTAAAAGAGATAACTTAATTAAAGAGAGATCTAATTTTCGATCGGGTTTTGCAAGTCCGATCCCATAACCTAACTATCTATTTATAAATACATATAAATAAATAAATAAGATTAAGGTGCACTCAATCGGCATATCTAAAATAATAATAAAATAATAATACAACCGACTTCAAAAAAACGTACCCACTAAACTAAAAAGTGAAAAAATAAACGTAATATTATTATGTTCTACCTGCTGATTAGTTTGAAAGCTGTGCTAAGCCGGTGTCATGTTAATTTAAGCCGTTTCTGAAAAAAACGCATAAAAGAGCACTACCTGAAATACTTGAAATTGCTTGAATTAATAGCAGCGTCTTCAAACTAATCAGCAGGTAGAACCTCCTCCATTTTGAAGTCGGTTATAAACCCGCTTAAGTGCAGCTTAAGTGCTTAAGTGGTTTGTCTAACTTCGAAATCCTGTACTTGTCTAATTATTTATTTGCTGAAAAATATTGTTCAGAAGTTTTTCTAAAATAAATGAGTGAATGAATTCAAATGAGTTTAGCATTCTAGTATCGAAAAAAACAACAACATAATCGCATTGTACCGAAATTCCAATTTTACAATTGCTGTTAACTTCGATATCATTATTTAGCAGTAAAAAGATTTTACTGCGAAATACCATAAATTCTTTCAATAGAATCCAGAAAATTGTACTATTTGGCCATTTTCCGGTGAAATGCTCAATAAAGCATTCGCAAGGGAAGGAGGAATTTGCTCGTTCAACTGTAACTCGGAGAATTCCGCTATCAGCAATGCCGTACATTTTATCGATACTTATATTATAAAGAGTGAAATCAAAGCGAATCAAACTCAGGTTAGTTTACAAGCACTTCCGAAACGTCAAAGTTGATTATTTGTAAAGACTCTACCACCGCTTTGTAGGTAAAAATAAAGATTGTGAATTTATGAGGTTGTAGGAGGTAATCTTTAGAAAATTCATTAACAAATAGAAAACCACGTTATTTATGAGTGTCATAGGCTATATAATTTATACCCAAATTCCCACGGGAACAAAATCTACGCGGGTAAGTAAGTTTCTGATAAATTCAGTGCCGCATTGAGTTTGTTAATAAAGGATATAGTTAGCTCTGCTTTAGATGGAGGAAACAACGGAGAGAACAAATTCAATTTACTCAACAATAGCAAAAGTTAGATACCAGAAGTGCCCACGCTGCCAGCTATGTTAATAAGATAGTAAAATTATAAACTTAACCGTGTTGAAACAGAACAATACAACACTGGGTTTATGTTCTTGTGAAATGTACACTAGTAAATTAACTAGGTATATCTGAAGATTTTTATTTAATAAATAGTAATACAACAATTATATATATTTTATATAATAAATATTCTTACAACAAATTTATGGTTTACACAAAGTTTATAAGAAACTAGCTGACTTACGCACGGTTTTACTCGCGTGGTTATCGTTCCCGTAAGAAAACGTTGATAATATATAAACTATAGCCTTCCTCGGTAAATGGGCTATCTAACTATCAAAGATTTTTTCAAATCGCACCAGTAGCTCCTGAGATTAGGGCGTTCAATCAAACAAACGCTTCAGCTTTATATATTAGTATAGAGTATAGATTTGATCATGACAATATTTTTCGTAGAGCAAGTTGTATGATGTGATATCGACCTTCATCTGCTGCATCATTATCATCGTTTTTAACGGCTCATAACATAGCCAGGCCCAGGGGCATAGCTACCGCCGTATCAATGATACGGTGTCCCGTACCCCAAGCGTGAAACCCTTACGTACCCTTACGTGTTAAAGTAAAAATTAGTAAAATGTAATCTATAATGTCACTTAGTATGTGCTTCCCGGAAAAAATCATATAAAAATCTGCCTATAGAGTTTCACTTTAGAACAACAAAACAACAAAAAACAAAATAACAAAAATCAAAAAAGCAATATTTTTTCCGGAATAAGCGTGCAAAAAAATTCAACATCCTAAATAGGTTAAATGACTGTCATATTTATTTAAGACAATCATTTTTATTTCTTTTGTGAGATATCTGTAAACACACACACACACACACACACACACACACACACACACCACACACACACACACACACAGATACATACAGGAGCTAGCTGTCAACGATGGTCATAGCTCCGCGTTAAAATAGTTTTTAAAAATATTATAATGGTGTTAACTGTAAAGTTTAACAGTTAAATATAATTTATGAAGTGTTAAAATACTGAAAAAACGTTTGTGAACATCAAAGTGGCCGTGAACTACCGAATATCAGTGTTTTTGTCCATCAGTTTTCTAAAGCTAAGTGTACTTTTATATTCATTGGCATGCGAGAAACAACCAATATTCATTGTTATTTTACATCTATTTCATCTCATGTTTAGTATAAAAGTGCAAAAGTGATAATTTTTTGGCAAAACAATACTTTTCTAATGTTTCGCAATGTAAATTTTTCATATATTAGTGACTCATAAACATCTGTCAAATGCATAAAACTTTTACCCTCATACGGAATTCTTGTATTATCAATAGTGAGAGATAAGTTCGCCATCTATTAATAAGAGCATTTGGCGTCGGCGGTAAACGCCGGAACTTAACCCGCGGGGTGGGTGGATCGAATCCTGTCTCGGACGTAGGCTTTTTATCAATTTATATAATTTTTCTAAAGAGGTTTTAACAAAATTATAATGACTAGCAAGTCGAACGGCTGTGCTAGCAAAATTAAACAATAAAAACTGTGAGCGATATTTCACTGGTTACTCGTGGGACCACAATGATAAAAACAAACAAAAAACCAAATGATGTAACGAAAGGAGGAAACAACGGGCAACACGCCCAACAAGCAGCCGAACATACAAGTGCTGATACGAAGAGGACGCAGGCTTGGGAACAACTCCAGAAGCTGATAACTGAGCTTCATGAGTTTGTACAACCTAAGATAAATGTCCACAAGGAGATTAAAAGCAAGGTAGCCAGCATTGGTATTGCTTACAAAAGGTTAAAAACAATAGAAGACGAGCGAGTTAGCTACCAAGGGCCTGATGTCTCGGCTTCCGAAACAATAAACAAACCAACATCACCTCGCAGAAGAACCGTTACAGAGACGACATCTACAGTGGGCACTGAAATAAATACAGACTGTGAATCGTTACCTGAGGCCAATCGCGAGATCCGCAAAGCCAAGCGGAGAAAACCAACATCACCAGAAGAGACCAATGAGAAGAAAAAGAGGAAGGAGGCGGAAGCAACTCCTCTCATGAAGGAAACAACGCAGCCCCTCGACAGGAAAATATCAGACTGGCAAACGGTCTTAACAAGAAAGGAGAAAAAGCTGCAACACAAGAGGCAACAAACACCAGTTAACAGGCCTAATGCGCTGATTGTCCGACCAAAAGAAAAGTCTAAATACGCTGAGATTCTAAGTCGAGTCAAGAAAGATGTACCTGATGAACAAGTTCGAGCCTCGGTCGACAAGATACGCAGAACAGCTACTGGGGACCTGCTGATTATTCTCACAAAAGAGAATACAGATAGAGGACAGAACCTGCAAAAAACTATTAATAATATCCTCGGGGATGACGCACAAGTTATTAGTAAAGGGTCTGAAGAAGATCTTGAAATCAGGGACCTTGATGAAATGACCACGAAGGAGGAAATTCTTGAAGCGTTACAGAAGGTCATCGGAGTAAGAGGTGAAATCACCCTGGGTGACATAAAGTCGCTGCGCAAATCATATGGGGGTACCCAAACTGCGTTGCTGACATTGGCAACACCAATAGTGAAGCAAATATTGGGAGAAAACGACAAGATCAGGATTGGTTGGGTAAATTGTCGAATAAGAACAGTGGAGAGACCCATCAAGTGTTTTAGGTGCTGGCACTACGGGCATCTCGCTACTAACTGCAAGGCCAAGGTTGACAGATCCAATCAATGTGCAAAGTGCGGAGAAGAAGGCCACAAAGTCGCTACTTGCAAAAATGAAGCTCGATGCACTATTTGTGTTGAAAAGGGCACCATTGAGAACTACGCACACATTGCCGGGAGTAGCAGATGCCCAACCTATAGAGAGGCACTCAAGAAGGTTCAGAAAAAACAAAAATGATTAAAATACTACAGATAAATCTGAACCATTGTGAGGATGCGCATGATTTGCTTATGCAAACAGTGTGCGAGCTGAAACCAGACCTTGCATTAATCTCAGAGCCCTACAGACACCTCACTGCTAAGCCCTGGGAAACGGATAGCACCTCAAAAGCCGTCATCTGGGCCTGTGGGAAGTACCCATTTCAGAGCGTAGTCAATGTTCAGGAAGCTGGTTTTGTGGTGGCAAAGCTGGAAGGAATATATTTCTACAGCTGTTATGCTCCGCCCAGTCTTTCACTCAACGAATTCTTGGACTTCCTGGACCGACTTACTGCAGATGCAAAACAACACTCTTGCGTGGCAATAGCCGGAGATTTTAACTCTTGGGCAATAGACTGGGGCAGTAAAAAGACAAATGCACGAGGAGAAGCTTTACTGGAAGCCATGTCTACTCTCGACGTAGTTTTGCTGAATAAAGGAAATAAACCAACATTTACTAGAGGTGACTCGTCGTCGATAGTAGATCTCACATTTGTCAGCGGCAGTCTCGTTAAGGGGAGCTATTCCTGGGAGTTAATGGACTTGTACACAGCCAGTGACCACAGCGTCTACATTATATGGGAATTAGAAGTAAGCCGAAACAACAAAAAGGTCCACAAGAAAACGAATTCCATTGGCTGGAAAGTGAGTACCTTTGATCCCGACACCTTCAAAATAGCTATGGATTGCAGCCTAATTGCCGACGGAAATGCTGAAAAGAAGGTGGAAGAGATGATGAACCGAGTAACGGTAGCCTGTGACGCTAGCATGCCTCGGAAACGCAAATTCAATCAGTTTCCACCAGTCCACTGGTGGAATGACCACATCGCAGCTCTCCGAAAAGAATGCCTTACTAAAAGAAGGGCATCACAGCGCTGCAGTAACCGACCAAACTATAAGGAACTGGTAGCAGATTATAAGAAAGCACGCCTTATGCTAAACAAAGCTATAAAACTTAGCAAAAGACAATGCTGGAGAGAGCTAATTGATACCATAGAGAATGACCCGTGGGGTAGACCGTATAAGGCTGTCATGACTCAACTTAAATACCAATCAATGCCATCCCCCACGTGTCCGAAACTCTTAGAAACTATTGTAACAACACTGTTTCCCCAACAAGAAGAACTTAAAAACCGGACAGCCCAGTATAAGATAGGAGAAATCCCTTTGATCACAAAAGAGCAATTGATGGAAGTGTGCAGTAAGGTTGGGAATACAAAAGCACCAGGCTTGGATGGAATCCCAAATATAGCCCTTAAGGAAGCCATCAAAGCGGCACCACAATTGTTCTTAGGGGTTTACAACGCGTGCCTTATAGAGGGTATCTTTCCTCAAAAATGGAAACGACAGAGGTTAGTCTTGAGTTTATTAAGGTTATACATGTAGTATAAATAAGAGTCACAGTGGAATTGCTAAGTTTTATTAAAACAATCAGAGCTAATTTACATTTTGCGTGTTCCCTATCGCAGAGCTGGCGGAAAGAGTGATTGTCACAGACAATATATTATAAACTAAGATGACATTGACAATTGACATTAATAGGTACACTATGGTTGTGAGTGCAGACAGATAATTATAAAATAATTAAGATTAGCAATATATTAATATTGCCTGCCCAATTGCAATTATCACTTTACAACACTTCCCCTCATGCGTAACATGAGAACAAATCTCTACAATGCAGGATTATACAAAACATAAAAATTAACAACTCAGGTTAATAACAAAAATAATCTCTACATTGCCCATCTCATATCTAGCATGATAGTATAAGTGGTACAACAGACTCACAATTATAAGGATACCAATACTCACAAGAACAGATGCCTATGATTCTACATCTTTCATACCCAAGTCATTAACAAAACCTAAAAATTTATGATTAGTTAAAGGTTTTGTAAACATGTCAGCTAACATTTTTTCAGTGGGTAAATAGCTGACTGTGACATCCGTTTTTCTAATAAAATCCTTAACAAAATGGTAACGAAGGTCAATGTGCTTTGTCTTCTTGTGGCAATATTCATTGGTTTCAAGCAATTTGATTGCACTTTGATTATCACTAAAGATTCGACAATTAAAATGTTTCACAAAAATTTCATACAAGAAATTTCTAAGAAAACACACTTCTTTGCATGAATCACTTAGGGCTAAGTACTCGGCTTCAGTACTTGAAAGCGCAATACATCGCTGTTTGCGCGACTCCCAATGCACAGTAGAGCCGCCAATTTTAACTATATATCCACTATAAGACCGTCTGTCTACGACATCATTGGCCCAGTCGGCATCTGCAAAAACTGTTAAATCAAAAGTACCAGATTTAACGAAAACTAATTTCTTATCTTTAGTGCCATTTAAATATCTTAATATTCTTTTTGCAGCCAGCCAATGATCTCGTGTAAATGCAGTATTAAATTGGCTTAAATGACTAAGAGCATAAGTAATATCAGGCCTTGAACATACTGACAAATACATTAAGCTTCCAATCAACTCTCGATATGGATACATACTATCCTCTACAATATTGTTACATGAGCCTTTTTCCAACTTATTAGCAACCATAGGTGTAGAGGCACTCTTACAATTTGTCATACCAAAACGCTTTAATAACTTGTTAATATAGTCTGATTGGTCAAATGTTATAGTCCCATTGGCTCTATCTCTATGTATTTTCATACCCAAACAATTTTTTAAAATGCCTAGGCGTTTAACACTAAATTCAGATTCTAGCAAGTCATACAAGTTTTCCTTATCCTTAGAACTATTACTAAAGATATAAAAGTCATCAACATATAATGCCAGAATCGTTAATTGCTTGTTATTTCTTTTTATATAAACACATGGCTCACATCTATTTTGTACATAACCATTGTTAGTCAACAAAACGTTTACACTATTATTCCACAGCCTACTTGCCTGTTTAAGGCCATATAAACATTTCTGTAACAAACAAACTTTAGTCTTATCATATGAGAACCCTAAAGGCTGTTCCATATAAATAATTTCATCAAGACTACTATGTAAGAAGGCTGTGTTTACGTCCACATGTTCTATGTCCATATTTAATTCATTAGCAATACAAAACAAAATTCTAAGAGAAGTATGACGTACTACCGGTGAAAAAGTTTCAGAGTAGTCAACACCCGGTTTTTGACTAAAACCTCTTGCCACAAGACGTGCTTTATATTTTGTACTGTTACCTGACTCATCAGATTTTAATTTATAAACCCATTTGGAACTAACTATATTGCAGTTCTTTGGTCTATCAACTAATTGCCAAACATTATGTTTTATTAAAGAATTATATTCATCACGCATTGCTGTGAGCCAACAATCTCTATTAGGACTTGCCATTGCCTCATCATAAGATTGAGGTTCATCATAGATAAACCATTGACAAAGAAAAGATACATCTGATGAATCAGATAAGTCATAATCTTTATACCTATCTGGCTTTTTATTCCGAGTGGAACGAACCAGTCGTTCGCAACTGGTACTGGGAACCTGTAGCACTAAATCTTCCCCTCGAACGATAGTCTCGTTCCATACCATTGCATCTGACTGATTACTGTCTCTTTCACTCAGCACACTCTCCTCAGCACTTTGGAAGGAAGATTCCCCTGAAACTGGAGACAAAAATTCATTATTCCGCTCAGATTGACTAGAATTAATGACCATGTCATTTTCATGATTGCATGGACTATTGCTTTGCAAATCCATGTTATTTTCATTTGGACCTATGCTTTGCATATCCACATTATTATTAATATTTCTATTTTCAGTTGGAACCATGCTTTGCAAATCCAAACCTGAATAATTTTCATTTATAGGGTTGCTTTGCATACCTATATTATTATAAATAAAATTATTATTATTACTACTATCACAGTGTATCATTGTATTATCACAGTGGTTTAAGAAATGGTTTTCAAAAAATATTACATTTCTGGAAACAATTATCTGCTTAGGGTTAGTGGGGTCAATCAATCTATAGCCCTTAGTGTTCTCACAATATCCTACAAAGATGCAAGATCTTGATTTAGAATCAAGCTTATCTCTTTTTACCTGTGGAATAAGTGTCATAGCTAGACAACCAAAAACACGTAAATGGCTCAGGTTGACTTTGTTACCTGTCCATGCCTCCTCTGGAGTTTTATTGGGAACTGCTGCTGTAGGGCTTCTGTTCTTAAGATATATAGCTGTAATTACAGCTTCTCCCCAATACTCTTTAGGAAGACTAGCTTCACGAAGCATACAGCGAACTTTCTCAAAAAGTGTCCGGTTAAGTCTCTCAGAGACACCATTTTGAGACGGACTATAAGGAGCAGTAGTTTGATGAACTATACCCTCACTCTGTAAATATTTAGAGAAATAAGCACTGCAATACTCTCCACCCCTATCAGTTCGCAGACATTTTATAGAAAACCCAGTTTGCTTTTCAACAGTTGCTTTAAAATATTTAAATTTGGACAAAACTTCGGATTTATATTTTAATAAATAGCCATATGTTTTTCTAGAAAAATCATCGGTAAACGTTACCAGATATCTAGACTCACCCAGACTACATACAGGCATCGGACCACACACATCAGAATGAACAAGCTCCAACAACTGCTTGGAACGTTTTGCTTCACCCCTAGGAAAACTTTGCACTGCTTGCTTCCCCTCAACGCATGTTACACACTTGTTAGTGATTGCACCATGCTGAGTCGAGTGAATATTAACACCAAAAGCGAGTTTACAGAGAACACTTACCCCATGATGACTCAAATGTCCAAGCCGCTTATGCCATAAGCACAAGTCAGGTGTAACTTTGGCATTTTCCGTTGTGTCAAGCGAACTTTGTGGCTGGGACACAGTATTCACATTGGTTACAGCTAAAGACTGCTCCTGTGAATCATATAAAACATTGTCCAAAATATAAATACCCCCCTGTCTGGTGGCAGATACAACAAGAACTTCCCCTTTGAAAACATAACATTTAGTATTATTAAATTTAACAGACAAAGCCTTCTCACATAATTTATATACACTAATTAAATTTGTTGAGAGGTCAGGTACATATAAAACGTCTGTAACTAATTGTGTCTTGTTATTTTTCATAGGAATCTTAACACTACCGTAACCTAGACATCTTAAGGTTGTACCATCAGCAACTTGTACAGTTCTATCACAATTTGTAATATAACTAAACCACTTTATTTCTTTACACATGTGCATAGACGCGCCTGAATCCACAATCCAGTCCTTGTTCTCGAAGACACCAAAACAGTTGGCCACCAATGCTGTTGTTGTGTTGCCTCGCTGTTCTTTCTTGTATTTAAAACATTTTGATTTTTTGTGTCCACTGCGTTGGCAAAAATCACAAACAGGTACCTTTTTAGCCTTACGGTATTGTTGCTTTGACAAAAGGGCCATATCGTCTCTGCTTTCAGTCCTTCGTCGACGTTCTTCTTCTTGCAACAACCTGGTTCGTACTAAATCACTGGATATTATACCTGTGTAGGCAACCGCTTCGAGACTGGAAACTATTATATCATATTCTTGTGGAAGGCCGCTTAAAATTATCTCCGCCACTTCAGCATCCTCTATGGTACGACCAATATCTACCAATTGTTGTACAAGAGTGGTAATATGTTCAAAGTATTTCTCCATACTATTAAAATCGGCATATGAAGCGTGATGTAATAGTCTCAACAATGCGACACGCCTCCCGAATCCTTTGTCTTCAAAGACTGAGCTTAATTTGTTCCACGCTTGCTTTGCTGTAGTAACATTCCGTATATATTGCACACATATAGGTTTAACAGATAAACTTATACGAGCGAGCGCGCGTAAATCCTTTGCAGGATCGACAGGCTCAGCTCCTTCAACACAAGACCACAAATCTTCTATGATGAGTAAGTGACGCATGTTAAATTTCCAGATTACATAATTACTCACGCCTTCTAGCTTTTCATGATGCAGATATCCACTCGCAACAGGATTCGCAGAAGCCATTTTTGATGAGCTCTGGTGACAATGGGTGACAACGTGTTACCACGCGGTCCACGCAGTAGATGTATTTTCTCAAAATTTTCACCAAATCTTGTAAATCGCGTGATCGGCCTATAACCTCTTGAGTTTATTAAGGTTATACATGTAGTATAAATAAGAGTCACAGTGGAATTGCTAAGTTTTATTAAAACAATCAGAGCTAATTTACATTTTGCGTGTTCCCTATCGCAGAGCTGGCGGAAAGAGTGATTGTCACAGACAATATATTATAAACTAAGATGACATTGACAATTGACATTAATAGGTACACTATGGTTGTGAGTGCAGACAGATAATTATAAAATAATTAAGATTAGCAATATATTAATATTGCCTGCCCAATTGCAATTATCACTTTACAACAGTTAGTACTTCTCCCTAAAGGAAAGAAACCGCCGGACGATCCATCAACTTATCGTCCACTTTGCATGTTGGATACAGCGGGCAAAATACTTGAAAGTATCATTCATAGAAGGATCGAAGCGATAGTCGAACCTCAACTTTCTGGCAACCAATACGGATTCCGAAAAGGACGCTCCACTTTGGATGCGATCGACATTGTCGTTAATATAGCGGAAAAAGCAATTGCTGGAACCAGATGGAATCGAGGAGCGAAGAAATACTGTCTAGTGGCAACGCTGGACATTAAAAACGCGTTTAACTCTGCCAACTGGAACTGCATCATGACAGCTCTCACTGAAATGAATGTTCCAGGATACCTACAGAAAATGGTAAGAAGCTACTTCAAGGACAGATTGCTAAAATACGATACGGAGTCTGGCCAGAAAGAATACAAAATCACTGGAGGAGTACCTCAAGGTTCTGTCCTGGGACCATTACTGTGGAATATTATGTACGATGGATTACTCAGACTAATATTGCCAAGAGAAGTCAATCTGGTGGCATACGCAGATGATGTAGCTTTAGTGATCGTTGCAAAACATATTGAAGAGATCAACCTGGCGTTTGATACTGCCTTCGAAAAAATCAACTGTTGGATGGACACAGTTGGCTTGAAGTTAGCTGAACACAAGACAGAGGCAGTTCTCATCACTAGCAGGAAGCAACTCGAAACTATCACACTGCGTGTCGGAGTACATGAAATTATATCTCAACCGTTCATCCGTTACCTGGGAGTGATGATTGACGCTCGTCTGAGCTTC
Organism: Bicyclus anynana; assembly: GCF_947172395.1. Classification (NCBI taxonomy): domain Eukaryota; kingdom Metazoa; phylum Arthropoda; class Insecta; order Lepidoptera; family Nymphalidae; genus Bicyclus; species Bicyclus anynana. Next base: position 7,940,184 of record NC_069103.1, on the reverse strand, counting down.
AAACAGCAAGCTGAACACGTAGGTGCCAAAGCGTCGGTGGTAAGAGCAGCTTTATCACGCCTGATGCCTAATATTGGAGGTCCGAAACAGAAGAGGAGGACACTACTGTCATCTGTGGTCACATCTGTCCTCACATATGGAATCTCCATATGGGGTGATACACTCCGTATACAAGCATCACGGAGAAAACTCGTGCCAATATACCGACTGAGTGCTTTGAGAGTAGTTAGCGCTTTTCGCACGGTGTCTGATGATGCAGCATGCGTAATTGCTGGAATGTTGCCAATCGAAGAACTTGCAGAAGAACGAAAAGCTCTTTACCATCGAAAATCATCAAGAAACCAGAGCACTGAAGAAATAAAATGTGAAGAACGCCGCAACAGCAGGAGGCGATGGCAAAAAAGGTGGGATAATTCTGAAAATGGCAGGTGGACGTATCGCCTTATTCCCAAACTAGATGTCTGGCTAGACCGCAAGCATGGAGAAGTCAATTATTACCTAACACAGATGATCTCAGGGCATGGGTGTTTTCGTGAATACCTGTATAAACACAAGCACAATACATCCCCGAAGTGCCCGTCCTGTTCCGGAGTCAACGAAGACGCAGAACACGTATTTTTCACGTGTCCTAGGTTTGATACACCACGCAATGCCTGGGAGAATATTCTGAAACACAGAAGTAGGCCAGAATATGTAATTAAAGACATGACGTCGTCGAAGGAAGCCTGGGAGGCAACAAGCGTGTTTGCGACAGAAGTTCTTCAGGAACTTCGCCGCATTGAAAGATCCGAAGCATTAAGTACCTGAAGAAGCAGTAGCGCAAGACCCTCTCCCCGCGAAGTAATGCCTAACGGCGGGTCCGCGGGGGTCACAGAGGCCGAAGACCAGAGGAGGAGGTTTTTTAGTCGGTAGTGGTTACCCGAGCCCGACTTACCGGGGCAGACCATCAAGCCCTGATGATACGTAAATGTATTTTTCCGAAACCTCTGAGGAAAAAAAAAAAAAAAAAAAAAAAACACACACACCCCCCAAATTATATCAGAAAAATGTAGAGGCTAATAACAGTTGACTGGATTTCGTTAGCATTAGAGAAAAATGTGAAAAGTTTTTTTTATAAATCACTACAACAACTAATCCAATCTTTCCTCTTTATATTAGATTATATGTATAGGTGTAATACCATAAAGATAATAAGATAATAATATTAATAACACTAAATGAAATAAGCATTTAATACAGATGCCCTAGGTCGTAAATTTGCGAAGTCAAAACAAATCCTAAGATCTCTTAACAGCTTTCCATCGCGTTTCAGCATAAAACGCCGTATATTACGTACTTCCGTCTACAGCAATTTCTTCTAATTTCTCTATACCACGTCTGAACAGCGTACAAACGAATAGCTACTTTATTACCGAGCAGTAAAGTCCAAGTGGCTATTACTTTTATAGCCAATACGTGCTGAAATTGTGAAAACACTTAGCGTAAACGTTGTTTTGACGAATATTTTTACGCGAGCTGAATACAAATTACCCTTAGAAGTAACAAGGAGACTTAGTCTGACAAAGGCTTTAGATAATTAAGATAAATTGAGACGAACGTAATTGGAATTTCGTCTCCGGAGATTACAGCGTATAAATAGACCATTTGTGCCTATTTAGTAGTTTTCGTTAGTAATAACACGGCCTTCGGGGATGTTGAGATAAATAATCGCAAATTGACAATCATGGCCTTGCTCTATCAGGGGCGTCGAACATCGCCTACATTGTTTTTTTTCATCATAATTTTCATGAATACGTCCATAAAGTTGTGGGTATATTTTATAGAAAGAAGCAATTAAAAAAAAATAAAAAACAGAGGATAATGGTCTTCCAATTTATGTCTAATAAAAATTTGCCTTTGTGCTCCAACATATATATTTATATATGATGACGCCAACGTATGCTTCGAAAGTGGACTGTATTTGGGATTTAAGATGTGATATGGCAGGACTCTGACAGGAACCAGACGGGAATAATAAGGCACATACCTTTGATATCCACTCGCGTTTCCAGCCGACTTCGAGAAGATGACCGGCCAACCACTGGTTTATGAAGACGTCGCCATATATATGATTGCTCGAGGAATGCAGCAATTAAGAAACCCCGAGACAAATGGAAAGTACAGTTTAGGCACACAATTACACTTTTATATAATGTTCACACTGAACGGATGGCTTATAGCATCACCATCCCGAAATGCACTTCGCGTTCACACGTGGCATACTCGATAGTACTTAACGGCTTATATCATCACCGCGGTAGGTTTCGTACTGACTGCGCGGCCATAACATAATGTCCACGCAGTGTTGCTAGCCACAATATGGTGTGGCCAGTATATATTGTGCCTTATTTTAAGGTAAGGTTAGGGACTTCAGGTTTAATGGTTTAGGAACAGGTAAGGAATATAAGGATATAAACGCTGGCGTAACCAATATATATATATTATATCCATGGTATAATCTCTTTTTCCCGTACTGAATAAATATAACAGGATATAATCAATATCTTCATTTCAAATAAATTCAGCCAAATCGGTTCAATACTTACGACGTGGAGGAGTAAACAGGAGTAGACAATACTATTTTAGTGATCAGTAAAAATTAAATTCATTTACTCAACATAAATGAATTTGAAGTCAAAAAGCAATTTGTAATAAGCAACTAGAGCGAAGCGAAGTTCATAATAAGACAATTATCGTAGAGCCTTTATTATATCTCTAAACGAAATGGAGAAGTGGTCGTTTATTCCACAAATAAGTAATAGTCCGTGTAACTGCCTCCTTTAAGATAACACTGGGCGTAATAATAATAGCCCGCCAACAAGCGTCGGAATAACAATTAACCATCGACAATACACACGACACCAGATAGAATATCGTCTTTCTTTTGTTCCTTCACAAAAGTCGTGGGAGAAAATGCGCATCTAAAATAAGAAAATGTTTTCTGTCTGCAATGCCTCCTATTACAGCTCTGAGGACAAATTAAAATACTCTTTTTACTTAAGAAAAGGTTTGGATAAAGTGATAGCGAAATCGTATACTGGCTATATTGGACATTGGTATTTCGTTATACGGTATTGGTATAACTGTTTTAGACTCCCTTTTTTCGTATTTGAGATAGGAAATAGGAAAAGTTAATCCACAAATCGGTATTCTTACAATATTGAAAGATTTTTTGAAACACATTATCTTATGTAGTGATTATAGATATAAAATATGTTTATTGTTTTATTAAGTATAAGAATTAGCAGTTGCCCTAGATTTCATCTAAGACATGAGTCGAATGACGTTTTTATTTAGATAACAACAATTTATAACTAACTATACATATAAAGATAAACTTATGAGTGATATACTGGATTTTTCATTCTCACTTTTATTCGCTATAACCGCATTTAAGTTTTATTTACGGGAAAAGATAGCTTTGTCCTTCTCTGCGGTATAATTCATCTTCATACAAAAAGTAGTGAGAATTGTTGAGAGAACACCACATTTGTTGTGATCTTCTCTCGTGTAATTTACGTTCAAATGCAGGAAAAGTCAATTCTGTGATTGAATTTGGAACTTTATTATATATTTGAATTGCCATACAAAAGGCATTTCTTTTATACAGAACGAGTCTCATTCTTGGCACAAGTAGTTTTTTTTTGTGTCTTGGTTCAGTATGATATATTAACCATTGACCACGAGTTCTAAAATTTTCAGGATTTTCTTTACAAATGAATTTTGAATTACATCAGGTGGCGTCGTAGTCAAAGGGCTAACTTTTTTTAATAATTTGTTTATATGTCCTATTTTAAATCAAAATATAAAAAAATGGACAATCTCAATCTATCAATCAGATCTCTTACCTCGCCTTGTTTCATAACCAAATAGATTAACCACTAAATAAAACGAACGAAGCAAGTAAAAGATAGATCGATAGAAGTCTTCATTGCCCAAAAAAGAAATCAAAGTGACACAAGAAAACACAAAAGAAAAATGCACAAAGACGGTCTTATCGCTTCAAAACACAATTATAATATATATTTCTATTGTGCACTATTTTAATAACTTTCTGTTTTGAGAAACAAATAAATATGTAAATACATGAAAGCAAAGCAGATTACTTGCAAGCGACATCATTAAGAAACTCCGAGGAAGATTCGTTCTAAGAAAACGCCGAGTTATTATTTTTATGAAAGTAATCTACAAAAGGATCCCTATTTACGTCAAGTTCATGGTCGTCTGTCAGCTGCGTGGAGGGAAGAAAGGTTGAAGAGGGCATTATTCATTTGCCGTTGCTGTGTCAAATGATAACAGGATGTTTTCTGGAAATAACTTGCTTGATATATTATTATAGAACAATGAACTGTTATTTTCTTTTATCACGACGCAAAATTATTATTATTATTTATTCTTTATTAGCGGACGCCCGCATCTTCGCCCGCGTGGAATCCAGTTTTTCACAAATCCCACGGGAACCATATATTTTTCTGGGATGAAATTAGCCTATGTGTAAATCTATTTTCCATTACAAGTTTCAGCCAAATCGCTTCAGTAGCCGCAGCTCAAATGAGGAACAAACATACCCACTTACAAAACAGAAGCAATACGAGTAGAATGCATTGAAGCAGTCTGGTCTAGCTACACATCCCTTCTGTTATAAGAAAGGAGTTCTGGTCCAGGTCCTGTAGTAAGTCCTTAAAATTGAACTAGTAATGATGATGACGAAAAATTAAATGTACCAAAGGCGACTTTATCGGTTTTCGATCTCTTGATTTTCAATTTGAAAACATTCTTATTGACAGATCAAGACTAAGAGTCAGAGATCTATAAGCTAATTTTTCGTAAGTTTCTCGTCATCCCGATGAGATGATCAACTTTTTAAGTTTCGAAATTTTTTGATTTTGGTAGCAAATGAAGTTACCAGGAAATTCAAATTTCAGAGCGTCGGCACGAGATAATGTACCACGCAATTTGTAGGAAAACGTGGCTGTTAAATTGTATAACTATTAATTATTAAGCAACAGTAAAAAACAGCTGGCTGGTCGAAAAATTGGCTTGTTAGTAATCAGGTGTACAAAATGTTCTAGAGATAAGTTTCATTCATCAGACAGACAGACAAAAAATCGAAAAAAAATATTTTAGCTTCAGTATCGATTATATAATGCCCCCCAACAAAAATTTTCAAAATATCTTCAATGTACAAAATGTACAGAATTCGTAATAAAATTATAGATTCTAGATGGCGCGCTTGCTTTATGCCACACTAACGTTTGTTGTTACAAATGGTATAAGTAAAATCTCAAATTGCGAAATAATATATAGAAATCGACCAGTTTTATTATAAGTATAGATATAGATATATATTTTAATCGGTTTCATAATACCTATATAAATAAACGTATTAAAGCGTAACCTCTCTCGTGAAATTGTCTCTAAACTATGCAAAATATTTCAGTTTACCCGTAACTCGTAACTCTGAGCGTAGATTTTGTAGCGCTCGTATCAAAGAGAAACCTTTGTTATAAAGTTAAACTGCACCCTTGAAAAGGAAAGCTGCGATAAGTGTCTTAAAAGGATTTATATTGTTGTTTGCGAAGTTTACATTATTTATGCCTTTATAAAAAACTTCTTTGTGCTTACATTGTTCTATATTAATTTTTGTGGATGCTTGCATTTTTGTCCACGTGGAAAACGTTTATTTTTTAAAATGATGAACTATTATATTGAATCGTCGTCCTCGTTATCAACCCATATACGGCTCACTGCTGAGCTCGAGTCTCCTCTCAGAATGAGAGGGGTTAGGCCAATAGTCCACCACGCTGGCCCAATGTGGATTGGCAGACTTCACACACGCAGAGAATTAAGAAATTCTCTGGCGAGCAGGTTTCCTCACGATGTTTTCCTTCACCGTTTGAGACACGTGATATTTAATTTCTTAAAATGCACACAACTGAAAAGTTGGAGGTGCATGCCCCGGACCGGATTCGAACCCACACCCTCCGGAATTGGAGGCAGAGGTCATATCCACTGGGCTATCACGTCTTATATTGAATAAACATTTATTTTCATTAAATACAAAAATTTACGAATTTATATCAAATCCGCATGGCGACGCGTCGTCACACCGTACACACAACTGCATATAGACTGTATATTTATGCCATCATATAGCATGCGTCGCCACGCCAGAAATCGGTTTTACATGCGGCTATAGATGTTTCTCAACGCACACAACGCCGTGTCGAAGACTGCCGAACTGAAACGACGTTAGACGATGCACGGCCTTCAAGCCACACCTCCGTGCTCGTCGGAGTGGGGAGCGTGAGGTTTTTTCGTTACGGAATTTCTGGATTCGGTCCCCGCGCTCAAGGCCCGCGATAGAAGCTATGCAATAGCTTAAATGTTTTATCAATTTTACCGACAGCGTAAGAGCTTTATCTCAGACTTCGAATTGCCGCAATAAAATCTTTTTATCGTGCCTTTTTATAGTTTACGCCATATTTATTGCGAACGCTCGCGGAATCTGACGGATAGAAAGCCTAGCTTATCTGACAGGCTGAGGTCGCTCATGCAATCACGGGGATTTCACGGATTTTTGATCAATCTACGCCAGAGATTTCCAAACTTTTTTATCTCATACTACCGGATGCCCGCGACTTTGTCCGCGTGGGATTCAGTTTTTCACAAATCCCTCGGGAACCATGGATTTTTCCGGGATAAAAAGTAGCCTACGCGTTAATACAAAGTAAAATCTATTTTATTCTCAGTAATAAAGTATAAAAAACATCCAATGCACAGTAGGTGCTCCATAAACGTTTTTAGCTACTAAAATATTTAATAATAATACTGGGGGTAAAGTCGACGAGAGTATAAATATATAATAACGATAAACAAACCAACGGACGGGCCAGACACATGACCTTTTGCACTTTACTGTGTAGGCACTTTGATGTTGAGCGAAAAAGGCTTCAGTGGCACCATTTTAGTTATTTACCACCCCATTTGAATAATTAACTTGGAACGAAATCGTACGCTACTCATGTTAATGCAGATGTTACAAACAGTTAACCGATTTTCGGAAAAAAGATAATAAAGAGGCGTCAAACTATTTTCATCTAAATTAATACTTGCGGACGCCCACGACTTCGTCCGCCTTTTGACCTCCTTAATCCGGCCCTATCGCAAAATCCGTTCTCAATCAAAAAACAAACAAACTCTTCAGCTTTATAATATTAGTATGGACTAGCAAACGGAATTCAACTTTTTACAAATCCCAAGGGAACCATGGATTTTTTGGGATAAAAAGTATGTGTTAATCCAGATTAAATGGATGTCCTTTGTCCATTAGGGGGATGACGAGCACTGCCTTAGCCGGTGTGGGATCGCATTTCAGTATCTTGGGACCCTAACCATGTACATATGTTTCCTGTACCCTAACGTCCGTCGGCTCTCGAACTACGTGCCTCCATTGCCGCTTTGCGACTCATTGAGCAGTGTCCGACTTTTTTATCTTAAGTCAAGCCAAGTCATTTCCCTCAGATAAATACGTTGGCTATACTCTCCTTAACTATATATTTTTTTTTAATATACTCAAAACATCTACCCTTCAGTAGGTAATAATTATTTTACAAATGAGTGAAGACGCTGGAAAAAACTAATATTCGAATATAATTAATTAAATATCAAAAGATATTTCACAAGTTAGTAACCACAAGTTATAAGTTACACAAGTAAATTACAAACTGCGCGAATAAATCAGACTTACTTGCGTTATAAATAATTTTGATGTCATTAGATACGGTCTACTTAACATTTTCATGAAAAAGTTTTTCATCTTCACGAGTACGTTACTCAGACTTGCTAATTAGGTATATTTCTAACAAAGTTTATAAATATTTCATAGCTTTCCATAAAGCTTTCAGAAACTTGTAACTTATTGCGTTAAGTATAAATACTTCAACGAATAAGTTGATCTCAAAGTTAATTCTTGTATGAATTCACGATGAGAAGGTACCTATCTACTGAATGGATACATATGAGTATGTTTTGCTCTATTATTAGTCTCTTCTTTAATTATCTTACTGGCGGACGCCGGCGACTTCGTCCGCGTGGAACTCAGTTTTTCACAAATCCCGAGGGAACCATGGATTTGTCCGGGATGAAAAGTAGTAGTAATCTAAGTAGTAGTCTATGTGTTAATCCAGAGTAAAATCTATTTCCATTCAAAATTTCAGCCAAAACGCTTCAATAACCGCAGCGTAAAAGAGGAACAAACATACTTACACACTGACACACTTACACACTTACACACAAACTTTCGCCTTTATAATATTAGTGTGATAGTGTGATTTATTATTATCATCTTCGACTTATCCCACTTAAATGAGGTCGGCACAATTCCATTCTCCTCTGTCATACGCAATTCATCATTGACTATTTATAATTAAGATTATACAGTCGAACGTAAGCCACTACTTCAAGAACAGCTAGAAGCAGCACTATTATAAGCTTCCACAGTTTTCACAATATGGTATACATCATATTACATGCATATCATCACGGCTCATCTTCGTTCTTACCACTTCCTTTCAATCGCTACGATCCTTCTACATCTCTATCCATCTAATTCTTGCATTCTCATCAATCCTTTAATACAAGAATTATTGCCATATTTTTTTTTTCGTTTAAATATTACCACTATAATCCAATTCCTCTCCAATTAGTCGGGAAAGACTGTATGAATGTTCTGAATTTGGTCCTAAAATGTTCGCCTTGGCCTTTCTGTTCCAACATATCCATTCACACTCGCCTAATCCCTTTTGTTAGTTTCCTTTTATCCCAAACAATCTAAGCATACCTTTCTCGTTCACTCATTTTAGTTACTACATCTTCTTTTATACCGCAACGTTGTCTTATTACATTTCATTCATTGTTCACTCTCTAATTCAGTGATACTTGATTCATACTCCTTTTTGCTCATACCTCTACTGCATTTTCTTTACTTTTATACTTTTCCTGCCATATCCAACTATCACTAACGTAGACAGAAGAAATAAAATGCAGAATTGGACAAGGAAAAGCTGCATTTTATAAAATCTGCAAAGCATTATGTGACCCCAATATTCCTTTCTCTACAAGATATCGCGTCCTAAAGGGTAATAATGTTTGGTCCATTCTTTTATATAGGTGCGAGACATGGGTCCTGAAGAAAGTGTTGTCGACGATTGCAAGCTTTTGAGATGTGGGGGCTAAGGAAAATGTTCAAGTTTTCCTGGAAACACTTCTTCTCGAATGCTCAAGTTTTAAAAAGAGCCTATTGTGACATGACAATCATTATGAGGAAGAAATTTGCATTTTTCGGGCATCTGCAAAGGGGATCCCTTTATGAGTTTCCTTGGTTGATCCTAGAAGGTAAAATACCCGGAAAGGGTGCTCCAGGAAGACAGCGGATAGATAATGTCAAATAGTGGACAAAGACACAGCTTAAAAATATTGTAAAAGAACGGAAGATTTTGCTACATATGACCGCCAAACTTCAGTTGGAAAAAGGCACCTAATAATGATGATGAGACAGAAGTGTTGGCACTAACACTTCTCTGCGCACATAATAGGGTATCGCAAATACATAAACCGTTTGCTGTTTACAGCATAGGTTTACAGGTTTCAGTTCAAATGCTACAACAATATAACAGATTACACTTGCGCATTGTTTAACACCTGTTGAGGTTAGACCAGCACGATCGGGTAATAACGGCTCAAAACCCCTCGTGCCGGCAAATCTCGTTCTATTTGAACTAGCCTTTGTGGTTAATTCCGGTGTAGGTAGGTACGGATTTATGTTTGCAAAGGGTTTGGTTTATATTTGCACATAGTATACCTAGTAGGTACATAGATTTGAATTTCTGTTTACAATTCTAATTGTAACCTTTACATTAAAATTCAGAATTGTGTTATTCACCATTTAAAATTAGAATGACTGCTTTTGAGAGATTACGGGATTAACACCTTTCCAATTTAAATTTAAAGTGCTTTTAGCTTCTAAAAATGCTAAATAGGCAAAGTTAAAGCCTATTTAGCATTTTTAGAACCAAAACTGTCAGCAAATATTATTCTGAAAACTGAAATAGGTACTCAATAGGTCTACAAGCCCTTGAACAAAACTTACATGTGAAATTACCCAACGTGAACAATGCTTAGAAGGCTGTTACTATATCAGAAAATAACTCTGAGCACTATGGTGTCATTTCCGAGCGGTACAGGTGAGTAGGCGAGTGAATGGAATTTCTCAGGTACAAATGATGAATTACGACTAATTATAATTGTACAGCAATTATCACCATTATCTTAAATATTAATACTTGACCCTTCGAAAGTGCTTGTAAACTAAGCCTATATGAAATAAATGAATATTGACTTGACTATTGACTTTAGCGCGGCAGTTCCCGAGTGCAACACGTATTTTTTTTTATTTTGATACTTTTTCTTAGTTCCTAAAGTTTTATTATAGTGCGGTGCAGACTGCAGAATTTTCAAAGTAAACTAATAAGAAGCTAAAGTAAACTGCGGTGCTAAAGTAAACTCTACCTACTTTTGTAGAACGGAAATAAAAAGATAGTCTATTTTTCTAGACTATCTTTTTATTTCCGTTCAGGTTTGAACTTTTACTCTGCAAAAATATGTGAATATTTTTCTATTCTATCGCGCTGTGGATAATATCCGCTTTGGGGGTTTTAAATGAAAACCGTTTAATTGTTCAGTTGATTCAGTTACGCTTTTTAAGCGACTTTAAAAAAGGAGGAGGTTCTTCTGATGATTCTTTATTCATTAGAAAGGAGATTCACCTTCGAAGACCACCGCCTTCAAAATGCTCAAAAAGCACATACAATGTTATTTTTTCGCTTTTTAGTTTAGTTCTTAATGAATTCTAAGGGTAGGCAGTACATTTTTGAATATATGAAGTGCACGCCACTGTTCATACCGAAACTCATAATTGCTTTGGGGTATGTCGTAGCCGGTAAGGACGGATAATGATACAATCCTAAATTGACCGACCTGGGAATCCAACCCAGGGCATCTCTGTTAAAAGCCAATCACTACCAACTGCGTCAGAGAGGTGATCAATTTTTCGACGAAATCGTCAAAAATTCAAAAGTAAACTTCGTCCCTTCTGGGTTATTATATTATCTATATTATCATCATTATCAACCCATATTTGGCTCAATGCTGAGCTCGAGTCTCCTCTCAGAATGATAGGGTTTAGGCCAATAGTTCAACATACTGGCCCAATGCCGATTGGCTGACTTCTTTGAAAATTCTCTGGTATGCAGGTTTCCTCACGATGTTATCCTTCGCCGTTTGAGACACGTGATATTTAATTTCTTAAAATGCGCACTAAAAAGTTGGAGGTGCATGCCGCAGACCGGATTCGAACCCATACCCTCCGGAATCGGAGGCAGAGGTCATATACACTGGGCTATCACAGCTCTACTGGACTATCACGGTTCTACTTATATTATATGTGTAGTAAATTGAAATGGACACTCAAGAAATGTAATCAACTCGACAAAGCCACCAATCAACGTTTTCTTCATTGGAATCAGACGGCCATTCGAGCCGAGTTCTTCTGACTCTAATTAAATAACAATACCTATTTCAAGAGAATATCGCGAAATTGAGTTTCTTTTACCTTTTTAGTTCTATATTGTACAAAGAAAAGGAATAAAATACTTTTTATCATCAAAAGATTTTAATTAATTGTGATATTGTAAAAAGGTGAAGCAATGTCAATAAATTGCTGAGTATACTCCAAACTAAATGTTACAGAAAACGTAAAACGCAAAAATAAAATGCTGAAATTTTTACTGACCACAATGGTATGTACCTTGTTTTAGAATGTCATAATTCATGAACCAACCAAATGAAAACTTATACAGGAAATATACGAGAACCTCTTACGTTTTTTCGTTGATTAACAAATGCCTACTATTTAAAGAAAGTATAAATTTACTCGCAAAAAAGATCGATTCTAATTGCCAACGCGTAATTTTCCTAACCAGTAACCAATATGAAATCCCTAAAATACTTCAGTACAAAATACAATTTTCCAACCCTGTCTCGAATTTCTATACAAATATTATTTTTAGGCTAATCATTTGTTGTATTGTAGGTAATTTGTAGCATTGTTCGCGTTTAGATTTACCTTTACCTTAGCCCTTGTCAGAGAGTATTATTAAACCTTTACTGAAGTCACGTTTACTGACTAAATATCTTTGAATTAATATATTCAGAGAGTATATTATATTACAGTATATTGTCAGTGCCGGATTTATTTTTTAAGTCACTGGAGTATGATACTGTATTTTACTTTTATTAACTTTCTAAAACAATAATTTATCATTTGTTATAAAGAAAGCCCTAAAGTTGAACCCTTATCAGGGTCAGGGTACGCATCGCAGGCTACTGTGATAATTAGAAGTAAGCATATTTTTTTAATTACTCAAAAAAGAAAGAAAATGAATAATCGTTAAAATAAAATGTTTATATTCTTTCTTTCTTTCGTTTTCTTTCATTAGAAAAGAATGAGGAATCGCGTGCACAGCTGCGGTAGAGGTGTACTCTTGGGAAAATATGACATTTAAAAAGCACCAATAAAGTTGGGAACGTACGTAACAAGTCTAGCTTTTATTAAGTTTTATAACTTTAATTAAAGAATATCCTTTGTTTTCATTATCAACCCATATTAGGCTCACTGCTGAGCTCTAATCTCCTCTCAGAAAGAGAGGGGTTAGGCCAATATTCCACCACGCTGGCCCGGAATTGGAGCCAGAGATCATATCCACTAGACTATCAAGTCCTCTTAGATTAATATGTATATAGGTAAATAAATAATGTTTCTTTTAAATTGCAATTTAATTAATTGTCTTTGCTTATTATAAGACCTTACCTAACGCTAACGAATAAAAGCGTGGGTAAGATTATCAACTGTCTCAAAACATAAACATTATAGGAGCGTCCAAGTGTGTCCTATATCTATTTTAATCGGAAACCTCGAGACTTGCGTGCCCACGCACATCAAGAACTCATCATAATCATAGCGACGGTTCCTTGGGGAGCGAAGGTCGAAATGATAATAAATTATAGGATAAACAACTCTGTTTGGACGTCTCGCTAGACGTGTCACCGTCATTATGACGTCTTTGATAACAGAGTTCTTGCGATATACGTCATTGGTATTCAATTAATGTGTGGGCTATAATGTACTTTTGATACAGGAGTCATATTCGCCTACCATTTATTTAAATCCAACCAATATCGATACCATGATCATCATCATATTCCATCCTCGAACTGAAATTAGACGATTTATATGTGAAAAACCTACCTATTTTTAGCCGTTACATTTAGCCATTGCTAAGCTTTAAGGTGAATCAAACATTTTTAATATTGCCATCCCTATCGTCATAATATTACCTATATAAAAGTAATCCCAAAAGGGCAAACTTATAATAAAATGTAAAACTGATTTTATTTTAGACACCTTTCCATTAGGTCCCAGCGAAAATCCAAATTCTCCGAAGGACCGAACATCCTCTTTATGTATGTAAATTCTGGGCAAAAGCTTAAAGCCTTTTATTTTATATACGACCCAAAAGGATTTGTTATACTTTGTGAAATATGTACTGTTTCATTTAGGTGTTTTATTATAGCAATGTTATAGAAAACTACATAAATTCGGTAAGTAATAACTTATTAAATGTTACACTAGTAATCAGGGCCTGTAGCCATATGGCATTTCGATTCTCTTTCTACAAACTCTAATGCTTCGAAAACTAAAAAAAAATGGGAATGATGAGATCGATAACTTGAACATGTGTCCTGATTATAGCAAATGTCATCCCCTATATTTTTTTTTAATTTTCGAAGCGATTGTAGAAAGAGAATCGACGTACTATATGGCTACACGCCCTTATCTCGCTGATCGAGATCTACATACTATTAAATGGTTAGTTATATCGAACTTTATCTCAAATGCATTTCGTATCTCACAGCCAAGTTTCCAATGCATGTTGTGTTGACAACTAACGTATAATCTGCAAAACTTTCAAATTGGCTAAGTTTCGTAGAACGCTGTGTTATTCCCAGCTATAGTAAACGTAAACGCTCTTGGCAGTAGCGGCCTTTATAACATAAAATTGTCATGAAATTGGTAACTCTCTCGATCAAGTCATCAATTGCCTTGAAGGTGCGAAACGTTTCGTGCTGGTCGACTAGATGTCGACAACAAAAGAAAGAAAGAAAGAAAAAAGAAAAGGATGCCATTGTTCACGGCGTCTCGCTATTCTGCGGTAGAATGGAGATGAAGGAACTAGATTTTAACAACTAGACTTTCTGTGCACACTCGAGCAATATAGTGCAATATCCATGACCGATAGCTTCTCTCGCTTGTCATCAAAGTTTCCTATTGTTCCCTACCATCTACCTAACCCTATCACTAGAGACATAAGCATCATAATCACTTGTCCATAACTAGTTTACAATTTGAGTTGTTTACAATCTTTTGATTGCTTTTTTGTCGAATTTCTTGGAATAAACAACACGCGTGTAGGTATTTTCAGAATGGTCTAGAATAAATCCCACGGGTATAAATAATAAATACGGATGCGACGCTCGTGGTAGTTTAACTTCGGAACGAAGTGGAGTAACATCAAGTGATACCAGCGATACAAATATACAAACTCGGCTCCGATTTTAGACAACGAATTGACTACGTTTGGAAGTGTGTATTGATACTCCGATTAAGTAGCGGAATAAAGTCTCATACGAGTCACCAGGGTTTTCATTCCAAATCTTACGAACCCTAGTTCGTAACACTATTATACTACAGCGACGGCCAAGATCGCTTGAGTTTACTACAAAAGCGATTATACGAACACTTTCGATTTATATTTAAATTTATTCTCATAAAATTTTAGATCCAGTGTACATACTTACGATAAACTAGGTATTGAATTTCATGAGGATTACTTGGGTCAAACCAGTGCTTTATTTTTATTTTGTTTTGTTGTATTTCAGGATTTTATCTGTACTAATATTATAAAGCTGAAGAGTTTTTTTGTTTGAACGCGCTAATCTCAGGAACTACTGGTCCGATTTGAAAAATTCTTTCAGTGTTAATTCGCCCATTTATCGAGGAAGGCTATATATTATCCCCGTATTCATACGGGAACGGGCACCACGCGGGTGAAACCGCGCGGCGTCAGCTAGTTTTTAATAAGTTCTTATTAAAAAATATCGAACGCCCGTGACTTCGTCCACGTGTAATTCAATTTTTCACAAATCCCGCGGGAGCAATGGATTTTCCGGGATGAAACCCTAACAAATCAAGAGTTATAGCCTGAAGCTCTAAAATGTAATATAAGTAAGTAGCATTGTTGGTTTATATAGGTACTTTGGGATACCTAATTACAAAATAAAAACGATTGAAGCTTTTTGTATCACGGCTGAAGTAAGCAAGACTAATAAAATTTAGCTTCAATAACTTTGCCGCAGTAAAAAATATTCGCTGGCTTAGTAGATATTCATAAACTTCATCCCCAATTTCGCAATTACCCCAAAGCACTGTTATTATTGTAATTAATTATACCTAAATTATTACGTTACTTGACGAGATACTGCTACTTAAGAGTAGGTACACCCGCGTGTATCATATTGCAGGCTAGACTAAATACATAAAGACTAGTATCGCACCCAAATTAACAAACAAAATTTTCTGCCATTTTCTAAGGAAAACGAGCTTAGATTTCATACATATCTTATACTAAACTAGCAGTTTTTGTTAGTTTTTTACACCATTTAACTACACAAAAAGGTATTTTTACGAAGGTTTTTAACTGACAGACACGATTGTAAACTATGAAACATTGATTCTATAGAGACACTGTTTATAATCGCATAAGATCGTTGATCATATACTTTGACAGAAAAATAATGTCTTGCGAGGCAGGTCTTTATCTAATTAGTCTGAGTATTGCAGGCATTCGGACTAAATGATCTTATTATGATAGCACTTATCATGCTCATCACATCTTACCAGCACTACAAGTCGCGATGGGCGGGGCACATAGTTCGAAGAGCCGATTAAAGTTGGGGTCCCAGGACACTGGAATGGCGATTAGAAAGCGCAGTGTTGGTCGACCCCCCCTAGCTGGGCGACATCAATCGAGTCACAGGGATTCTCTAGATGCAGGCGGCTCAAGATCGTGATGTTTGGAAGTCCTTACAAAAGACCTATGTCCTGCAGTGGACGTCCATCGGCTGATATGATAAAGCCCGTCAAAGTGGAGTAGGTATATTAGTGAGTCTACGAGTATATTCATCATCATCATCGTCTACCTTCCTCGAACCGAAGTTTGGTGGTTAATATGTGAAAAGCCTTCCTATTTTTAGCCGCTGCCTTTAGCTGCGAATAGCCTAGCCCAATGGCCGACAACTATTGTCGTCTTTGGCGTCTGGGTGCTCTTTTGCTCAATACTTTCTCTTCCAACATTAGTTACGGCATTAAGTTAAGCATATTATAGTGATTTTCAGATAGCTTAGGTACGGTGACAGTTCGTTTCACTAATGAAAGTTTGCCGTGATTCACTATATTAGTACGTAGGTATTATGACTGTCATAAGGCACTGTACTGTACAACATAAGGCACTGTACCCATGCTATCTGAAAAACACTGTAGGTACTTCTTTTTAAGAGACTTTTAATAAAACAATCGATATGATGAATACCTACTTAACTGGATTAGGCGAACTTATTGGGTTAAGCTGTCATCATGCTGTATTAAAGAAAAACACTTTAACTATAGTACGATTATTAATTCCAGTCAGTAAAATGACAAGTGCAACTGTCACTGAAATGTCATTTTACTAACTTGAATTAATAATCTTAAGTATGATTAATCCTATGTACGATTATTAATTCCAGCCAATAAAATGACATTTCAGTGACAGTTGCACTTGTCATTTTACTGACTGGAATTAATAATCGTATTAAAGAACTCCTCCACAATAGTCAGTTTTGATGTAGGCGTTGGTAAGCATAACAGAGATTCAAAGACGAAATATTAGAGTAAAAGCCTCATAAGTATTGTGTAAAAGAAAATTATTTCTGATATTTCTTCAAAAGTTATGCCGTGTATTGTATAGAAAGTCTATATCTGATACAAAATAGACTTTCTAGCAGATTCATAGCGACACACAAAGGAATCATACCCAATTATATGCTTCTTATATGACTATCTCATTGTGTATCGACTTATAAAAGCCTCCGATGTATACTATTAATTTCAAAGAGGTATACCCAATGATAATTTTATACTATAGATCAGTTATGTCCCTACAAAATCAAAGACAAAACTGAGCGCACACGTGCACAATT
Source organism: Bicyclus anynana (assembly GCF_947172395.1). NCBI lineage: Eukaryota > Metazoa > Arthropoda > Insecta > Lepidoptera > Nymphalidae > Bicyclus > Bicyclus anynana. The sequence goes on along the minus strand of NC_069103.1, from coordinate 7,922,730 downwards.
TTGTCTTTAATTCCATCATTTATTTAGCAATATATCGTTTTTACACTTCCTGAACACACAACTCGACATTGTAGACGATATTTAGGTATTATTTGTTTAAATAACGTACGTTGTTGACCACAACTAACATTGAGATGTGGAAATTTCCTCTTTTGAGCGTCTCATTTTTCATGACCTAACACACATCTAACAGTATTTAACTTCTTTGCTTATATGACTATCTCATTGTGTACCGTTTTATAAAATCCTCCGATACTATTTACTTCAAAGAGGTAGGTATAACTAGAAAGAAAACTTATAGCAACAATACATGAAAGGAAACACATACGAGTAAAAGAAAGTTGTGCAAAGTCGACTTTATCAATAGAAACTAGAAATAGCAACGGAAAAAGTAAAAAGTGTAGAAAATAATAATACTAGACAAGCGATCCTCTGTGCCTGTTTTAAAAGAAAAATTTACGGTTAGTCGGGCATGTTTATTGAACGTGACAAGACTGTTTTCCGATTAAAAGTATGCTACAAATTGGAGCTTTTAATGTGTATGATATCCACAAAGAGTTTTTATTCATTCAGCTTTGCACTGGTAGAAACGTGTTCAACGAAGCTATGTTATTTATAGACAAAAGGATTGGGACCTAAGCCAGTCGTTTTTTTTTCTACAAACGCTAACGCGAAAACTAAAAAAAATATGGAAATGACGGATCTGCCCCTGTAGCCAAGTGGCGCGTCAATTCTCTTTCTACGATCGCAAACGATTCGAAAAGTAGAAAAATGTATGGGAATGACAGGTTTTGATCATGTGACCCGTCGATAGCAAATGTCATTCCTATACATTTTTCTAGTTTTCGAAGCGTTTGCGATTGTAGAAAGAGAATCGACATCCTACTTGGCTACAGGGGCAGATCGATAACTTCATCAGGTTACCTGTCAATAGCAAATGCCATTCCAATACATTTTTCGCGGCAACCATGGATTTTTCCGGGATAAAAAGTAGCTTATATGTTAATTCATGCTATAATATATCTCAATACCAAATTTCAGCTAATTAGGTTCAGTGGTCGAGGCGTGAAAGAGTAACAAACATTCTTATCATCAAAATCATTCGTAAATCTCGGGAAGCCATGGATTTTTTCGGGATAAAAAGTATGTGTGTTAATCCAGAGTAAAATCTATTTCCATTCCAAATTTCAGTCAAATCGCTTCAGTAGCGGCGTCAAAGAGTAACAAACATACAAACAATCATGCGTTCGCGTTTATAATATTAGTAGGATAGGATATATAGTTTTTACACTTTCTGAATACACGACTCGACATTGTAGACGATATTTAGGTATTATTTGTTTAAATAACGTTTATTGTTCACCACAACTAACATTGAGATGACTATAAATTTCCTCTTTTGAGCGCCTCATTTTTTATGCGCTAGTAACACATCTAACAGTATTTAATATCATTGCTGTATACGCGCAAAAAATACGCTAGTCTGAAATCACTCTAAGTCTATGCTAAGAGTTCGGGCGTGACAATGATGCAAGGGGTGGAGATTTAATCTATTGCCTCTTGTATTTCATCTCAGATAAGAAACTACGAAGCTTAAGAAGGCTTCGAGTGCAAGTTAACAGCATTTCAATGGAACGATTTCTGAGCTTAAATTTTTTTTTTTTATTTTGAATAAGCATGCCTGATGGTAAGCGATGATGCAGCCTATGGTGGAATGCGCTTGCCTAGAAGATGCCTATTCACTCTTGACTTGAAAATACCCATATTATATATAGGTGGTGGGGAAAACTGAAGCTGGGAGAGCATTCCACTTCTTTGCAGTGCGTATAAGGAAAGAGGAACTTTTTACGTCGTATATGTGTGGGCGGTGTAGTATTTAATACTTGGAGTTACAAGGAGGTCCTGGGTTCGTTCTCCGGCTGGGCCGATTTAGGTTTTCTAAATTTGTCCAAGTCTGGCTGGTGTGAGGCTTCGGCCGTGGGAGTTACTACCGGCAAAGACGTACGTCAAACGATTTAGCGTTTCGGTACGATGTCGTGTAGAAACCGAAAGGGATGTTGATTTATGTCCTCCTCCTACCATGTTACCCCGATTTCATCTTAGATTGCATCATCAGGTGAGATTGTAGTCAAGTATCAAGGGCTAAATTGTAACAATTAAAAAAAGAAACATTCTTTACTCAATTCAGATTTTTTTGGCGGGACGGCTATGTTGGGTTATTTCCAATTCGAATAATGATTTTAAGTACATTGATTATTATCCAAAAAAAGGTCTTATATACCAGAAGTCCCACACTTAAACAGAAGTCTATTTCATAAATTGGGAGACGTATGTAGTCTTCATCCCTTCAATATAGGAAATTGGCACATATAACGCAAAAAGTATTTGCCGCCTCTCTAAAGTTACAATTCCCGCCGGGAATGGAATCGTGGTGTAAATAGGTCACTGTGCTTGTAGGTTACCCAGTAACTAACATCACATATATTCACTCTCAATCTCGTTCATTTGATCTCTAAATATAGGAAAATTTGCACATTGTTTTCTTTCCTATTATAGGACTAAAAAGTGATTACAAATATAAGAAAATTAATGGTTATGATTCACGACACTTGTCAGGACAACTTAATTAACAAATCAAACTGTAACCGAAATAAGGCCCTAAAATGGCAGAGAATGACCTTGAGTGAAGTCACGTACTTGTGAACGATGTGTGTAGGGTTAAAGGATCCTTTGATAGTCGACTAACACTCCCCTTTTCCACTCAAGTCATTCTCCCCGGATATCTCAAGTAATCCATAAAGAATTACACAACAAGAGATGTGGACGGCTCGAACGCCACGAGCACACTGAAGCCGTCCGTACCGCAAGTCGTTGCAAAGCGGCGATAACATTCCTTTACACACACACACACACACACACAGACACACACACACACTTTTTCCACCGTTCACACTGTGGAAGAAAGTGATTACCACAATACAGGGAAAACTATCCTTATGTGGATATTACAGATCTATGATTATATTGTTATGTATTGACTTGTGACCAAAGTCACCGACATAGCTCAACGTAATGCGAAGCTGAAGTGGCAATGGGCGGGGCACATAGTTCGAAGAGCCGATGGACATTAGGGTCCAAAGGTGCTGGAATGGTGACGCCGCACTAGAAAGCGCAGTGTTGGTCGACCCCTCACCAGGTGGACTGACGACATAAAGCGAGTCGCAAGGATTCGCTGTAGGCGGCTCAGGATCATGATGTTTGGAAGTCCCTACAAAAGGCCTATGTCCTGCAGTGGACGTCCATCGGCTGATATGATGATGATGATTGATTTGTGAATTAATAAACAATTTATTATTTATTTATCATGAAAAATTGGCATCAGGAAAATGCGCGTAATTTGAAACATTTTCAAGTAAAACTGTGGTTAAGCGCTAGTGTACGTTGCATTTCTATTCTATAGGCTATTTCTAACCAAATAGAGATGTACTAAAAATAGAATAAAGCACCAGAAACACGTGTGTCCGATGAACCTACCCGCATTTCAGGACGAGTGTGCCTTTATCAATGTCAGGGGTATCGGTTATCAGGTTATGGTATCTAGGGTTGCCATCCATCTAGGTTTCCCAGATTGGTCCTAGTTTACGGACGGGGTTTCATTTGTAGTCCGGGATTAAAATTTTCAAGTCATGAACTAGGCAACAGCGCAACACCGAGATTAACGGACTCGTGTTATTGGTTATCGGTTTTATTTAGAAGCGGATGCGGTATAAATAGAAAATGTTGGTGTGGCTTGTAGGCTTTTAAATATACTATAATTATTATTTAATACTAGCGTAGTTTAAGTTCCCGTGGGAACAATCACAAATACGTGAATTCCTATTGGCAAAAGAATTTTCAAAATCAGTTTAGAACCTCAGTAACACACAAATTTCATCATTATCAACCCATATCACGGCTTACTGCTGAGCACAAGTCCTCTCTCAGAATGAAAGGGGTTAGGCCTAATCCACTACGCTAGCCTAATGCGGATTGGCATACTTCACACACGTTAATAAAAATCTCAGGTGTGCCGGTTTCCTCACGATGCTTTTCTTCACCGTTTGAGACCAGTGATATTTAATTTCTTAGAATGCACATAACTGAAAAGTTGGAGGAGTATGCCGCTAATTGGCGAGGCTACATCCTCCGGAATCGGAGGTAGAGGTCATATCCATATGGCTACACGTGTCCAACGTGTTTAAAATATTAGTAAAAGTATATATAGGGTAGATGGCAACCCTATGTCGGTATCAGATGTAATCGGAGGCAGTTAGTCTGTCTATTGACGCGAAGTACTCAAGCATTCACGCCGCGTTCTTTGTGGTATTCATCTCACGTCCATTTACGGTCTCAGCTGCATGGTATATTGGAAATTATTGCCAATATCGATGCATAATATTACGAGCTACTCGTAAGTAGGTATTACATGTTTCTCAAGTCTGTATGATTGAATGCATGGTTGAGAAACTTTCTGTCAGTTTGCCACGTAGTTTTTATACAAATGGTCACAATTCCCTTCTATTTATCATCATCATCTCCTTTCCCTTATCCCACTTAAGTGGGGTCAGAAAAAATTGTCCATCTTTTCCATTCGTCTCTATTACTCGTCACCCACTCCCTTTACACACATGTCGTCTTTTATACAATCCAGCCATCTCTTCTTTGGCCTTCCTCTCCTCTGTTCTTCCACTTGCACATTCAACATTTTTCTAGTAATATCGCTTTCCTCCCTACGCATTACATGTCCATACCAAGCTAACTTTCTACTCCTCAATTTTTCTGTCACTGGCGCCACTCTTATATACTCATTCCTTATTTTATCTATTCTTTTCACACCATACATCCATCTCAACATACGCATTTCGTTCACATGCATTTTTTTTACTATCCATGCCTTTCACCGCCCAACATTCTGATCCATAGGTCTTTCAACTATTATGTATATTTTACCCTTAAAAGTCAGAGGCATTAGAGAGTCACATATACCTGATACCTGTCACCATTTCATCGCCAATTCCCTATTCAATATTAGTCGAAAAATATGTGTTGAGAGAGCATACGGCAATAGTCCATCAGGCGGGGATCGAATCTCGATCGAATCTTATAGGCTCGCGTTTGACCATGATCTAACCTGATAGTAAGTGTAGACACAGTCTAATATAGGACACGCTTGCCTAGAAAGTGCCTATTCACTCTAGTTTTGAAGAGTCATAAGATTCAGGAAATACAGACTTGGGAAGGAAGAATATTCCAAACCCTAGCACTGCGTATGAGAAAAGAAGACGCATATATTTACGTATTTCCTCAAAAATCAAAACGTATGCCTCGATAGATTGAATACCAAATAGCTTAAATTTTTAAAAAGCAAAATGTCAGCTGAAGCCATATCCGATGAATACAGTAGTTGTTCGATATTATTTGTGACGCTGTTCATCAAAAATTCTGTCGCAAAAATGGCTTTGTTTCACGCATAGTCGTGGTGTAAAATCCAACCTATTTCGACGATTTTTCATTTCCAAACGCCGCTTAACGCGTAGAAACCGTCTTTACGTCTGACCTTCAGGAAATAAATCAGAGTGCAAAGCACGACTAAAATCAAAGAAAACAATCAACTTTCCTTGACCTTGACCTTTAATCGCCTCATCAGCAGTACGTATTAACGCTTTTTATAATTTTTTTCGTGATATTTACGCGATTGAGTTCATAAAGAAAATTCAAATCTTTCTGGACTAAATGGAGCGGCAACGTATTTCATGCCCAAGGGATCTCAATACTTTAGTACGAATCGATTCGAGGAATACATAATTTAGCGTCAGAATATTTTTGGCTTCAGTATCGATTATTTAGTACCCTCCAACTAAAATTTTCAAAATAACTTCAATGTACAGAATTTGAACTGTTACAGTTTTATCTATACTAATATTATAAAGCTGCAGAGTTTGTTTGTTTGTTTGAACGCGCTAATCTCAGGAACTACTGGTCCGATTTGAAAAAATCTTTCAGTGTTAGATAGCCCATTTATCGAGGAAGGCTATAGGCTATATTTTATTCCAGTATTCCTACGGGAACGGGAACCACGCGGGTGAAACCGCGCGGCATCTACTAGTTATAAATATAGATAGACTAGCGGATACTCGCAACTTCGCCCGCCTTTAGACCTCCTTAATCCGGCCTACTGGCAAAATGCGTCCTGAGCGGACGTCTACTAACTGTAAACTACTTCCCTGCAAAATTTCATCTTTGTACGTCAAGTGTTTATCGATATTTCGTGATGAGTGACCTTTTGCATTTATACAAGGAGCTCAGGAAGAATTTCCCATAACTTCAAGGTATTGACGAGTCCACTTATAGGAGACGAACTGCATAACTAATATTTTTTTAACTATAAAACAAAAACTTTTCAAGTTTTTATACAAAGTAATTCAAATAGTTCCGACTATCCATGTGACACACGCCTTTATTTATCCTTGCATTTTAAAATAAATCAAACTTCGCTACGTCATAATTATAAGGATGCGTATAAGGAACACATTTTAAGATATACAAAAAAAAAAAATATTTAGCCGAGCACCCTGTATTTTAAGATTATACTGACGCCTAAAACGTTTGCTGAAAGTAATTTTCCATACAGTCACGTACTCATAAAAGAAAATGCTTTTACATGCAGCAATATAGGATTTCACAAAAGCGTGACTGTGTCGCGAGTACATTTGAATAATGGCTTTGTATTAAACTCAATATACTTCTCCCTCTATAGTGCTACGTCGCCAAAGCTCGAATAGACTTGCTTGCTATTGATTCCTATTGTTAACAGTATAACTTAGGTATTGTATCACCTGACTACTACGTAAACCATCTAATAATACGAGAACCAGCATAAGAATTATACACCCTCATCTGTTATTTATTTGGGATAAGAAAAAAATATCTATACCTTATAATATAACTGGTCGATTTCTATACATTTCTTCACAATCGCAATTTGAGATTTTACGTATACCATTTGTAACAACAAACGTTAGCGTGGTACAAAGGAAGCCAGCGCCATCTAGAATCTATGCTTATAAAACGACTTTGTACATTTTGTACATTCTGTACATTAATGATATTTTGAAAATTTTTGTTGGGGTGTATTATAAGTATAGTCAATACTGAAGTTTAAATTTTTTTTTTCGATTTTTTGTCTGTCTGATTGATTGTTATTCGTGATTTTTTGATATTCGGGCATCACGCTGAAACTACTGAATGAATTCAAATGAAACTTAGCACAGTTTAAGACCATAATACAGAGAAGGTTATATGATACTTTTTATTGCGAAAATAAAACGAGAAGGGGGTGAAATAGGGGTTGAAAGTTTGTATGGAAAGTCCTTCATTTTTAGAATTACAGTTTTAAAATTTTGTTCTTAAATCATAAAAAAATACGAAATATAATGTAATTAATTTTTTTTTTAATTCAACCCACAAAGTGGTGAAATAGGGCTTGAAAGTTTACATTGATTTTCACGCGAACATACGTCCATCCGTGATTGCCCGCCGACCCTTATTTGACCAGCGTGGGGGATTTAAACTCCATATTAATTTTCCTATGAGGCAGGAGGCCTTAGCTCTAGGTCCTAATTCATTTATTTCAAGAAGCTCAGTTTACAAGCACTTTTCAAACATCAGTTTGACTATTTGTAAAGATTCTACCACCTTTTCGAAAGGCAGGTTCTGCTGAGAACATCCGGCAAGAAGCTCAACAGTTGCTCTTTTAATAAATCTTACAGTAAGATAATTTACAATTAATATCAACATTGCAATTTTATAGTTTTACTTCCTGTGTGAACATTGTGAAGGTGTAAGCTGATTCAATGACCTCCAAGCACCTTTATTATTTAGGAATTATTGTTTTACCACAACAGATTATTGGTCAGCAATCTGTTTTATATAAGAAGGAAGAATTAGCTAATGCGGTGGTCTTCGTACCTAACAGATGGATTTTCCATAGAATACATTTCTTTCTAAAACACACCTGTATTGATTAAAACAAAGAAAATATTCAAATAGGTCAAACCGTTTTAGAGTTAAAGACAAGAGTTAGAGGTAAGCGAAAAATTTATTTTATAGTAGGTATAGTAGTTCTTAGAAGATTCTCAATACGCTGGAGAATGCTTAATAATTATTTTAAATATTGTTGTACAATCACAATTAAGACTATACTCACTTAAATTACGGAACATAAAATATCTATGTTTACCGATTGGTTTCAATAGGACAAGATTAATAATAAAAATGTATAACTAAATACATGCTTAGTACATCATATTTTAATATTTAGGTACAACAGAGCAGTACTTTACTGTTTAGTACAATAAGTTCAAATGAAGTTTTATCAATGCCCGCTTTTAAATTAAGTTGTCGTCGTCACCAAGCGGATTAAATAAAGCATTCATAGATATGACGTAGGTGGACACTCATATAATCTGGCTCAGACGTCGATGAAATTGAATTTCACCAAATGTAGGCGTTTATCAATTTCCGAGCGAAATCATGTTACGCCAAAGCATATCGGAGCTTATGGTTATGTTTACATTCAATCACGTGGTCTTACCGGGCCGAGGTTGTCGAAGCCGTGGCTCAGAGCCAGCTGGTGGGCCTCCTCATGCGCCACCGACCGCTTCAGCCGCACCAAGAAAGAGTTGGTGAAGACTTCGCGCGACGCGACCGCGGCAATCAACACCGTCGCAGCGAAGCATCGCAGCCACATCATTCCACTGCGGCCAACGGCGGCTGACTGAAGCCGAACTTCTGCTGACGTCACCGTATATCGACCCGGGGCCCACGCAAGCGCACCCCAAACTTTCAAGCCTTTTCACAGATAATGAAAGGACCCGACACTCGTAAGCACTGTCGGCTGTTGCTAAATATTCTTGTTAAGATTGACCTTGTTTTACAACGCGGCCTGGCTAACGAAACTCTCTAGTCTTTAAACACTAGGGGGATAGGATTTGCACGCTCGAATAGCTTTAAATTGCTTATGGTAATGACAAAAGCTTATGTAGGGAAAGTTTCACAGGACTTGAAATATTAAATACCTAATGGTATATAACTTAGGAAGATTCCTAACTACTTATCTAGGTATACTGTAATACTCATATTATAAAGAGGAAAGTTCATCTAAGACTACTGGAAATATTTTATAAATTCTTTTGCTAATGGGAATCTACAATAACCCATTATTAGAGAAAGCATAGGCTATAGTTTATCCCCGTATTCCCATAGGAATGTGACCTACGCGGATGTAAAACATGGGGTTGTGTTAGTCTATACTATATTTATGTATAAAAATTAAGATCTAAGTCTTCCCAAGAAAAGCTACTTCGCGGTTTTGTATATCCGACTACTGGAGCGTAGTTAGATACGAGTATGCGTGTTTCTATGTGTAATTTTCTGGCGCGCTCCACAAACTATTAACCTGGGTCACCTGGGTATATTTGATACATATATCAAAGGGTATATACCTAAGAAAGTATCATTTTCATCCAAAAAAATGACCAAAGGATCATTTTCGGGATTTCCCAGTACTAGTAGATGACTGGTGAATTTTGGTTTAAATTTTTTAAATAATTGTAGATCATTTACTACCTGCTTAGGTAAGCACTAAAGGTAAATATATTAACATTGCTAAGCGAATTAACGAGATTATTGAAGACGATCTTACTTACTTACCTATACCGATCTAGTTACCTACCTACTAAATACATATGCACCGATCGTCAGATCTTGTTAATTCAAAGATTCAATCATACTAATCTAGACGATTTTACGATCACTTACGAAAATCGCTTTAATTAAATCGATAAAAAAAACTCTTTTTCATCGATACATTAAGTATGATTGACTCGATTGTTTATTTTGCACTGGCCATTTTGTGTTCGGAATTCAAACTGTATGCAACTAAAGACAATCTAGAAGGTCGTATAGTCGATGGAGAGGATGTGAAAATTCGAAAGTACCCTCATGCCGTGTTTTTAGAAGTGATAAAAACTGATGATTCAACTCACGTGTGTGGCTCATCGGTATTGAATCAGCATTTTCTACTGACTGCTGCCCACTGTTTCGGTAATAATGAAAGAGAGATGGAGGACAAAATTCTGGCTTATGCAGGTCATGAAAATCTGAAAAAGGTTAGGTATCTACTTTTATTTATTATTCTTTAAACTTAGCCCTTGACTACAACCTCATCTGATGGTAAATGACTATGCAAACTAAGATGAAAGTGGGCTAACGTAACTTGTTGGGAGTAGGATCAAATTCCACACCCTTTTCGGTTTTTCCACGATTTTTTTTCACGACATCGTACCGGAACGCTAAATCGCTTGGCGGTATGGGGCTGTCACTTCCATTAACATAGATCAAAGAGTCATTTCGAACGCCGTCCACAAAACAAAAGTAAAAGCAACATCCAAGAATCATGACAATACCTATTTGTATAATAATCAACCTGATCTATTTTTCAGACTAATATAGTAAGAAAAACACGCTCACCAATAGTACACGAGAGGTATGACTTTGAAGAAATAGTGAATGATATAGCATTAGTCTACTTACCTCGCGCATTGCCTTTGGGCAAGAATGTTATGCGAATCATCATAACGAAATCTTTCCCATTGAGCACCAAAGGTACCATAGCTGGATGGGGTGTTATAAATGTGAGTTAAGTTAACCTTCTTAGTATTTTATGTGAGAGTTTAGTTTAAATAAATTCAAAAGAAAATATAATTTTAAATATAATAAAATAATGATAAGAAATACTAATATTATCGGGAATCGTGGCAAATTTGAGTGAAACGAACTGTCACCCGCACCATCCTACATTAAACGAACTGTAGTATCTTAAAAAGTTCAAGGGCTCAAAGGGCGTTCCAGATTCCGAGAAATTCTAAAACTTTGATAATGATAAGCACAAGAATTTGAAGTAGCCGGAGGGGAATAGAGGATCTAAATTGTATTCAAACTTCAAAGCTACAACAACGAACGAATTTCTCGAAATATACCTAGTGTAAGTTGTGAAGTTTATCTAGAATTCTAGGACTTTGGGACTGACAGGATTTGTGAGTGCGATCAGTCCTGACGCCCTCTAAGGCTGTTGGTAGCAACGACATTCAGGGCAGGGAACGGTAGAAATTGTGGACCTAATCTACTATGTGATCTTTTTTCAAAAATATTTGTATTTACAAAGACTGTTTTCGCAAGTAGGTACCTACCTAATAATCTATACCTACTCTATTACTTACATACAGCGGAAACAATTTTTTTTTTTAAAGAATATTTGCCATATTTTTATAATATGACCAATATTCCTCTCCAACTAGTCGGGAAAGACTGTGCTAGGAGTGGGTACAACAATAGACCACCGGGGCGGGGATCGAACCACCACCCCTCGGTGATGAGTCGAACCGCTCTTACCGTTGAGCTATTGAGGCTTCTTTGAATTGAAAAACAAATTGATTGTTTGTTTGCTTGCTTGTTTGTTGCCTTTGAAACTACTGGACCGATGTCAAAAGTTTCACCAATGGAAAGGTAACTTACCTAACTTAAGCTTTTTTATACCCCAATTTCCATTGATCTCTGATAAAAGGACGCACAATCATGTAGAAAATTTCACTGAAAAACTGGCCAATTTTGCTTTTACAGTTTTAGAATTATTGATAAAGAAAATTATACTTAAAAGTATTTAAATATATAATTAAAAATTCCAAATTCAGAGCAAATTTAACCTTAAGTATTGAGTTTATGGTTGAATTTGCAAATGCGACTACATGAATTGAGTACCAAGAAGTTGTGTTTGGCACTCATTGAGTGAGGACGTTTTTTGGTCGCTGATTGTGCATCCACTTTTTAATAGGAGATCGATGCCCTATTCCTACGGGAATGGAAACTACGCGGGCGTAACCACGAAGTCCTGCTGTTTATTTTCAGGATTTAACTAATGAAGAGACAATATTACTCAAAGCAATAACACAAACAGTAAAGAGCAAGAGGACGTGTTCTCGAGTGACCTCTGGACCGGGAATGCTGTGTGCGGGGAGCTTGCGGAGTTCGGACCCCAGACCGGCGGAGTAAGGAATTTTTAGTGTTCCGTACCCAAAGATGAAAACCGGACCCTATTTACTATAGCTTGGCAACTGCGTAACATTCCCGATGTTTTACGGGGCGAGAGCGATGAATGAAAACCGAAAGGGGTGTGGATTTTTCACCCTCCTCCTAACAAGTTAGCCCGCTTCCATCTTCGATTGCATCATCACTTACCATCAGGTGAGATTGTAGTCAAGGGCTAACTTGTAAAAAAAAAGTCACTTTCGCGCACGATTTCACAACCGCGCAGTCTTTCCCCCTGTCACCTGCATATCATGGGAGTGTTATCAACGAACATGCCAGACTATAGAACGGGGATGATGACTAGGTTTGAATATATTGATTTTTATAAGAAATAGGGTCAATATTAACTAATTGATATGTAAAAACCAAAGACTGTCTGGATGTTTGCAAAATAAATAAGATTATGTATAGGTATTTCAAAATGTATAAAAATCTATTATCGTAATTAGATGAAAATTCATAAATTTTTATCTCTCTTACATCAGATATATGGACTGTAAACATAAACGCACAAATAACAAAGATACATATTTATAATTTTGTTTGAACGCCCATACAAATCTAACGATCATTATAATCAACAACGTCATTAATTCGTGCCATTTTGTATGGGGCGTTTTTCAGGGATCCGTGGCAGTGCCGCAAATGTGGCCCTTTAAATACTTGTAGCTCCGAAAGTTACTTAAGAAGTGAGGTCCTAGTTATGTAAAACAAATATTTAACGGGCTCTCATACATCAAACGTGATTAGGGTTCCGTAGTCCACAAGGAACCCTTATAGTTTCGCCATGTCCGTCTGTCAGTCCGCGGTTTAGAACAGAGACTATTACTAAAGCTGTCATTTAGCATGAGTATGTAAAAAAAGAGCTGTGATAACCCTCTGCCTCCGATTCCGGAGGGCGTAGGTTCAAATCCGGTCTGGGGCATGCACCTCCTAATTTTCAGTTAGGTGCATTAAAAAAAATTAAAAATCACGTGTTTCAAACAGTGAACGAAAAACATCGTGAGGAAAGCTGCCTGAGATTTTTCTTTATTCTTTACAGTTGTCTGTAGTCTGCCAATCCGCATTGGGCGGTGTGATGGACTCGTGCTCAGCAGTGAGCCAAATATGGTTGATAATGATGTACATTAAAAATGTAAACAAAGTCGTAAAATAAAATCTTGAACAATATATTTTTTTATAGTAGAGAGCACATGTAAAGTGGGGATGAATTTTTTTTACTCATGTATCTCTTAGTGGGGGGTATTTGGATAGGTATTTGAAATATATGAGAAGGCCTGGCTGTGTAGTTTTTTTTTTTTTTATTCTTTACAAGTTAGCCCTTGACTACAATCTCACCTGATGGTAAGTGATGATGCAGTCTAAGATGAAAGCGGGCTAACTTGTTAGGAGGAGGATGAAAATCCACACCCCTTTCGGTTTCTACACGGCATCGTACCGGAACGCTAAATCGCTTGGCGGTATGTCTTTGCCGGTAGGGTGGTAACTAGCCACGGCCGAAGCCTCCCACCAGCCAGACCTGAACAAATTAAGAATATCTCAATCTGCCCAGTCGGGGATCGAACCCAGGACCTCTGTTTTTTAAATCCACCGCGCTACTACTGCGCCACGGAGGCCGTTGTAGTCGGCAAATAAAATGGGCTGATAATGATTATGATGATTAAGACATAGAAACCAGTAATGTTGGGACGTGTCATGACCCCTGCTACTGTCTGAAGATAGCTACGAGTAGCTATCTTTCTTCTTTCTTCTGGGCCATTTCCGCACTTAGCCATGTGATTGGCCGTTATGCGTTAAGTACGAGTAGCTAATTTAAAGTAATTTAATTTTTTTTTCTATTTCAGAGGAGACTCAGGCAGTGGATTAATAACTCAAAACTATCAATTAATAGGACTCCTGTCCTACAAAATGACAGCCTTACCCGCTCTACCGGTCTATACCAATGTTTCATATTACTATAATTGGATTAAGTATCACATTAAAAAAAGGTGTATGAAAAATTAAAACTCATATATTTTACTATACCCATAACCAATGATATAATTAAAAAAGAGAGAGTACATACTTTGTACTGAGATTGTGTTTTTGATAGGTTGTGATCAAATAGGACAAAGATATTCAATTACAATTGCTTTGATTTTGTCTCATCACTACAAAGACAAAAAGTTGGCATAACCTTGAAACAGTGCAGTTCAACAACCTTGTATGCCAGTTCAAAGTTCACCCATTCAATCACAACCTGTCAGATTTTAGTCTTGGAGTTTTATTGATAGTAATTGCCTGACCTAAGTTACAACTACTAACTTACTAATAGTATATGCTTTTGAAGACATTGTATTTGCACTGAAGCTTTTTTCAGTTAGCATGGGCATGGTGACCGTCGCCTGTATGATGTTCATAATATGTACTATTATAGTGAATTGTGGCAAACTTTCAAGAGTGAAACGAACTGACACCCGCACCATCCTACATGAAACAAACTGTAATTGTGATAAATGATATAAAATATGTAAATTGACATTAATGTAGCACCAATTTGATGCATTTACAATAAAATGAATTCAGCTGATAGAGAAAACTATATGTGACACTACCAACCTATATTGTTCATATTTAACTACCAAGCTAAAACAGTTATTAATCTCTCTGTTTATTTTTTACATCATTGTCAACAATAATGAAAATAATTTGTTACATATTTCTATCTAATTATATCTAATCAGTAGCAGTCACAGGAGCCGGGCTTGCTGGTGGCGGTGAACATTCATTTTCCATTGCATGAGACGGTGGGTGCTCCAGTATATTGTCAATCAGACCAAAAACTTTAGCTTCCGACGGGGACATGAAATAATCACGCTCCATAGAACTCTGTATTTTTTCTATAGGCAAACCAGTATGACGGACATAGAGAGTGTTGATCTGTGCTTTCAGTTTTAAAATCTCTTCTGCTTGGATTTGAATGTCAGTAGCTTGACCTCTGACACCGCCGGACGGTTGGTGAATCATTATGCGGGAGTTTGGTAAAGCGTGACGCATTCCGGTCGCACCAGCTGCTAAAAGTAATGATGCCATACTGCAAGCTTGTCCCACACACCACGTCGCGACCGGCGGAGTTATATACTGCATTGTGTCATAAATACCGAGGCCGGCAGTCACATTACCGCCTGGAGAGTTTATATACAAATGTACAGGTTTTTTACTAGATTCCGACTGCAGGAATAACAGTTGGGCTACAACTAGCGAACTAATGTCATCGTTTATCGGTCCCATTAGACAAATTATGCGTTCACGTAGAAGCCTGGAGTAAATGTCGTAAGCCCTCTCTCCTCTGCCAGTCTGTTCCACCACTATGGGTATCATGCCAAGTCTCGCCGGTTCACTCGTTTTTATCGCTCTCTGTGACACCAACCCTAACTTTGGTGCTCTGAGAGCGGTTCTTGCAAATTGACGAACGTAATTCATTGCCATTTTTGTGGAACACGTATTTCACTGCGCTATGAGTTTTCAACCTAGCAATTACACTCGTTATAATCCATTTATTGTTTGTATATCCAATTTTACGACAAAATTATGCAAAAACAAAAAAGTTTATAATTTCACGTTGTTTTCACTTTTTAAAATGACATTGACAAATGAAGTTTCATAATGACAATGACATTAATTTTGTTTTTTACTGGCTTTATAAGTCTGGCTTCTAGGCTATTTCAGCTTTAGATCTCCCATTGGCTACGTTCCACTAAGCGATCACAACTACAGTTTTTCCTCAAGCGAGCGCTGTATTTTGTAGTTAGTTTAGCCCCGTAGACTAAATAATATACTATTCGTGAGCGAAATATGTGAAGTTTTCGCCACGACCACACAGACCGTGGTCATTTGGAACGTCTGCAAGAATATACTCGTACAGACTCGTAAATCTGTGAAGAACATAGATTTACGATTCGGTACAAGTGAAGAATATGGACTGATCGCTCAGTCGAACGTAGTCACTGCAAGCTAAAAACTTTTAAAATCTGATTTCAAGTCTAAATGTTCATTCTTTCCACCAAGAAATGAACAAAATGTTAAAATAATGAGAATGCTGGGCAAAAATTAAATATTACCTATATTTCAATTTTTAATTACACAAACTAAACAAAAACGGCTACTGACCGGATTTGTATATCATTGCCAAATATAATCACATAAGGGCCTTTGATTCAGTCCATATCTAAAATCTAGTTTATTTGAGTTACAATAAGCTTCCTTTTATTTAGTAATCATATTATTATCCACACAACAAAATAATTTAACAGGGATAGTAATCTACTAGTTATTATAAAAAATGAATACTTCAATAAAATAATTATATTTGAAGTCTTGTTTACAAAATCACAATGTAATCACATAAATCATCATATATTGTAAGGTCACACATAAAATAAACACTGAAAACATGAATATGGTCTATCAATATAAAAATTAAATCACAAAAATAAATTTCTAAATGTATTTTTAATTAACAGAAATGTCCTAAAATATATCTTATATCCAGGCTATTTAAAAAAATTGGTTACCATCCATTTCTGTAGTAAAAAATAAGTTTTTTTTATGTATTATTTACTTTGAGGTTGCTTTTTTCTCAGTCTCATCAAAGCCTCTTGTCTTTTTCTTTCAATCAGTAATTTTATATTAACATCTGGATTTGTTTTCTGAACACGATTTATATTAACATCTGGATTTGTTTTCTGAACATGATCTTTTCTTTCTACTACACAATTAACCTTATTACTAGGAACTTTAAGCTGGAAGGTCGCTTTTTTAACTGGTTGTACATGTGATGATATAGCAGGTGGATTGAACTGCTGTGTGGCTGTAAATGGTAGCTGTCTTTTAGCCAAAAGCTTCTCTCTTGCTTGTCTGTGTTTCTTCTTTATTTCTTCTGGTGTGCATCTTATTGGAGAATCTCCTGGAACTGATAATCATATTTGATTTAACATTAATTACTGACAAACCTTAATAAATATTTGTAGAAAGAAGTCTGTTTGTCTTTTTTTTTAATGAATATTTGACATATCTTTTTAATATGACCAATACTCCCATTACCCTACAACTACTATATTTATAATATTATTAAGAGACAAAGCTCTGCGAAGTCTCTGAATCTACTGAATCAATTTTATATTTATGATAGGCTATATTTTATCCCTACATTGTCACAGGAACGAGAACTACTCAGGTGAAAACACAGTGCAGGCAGGTATAAATAATTTATCATCATCATCATTATCAGCATATTTTAACTACCCACTCTGATCCAATGTGGATTATCATACTTAGGAGACAAATATCTTAGCATTCCATGGATTCACTTCTTGCCAGGTCCATCACATGGCAGAGAAAATAACTCTGAGCACAGCCCTGGACTCGTGACCATTGGGAGTAGGGATTCCTTGACAAAGTTAAACTCATTCATATTTCACAGGACACCCAGAACCTGGTGATCATAAGTCACATAGGCTAACCACTGGACCTTAGTTACACAAAATAAATCATCATCAACATCGTTAACAAATCATTAAATCGTTATTCAGCTCACTCTTGAGAATGAGTCTCCTCTCAGAATGAGACAAGTTAGACCTTAGTCCACAGTTAATATGAACATAACTAAAAAGTTGGAGGCATGCCCCACACTGGATTCAAACCTACACCTTCCGAATGGAAGACAGAGGTCATATCACAAATAAGTTAAACTGCATAAATAATTTTTACTGACCTAATATTTTTTCATCACTTTTGTTGAATGGCATTGAACTGTACCTTCCAAATGCCGTACCACTGGTTGAAGGTTTATTACAATTGTTAAATGATGGTGACTCCGGCATAGAGCTGTGCCTACTAAATACAGACTTGGATGATGGACTTCCATCACAAACAACTAGTTCTTTCAACATCCAGCTACTCTCCTTTGCATTATTGGCTTTTTTTCGTGATTCCTGGAGTACTGGCATTTGTGAGAGCCTCTCTAAGGCACTATCGTTTAAATTTTCAATTATACAATCAAAGGAATCATTATTCAACTTTGGGGAATCACATTTTTTTAGTTGATTCAAAGATGGTGAAGCTAATTTAATGTTATTTAAAATGGCATCCATTGAGTCTTGGTCAATGTTGAAAGCTGGCTTAAGATTTTTCACATTTTGATCTATACATGGCCTTTTTGCTGGATTTGGGTGTAAATTTAATATATTTTCTTCCACAACCTGACTCGCTTTCAATAAGCACTCATTCATTGAATCATCTGACTCTAAGCCACTCTCTGGTTCAGTTTTAGTAAACTTTGAACTCAAAACATTCTTTCTAAGGCAGCGGTTCTTGCTTTTCACACCACTTCTAGGTGAACTGTCACTTGTGTCACTGAAGACATCTTCTTCTGACTGTGGCTTACTAACAATAGTTACAGAAGGTTTTTTAGATATATACTCATGCAAATTTTGATTCAATTCCAGAAGATCTTGAAATAGTTCAGTTTTCTTTTGAGAGGGTTTCACCACCCTACGTCTGGCCAGTGGTTTTTCAATTGAAATAGGTTTAATTGTTCTTTTTGTGCGTCTACTTACTGGGGTAGTGTTTTTGAGTCGTGATTTACCGGTTTCAGATTTAGGTGTATAGAAATTCCAGACCACATCAGTTTCACCCTCTGCTCCATCTTGCGTACACAGAAATGGCACAGGGCTGGCCGACTCGGAATCACATATAGAATCACTGTCTCGTGAAGGCGAATCAAGTCTATGTTCTGGCGTCGAACATGTTAAAGCTGTAAAACACATGTTATCAGTGAAATTATGATAATTAACCGTAAGTGTCACGTCTGAGGAATATATAGCGAAGTATTACCTTTGTTTTTGCTTTTGGCGACCATTTCTTTTGATGATAATCTTAAATTGTTCATAAAGTATCAATACTATCAAATGAATGTAAAGTGATTAATATTTCGAGACTAAATTGTGATGCATCGCACTACAATTTAATACGAATTATTTAAACTGCAATATTACATTCAACATAATAAGGTCCAAAACGAGAAAACTCAGTCTTTCTTTTTATTTGTGATAGTCTTGCTTCGCTCGCAATTTGTTGCTTGAAAATAAAATAAAATGTAAACTTTAATTTTATTTTATTGTGACAGAGGGCAGAAACTGACATTGACAATTGACATATTATTGACGTGACAGCCACAAACGGCTAAAAAGATGACAGCTATGGATTTTTTACTCTATACACTATGGAAAATTTTAAGTCAGAAGCGTGTTTCACAACTTTACATCCACTATATAGACCTAGCCATTAGCCACTGACTACTTTAGTATTTTAGTCGAATACGAACTTCGACCATTAATAACAGGACCTGCCTTGATATCCGTTACCCCTCTGGCGAAGATCAAAAATCAATGATCTAACGCGTTTATTAAAACTGTTGCTATAGAATCGATGTCTCATTGTTGTAATCGTTTTCGTCGTGTAAAGAGCTCCCTAAAAATGTCTGTTTGTGAAGTTGAATGGCATAAAAAACGAACAAAAACTTGTAGTTTAGTAAAAGATGGAGTAACGTTTCATTTGTAAGTATTACTACCTTAATTTTATCAAATTTGTGATAAAAACAATTTCTAAAAAGAATCGATTCTTTTGACAAAACAGCAGAAAATCGATCAAGTAATCGACTATTCTGTGGTGTCTAAGCGATGTGTTTGTTAGGCTATGTAAAAATTACGCGTGTTGTATTGCGAGTCAAATTGATAATTGTGTGTAGTGTATGGATACAGAATATATTTAATGGTGATAAATAGTTTCAATGTGTGAGTTTACCTCGTCCCCCTCAAAAAACGACAGATTTTTTTGTTCGTGAATTTGGGTGTGAAACAGATCCTAAATAATCAAAGAGTACGAACGATTTTTGGGTGGTAAATTCAAAAATTGTTCGTACTCGACTAAAATTAAATGAAAGTAAATCTTATCTAAATAAATGTTATTTATTGTCATTCGTCTGTCCTAATTTAGATTTTATTAACTAATAAAACTATCAATATTAATTGGTTGCTCTATAATGACAAATCTTTGTGATGTAGTGTTGCCACAGCGAGTTAATTAGTTCCATTATTATTAATTTTTACTCGCACTCGCTCTTTATAATCTTCATGGACATAATATTATGGCCAAGCAGGAAGGGTAGTAGGATGTCGGTATCTTTCTCTAATAGGGTGACAATATATTATTATTCTAATTATCTAGAACAAGATAATAACGAAAACGATTGGGATGTATTTACTTGTGTGTGCTAGGACATTACCCCATGGATCCGGGTCACGGAATTGTGGGTCGGCATACTGAGCTTTTCTTTCTTCTAAGAAATTTTGAGTAAAAATATATTTTTATTAATAAAGTTCAATTTTCATCCATTTTTCCAGTATGCTTTCCAGTTTTTTCATAAAATCCTTGATAATCATTTATAAGTATATGTTTATAATTATTTTAGTGTAACTATTATGCAAACGGCCTGTTGCTGGAACTTGGCCTGCGCACTGCCGTGCGCTTGGATCCAATTCCATATTCACGATTTCTGTATCCGAGACCCGACACATTTAAATGTAGCATTGTCCTTGAGAACTGCATTGAAATTTGAAATTAGTCAATAATAAATCGGTAGGTATTTAAGTGAGTCGATTGGTCTGGAAGGTGTGGTGCAACTTTTTAATATAATCTACAATTCTATAACAAGGAGCTCAGAGCTACCGCAAGTCTCCGTCTCCCTCCGCCCGCGCCCCCCTACACCAGTCGAATGTCATCCGTCGTGTGAAGTGGTTGGCTGTCGAATATTTGTTTACATAAAATCGCGATGCTCCTTCGGAAGTGACTTTTCAGTGCAAAGTGAACATATAAACATACAAAATGCTCGCGGACGGTGAAATAGTTGGTGACGGATCATGGAACCTCACGATCTACGTGACAGACATGAACGAGAAACGCACTATGGTTGTAAAGGGAGACATGCACATTGGTGGAGTTATGCTGAAACTGACGGAGAGCTTCGGTAAGCTATCATTAGCGGATGAGTTCATTGTATATTTGTTACGAACTTCGAATATACCGTTTGTATCAGCGCTGAGTCACTTTATAAGAATAATGATTTACAGTTAAATGTGTGTCTCATATTTAGTCGCCGGCGCAGTTGTGTCCTAGGTTCGAATCCCGTTTCAAACTAACAGTTTATGTTTATAAAATCGCTGTAGTGCGATGATTCTTCGGTTTCGGTTGGCTCGGAGAGGCTTCGGTCTTGGCTGGTTGCTATTACTGCTAAATAACAGCGATCTTGTATGTGAAATAGAAACAATGTCAGGTCATGCTTTCAAATGGGTCATTTACCACAACTGTGTCTAAAGTTTATAGTTTAAAGTCATTTGACATTGCACCTTCAATGAGTGATAAAAATAAATTATTTAATGTCTTCTATGCAAAACATGAAGGGCCTGTTTTAGAGCCTTTACTGATAAGTGTTGAATAGTTAAAAAGTAAGTTTGTGTCAACAAAATTTCTGAATATGTAATCTGACACCTAACACAAGGTAGTGAAATGGAATTAATTTCAAAAAATTATAGAGTTAGTGAATAGCACAAGTTGTTATACTTTGCAAAAACCTGATTAATCTGTTCTCTAATTACACTCGGACAGCCAGATTGTAGAAAATAATCTCAACGAAAGCAACATAAACTGTGTAGACTACAATGCATTTCATAAAAACAGCACACAAAAGTTGTTCCCAATGCTAAGCAGGGAGCAACTATTTCACAAACTACAATTGTGAAGTCAGTTTTTCAATTAAATATCAAAAAATTTCTAATGACATAAATTTTATTAATTTTAATAAATTAGACACCTTGGGCCCAGAGAGAATATAGTTTTTCTAGAACATTCTTATTAAATTTTGTGTTAAACATATATTGTACATGACAAGACAAAACTATGAACAAGACAAACTATAGTAGTACTTTTTCCTTCCAAGCCTTCTAAACTTGGTGCATCCAATGACAAAAATTCCCTGTTACAATATTATTGTCAGTAATATTGACAATATGTAAAAAGATGTGCCGCCAAGCCATATAGTGTTCCAGTATAATGTTGTGTAGAAACTGAAAGGTGTGTGGACTTTCAATGTCCTCCTAACAAGTAAGCTCCCTTACATCTTAGATTGCATCATCACTTACCATCAGGTGAGATTGTAGTCAAGGGCTAACTTGTAGAGAATAAAAAAAAAATATTGACAAATTTCTATAGGCATGAATTTTATTCCTTTTAATAAATAATTAGACTTCTTCGGTCCAGCGAGAATATTTTTTTTCATGACCATACTTACTTAAACTTTGTGTTAAATAATATATGGTGCATGACAAGACAAAACTATGAACAACGCAAACTATGGTGGTGCATTTTCCCTCTGAAAAGAAATATGTAAAAAGTTATGGGAGCCCACACACACAATAATATTGTCAGTATTATTATCAGTATCTTTAGTAAAGTTGCAGTAAAAAAAAATAATATTGTCTAAAGGCTAGGGTACTTATTCCATGGTATAAATTTAGACAATATGTGTAAAATCTGCACTTTGCTCACCATTAAATGTATTTATGTAACTTACTATAATTTACTATTATCAGTACACACTGCTTTGCACAGGCACAATAAGAATGTGACATAAGTTGATAAGATAAAAGATTATTATTACAGTAGCTATAGATAGATTAGTGTTTATAGTCACATTTTATGTTTGGTGGATATACAAAAAAAGTTTCGGCCGACCCCCCACTAGATGGGCTGAGGATATCAAGCTGGTTTTTTGATTGAATTGCAGAACCGGTTGTAGAATTTGTCATTTGACAAATAGTCGAATGATATTTTAAAAGTGCATGTAAACTGAGCCTACTTGCAATAAATGAATTATGAATTTTTTTGGAAGCTGCTGGATGCTGGCGGTTTGAGACTGTTGTGCTTAGAGGTCCATGCAAAATGCCTATGTCCAGCAGTGGATGTCTATCGGCCGCATAGAAACATATTATGACTAATTAACGTTTATTTAGATTCGAAGCTGTTATGGTTGCCTTGAAGCTGGACTGAATTCCTAGTGGTCTATAGTTCAATCCCTATTTTTGGAAATATTGTTAAACCTACTCCTAGCACTAAGGTTTCAAAAAAAAAAAATATTACCTAATTAGGAAAAAAACATCTCAATTTAATTACACACAAACATCGCTCCGTAAAATTCATGGAAATGCAACAAATGCGTAAAGAACACATTCCGTGGCCATTAATACAGGATTCTATTCGGGCAACCTCGCAAGTAATTTAGCAAAAGTTTATCAAGAATTTCTTATATTAGCATTTTATCAGCATTCATTACTCCCCAGTGGTTATGCAAAACTGGTTTTGATAGGTAATAAACGCTGTACCTGATTCGCGGTACGGGGTGATAATTCGTGCGAGCGAGAAGCGAAATGCTCTCACATGCGGGCCACGGGAATTCCGCTTCTCCGAGCGTCTTTGTGGAGGAGTAGTATAGCACTATTCTGTAACGAAATTTTTATTACACGATACCGTGTTTCGAATGCGTCTCTATATATCTCTATCTATAGTATCGTGTTAAACAGAGAGAATACAGATATAAGTCGAGTTTTAAACATCGTCACAGAATAGTGCGTATGTGGGAATTTCGGGAAATTTGCAATCCAATGTTACTGTACATCTGAGACAAATCTAATGAAAAGGCAGTCAATTTTTTATATTTGTATAATTGCACTTGGGGCGTCAATGAGGGGTGAGCGTAAGAGAATAGCCCTCTAATTTCTTAATATTACGAATCTGTATCAGCCGAGTTACGAATCTCACAGAAGACTTCTGTGAGATTCGTAACTCGGCTGATTGGAAATCGTAAATATTTGAACCGATAAATTTGTGGGCTGAGTGAGATTAGAGCTGACGTCTCTATGACCATTGTTGGACTTACGGGTGACGTAAAATCGCTGTTGTTGACGCCAGTTTCCATGGCCGGGCGGTCGCACGCGTCCTTCGCGAACGATATGTTATGCCTGGCAAGGCGTTTTTATACGCTCCGGTTTAGGTGAGCTACCAATCGACACTATCCTTAGCCTCCCAGATAAACTTACAATGTTGGGACTCTTCTATAGATATTGAAGCGTTAGATTTGGCGGAATTTAATTATGAATAATGAATATTGAATTTTTTGCTGTTTCCCGAAATATTAGAGAATCCAGGCTCGACCGCCACCAACTGATAACAAAACAAACTCTCGCGTGTCATATCAAAGCTTGTCATTGTCAAGCTCAACGGTAAGAGCGGTCGGACTCATCACAAAGGGGTGGTGGTTCGATCCCCGCTCCGTTTGTCTATTGTCGTACCCACTCCTAATACAGTCTTTCCCGACTATTGGAGGGGGATGGAAGTTTTGGTCATATTTAAAATGATATGGAAAATATTCTTTTAAAAAAAATCAATACCTTAGTGGCATAAAAACGAAACCCACACAGTATTTGTTAAATAATACAATCACAGTTTATTGCTGCAAACTCTGAATATTCAACCTCAGTTAATTCTTCAAAAATATATTCTGTACTGTTTTATAATAAACAGCATAATATATTGGAACAATTTATTTCGCCATAACTAATAATAACGTCAAAATATTGGCGTAACCATAACATTTGCACCTACGCAAACACTATGGGTATGGGATAAACTTTCAAAATGGCCGTTCGATATTCGCCCACTGTTATTCAATAGTAACTAAGTATGAATAATTCAGTATCTATTCAATGCACATATCTTTAGCGTAAATAGTTATTGGTTTTAACATAACAACACATTAAACACTCGTTAAAAAAAATCAAGTCTACTTAATCGATTTCCTTCTGCGTTATTAACATCTACACCCTCAAGCTTTATATTCTTTCTATAGGCCACGGACTTAACTCTGGCAGAGCTTCTTGCGTTCACCCAATTCCCTTAGTGACATTGCTGCACATTCAAGAAACTACAGCAAATACACAACCAAAAAATAACCGTATTACTATTTCACGAGACACTGTCCACGAAGGTTCTACTTGTTATTTTGTTCATCTCAATTTGATACTTTCAAATGATTGGCCAAAAAGGAACCACACTGAATTTTCTTTAATTAATTAATTTATTTATACTTACTCTTTATTTGTACACCATAAAACAATATAACACACAAGGAGTTGAATACAATGCGGTCTTATGGCTTCATAACGATCTCTTCCAGGCAACCTTAAGTTTAGAAAAATATTAAAGTGAAATTTACCAATAATTCTGCAATGGAGTCGATGATATTCAATAGAAATGGCTTATTTCAAGATTTTAACAAGATCTCAAGTCATGTTCTTAATTGAAGAGAAAGGAAATTGAGTGATCTATGCAACTATGTTGTAAAATCTGGTTCTACCTGCATAATCGCGCCTTAATTGTAAAGTACATAAACTGGTTACATGCATACTTCATTTACAACTGTTTAAGACTTAAAAGGGAATGAAATTACTCCTATAGATCGAGGACGAATATCATTTAATGTAATGTAGAAACCTTAGATTCAACATAATTGAAATGATCGCCGTGGAGTTAAGTGTGATCCTTCGCGATAGTTTTTCATTTGAAGTTATAAGTGTCATCATCATTCATTATACAAGGTGTGTAATTAAATAATTAGAGCAGGTATTTTAATATCTGATATCTGAGCAACAGTTCACAGGTCATGCTAGGAACACGTCGTAAGTTCTTGGCGCCTGCACTCTTAAATCGAAAGCTTAGATGTTAAACCTGAAAAGACCGAAACATACGAGTAGTTAGGTAATACTTGGCCTGGGCACAAGAAATAGGCATGGCGGTAGTAGGCCAGACAAGCTTTGCTTCAAAGAAAAATAAACTAAACAACGGTTTATAATAACTTGCATGATCTACAAATATTGCAAAAAATTATGACAATTCACACAAAGTGCGGTTGGTCGCTATTTCACAGTCGATTAAAAAATTAATCGAAATGAAAACCGTTCGACGGTTTTTATTCCGACGATCATGAAGAACTACGATTATAATCAAATATTAGCTAAGTTATCAAAAACCTCAGGCGCTATGGTTCTCAACAGTTGGTTGGAAGTTCTTCTTCGCAGTTCTATTGGAGCCAAACTGACTGAAGTGCGAATGGTATTTTGCGAGGATGTCTTCAAGTGAATGATGACTTGCGCTGCGTATGCACATATGTATCGAGAAGCCGCCATGTTGGCGCATATTTCCGGCGCCTCTGCCCGCCAACCGGCGTAGATAAGGCGTTATCATCCGCTCATTGTTCCTCAATGCTGTTGGTACCTAAGTGCTCCAGGACGTTGACTTGCCTATAATTTTCATATCTTACTTACTTCTTACTTCCTTCGGCGCTTCAAGCCTTTGTGAGTCTTGGCCTCCTCTACCACTTTTCTCTATTCATTTCTTTTCTTTACGGTTTTTACCCACACAGATAATTTTCCCATTTTTGCAAGTCTTCTTTCACAAAACCTAGCAATCTTTTTTTCAAGTCTTTCTTTTTTAACTTTCATATCAAAACTAATACTATAAAGAGGTAAGGTTGGATTGTTCGTTTGTTAGGATGTAAATCAAAAACTTCTCAACCGATTTTAAAACGTCTTTTACCTTAAAAAAGCTTCAAGCATACCGAGTAACTAAGGTAAGTATTTTATTCACGTATTCCCCACAGGAACGGGAATTATGCGGGTGAAACCGCGTGGTGTCTGCTAGTAATATTTATATTTAAATTTAAATTATTTAAGTGATTCAAAAGGGAGGTCATACTGTGAATATATTCCATGGTTAATTCATTCATTATTGTGGTTCGTTTTAGGTAATCACAAGATAATACACAACTTGTATTACCAATTTTGGTGGCGTTTACTGATATGGAAATACTGCACTATTGTAGGCATAAAACAGCAAGCCATCGAGCCTTAATTTGCAGGCCGTGATTTAGGAATTACACGGTCTTGGGGAAATTTCCATGCGCTGCAATTATCCTTTAAAGCTTTTTGCCATTATCAGGAAAATGTCCTTTACAATTTCTACGATGATATAACTACAGACAACTTTGTATTAGCAACAATTGAAGTGAATTCGTCTCTATCTCTCGCTATCTTACACCATACTAAAGATAGAGCGAAATAGAGACAAATTCGAAACTCACATTGCGCTGGTGAAGCTTGGTTCCTTACTTCCCCAGAGATTCTTAAATACAGTCACTAGGGCAACACGCACACAGCTTACAAATTCCATTGGTCGTACCTCTAAGAGTCTAAGGAACCTCTAAGCCATCGCCCAAGTCTCACATTAGAAAATTCTGACCTAGGGTCGTTTCGAACCGACACTTCCTTCTAGCCTTTGGACCTAGCTAAGATTCTGTGTAGCCCAAATCTGTGTCAGTGCAGCGGGTCTATTAAAGAGTAAATGTATAAGAAAACAAAAATACAACTACAATTTACAGTCTGTGAATTAGGCATTACATGGCCTTGTCTGGGTAATTTCCACGCGTTGCAATTATCCCTGAAAGCTTTCGCTATTATCGGGAATACGTCAACAATTATAGAAGGTTATGTTAAGCTATCTTGAAATGTGCGATAATGTACAACATAACACCATTTTAATATAAAGCTCTTCTGATGACACTTGGCCTGATATCCGCCCGCATCGAAACTACATGAATCCACTGTCAAGGAAATTCGATATCGTTTAACATGTACTTGCATATAAAAACGCTTCGATTAAATTATTTTTTTCGTATTTGCACATCATTAAACTGGTATATTTGTTGTTAGCA
Source organism: Bicyclus anynana (assembly GCF_947172395.1). NCBI lineage: Eukaryota > Metazoa > Arthropoda > Insecta > Lepidoptera > Nymphalidae > Bicyclus > Bicyclus anynana. The sequence goes on along the minus strand of NC_069103.1, from coordinate 7,894,631 downwards.
CGACAATAATGTCATTATTTATAATAAGTATACCACTTCCCGCTTCAAAAAAACGAAAAGTATGTTGCTAGAAACACAACAAAATGTTAGGGAAAGACTTCTCAGATTTCTTAACCGTGCAGTTATAAGTCTGTTTCTTTGTCCGATATATTTATTTTTCAGTTACGCAATGTCATTCTGCCTTGAATCTCTTTAATTCGAGCATTATTTCTTAGAGGCTTCACCTATAACCCAATTCTGAACATTGGTGATATTGCTTAATTCTATATAATACAAATTCTAATAAAATCCGAAATCAATATCAGCAAAATTTGGACGTTGGCCATCTAATTCTGTTGACCACAATTAGTGTACACGAAGTTTCAACATGCTTAAGAAATTTTGGTATTTTAACAGTATACTGGTACTTTAAAGCATTAATGTCTCCTATATGTTGTGTTAACCATCTTAATCATATTTAAAAGAGCAATCGAACTTTATCACGACGTTGTTGTAGTGTCTCCTACTAGGGCTCGCTTGCCGGACGCTAACGGTCGCGCGCATTCCTTTTCTCTTTCCTTCCAACACAAGCTAATTGCTTCTTATGCGCAAATGTTTCATTTTGTGCACACTACTCGTGTCTCTAATCTAAACTCTAACAATGCATATTTGTTTAACTAACGCGGATATTAATCACTGCTTGCTTTTGCGTCGTCCCGTTTTCTATTCCACCGTCACGTAGCGAGATTATGGGCCTGTTTTACCACCTTCAAATATATGCTGTTCCAAACGTAAATTTCGTCACTTTCTTTAATTCACAACAAAGAATTTTGTGAAGTTTGTGAGTTTGTAAATTTTGCCTTTGTCATGTTGTGTGACATATTATCAGAAGGTAGTGAAACTTTTACAATATTATTAATCCTACATTACTTAAATCTTCGACATTACTGGCTCATGTTAATCTATAATTGACATCGGCACGTTGTTGTTATAAAGGAGCAGTAGATTGATTATCCTTTGTCTTGTTCGTTGTATTGATTCTAATTGAATAAAACTATACTATCTATAAGATGCGCATAAATTATTTGACAAATCTGCGCGGTATTTTATTATTGTTGTGCCGTATTTAAACAGTAGAAATAAGCGTTAAAATAGATGTATTTAATTATTGGTAAATTATTTTTTTTTAGCTTTACACTGCTTTATAAATACTTCGTTAAGTAATAAGTTATAAATTGAGATGTCCCATTAACGATAAGCATTAGTATCTATAACTATTCATGATAGATTGCGGTTGCCGATGCTATTTCTGTTCTCCACTGTATTCAATGGAATGTGTTACATCTAAACATCTGTAATATTGCAGTCATGTTTCTATACAACTTGTTTAAAAGTTTTCGTATTATTAGTATTTTGGTGTACTTTTGATATATACTAAATACTAACTTTGAAAAAGAGAAACCCAGTCTTATACAAACTCGAGCCGAAATTATGCGACTGTTACAAAGCTAAAAATTGACCATAAATTAGGACAATTAAGGAGAAGTCATAAGGCCGATTTTAAAAGAAATCTGTATTTACCTAATCAGTTAAATTACTTGTTACAGGTGGGCAATAATTCGTATCCCTTTGACATGAAATCCATTACATTATCTTTGTTAAACTGACAGGCGACAGTTTTAAAAGGGATTTGACACTAAGACTCATTTAATCAATATACGACAATATTATATAATGTCAAACCCCTAAGAAAACTGTCACTATGATTAACAGAACACTTGACATAATATTTGACAATAACATCTCATTTAAAACAATTTGGGGTTTAGTTGTTTTCAAATTTACATTTTAGCTAGCTAGATTCCAACCGTTTTTCCTGTTATGCAAATATAGCACACGCGTAGTTTGTTTATCCACACAATGAAACGTGGTAATACCTATTCTTAACTTTGTTGGAAGTTAGAACAGTTGCCATGGTTTTGTAAAGCATTGTTGCTTGTAGGCAAAACCCTGACTTTACTTCACTTCCTTACATACATTATTAAAGTTGAGTGTTTTTTTTTTATTTTTTAAAGTATAAATTATTATTATCTATATCTGCTATATAATCTGTTTTTATACTTACCATAACCTGAAATATAAATGTATCATTATTAAAACGTTGTGTAGTTCCAGTTTGATGTATAAGCTATATAAATCTTGTAAACATGTCTTACGTAATATAAACATTTACAATGATATTGCCAAGGCGTTGCTTGCATAGAGTTGTAGAATGTGGATCATGGAGTGTACTCGTATGTGAATCGATAACCGCAAACATCGCCGGATGATTCAGGATCGCGGATGACTGTAGCGGTCATGCATGATTGCGACCGGTTTTGCCACTACCAACGATGACGTCACTATTCCATAAGAATTGACGTTCGCAGCCTTGTCGCGGTGATGCTAATATTCTATGTATTAAAATATCAATAACTATAATGCGTAGGTACATAGTATTTTTTTCATGTTATGTATCTGCAATTAAGATATTAAATTACACGTGTCTTAAACGTTCAAAGAAAAACGTTGAATTTTCAAGTATGCACTTGATAATTTTCTTAATTCTCTACCTATGTGTCTGCCAACCTGCATTTGGCTAGCTTGGTGAACCCCTCTCATTCTGAGAGACATGTGCTCAACAGTGAGCTGAATATGTTGTTGTTAATGATGATGATCTGAGTCGAAGTCGAAGTCGAAGTCGCCAAGCCCAAAAAAAGCCTTTACCAGACAGGAAGACTACTATCCTCAGGTCTGCATAGAGTCGACCACATCAGCTTGCTTTACCCGCAGTTGCCTCTTTCCACAGATTGGAATGTTGAGCTTTTATTTGCTTATCTCTTCTAGGACCGCGAGTAATATGCTAAGTACTACGTCACAATGGTTAAGAATTTTTACTCATTAAATATTTTCCCGATGCACCTTTAATGGTCCATTAAAATCTAATTTACCCTAGAGATAAGAACTGCCCCTGCATTATCGTTGTTATCTGACTGTCTCCATGGCAAATTCGTTCTTAGTTACATTTCATTTTTGGCATTCCATAGAAATAAAGTTCAAAATAAATTACATAGACGAGTATAAATTAGCGGAATCACAACCCAGATCAATTTTCAGTCCTAAAGTTGGAGCAAATTTAATCTTTAAAACTGAAGGTCGTAAATCTTTTCACGCGTAAATACAATCAAAAAGTTTAATTGTGTTAAAAAACTAGACCGTCTAAAATTGGCTCCACACTGATTTAAGAAGGCCATATTAATTTCATGGCTGTGTTGAAACGTATTTCTTTCGACCATTTTTTATAGTATAAAATTACGTGACAAGATAAAAGTTCAGAATAGAGAGAAAAAAGTAAAAGAAACAACGGCACCGGAAAAGATAGCCTTTTTAACATCTGTGTGAAAAAATTGGTTGTTTTACTTGTTGCATAGTTTTGCATTGAGCTAGAGTATAGAGAAAGCTTTAGAACCCTTCTTTCGATTTTCAAAATAATAATTTTATATTATTTTGAAAATCGAAATCGAAATCGAATTCTTTTAATTTAATTAAAAGGTATAATTATGCCCCTTATTTGTTTTTTTTTACTGTATTATGACGAAATAATAAAGGCTGATACATTTTAGATACTGAGTTTCCTTCTATTAATTCAATGAAACTAGAATTAAAAATGAACTTTAAACAAATATAAACATAAACGAAATTTGATGGATTTTGTATAAGTTTTGAAAGGTTAAATGATGCTATGCCATGCTAATAGAACTACTATGCATAAAATAACACCAAATTCAAATAATAATATTAAAATCATTTAATTAATAGTAAACATTTACGTAAACATAAAAAATACAACTAAACACTAATTGGATAAGTCCATGGTAACCAAACTAAGAACAAGTTCGTGTTATTGATACCTAAGTTCTGCCCTGATTTAATGAATATTGCACTTATTAAGTTAATTTAAACACACAGTTAAATGGCAAACAAAAAATAAAAAAAAGCTTCGCATTAAAATAAAACCGAATGACTCATTGACCAACTACCGAAGAAGGGTTATTGCTGTTTGGTTTTATGCGTAGTTGCACAGTACTTTCATAAATCTTAAATCGTGCCATTAAATTTTAAACTGGTCGTGTTTCGTTTCAAATCTCTATTTATAATCGGCTGATTTCATTCTGGATGCTATGCTGTTTAAACACTTTGGCGCCTACATTGCCATAATATTGATTCTGAACGTTTATGGCTTGCATTCTTGAGAATATAGTCATTTACTTCATTATATAATTTTATTGAAATGAGTTGAAATCTTTATTAAGTTCTGTAGTTATTGAATAGATCCATTGTGAGTTGTAGTAAAACTCTATGTGACATCATGCTGGTTCTTACAAGCAAGCAAGTTTGCAGAGCTTGTTGGTCAGGTCAGGGTCTGTTGTTGGTGCAATAACAGATACATGAGGCTTCACACATAGGTTTACCTCATGATGACGTGCGTTGGCCAGTCATAACTAGGTATTTACTAAATATTGCTGATAAAGGCAATAGTTTTCTACTTAATAATAGAATTGAAAGAAAGAAAGAAAAAAGTTTTATTAGAGAATTATGCCACATAACACAATGTGTTCTTTAACAATATCCTGCGATGTGTGGCACAACCCAATAAAGTGATCCAACTCAGCATAATGCTAAATACTCTTTAAATACTATTATAATTTACTATAACAAAATTGTGGTTCGGTACTCAAGTTAGTTTAACCACTGCTCGAGGAATAAGAAATATAGAAATTGATTCGCAGAATAGGTTTATTGAAATTCCAAATCTTTTAGACATATTTTTAATAAAAACTAACCTAACTACCTAACTAGCCTTAGTAACGCAAGACTCAACTAAACGAAATAACGATGTTGGTAAACGTTTACAGATTGATGAGTTATTGAAAACTTGAACTATTACTAAGTAATTAAATATGTGTCTAGCGAGTTATAAAAATCAGGCCATTTATTGTTGTAAGAACTATTTTAAGGAGTTATAGAGTTTCAGCTTAAGCATAATAAATCAATGGTGTGCTCGAACCACTGTTTCCCTAGAAACACAATGAAAACTATTCCAACACGTTTACGCACGAAGTATTTGAATAGCTGCCAATAACTGAGTTATAACGCTAACGTTTCATATATCCAATAACATCTGGTAAAAAATACGAAACACTTGCGTAAGACGGAACAGTAGCAAATGGTGAATTAATATTTTTTATAACCACCAAAAATGTTCAAATTTATCCTTCAATATGGTACGACTGTTAGTAATAATAAAACAGACATTTACGACCTTGTCTTTATAATTTATTCCTAAAAACTGCGTAGAAGACAAATATTTGTGAGATATTAAGAGGTGTTTAAAGAATGCTACAGAATTATTATAATTTTGGAAACGAGCTCATATAAGTCCTTTACTTTAAACAGTCTAAACTTAAGTTTATTATGTCTTAATAAATCCCAAAACATTTGATTGAGTTAGAGTTCACAGTAACTATAATGTCTATAAAACATATCTAAAGTTTTTGCATGTTTAAATACATTATTCTGATACATGTCATGCGAAGTTCTCATATTCAACGAATGCGTGTTACCTTTTAAAGCATCCATTACTGTTGTCATAATAAAATGGGTGTTTTCTGAACTTCAGTAGGTCAAGGTTTGTTGTATCACCGCTCCTTTTATTTACCGATCCATTAAGCGCAATTGTTTGGCCACGAATCCTTTGTTCCACAATAAATAAATGCTTTTCGTTTAACGTTCGTATTCTTAAAGACTTCCTTTTTAAACGTCTCGTTATTGAAGTCATTATCTTATCACTGTTGTCGGTTGAACGTAATGATGGTATTAATTCTTCTAATCTACTCGTAGATTGTGTAAGTCTCCACCGGCACTCTACAGCGTGCTTGTGTGCTTGTTAGGGAAACGTCGAATTAAGAATTCTTTTTCAATGAAGAGCAATGCATTCCTTATTTCGAATTGAACTGCATTAAGCACCAAGTTAGTTATTTAAGATCAGTGTCATGAAAATGGTTATAGATTAAGAACCTAATTTATTTAATCAAGATGCATTTACTTAGTTTTTCTTTATTGAGTGTGCTTTTACTTAAACTGTATACTTCACTACAAAAATTAGATATAATGGTTTGTTTTTTTTTTAATTTTTATTCGCATTTCACTTACAGAAAAAACTTTTTTTTTTATTTAAAACGTCGGTGTATCATATTTATTAAAATTCTTTATGAAACATTCAATTGCAATCGTATATTACTTTTTATCACGTTACTTTTTAATCTTGTTCTTCCAATAATAATAATAATAATAATAATAATAATAATAATAATAATTTATTTGCCAAATTGTGGGTTACAAATAGATCTTACAATAATGGTATGATTTCCAACACAATTTACCGAGTAAATCAGCGTGCAAATTTTTACCAATATTTTACAATAGTACTTATATTATACACATTAATTAAAAATTATTCACAAGAAAAAATATTTAATTCAAAAATTAGATATAAAGAATGAAAATAGCGACTGAGGAAAATATAAAATAAATGTCAAAATGTCAATAAGTCAATTTGCAGTAGTAATTATTATCCATAATACATTGAAGAACATATGTAATTTGATTTATCAGTAATTCAGCTAAAATTAAAAAATCTTTCGTAGAATAGAAATCTTTTCTTTTCCAAAAAGGAGGAGTTTTTAATCTGTAGACAACATTGTCATGTGTTGATCTTATTAAACGTTTTCTCAAAAGATAGAAATTAACAATTTGTTACTTGTCTTATTTTACTTGTAATGTTGTTGATCTATCAAGACTTTTATATTAGCGACACACAACCCTCGCTATAAGTATGTAACTCACCGACAAGTGTTTATTTTTCATATCACATCTGTTAATGCAAAATGCTGGAGCAAACTATGCACTTAAAATAACACACTCTTATGTATGTACAAAGACTTTTAAATATTTGCATGAATCTTTCATATTTTTTGTTCAAAGGTTCTTTGCCTTTGACTCTGTAATACTCCTATAATCTACATGCACCATCCAACACACGCTTCTGAATATACTATAGCTAAATACAAAAGAGTACTTAATAGGACTTGATGTCTATTTATACTACGTGGAAGATGTGATCCTCAAACACTTTTGTTCCAAATTTAGCCATTAAATCCGGTTCCCCTGTATAATCCGCAAGGAAGCCGTCTCGAGTAGGGGGTCGTTGTTCAGGTCAATGATCTGGAAATATTCGAATACTTCACTCCTGCCATTTTGTTAAAAAGTCGTCCAACCTGGTTTTCTTTTTCAGAATTTCTGATGAAGGAATGTCTGGAATTTGGAATTTAAACAAGTTTGTTTACAAAGAGTTTTGCGTCATCTTTTCTTATGTTCATGTGGGGACGATCTTGAAATGACTTTCCATTGCTTTTCCTTATGCTTATAACTTGGTATTTTGTAAACACAAATTATAAATAGACCTAAAAACACCTAGTATACTCTTACGCACACCTGAATACCTGCAGATACCTGAAGGCATTTTTAAAATTTTCATGTTTCGGTTTTTATCTATATTCTTTTCAATCTTTAATACAAGTATTTCCTTTTCCTTTTAGAATCATGTTGAGATGATTAAGAAGTATAACAGTGAACTTACACGCACACTTTAAAGTAACTTTTTTTATTACAGACGTACAGTTGATCAATATGGAATTCATAAACCATATCAAGATTGAAGGCGTTGGATGACGTGCTTAAAAATCAGATATCATAATTGATACTCGTAGCGTGAACAGTGAAGTGACCTAACTCCGTAAGAGTTATCTATGACAAAATTGTAAAATGACAAATCATTAGTAGCGTTTGTATGTAACTCCAGAATCTTCAACAATTAAAACTCAATTTAAATAAAAGACTTATACAACAATATATTATGTCTGCTAATTTAAAGCCAAAAAATTGGTGTAATTACGAAATATTTGTACAACAATATTCGTCTGCTAATTTAAAACCAATAATTTTATGTAATTATTCTCAAATTCTTTAGGACTTTATTTAATTGATGATGAAACCTATTATTTCACATACTCTTATTTGATAAATAGTTTTTTATAGAATATAATAAAGATCTACGAGTATTTAAAATAGAGTAGTATCTATTTTATTATTAAAATCCACTATTTATTAATTCTTCTCCCATTAATACTGCAGCTGGGCCCCATTGATCAGGTGTGACTATTAACCAAATATCCTGGTTGGTTAGATTTAAATTAAAAAAATCTTCGTTTTTAATGAACCAGCTTCTGTTATGCTAAAATATTCAAAACATCTTTAAGTTACTCTTTACGTCTTTAAGTCTACTGTATTACGATATTTGTTCTCGATTGAAATATGCATTTCAGAGTTAAGCCACTTTTTAGCCGGCGATCTGAATTTGTTCTTAATGTATTGTGCGCAGACACTATGAAGCAACCACCACTTAAAACTTCCATTGAGCGCCCCAACGTCGTGCATTTATTAAACAGACGGCGAGTGCAAGTCATTCACATAATGATTGGAGATAGGGTTATATTCACGAAATTGAATCGGGTTTAACCAGTTAACCCTATTACATGACCACCCGCATTGTGCCACAGCTCACTATGGTTATTAACAAAATTTGCCTTTGCGTAAGTTTAAACAACGCATGATTAAATCGTGACTTCTAAGCCTAGATAAATAGTTAACTGTTGTAGCTTAGTGCCTGTTTGTCAAATTGAATTGCATCAAATTAGTCTACGCAGTATGATACTTACAATGAAATTGTTGCTATTAACCGAGTAGTACATAAAGATTAGCAATACTGCTCGCAGCTTCGACCGCATGTATACGTTTTTTTGTTTTCTGTCATCAGAAGCAGTACATTATTTTTGTTTAAAAGGTATTCTATGCTCTTTTTTGTTTAATTGGTACATTTGTTAACGAAGCGTGACGAAGAAACTCTGTATCTTAAATGTGGTAGTGGAAAATTGGGTGACCTAGTTCCAGCTACATTTTTTCAAAGAACTTTACTATTTTTTCAAAGAGTCGTATCAAATTCTCAGAATACAATTATGTAGCATTTGTAAATATCCCTGCAGTTAAATTTATCAATTATAATACTAACTAAGATTTTTGCAGATTGTACGTAAGTTGTAAAACATTTTAAAAATTAGTTGACCTATTTTAGTTGCCTTGATGGTTACGTGCCATGCAATATCACGATATTTGGCACACTGCCCAACTCTGCACTTATAACAAAATTTTATTATTTCAGACACAGAATAAACAAAAAAACGCATTTCTGTGAAAATTGTAATAGACGTAAACATTTCAAAATCACATGAAAGTGCTAAAATTTTCGTCTGGGAAATCAGAAGTTACCATGCACTCTATTGCTCTATGATTTGGTGGTTACATTCTCACCTTTATTGTCTGCACAATAAGGATTAAGATCGGTCAGGAAAGATAAGAATGTGTTCCCACGCGAAATGTTCGGCTGGTGGTAAGTGGGGAGATAAATATTTGTAAACACAGGCATTAGCCCCTGACCTCGCCTAGCCAGTCGCCGCTTATTCTACACAAGTGACATACAAACTGCACGCAGAGTGATTTAGATCCAGTTCAGATCTAATCACCATTCAGCAGCTATTAAAATAAATTGCGTGCTTGTGCAATGAATTGTATCTATATTTATTTTATTATTTATTAGCAGTTCAATTTTAAAGTTTCTGGATGGTTGTTCGCTTTAGAATAGTAAAATTATTTGACTCATGATAAATCTGCGAAGTAACGTTTACATCTATTCAATAGCGTTGTATTTGTCTTCACCAAGTTATGAAGTACTATTTATAATTCGCATAACACACAAAACTTTGTAATAAAACCTCAATCTGAATCACTTTGGAATAGTCCCGAAATCTGAATCACTTTGGAATAGTCCCGAAATCTGAATGCCGCAAAGTCATCATTGTCATGTGAACTCTCTCTGAGAATACGATTGTTACTATGTTTCATTATAGTTAAATATTTAAGGTTCTACAATTAATAGTTTTCGCTAAATGTAACCATTTGCTCCTACGTGTCTTTTTGATATACAGAAGTAAAGATAAGAACGCAGTGTTTCACTAATCTATACTAATATTATAAAGCTGAAGAGTTTGTTTGATTGAACGCGCTAATCTCAGGAACTACTGGTCCGATTAGAAAAATTCTTTCAGTGTTAGATAGCCTATTTATCGAGGAAGGCTATAGGCTATATATTATCCCCGTATTCCTACGGGAACGGGGACCACGCGGGTGAAACCGCGCGGCGTCAGCTAGTACATAATAAAGTCTTGTTGGAAGTTCTTATGGCCCGACATAGTACACTACAGTTTATAGCGTTGACACAACAGCACAGCTCTTAACTACAGAGGGTAATTACACAAATCACATAAATAAATCAGCGTTTGAAAGACTTAAATCAAAATTATCATGTAGGAACACCCAGACACATTCAGTGGCACATGGCCTGTACTGGGCGTTGTGTCCTGACGAAAATAGACGAGTTGCTATTTATACTGCGCGTATCCGCCCTGCGCACGCGCCGCGTCCGCGCATTCATGGCGCCCGTAAACATGCTGCCGATTTATAGCATTCGTCACCTCAGAATTAGTACGCCGACGAAGTTTAATTAATAAGCTTATGTTTCAAATCAATAGCTCATTCATAAAACCTCTTTTGAAGCAGAAAACTGTTGTTTATTCTTTTCATATTCTTCTTAAAATATAACATTCGGTCTAAGGTCGGTGGTCACTTTGGCAAACTGAACCTTATACGCAGGAGCTCTGTATAATAGCGAACGTCTGTTGAAACTATGACTGCAAATTTTTCAGCCAGGATGTTTTCCTCCTTTCCACGCCCGTCTTCTCTTGTATATTGTCCTGTAAATTAACTACAGAAGTTCAAACAAGTATTTTGGTCCCAGATAATCTAACTTTATTATTTAGAATCATCGCTTTTTCCAATCGCGTTGCAATACTGTTTTACTTCTTACTTTATTTATTCTTTCCATTGGAAATTTGAGAATTTATTTAGCTTTCTATTGTCATTTTTACAATAGATAGTTTTTAACGTTTGGGCAATCAATCAATCATTATGATCTAGAACGCTATAAAATTGTGGGTCATGAAAGTTAATAAATCAAAAAAGCCTTTCAGCGAAAGCGGATGCAATCCCATCAATCATGGTTAAACTATAAATGCGATGAGGAAATTCATAATTCGTTAAATCGCCCACGCCTTTCCCATGCTTCTGGGAGGCTTCGTTGCCTCTACAACCAAAAACCGTAACAAAAACTATAATGGCCTATAAATCTTGTATTTAAATTCCTTGTGTGATGTATTTGTATGAGAGATTACCTATTACGAAGTATTTTACAGCTCTAACAACTACTAGCTCATAGTTTTATAGCAACTCAATGCTTAAAATTATATTTATTCTTCTTTCCTGATCAATGTCTTTTTGATGACTTGAATCGTCACAATTGTGCTCGTTATTTGCAACATCCATTCATTACCCATCCAAGTAGAAGTCTCATGGCTCTATTCTGCGGCAAGCGGACGTACTTGGTCTCGCTAATCAATTCCTTCCCGCTTAAAGCGATTTCCTAGTAACCACTGATCTTGAACATGTTGAGATTCCTTTACTTCATAATTATTTGTAAACATCAATGACCTACAACGACTTTTGTGTTTTACCACGTACGTCATACCACCGTATGTTTAATTCTATACTTAATTGTCGTTAACGTTAATTTAAACTAAATAAACAAATGGGACAGGGCTGGTGAATTATGTAACTGCGGTGACGTTATGGCGTCTCTATTTTTGTAGCAGCACTTAAAAAGTTACACTAAACGATTACAGTGACATTGACCATACGCCTCTTAGTGTGGATGGAATAGATTGAATGAAAGGTCATTAAATACGGACACATGTAATTATTTGAAGATTTTTTACGGCTTTGTAGACCGAAACCCCGACGTACTCTGAAAATTTGTCAGCTCATGCTCATACCATAGGTACTTTGGAAGGTAGCCGGTTTCAAGTCTCCAGACTCAAAATTGTCCAACCCTTCGCTATTAATAAAAGCTCTCTTGAAAAAATTGTGTTGTTTTTCAAATTACTACCGCGAAGCCAAGTGACTGGCCACTCGCACGGATTTACCAACAGGCTGAGTAGGCTGGAGCCTATGGCGGCAAATTTTGGGGGCGGCAAATTTGGTCCAAAAATATTTGTTTACAGAAAACTAACGAGAAACTGAAGTAATTAAGAGCACAAATTTTAAAGCTGCAATTTTATTGGCAAAATGAAATGAAATTAATATTGTGAACTAGGTCATTAAATTAAAGAGTAGCAGGAGATGCAAACATTAAACAGCCTACTGGCGGCAAACTTGTAAATCCGCCACTAGCCACTAGGGACATGATTTTTCATATTAAGCCGTGGAAAATATTAAAGAAATAAACTTTATACTTCACACATCGTTCGAAGAGCCAATGGACGTTGGGGTCCCAAGGTAGTAGCGACCCCGCACTAGAAAGCGCAGTGTTGGTCGACCCCCCACCAGGTGGACTGACGACATCAATCGAGTCGCCGGAATTCGCTAGATGCAGGTGGCTCAGGATCGTGAGGTTTGAAAGTCCTTACAAAAGGCCTATGTTCTGCAATGGACATCCATCGGATAATATGATACTGATGATGACGCTTCATACTTGGCTATACAGGCTCTCGGTTCATTAGTGGTTTAAACTCCGAAGACTTAGTTTAAACTCCGCGAAGTCCTTTATCAAGCGTAGTTGTTGACATTCGTACAATTATGAATAGTATCCTTAAGAGAGTCGTGTTCGCTTGGACGTGTTTTAATAAACACGTTATCTGGGTCACGGTCCACCGTGAATCTGGTTTTGGCTCATGTCTGTAACCTTTACCACTGCCTGTGCGTCACATGCTGCTGCAAAATGTATCATCGATATAAAAATCGAAGACGTCATTTAGGTTTTTATAGAAATCGGACTAAATTTCCTTTGAAAATTTGTGTTTGTGGGCATAAATAAACTAACACCCACTGTTTGAATAATTTCTTCCTATGATTTTTATTATTCAATTTCTTTACGTCTCTGTAGACTTATTTTTTTAAATCATTCCAAATATTTGCTTTTCTATATTTCTTTTACAACATTCCAATCTTTAAAACAGAGAAAGCTGGTACATTGCCTCTTTCGTCTAAGTTGTTGCGTTCTAAACGTGTGACACTGGTCCAAGTACATTTTAATTGGTCATCGGTATTTAAAAGGAAAAGCCAGTTTCACCCCAAACAAATAAACAATGACAGCAATATATCTCACGCATTAATTTATAATCATTGAACAGTTCACATCCGATCAGGATAAAGTTCCTAAGTGTTTGATTCTGCATCTATAATTAGTATGGAAGCCCGAATGACAATAGCAGCTGTGCCATCAGCTGGTTACCATATTAATGAGTTGATGACGTCAGCGTGTGCGTATATTCCATTGATTCGTTTGTGAATTCTCATGACTTATGTCATATGGCGCTATCGTATTATGCAGTAAGATTATCTTAACGTAACTGATTAGAGCTATTATAATTTTAGCTTTTTATCTTGTAGGTGTAGGTGTTTCTAATGAAGATAAATGTACTGCAGTATTAGATTGCCTAGTAGACAGGATATGTAGCTCTCAAAGATAAAGACTACTGAGCCATTAATGGAGTGGTATGTAATAAGGACAAGATGGAGGATTTATTTTATAATGGTTTCACAATAAATATACCTTTAAGAGAATATTAATAGTAGATTATTCACATTCTAGATGTAATTTAATAAATCTTTTTTGTCTTGTGATTTGCGATTTATATATCGCATTACGTAGAGATACCTAACAAATATAATTAAAAAATCTAAATTCACTCAGCTTGCAAAGAAAAAGAAATCGATACACTCGAACTTTCTTTGCTCTTAACATTTTTAGAACTTTGTAACGGTCGGTGTCAGTCTTAGGTTAACGACTTGATTGCACAAGATGGCGATCGGCAAACGTGCTAAGTGGATGATGACAGACTACTACCAACTAATGTTACACTATCTTTACTACCAACTTGCCATATACCATTCGGCGTACTGCGCAATTTTAAAATGTTGTTTTATTTTCGCTACCAAACTACCAAATTCTATCTACTGTTCTCATGCAAAATAAATTTAATCTATCAGTAGTCAGTGCTGTATTATTTTCTATTTTTAAGATCAACAATGTTTCAACTTATGGAACTGTTGAACAAACTGTTTACAAATATTAGATTGTTAAAAAAACACCATCTAATAATGATGATGATGATGACAATCTAACTTCTTCAATAATATAATCGTCTTTGTATTTCCAGTTACTTAAATTAGGTAAAAACTATATGTGGTCTTCAATCCCTTATGAAATCGACAACATACGTTATATGAGAAGCTACACAGATAAGATAGTCATTATCAATGTAAGAACTATTTCGCTACGCAACTTTTTCTCTCACTTAGCCAATCGTTTTATCTAGCAAACATTTACATAACCGAGATTTTGTTGCTACATGAATATATGCAAGTTGTATATACTCATGTTGTATGTTCATCTGAGATGTAATAGAAAAAATTCAAATAGGTAGAGTTCATTCAACTTTTCTAGACTTCATCTACTTATAGCTAGCAAGATAGATAGTCTGGCTTCATGTGAAACAGATTTGAAGTATTTCAATGAAACTATATTTAACCAGAACACACTAATTGGCTTCGGCATATCTCACCGCAATTGATAATTGCTCCAAAATTGTTAATTGCAACGCAGTATAGACAGTGTCTAATTTGTGTTCAAAGAACCGCAGTTACTAAACCGAATGTTACATCAATATATCCGTTTTCTCAAATACAACAGTTTTTACGTAGCTATAAAACTATAAATTCGTACATATAAATTTTTACATTGAAATTCAATACATGACAATTTCAGTTTTTGCAAAATGAAATGCAATACCTGTCGAAATATTTGATGCAATATGATTGCTATTGTTCTAGTCACTTATGAATGGTCTACGAAATCCACTTTCGGGACCACTTTCACTTTTCGCCCACCAGATTTTTCGGGAGTGGGCGCATTGCAATACGGTTCGTATTTATGATAATGGTGTCCATACAAACAGCAAATCTAAACCGACGTTAGAACGTCTCTGGCCTTCAATTGCAACTATAACGTTGAATAGGGCAAAACATAACAAATTACATAAAGCCAAGTATATTATTTGTGTGATTCAATTTTACACTTAAAAGGGACGGTCACAAATGAACCCTCGGTAAATTTCTTATTTCTTATCTTATCTTATCTTATCTTATCTTATCTTATCTTATCTTATCTTATCTTATCTTATCTTATCTATATCTATACTAATATTATAAAGAGGTAAAGTTTGTAAGTTTGTAAGTTTGTAAGTTTGTAACAATTTTTTGAAATGGGGTAATCTTCGGAACTACTGGACGGATTTTAAAAATTCTTTCACCAGTAGAATGCTACGTTATCGGGGAGTGCTATAGGCTATATTTTATATTTCTATCATATATAACTACTGAGATATCGCGGGTTTTCTCTTACAGGTCAGACCGAAAAACTTACTTATTCGCATGCGCTGCCTCAACCATTGCGCATAACTGAAATAAATGTATGGAGGCTTTTTGAACCTTTAAAAGTTCTACAAAAAAGTCCGCGACACCATATATCTATCTTTTATATTTTAGCAGATATAGTACCTTTAGTACTTTAATAAATTATTTAAATTTTAAACTAAGGTTTACGTCATTATTTACACAACTAAACTTAAATCCTTATCAAAATAAATGATTTAATAATCACAAGGATATTATAGAGATAAGATTTGCCCTTTACAGTATGTTAATTAGTTATATAGTTTCGGAGATAATACAAAATTTCTGAAAGTCGCAGAAATGCCGCTATATGACGCCCCGCGGTTTCAATTACGTGGTTCCCGTTCCCGTATGAATATGAGGACCAAACATAGCCTATGACACTCGCAAATAATGTAGCTTTCTATTGGTAAAAGAATTTTCCAAATCGGTCCAGTAGATCCAGAGATTACCCCCGACAACCACGCAAACTTTACCTCTTTAGCATAGAAGTCGCTTGGGAAATTATAGTCTTTTGGTCATTGCACCACGCACAAAAGGCTGGACCAATTTTGCTGAGGGTAGGGATAGGATAGAGGTAGGGAAGGGGTAGGATAGAGGTAGGGTAGGGGTAATTTAGGGAAAGTGTAGGGTACGGTAGGGTAGGGTACTGATAAGGTAGGGGTAGTGTAGGGTAGGGGCAAGGTAGAGGTAGGGGAAGGATATGGAACGTATAGGGTAGGGGAGGAGTAGGATAGGGGTAGGGTAGGGGTAGGGTACGGGTAGGGTAGGGTTAGGGTAGGGATAAGGTAGGGGTAGGGAAGGGTTAGGGTTAGCGGTAGGGTCAGAGTAAGGTAGGGGTAGGGTAGGGGTAGATTAGGGGTAGGGTAGGATAGGGTATGGATAGGTTACGGGTAGGGTTAGGGTAGGGGTAGATTAGGGGTAGGGTAGGATAGGGTATGGATAGGTTACGGGTAGGGTTAGGTTAGGGTAGGGTAAGGTGGGGGGAAGGAAGGGTAAGCATTAGCGGTAGGGTAGGAGTAAGGTAGGGGTAGGGTAGGGTAGGGTAGGTTTACGAGCAGGGTAAGGTAAAGGTAGAGAAGTTTACATCAATTTTTACGCGGACGAAGTCGCGGGCGTCCGCTAGTAATAATATATACTATACTATGCTATACAAAATACGCGAGGCGGATGACTAGGTGCGAGCAGGTTAGGCAGTCGGGTTATATTATTTTCCCATTTATAGTATTAATACCTACGGATATTATATGTCGATAAGGTAGTAGAATAAAGAAAGAACACCTGTTTGCAATATGTCTATTTGTCTCTGATAGCCCGCAATTTGCGTGGCATCAGCAGCTACCAGTTTATTGCAATATATGGTTCTTATGTCTCTAGGTGTTGCTCTACTATTGCATACAGGACACGTGCGGTTTCTGTTGCATCGGTTTTCCATCCATCTTTTGATACATTGTTCGCCGAACAGATGTCCGCATTTGAGGGCGACTAGCCTGTGTGCCCCAGAGTTACCGTACAATTCCAAGCATATGGGGCAAGTATCGTAGTCCTGGAAACAGATGTATGAAAAATATTTAATGAGCACCACGTACTTATACCATTTTTGAAAACGGTGGTACATCCTTTACTAAAGTCCGACCTATACTACAGCCTTTCTTGATGAGTACTATTTACTAACAAACAAATTAGAAATGAAGGTAGAAAACGCATGTCATTTCATAACTTATTTATTTTAAATTATGTGTGGTTTGTTTATAAAATGTTATCTATATCTATACTAATATTATAAAGAGGTAAAGTTTGTAAGTTTGTAAGTTTGTCACATTTTTTAAATGGGGTAATCTTCGGAACTACTGGTCCGATTTCAAAAATTCTTTCACCAGTAGAATGCTACATTATCGGGGAGTGCTATAGGCTATATTTTATATTAGCATGATATATATTCGTCGAGTTAACACAGTTTTTGTCATACAGGTGGGACCGAAAATCCTCTTAAGCAGACTTATTCGCATGCGCTGCCTTAACCATTGGGTAAAATTGAAATTAATGTATGGAGGCTTTATGTATCTTTAAAAGTTCTACAAAAAAGTCCGCGACACCATATATCTATCTTCTATTTATTAGCAGATATAGTACCTTTTGTGTTTTAAAAATTATAAATTTTATATACTTAGGTTTGCGTCATTATTTATGCTACTTAATTTAAATCCTTATCAAAATAAATTATTTAATAATCACAAGGATATTATGGAGATAAGATTTGCCCTTTATAGTATGGTAATTAGTTAAATAGTTTCGGAGATAATACAAAATTTCTCAAAGACGCAGAAATTCCGCTACATGACGCCCCGCGCTTTCAATTACGTGGTTCCCGTTCCTGTGTGAATATGGGAATCAAACATAGCCTATGACACTCGCAAATAACGTAGCTTTCTATTGGTAAAACAATCTTTCAAATCGGTCCAGTAGATCCAAAGATTATAATTTTTCCTTTGTCATCGCACCACGCTCATAGGGCTGGACCGATTTTGCTAAGGGTAGTAAGGTAGGGAAGGTATAGGGTAGGGTACAGGTAGGGTAGGGGTTGTGTAAGGGTAGGGTAGGGGTAAAGGTAGGGTAGGGGTAGGGTGGGGTAGGGTAGGGGAGTGTATGCCTAGGTTAGGGGTAGGGTAAGGGTAGGGCTTACCCCTATCCTAGGGGTAGGGAAAGGGAAGATTACGGGTAGGGTAGGGTAGGGTACGGGCAGGGTAGGGGTAGGATACAGTTAGGGTACGGGTAGGGTAGGAGTAGGGTAGAGGTAGGAGATCGATACTGAAGCCTATTTTCTATTTTTTGTCTGTCTGTTTGCCTTTTTTTTGACCGGGCATCACGCTGAAACTACAGAATGTATTCAAATGATACTTAAGACGATTTGAGACCATAATACGTAGAAGGATAATAGGATACTTTTTGTCGTGAAAACAAAATCAGAATTGGGTGAAGTAGGGGTAGAAAGTTTGTACGGAAAGTCCTTAATTTTTTTAGGTACAAGGTATAAGTTATAAAAGTTGCAAAATAGAATGTGAAATAGGGGTTGAAAGTTGACATCGATTTTTACGCGGACGAAGTCGCGGGCGTCCGCTAGTATATTATAAAGAGGTAAAGTTTGTAAGTTTGTAAGTTTGTCACATTTTTTAAATGGGGTAATCTTCGGAACTACTGGTCCGATTTTAAAAATTCTTTCACCAGTAGAATGCTACATTATCGGGGAGTGCTATAGGCTATATTTTATATTGGTATCATATATATTAGCCGAGTTATCACAGTTTTTGTCATACAGGTCGGACCGAAAATCCTCTTAGGCAGACTTAGTCGCATGCGCTGCCTTAACCATTGTGTAAAATTGAAATTAATGTATGAAGACTTTATGTATCTTTAAAAGTTCTACAAAAAAGTCCGCGACACCATATACCTATCTTCTATACATTAGCAGATATAGTACCTTTTGTGTTTTAAAAATTATTAATTTTATATACTTAGGTTTGCGTCATTATTTATGCTACTTAACTTAAATCCTTATCAAAATAAATTATTTAATAATCACAAGGATGTTATGGAGATAAGATTTGCCCTTTATAGTATGTTAATTAGTTAAATAGTTTCGGAGATAATACAAAATTTCTAAAAGGCGGAATGCCGTTTATGTTTAAGCGCCAACCGCCAAATTAAGTTGAACCTTCCTCTATAGGTTTCTACGTATTTTATAGGGATCAGCATTTTTGGTTACTAAACTCTATGTAGGCGTTTTATCCATTTACCAATAGATGGCGTTGAGCAAAAACACCATATTTTTGTACGGCGCTAGGGAGATTATGCCGACTACATGATGATCGAAATTGATTGTTCATACATTGGTGTTGGTGATGAAAAATTTACTTAGATTTTGACAAGTCGATGTTAATTGTTAATGATTATGTTCTACTTCTAGGCACGTACCACGTAGGTAGTTAAAGTTAGCTAGGTACTGTTTGTCTGACTCGGTCTATTTACGTATTTGCTTTTTAGATTTAGAAATAGAGATTAGAGACATTAGAGGTGAGTCGTACTCGGCGAGAGACATACTTTAAGTTTTAATTTATAGTTTAGATATGTCGTACTTTCTTTGTTTAGGTTCAGGACCAGGTTCAGGTAATCAGGTTTAAACTTTAAATTTAAATAAATAATTTGTAATTTTATTTTATTCGTTTCGTTTCGACTTTCGACTTTCGTCATACGTATTTCGTGTAATTAGTTATTATTTCGTATTCGTTTTATGGTATTATTTCGATTGTTGTGTATATAAATTAATTAAAACTTAGTAAGTGTAATTATAGTGTTTTGTGTTAACTTAATTTTGTAAAAGATATACATACGTAGTCTATACTAATCTATATCTATACTCTATACTAATATTATAAAGAGGTAAAGTTTGTAAGTTTGTAAGTTTGTCACATTTTTTAAATGGGGTAATCTTCGGAACTATTGGTCCGATTTTAAAAATTCTTTCACCAGTAGAATGCTACATTATCGGGGAGTGCTATAGGCTATATTTTATATTTGTATCATATATATTAGCCGAGTTATCACAGTTTTTGTCATACAGGTCGGACTGAAAAGCCTCATAAACAGACTTATTCGCATGCGCTGCCTTAACTATTGTGTAAAATTGAAATTAATGTATGAAGACTTTATGTATCTTTAAAAGTTCTACAAAAAAGTCTGCGACACCATATATCTATCTTCTATATATTAGCAGATATAGTACCTTTTGTGTTTTAAAAATTATTAATTTTATATACCTAGGTTTACGTCATTATTTATACAACTAAACTTTAATCCTTATTAAAATAAATTATTTAATAATCACAAGGATATTATGGAGATAAGATTTGCCCTTTACAGTATGTTAATTACTTAAATAGTTTCGGAGACTGGACCGATTTTGCTAAGGGTAGGAGTAAGATAGAGAAGTTACAGGGTAGGTTAGGGTACGGGTAGGGAAGCGTAGGGGTAGTGTAGGGGTACGGTAGGTTTAGGGCCGGGTTTAGGGTAGTGGTAGGGTCGGGGTAGAGGTAGGGTAGTGGTAGGGTAGAGGTACGGGTAGGATAGGGAAGTGGCAGGGTAGGGGTAGGATAGGCGTGAGATAGGGGTACGGGTGGGATAGGGGTAGGAAAGGGATAGGGTACGGGGAGGGTACGGGGAGGGTACGGGGAGGGTACGGGTAGGATTGGGGTAGGGTAGGGGTAGGGTTGGGGCAGTGATAGGGTAGGGGTATGGTAGGGGTAGGGTAGGTTAGGTTAGGTTAAGGGGTAGTAGTAAAATTGACATCGAATTTTACGCAGACGAAGTCGCGGGCGTCCGCTAGTTTCTTATATAAGTCTTGAATATTTCCCTCTATAATACTCCTGTGTGGCAGTTAAGTATTAATGTGTGTTTGGGATTTAATAGTTTATTGAGCCAGAGGTGTTTTTAGTATTTTTATGCGAATAATGGCAAAGTACATACGTTGTTTTTCATTTTCCACTAATGCTTAGTCAGTTATGGTTTAAATAAGAACTTCAACTATATTCAGTCAGTATTTCGATTAGCTTAATTCGGCTTTAACTTCTCAGGTTTGATAAGTTCTTTCTCAGGTTTAATAAGTTTTTTTTTTGTTTCAGGTAAAGGTAAGGAGAATATTGCAGCGAATTTAGTGGTAAAGGGTAACTGTATCTATAATTCAATTGTTTCTCGCAAATGCATTTACAATAATGTTAAGTTTGATTTGGAACGCTCCGAAAACTTAAATTAGCCCAAATTTGACAAATTATAAAACCTTTTTGTCCATTACAACTTGTATTTTTTTTTTAATTTTTAACATCTTGGAGATTTTAGTTGAACTAAAAGTCTACTGGAATATTTAAATGTAGGCGTATTCTCATTTGAAGCCTAAATCAGGCCAAGATTGAATTATTTAATAAACGATCTACACGATCTTATATTACATGCAACCCGTGGAGCAGCTGAAGCGACTTAATGAATGGTCATTACGTCCCCTTTATTAAATCTTAGTAGGCGGTGTGGTGATTCAGTTTTATTTTAAGTAGAACAACTAGGTACATATACGGGTACTTGTGAGTTTGCACGTGCTTATGTAGTTGTAAAGTATGTGAAACAACTTTCGTTACAATCCGTTCTGTATTTTATTTTGATATTGTTGGTTAACATTTTAAGAAATGAAATATCAAGTATCTCTTATGGTGAAGGAAAATTATCGTAAAGATACCTGCATACCTGAGAATTTTCTTAATTCTCTACGTGTGTGAAGTGTACCAATTTGCGTTGGGCCAGCGTGGTAGCCTATTCTCTCACTCTGAGAGGAGACTCATTCACAACAGTGACCTGAATCTGTTAATGATGATGGTTAACATTGTCTATTTCAAGTTCTGCAATCAAAACTTGAAATAGACAATGTTATTCTGATCTTATTTAACTTTTCTTCTAAACGTCTTTGAAAGACTCATTTCTACATAATATACATATCTAGTTAAACGTATTATGTGTAGTCTATACTAATATTATAAAGATCAAAGATTTGATTGTTTGTTTGTTTGCATTGCCTTTGCATGGGTTCCGAAACTACTAAACCGATTTGTAAAATTCTTACACTATTGAGAAGCTACACTACCTCTGGGTGATATAGGCTATATTTTATCCCGGTATTTCTACGGGAATGGGAACTACGCAGGTGAAACCGCATGGCGTCTGCTAGTATAAAATAAATTATGAATAATTTTTCACTCTGTAATCGCGACAGGTGATTAAAATAATTTTATTTTTCCGTTTCAACACACGAACACGTGTTTGATTGTTCCATGACTCGTAATGCTTCGTTACGAAACTGTGTGTTGAAGGTTTTTACTCATTTGTAGCGTTTATTTTAATCACCATATCATTATATTCATCTTATGTAACTTTAATGACTACTTTGGTTAAACGTAAATAATCTTGTTGGTGTCATAAAATGTATCAAACCAAATACGCTTGAAATAATAACACTGCATAAGAGCACAGCATTTCTGATGATTGACTTATAGTAAATAATATTAGTCCAATTTTCAACGACGATTTAAAATCTGTGAATAAATCAGTGTACCAACATGAGAAGTGTAATAAATAAAATATTGAAAAACTAGAATTCTGAATGTCTTGAAAGTAGTATGCAATTCGCGTAATAATATACTCTACGTATGTGGGGTCTGCGTAAAGCTGTAGAGCGTGCTAAAAAATAATGTTTATACACATTACACATATACCTAATACCTATGCAAACAAAACATATCCCTTCTTCGGCAGTCGAGTAAAAAGAGCAGAGTATGTAAAATGTAATTGAACTGCAATTTGACTTGATGGTCATGTAGGTGTTGATAAAAAGATTTCTTATGGCACTATAACCCACGTAGTATGAAACGGTTTGCGTAACTAACAACCTAAGTTCTCTAGTATTTAGCCCGGTAACCGAAAAAGTATGGGAATTTACAAGAGTGAATATTTATTTTGATCGGGGTGATTATATTTATCGGTTGATGATATCCATTTCATATGAACATCTTTATTAGAAACGATTAGACATTGTGGTCTGCGATACCGGATAAGCAGATCATTTCACATAACATAATTGGATCTACGCCTACTTCCTTTATTGTTTTGTAGCTTTATTTGATAATATAATAAGTCTATGCCCGCTTTGTCGTTTCCTAATGAGCATCCCGCGTGCCCTAGTTTCCCCGTCTTTGATCTTAGAGCCGTTAGCGATGCATATAGCATCAACTCAATTCAGTCGTCTATCCGTGAAATATAAATTTATTTAAGCCTGTCTTAACTGCGCCTTTTGATGTTTATTTGTTGCCATAATCTATGCGACTGGGCCACACAAGTTTTGACAAAAATTATTTTGTGCTTTATCCTGTCTAATTATACTTATTGTTAAGTTTAACAATTTATATTTGTGGGTCAAACATAAAATCCACTATCTGTTTTAACATACGTATCTTCATTGAAAATGTATTAATATTGAACCATGAAGCTAGCCTTATGATGGAGTCGAAAGGTGATCGTAGTAAATACCTAAACTAAACAAGATAAACCCATTCATCCAGTTTGGGCTCTTTTGACTTTGCAAACAATTCAGAGTTAAAATAATGAAAAATAAAGTTAAAATGTATAAAATCTTGATTAAATATATTCTTAAATGTTATTCTATTTCATGGATTTTAGTATTCTATGTATTTCTGCGGGAAACAACCTGTTTCAGCGTAGCGTCATACTCCAGTTAAGGGAAAACGAATTATTGATTTAACCATATAAGGCAATACAAATCGTTCATCCTCGCGTAGTTGCATTGACGACACAATTGATAATAGCGCAGGCCGGCTAAAGGTCACTTTATCTAAATGAAACAATGAGTAATGCAAATGTTAATAAACGTTCTAATGGATGCATAATTATGTCGTTACTATGTTGTTATCTGGACAACAATATATGTATATTATTTTAATTGCACTGACGACCAGCTAACACTACCAATACAACAAAATGTCTATTTTTATCCAAATAATTTAATATACGCTTACGATAGCTTATGATATACATCAATATTGTCTTCTATGTAATATATCTATTACATATACTTATACATATAATATAACCTTAACGGTTAACGGGCAGATCAAAACCCGAAGAAAGGAAGCATAAATCCCCGTAGGACTTTTTTTGTATCTTTCCTTTTTCTGTATTATTTAAGACAAAAGGACCTTTTTTACTTTTATTAACCTTATTATTTTCATTAATATATTCTAAATCCCATGAACACGAGTACATTAAAGAAATGAAATCATCTTTTTTTGCTATGTTTCTTATGTTATAATTCCGTTAAACGTTCTATAACATCATTGGCATCTATTCTAGGAGTATCTATATCGTTTCTCACCTGTTTGGTATTTGTGCGAGTTACAAATACAACTTCACAATCAGGTGGTATCGCCTCCACGACGGAAACAGTGGGCGGAGATCTTGCGCCCACTTAGCGCTTATGTCACCGACACCTCTCATCATATATGGACAGCTGTGCGGAATACCACGACACTGTAGTACACTTATGAGGCTTTGTAAGCGACATTTAAATGGCTCGTTTGTTTCCGTACAAGCAGGAATACTTTGGACTCACTCGTGTGATCTCGCTTCTGTGTGCATATCTAAATATAAAAGTATGCGCTATTCCAAACAACAGATACAATCTAAATGATAAAGGGCATTAAATCGATCTGGCATATATCGATCTGCCGCCATTTTGATTTTTTTTAATTGCAGCGTAATTTAAGCATTTTGCCAGCTTTTATTCAAAAAAGTTCGATCCACTTTGTTCCATCCGTTCAGCCGTTATGACGTGAGTAACAAACATGCAAAATGTATTCAAACTTTCGCAGTGACCAGTATAAACAGTATAGGTTAAAATTTTGTTTAAAACATAAAACATAGGTATACTTTTTGTCTCGGCAGTATGTTCGCAGAGTTTTGGGAACTATGTAAGCAAAATATCTCAGAACAAAATGCCCTTCTTCCGTTTTCCCTACAACCTTTTCTGCTGTCAATTTTTCTGCACTTCAACACACAAAATCTTACAAAGGTTTCTATTCATAAAACGTCATGATTCTCTTTTTATTTCTCCAAAGTTTATCGATTCTTGCTTTCTCAAAACTCATTGTGTAACGGTGATTTGTTTAGGGAAAGTCGCTTCAGTGTCTGTGATAATGGTATTTTTTTGGCCATTGTACATTCTATTCACGATTTTCCATTCCGATAAGTGTTGGCTTAACATTTTATTTGTCTCCTTCACTGACTTCAAATTTGTTTTGTTTGTCGACCATTTAACGCTTGGTTTACTCGGATTGATCTATGCACTTATGTACATTAATATTCATCCAGAATACTGATGTGTTGCTCACCTTGTCAACGACAGTTTCTCAGTTGGAATCAAACTACTGAGTTATTATACGCTTTTATTTAAGTTTGTTAGTATGTTTGGGTCAAATCTTGGAAGCGAAATTATAGCCCCTTTCGGACTATCGATTGGTCTCGTAATTTGTGTACTTGGGTGTCTTCGATAACAGTACACTAATGTAGTACTATCTATGGACGTTGACTAATGTTTGAGTCGAACTCAAAATAAACTAGATAGACCCATCCATCTGGCGCTACATTTAGAGGTTTTATTTTATTTTTTAATATATTTTAACCATTATTTTTTCTTAGATACTGTAGTAGATAGTGGACTACTTTTATCATTTAAATGAATATACAGCCCTTCTAATACTAATTTTCTAATCTTTAATTCGTTGTTGATTTTTTTTCTCTATGACCTTTCTCTTTAACTACAAATTAAATATTTGAATGTTCCACAGATGTCACATTATGTTTAATGTTGAATCTTAATTATCTCTGGTCTAAACAAATCAACGTCCACGAACAACTCGCTTTGCTCCTGTTTGTTTGTCTTGCGAGTCACTTGTGGAAGATTTATTTACTTCGACAGATAACGGTTCAGTTTAACTGCTTTGTCTGTTTTATATTTTACCACACAGCGCATCGCGTGTTGTGGGTGCCTTAGTTTTGCATACACGACAAGTTTTGTTAATTACTTTGTTTAATGTTATTGCATTGTTTATGTCAAAATACATAGTCTGCGGAAATGTTTGGATACTATAATTATGTTAATGCAAAAGAAGAAATACGTATTATATATCTATTTAAACTAGAATACACCTACCAACCTGCATTGGAGCAGTGTGCTAAGTCTACACTCTATGCTCTAACTGTTTATCTATACTAATATTATAAAGAGGAAAGATTTAATTGTTCGTTTCTATGTTTTGAATAGGCTCTTGCCTACTGAACCGATTTGAAAAATTCTTTCACAGTTGGGAAGGTGTACTGTCCCCGAGTGTTATAGGCTGTATTTTAATACGGGAATTCCTACGAGAACAGAAACCACGCGGGTGAAACCGCGCGATGTCTGCTATTGTTTACGTTTTGAAATAAATACTCAATTAGGTACCAAAAGTTTAAAATGAGGCATCGAGATATCTCTTCTTTAGATTCTGCTTAATTAACTTTCACCTGTTTCACTAGTTCCGAGCAAAATATCAAGTTTTATATTGGACTAGCGGACGCCCGCGACTTCGTCCGCGTATATTTCGATGTCAACTTTACTACTACCCCTACCCTACCCTACTCCTACCCTACCCTACCCCTACCCTACCACTACCCCAACCCTACCCTACCCAACCCCTACATCTACCCTACCCCTACCCTACCCCAAACCTACCCCTACCCTACCCCTACCTTACCTACACCCTACCCCCATCCTACCCCTACCCTCCCCGTACCCTATTCCTTTCCTACCCCTATCCCACCCGTACCCCTATCTCACGCCTATCCTACCCCTACCCTACCACTTCCCTATCCTACCCGTACCTCTACCCTACCACTACCCTAAACCCGGCCCTAAACCTACCCTACCCCTACGCTTCCCTACCCGTACCCTACCCTACCCTGTAACTCTCTATCTTACTCCAGTCCTTCGAGAGTGGTGGTATGACCAAGAGAAATAGAGACTTCTATGCTAATAATATAAAGAGGTAAAGTTCGTGTGGTTGTAGGAGGTAATCTCTGAATCTACTGGACCGATTTGGAAAATTGTTTTACCAATAGAAAGCTACGTTATTTGCGAGTGTTATAGGCTATGTTTGATCCCCATATTCACTCGGGAACGGGAACTACGTAAATGAAAGCGCCGGGCGTCATATAGCGGAATTTCTGCGTCTTTTAGAAATTTTGTATTATCTCCAAAACTATTTAAGTAATTAACATACTGTAAAGGGCAAATCTTATCTCCATAATATCCTTGTGATTATTAAATAATTTATTTTAATAAGGATTAAAGTTTAGTTGTATAAATAATGACGTAAACCTAAGTATATAAAATTAATAATTTTTAAAACACAAAAGGTACTATTTCTGCTAATATATAGAAGATAGATATATGGTGTCGCGGACTTTTTTGTAGAACTTTTAAAGATACATAAGTCTCGATACATTAATTTCAATTTTACACAATAGTTAAGGCAGCGCATGCGAATAAGTCTGTTTAAGAGGATTTTCAGTCCGACCTGTATGACAAAAACTGTGATAACTCGGCTAATATATACGATACCAATATAAAATATAGCCTATAGCACTCCCCGATAATGTAGCATTCTACTGGTGAAAGAATTTTTAAAATCGGACCAGTAGTTCCGAAGATTACCCCATTTAAAAAATGTGACAAACTTACAAACTTACAAACTTTACCTCTTTATAATATTAGTATAGATTAGTATAGATTAAGAACAAAAACTGAAAAAATAACAAAAAACTGAACATCACACGGGTGTAGTCGCGGGCGTCCGCTAGTTGTAATATGTAATGTATGAGCAACTTGATACATAGTTATTTATATCGCGTCTTGATAATTTTGTCATTAAATGCAACACATATTTATCATTAATGCCTAGACAATATCAATGAAATATGCCGTCGCGACGCCAGTGCAGGAAGCTAACAGAAATAGAACGTCTTGTCCTACATAGTCGGAGCTACTGATAAACTCGACAGTCGAAATATAATAATTATCTATGAGAAAATACAACCGACTTCAAAACCTAAAAACGTTATCACTAAACTAAAAAGCGAAAAATAACATCATAATATGTTCTACCTGCTGATCAGTATGAAGGCGGTGCTAAGCCGGTGATGTATTAATTCAAGCCATGTGAGAATATCTTATAGTGTTGTTTCATGTGGTCCTGTCAGAAATGGCTTAAATTAAGACAACACCGGCTAAGCACCGACTTCATACTGATCAGCAGGTAGAACATATTATGATGTTATTTTTCGCTTTTTAGTTTAGTGATAACGTTTTTAGGTTTTGAAGTCGGTTGTATTTTTTTTATTAAAATTTTTATTATTTTTCCATTTTTAGTGTAAAATTTCATCTCAAACGAATACATCAGACCCCTAATAACAGTCACAACCCATCTTGGTACAAAATTCTCAGCAATACAAATTAATCAAGCCCAAGCACAAGGTGACCTTGGTCTTCGTCATCAGACCCCTAATAACAGACACAGCTCATCTAGGTAGAAAGTTCTCAGCAATACGAATTAATCAAGGCCAAACACAAGGTAGTTACGGTAAACTGTTAAGGAGTTCCCTTAATTGTAATTGGTCTTCATCACCAAACCCCTAAATGACAGTCACAACCTATCTATGTGGAAAGTTCTCATTAATACAAATTAATCAAGCCCAAACACAAGGTAACTGCTGTAAATCGCCGAGGAGTTCCCTCGCCTGTTTTATGGCTCCATCATCAGATCGATTTTAAACCTTCATGAAATTGTAGTGCTTAAAAGTACTAAATGGAAAAGTTTACGAACACACTAGACACCCATATAATTTTCGAAAGTTCCCCTCAATTTCTCCAGGATTCCATCATCAGATCTTGACATGATGGCAATGGGACCAAATGGGGACTATACCGTTTCAAACAAAAAAAGAATTTTTGAAATCGGTCCAGCCGTCTTTGAGTAATCGGTGTACATACATAAAAAAAAAAAAAAAAAATACCGACCGAATTGAGAACCTCCTCCTTTTTGAAGTCGGTTAAAAATTGAATTTCTTCGTATTGTAGTGCAGGCTCAATTGTAGAAATAATCCAAAAGTGGTGACGAAAGTGGTTTTTATGCACATTTTTTTAATATATTGACGATGCGCCTCCGTGGCGCAGTTGTATGCGCGGTGGATTTACAAAACGGAGGCAGATTGAGATTTTTTTAATTAGTCCAGGTCTGGCTGGTGGGAGGCTTCGGCCGTGGCTAGTTACCACCCTATCGGCAAAGACGTACGGCCAAGTGATTTAGCGTTCCGGTACGATGCCGTGTAGAAACTGAAAGGGGTGTGAAATTTCACCCTTCTCCTAACAAGATAGCCCGCTTCCATCTTAGACTGTATCAACACTTACCATCAGGTGAGATTGTAGTCACAGTACTCCTCGAGTATGGTATATAGGTAATTACTATGGAAGGAATATAGGCTGACAAACCTATGCTCTTTCCAGCTTTAGCTTCAGGAATAGTTGCATTTGTAGGTATCGTTTCTTCGCCATAAATGGGTAGATATTATAAACGAGCATTTTGTTGTGCGAGCGTTGAAGATAAGTAACAGCTGTCTGTCTGTCTGCACTTTGTTTTATCTCGATAACTTGAGATCTTTCCGCGCACACTTTATTTATGATTTTCAATCCGTGTCTGTTGAAACATCTTCGAAATACACTAACAAGATACAAGAGGAGATAAGACGCAGTAAAATCAAGTCAAGTTTCAGCGAAAATATTTATGCTTCTCGTACCATTGAGTGTTTGACTGGGTGCACACTTGATGGTGAGTGCATCACTTCGAAATGTACGTCGCTTTGAAAAATAAGTTTTATTATTTAGTCACTCGGTCTACCGCCACGGTTTCTTTCGCGTAGCACCGATGAGAATATAGGAATAAAATATAGCCCATGTTACTCGGTGATAATGTAGCTTTCGATTGATTAAAGAATTTTTGTAATCGGTTTAGTTATGGCGTAAAAGTGTAAGAAAAAAACAAACTCATAGTCGCGTTTTTATAATATTCGTTTTAACCATGGTCCTCTTCTTCTTCTAACTAACCCAAAAGCTTATGGGTGAGAGGACGAAAATGGTTCAACAGGGGACCGAAGTTTAATCCTCTTGGACTTTTTGGACTTGGATTGAATTTTGGCTATTTAAAGGCATTTCTCACGTTTCTGAAAAGCAAACGGCAGTACGCGGCATACTATACAAGTCATGTAGGCAGTGACCAACACACGCTCAATTATAGTCGTTTGTGGCTAGCATAACTACGGTGCTATTGAGGGGATTTCCAACAGCTAATTAGAGGAAAACGGTTCATCAAAAAATTATATGACAAATATTCTTAAATAAAAAAAATTAAGCCATAATTTAGGGCCAATAATAATCGAACTCAGCAACCCGGTAGTATTTGGACTATTTATAAGCGCTTCGCCTAAGGACGTCGATTCTTCGAACACACACTGTCCATTATGCAAAACGATAATCGCAAAACATGATTTAGCATCATCTCGTCTGCTTCTCAGAAAATCGCTATCAGTTTTAAGTTGCAAAGCGCGCATATCATTTATGCATAAAAATTCGATACATGGATGCCTATTGCCTCTATAAAAGATCAACACGTGTACTGATGTTATTGGAATTTAACCCTTAAACCAATTGTTATAAGATTGACTACCGAACGTCAATATTTATATGTGTTGATAAGGCTCGTTTGCCACCTCAACATTGAGGCGCCACCATTTAAGGGACAGTTAAACGACAGTTGGAATAATTAATTAATCCCAAGTCAACAACAACATCAATTACATAAGGTCTAATTAAAATACTCGGATGCGTATCTCAAGGACTTGTGGTGGAGTTTCTACGTCTTTGGATTATCGGTTATGCTTATCTGTTGGGTTTATCTTTATAGGCTGCAAGACTACAAGGCTTTCCGCCAGGACTGTGTGCTTTATTTATTTAAAAACGACTTATAGGGTAGTCAGTTTACATAACTTCGCTTGACTCTCCTTTTGTTGTTTAATAAATATACATTTAATCATTTTTTCCGACAATTGATATAAGGTAATGTTTTGAAGTAATAGACAAATTAAAATCTCTTTAGGAAATTAAGAAAGGAGAAATCCGGAATTGAGCCCACTCTTCAGAACGATACAGAAATAAAAACTGTCTTGTAAAAGTCTTGTATTTTTTTAACTAGATTACTCCATTGAAATCTTAGATTTAGAAATAATATTAGCCAACAGGGCAAATAGCCTGATTTCATTATTTTCACACTGATCCAGCTTTACAAATGCGTATTTCACTGATTGACTTTGGTTGTCAGCTGTCTATGAAAATGCGCGCTGTCTTTGAATGTGAACGTCATTAGATACGTTTGTTTGCCAGTAAATTCATTGTATGTATTCTCAAACTGACAGTTTTCCTACATATCTCAAAAAATCCCTAGAAAAAAGTTTCCACCAGACCAATTTTCAGCGTTGTATCGTTTGAATCTTTTGGGCCCGAGTTTGTACGGCGAATGGGTTTCTCCTTTATAGCCGATTATATCAGAATATTCTGGTGATATTACAAAATTTTGAGAGGCTGCCGATATCAGAGCTCCATATAGTTCAAGTAAATGATAGGTAGATAGGTATTTAGTCCGAAATATTTTTCCCAAAATGCAATGAGTTCTGCCTGTCCACCAAAGCGGAGCGAGGGAGCGTAGCGGAGAAACGGACTAATGCGGAGCGGAGTTGCGTACTGTGTCTGAGGCTGTGACTTCCCCGAAAACACTTCTCTGCTCCGTTTCCGGTTACCGGTTTTATATTAATGCTTTTTTAAACTAGCTCGTAAGTCCCTGCACACTTAAGAGGAGCGGAGATTTTGTGGAATTCCTTTGGTTAACATTTCTCCGTATCTCGGCTCTACTGCCTCGCTTCCGCTTCGGTGGACTGGCAGCCTAAAACGAACACATGCGACTTCGTTCACGAATATTTTTTTTTATTGAACATTAAACGCGGAATAATTCCGTCATACATATAATTATAGTTTTCGCAAAACTTTAGCAAGTTATGCAAAAATAATTTTTTTTTCATCATATTTCAAATATATTTATTCATAATTTAGGTTACGGAGCTCAGGGAAGTAAAGCTCTCAAAAGGAACATTAATTCTTTCCGTTTTTGCAACATTTTTCATTGATGCCCCGCTCCTAGCTAGCCGTAGCCTGATGTATGTATGCTTGCTTGATAAATGGAATATCCATCACGAAAATAATTTGTCCCTCCGAACTAGTACTTCCTGATATAAGCGCGTTGAACCGAACAAAACAAACTCTTCAGCTTTATGATATTTTTAAACTATTTATTTATTTTTATTCCATTTTATACAATCGGTAAAGAATAAAAAATAAGCTAATTGGTTAAAATATAAGTATAACTAATACCAAATCCTCACTACGCGCCCAATAAAAACTCAAAACTAATATACAACGTACATGGAAGTAAGGCTATGTCCCTGTACAATCTTTGCTTATGATAATGCATCGTTATAATGTATGGTTTGTAATCTGTATGAATGAAGGGGTTCACCCACGCCTGAATAAAGTTCACAATGGATTATTACCAGACTCGGTTTACGCCTGGATTAGTCGTTGGCCTTCAGAACTTACTATTACGAATGTATTTGTATAATGAAAACGCAAGAAAGCCAAATTTATGTCGGTACTTTAAGATTAATACCTAAAAAGACTTTTTTGAAATTTGTGTCTTTTGTCTTGTTCCAGCATCATTTATAAACAATTGAATCAACTTCGAACGATTAGAAGCATTTTAGGTTTTGTGTTACTGAATTTGAACATAAGGAAAAACGATATCTAAAAGTAAAAAGAAAACTTTTTGCGCCGAGTCAGTAAGAAGTAAAGCATCATTCTTTAGTTGAGTTCTTACTATGGCTCAACTACAGTTGTTTTCTTAAGATACCGTCTGTTTTATTAACTTTTCAATACTTTTTTTTTATTGTAACACGAGTTCTGCGAACAGACATGTCCATTCGAAGAGACTAATATGGGAGCCACCGCCTGGGTTGCAACTGCTGAGCCATATATGGTTTTTATTTTAATTCTGCCACTTTGAAACAATATTCTGATGATTGTCGAAGAATACACTTATACATAATATAAACTTTCAATCCAATTCTGAAAAGCTTTCGTATGTAAAAATGACCGCGGTCTAAATTATGACTACAATACACTATTCAAGACGAGACTATGACTACAATATGAATACAAGACGAGACTGGAACCTTAGATAAAAGTCAAACTCCCAGTTCGATTTGAAACTGAGTATTATTCAAACAAAATTACGTCATCATCATCATCATATCAGCCGATGGACGTCCACTGCAGGACATAGGCCTTTTGTAGGGACTTCCAAACATCACGATACCGAGCCACCTGCATCCAGCGAATCCCTGCGACTCGCTTGATCTCGTCAGTCCACCTGGCGGGGGGTCGACCGACACTGCGCTTTGTAGTGCGGGGTCGTCATTCCACCTTGACACCCCAACTTCCATCAAAATTACGTGCGTTTATTTATTTGATTTCTAATCTTAGTCTAAGTAATTTTTTTAAGATAATAATTTTATATGTATGATGTTATTGACTTTCAAAGTAAGATGGCAGTTTTGACTCGATTCATTCAAGGTCATTAACTAACTGAACATAATCTGTATACCCCGCAATAATAAGCAGACCGTATAAACACTCGTATGTCACTGTATTTAACAAATTCGTTACATTCAAAGCCGCTGAGTCACTGTTACGGTCAGTACACATTTCTCGAGGCCACATTTTTGTGTTCTCGGAAAACTGTGACTGTGGGTTTCAATAAAATTGATCGCACGAGAGTCGTAATCCGAGGGTGACGAGCAGCGCCGGCCCGAAGTAAATTTTAGAACGGAGCGAGATCCAATTATGGCGCCTCTCCTGTTTGCTCCTAATAATATATACCTATACCAATTGTGAGTGCAAAGTAAGTACGGAATGTGAAGATCTCGATCACACTCTGGAGTGACCAACGTTCTTTACCATTTAGGCGCCCTCTAGGATTTGGCGCCTGGAGCAACTGCTCGACGAGGCGTAACGCCCAAAGCAACCTCAGACTTCTTTAATTAAATTTCTTCCGATTCCTAACTTCAATCTAGTCCACAAGGTTCCCGATATCTTACGTCAGCAATGGGCATAGCATGCGAGCAACGAGATATATAGTGTGACGGCCTCCATGGCGCAGTGGTGTGCACGGTGGATTTACAAGACGGTCCTGGGTTCGATCCCCGGCTGGGCCGATTGCAGTTTTCTTAATTGGTCCAGGTCTGGCTGGTGGGAGGCTTTGGCCGTGGCTAGTTACCACCCTACCGACAAAGACGCACCGTCAAGCGATTTAGCGTTCCGGTACGATGTCTTGTAGAAACCGAAAGGAGTGTGGATTTTCATCCTCCTCCTAAATCAAGTTAGTCCGCTTCCATCTTAGACTGCATCATCACTTACCATCAGGTGAGATTGTAGTCAAGGGTTAACTTGTAAAAGAATAAAAAAAAAAAATTGTACCTGAGAAATTCCATTTACTCGCGTACTCACCACTGTACCGCTCAGAAATGACGGCATAGTGTTCAGCGTTATTTTCTGATATACCTAGTAACAGCCTTCTAAGCGTTATTCACGTTGGGTCATTTCACAGTGTAATTTTTGTTCAAGGGCTTGTAGTCTATAATGTTCCCCGGGTTGAAGAATTTTCATGTGTTTATACAATTAATATTGTGTTTGTGTTTTACTAAATATATCAGCTCGTTGTCTGTTGTTTATTATACGGAAAATTAATTAAAAAATATGTAGGTAGGTAGGTATAACCTACTAGTTTAATAATTGAAATTATGTTATTAATGTATTTTTTCCTGTTACGTTTTTCTAGATTTTTCCTACATTCGCATTCAGTGCTACAACTGTGTAGGTATAGTCAAAATACGAATTCAAAATTCAAATTCAAATTCAAAATTCAAAATTCAAATTCGAATTCAAATTCAAAATTCAAAATTCATTTATTTCAAGTAGGCTCAGTTTACAAGCACTTTTAACACATCAGTTGACTATTTGTAAAGATTCTACCACCGGTTCGGAAGGCAGGTTCTGCTGAGAAGATACCGGCAAGAAACTCAACAGTTGCTCTTTTGAAAAAGTCATACAGTATTATAATTTACAATTGATATCCGAGACTATTGGTAGAGGAATTTTCCATAATGTACAAATTGTATGTTTAGTGCCTACCCTAATTAAAGTACCTACGCTAAAATCAAGACCTTACCCCCTCACCCCGAGCCGTCCACCCCAAGTCGCTGAGAGCATAAATCAGACACCGTTTAAGATTACGACGAAATGAATACTCGAATAACTAACTACCAAAGGCTTTAGTTCATTGCGCTATGACTCACAATGGTATAGTGTCTATCGGTACAGTCAGCTTTATTTAGGATTCGGATAGATTACATTATTACAGTCTCTACCGATATTCTTGCAAGATTTGTTAGGTAGGTACAGTTCGCTTCTTGAAAGTTTGCCGCGATTCACCATAAAATACGCTGCTCTGATGCATGATGGCGGGTTAAGGAGTTGAGACCTGAGCATTGTAAAGCCCTGCAAGCAAGAGCAAGATTTTTTTAATAAATCTTTAATATTGTTTGTATATTTCTTTGTAGTATACATTATTAACATTTTAGATAAAATTACCACACGACTGAAAAACTTCTTTAGCTCTACGTTCGTTCGTAATCGTATCGCCCGATTACACTTTTTGTAACGCAGTCACCAGCTTAATTCCCAAGTTAAGTTTGTGTAAAGACATTCAATAAGTAAATTTCACTCTTAACATGCTGATAAGTGTACTATAATGAGTTCTTGTGTCATGTCATCCACCCAGTGGCCACGTGAGTCATGCATACTGAAGCGAGAGGAGAAATTGTGGCTTGTTTTGAACCCATTTGCCTCATTTACTTAATACTAACGAACATAGACACGCTATTCTAAATATTTTAAGCATAATGACGTCACTTAGTAGGCCTGTAATGACGCACGCGTCATATATCGAGACTAGCTGACGTCGCGCGGCTTCACCCGCGTGGTTCCCGTTCCCGTAGGAATATGGGGATAATATATAACCTTCCTTGATAAATGGGCTATCTATGGGCTGGGGACGGATTTTAAACTGAGATCAACTCGAGCTTATTGAGCATCTTAGGCCTAAGGCCGTCTAGCCAAATATTTTTAATATCCTGAGTCTAACCATTTAGGTATTAATACCTAGCGAATGCTCACTTGGAATTCAGTTTTTTACAAACCCTGCGGGAACCATGATTTTACCGGGATAAAAAATAGCCTTTATGTTACTCAATAACCTCCACTATTTTCCAGAGAATCAGTCCCATTAAATCGGTTCAGCCGTTTCGAAAATATGCCAGAAAAACAGACAAAAAGTTTGAATGTGTTTTAGTATTGTGTAAATAAACTAATAAGCATTTGGAAAACATAGTTTTTAAATCACAGACAGACACTTTTAAATGTATTTTTATTAAAAATTGTTTCAGAGTTCAAAAAGGACTGGTCAGACCATGCGTTGTGGTGGCCGACGCGCAACAAATGGCTGTCCCGACCCAAGCACACCCTGGACCAGTACGGCGTGCACGCAGATGCGGCGTTACACTTTACGCCCATGCATAAGCCGCTGAGGATACAGCTGCCCGACCTGAGATACATCGACTGCAAGATCGACTTCTCCATTGACACGTTCAGCGCGGTCGTGCAGCTGTGCAAAAGTCTTGGTAAGTGTCGACCTTCATGCACGCAGACGTAGCAATACATTACACGCCCATGCACATACACAAGTCGTTGCGGATACAGGTACCCGACCTGCGATACATCGACTGCAAGATCGACTTCTCCATCGACACGTTTAACGCGGTCGTGCAGCTTTGCAAAAGTCTTGGTAAGAACCATAATATTCTTAGTGTGTGTCTTGTATGTATACGCGCATGAACCTGTTGCCGCGACATCAGCCTATTGGACTGGATATAGGATTAGGAGCTTAGATCTACTACGTAGCTCTAATACAGGTTTGCAGCCTTCAGGTGATAACATTTGATTTTGTAACGATCACTATCAGAAGTTAATAATAGTAACCCGGAATGACGGTTTAACGTCCTCTAAGAGGCACGGGGGTGTAACACTACCAACTTTCCAGCTCCGTGCTGAGAATTTTAACTGAGAAATTCTTGGAGGAACGAAAAACCACAATCTTTAATATAAAACCTGAATATTTTATAGTCCAATCCAATACCTCGCGAGCCAAAGTCACATAGGGTTTCCATTGGACAAACGAGGCATATGAGTTGGTTAAACACTTTATTTTTATGTAATAACTCTTATTGAATTAAATCAGTAACACTAAAAATAATCATAAAAAGATACCTACTAGATACTAGATATTAAAGTATTATCTTACAAGAGTGCTAAAATCCGTGCCTGAATATCGATCAGTGATAACGACCAGTTTATCTTGGAAGGGTCGATTAATTTTGCAGCTGCCATGACTAGGAAGGACTAGGAAATATCGCTTTGCCAAATTTCCCATTACGTCATCATCAGTCTACTTTATTGGTCGATTTGTGACCACTAAGGAGTAGAGTGGCCAGGCCAATCTTCTTATAGGGGAAGGAGTTTCAGGACTATTGCGCTACGTCAATGCGGGCTTAAGTATCCATCAATATCGTTTTGCCAAAGTTCCCCTTTAAGTTTACGTCATCATCCGTCTATTCTTAATTGTCTATTTGTTTAAGGAGTAGAGTGCCAGGCCAATCTACTCCTTATCTACCCCTCTCTAAAGGGGAAGGACTTTCAGAACTATTGCGCTACGTCAATGCGTAGATCAACAAGATCTAGCATAGATTAGGTAATGATCAATATCAGTTGATGATAATGATCAGGTTACTATAACATGCTCTTCAAGGACCAGTAATTTCTTGTATCACCAAGTTTCCAACTCTATGATAATGACTCGGATAGCATACCACGCTCTTCAAGGCCCAGGAATTGCATGTATCGCCAATATCGCAACTCCAGGTTGATCAAAATATTTCAAGTTTTGACTCAGGACTGGAACTCATGGATCAACACCCTGATAGCTAGATATACCTTTTTTAATAACAACAACAAGCTACACTCCAAAAGTGTCTACCGTATATATCTAAACATGAGTTGCCAAAAGTATTCACAAAATGAGGGACCGCAATCTTGTTCTAAGACCAACCCTCCAGATAAAAGAGGCAGTCAGTTATCCTTTTAATTATAACTGACTGTGACGTCACTCGGGTCTTAGCTGAAAATCAGCGCCAGGTATTGCATTTTTTGCAGTTCCTGGCATTCATGGTGAGCTGTAAGCCCATTCTCTTTAATTCCAATAGGATGTACCGTTTGTGACACTAAAGTGAATAAATGTATTTTCTTGCTTTCTTTCTTCTTTCATTAATATTTACATATATTTATTTCCAGGTATAAGACATCCTGAGGAACTATCACTATGTTATCCTCTCGAGCCGTCACACTTGAAACAGAACTATCAGAATCTGAAAGAGGCGAAGAAGCTAAAGTCGACGCAGGCACCGGACACAAATACCTTCATAGCGGCCACCAGGGGCTCCTCGAATAGCTTGGACAGATCCATCGCTTGTCCGGCGACACCACCGCCTCCACGCTCCTTGTCTGCTACGCCAGTGGCTTCGGCACAGGTAAAGAAGATGTTCGAAATTGGGCCCACTTTTCAGAACGATACAGAGATGAAAAATGTACTTAAAATATTGTATATTTTACTAGATTACTCCATTAGAATCTATGCCGAAATAATATTCCCCAACTGGTAAAATAAGCTGATTTCATTATTTTCACACCGATCCAGCTTTGAAAATGTATATCGTAGTGATTAAGATATCCTCTTTGATACGTATTTGACTGATTGTCAGTTGTCTTTGCAAACGCGGGCTGTCAATATCAGAGTGTCAAACAATGACTGAAGTTATTGTCAAATATCAATATTAACATTAGCCTTCACCGAACAATCTCCATCGTGCCTCCTCCATCTACTCGACACTGGCGAGATAAACAGTGCCCAGTTGGCACAAATGAAAGCCATAAAGAAGAATTGAATTGAATATTAACATTGTCAATGTCAAGTTAGTGACAAATTCTTACTAAAACTGTCGCCTCTCAGTTAGACACAGATAATGCAATTAATTTCATATCAAAGGGCTACGAATTTTTGCCCACCTGTAACAAGTAATTAAACTGATACATATACATATATACACTGATACATTAATATACATTTTTCGAAAATTGGCCTCATGAGTTCTTCTTAATTGTCTTAATTTATGGCTAAATAAGTGTACATAACTACATAGACTTGTTACGAGTTATAAGGAAAACGTCAGTTGTTTTTCTATACGTAAATACGATTATGGACCACAGTGTGCGTTTTATGTTAAAGTTCATTTGATATAAAACATTTATAATAATACGTTCATTCATAACGTACTCAATTGGTCCTTTAAACGTTGTGGTGACGCCAGTTATCGAGTGAAAAAATTTTTAGTGACTGGCTCAATAACTCCAATCGGTGCCATGACTTTTCGTATGTCTAAAAAAATCATGATTAATAATAATCATAATAATCAGTCTTGATTTAAAGCAGAAAAAGAAAAAATGATAAATCAGTAATTGTTGATCTTGTATTACCATTTTGGCAATTTTAGGTTAGGGCTATAGCTTAGCAAATTCGTTCATAACACTCCCAATGGTCCGTGGGAGCCGGGAAAGGGGGCAGCGCCCCGCGCGCACGACTTCATACCCGCGCAGTACTCCCCCTGCCGTCGCCCGCATATCATGCGAGTGTCATCAACGAACTTGCCAAGCTATAGTTAAAAAAAACCAAAGATATGTTAATAAATAAAGCTTAACTTAAATATAATAATTTCAGAACGGCACTCTCAGACGTTATGGAGGTCACATTCAAAGCACACAATCGGATGGGTCCAGCGACGGTGGTTACTGTGGGACGCCACCTCGAGCTGCGTCTATGGACGCTCTGGACTCTCTGGCAGATCTCTCTCTTGCTGATTCACCCCTGGAGCCTGATAGCCAGTCGCGGGAATCGCTCCTTACACCAAAGTCACTCATGGAGCGCGCGAGAATGAACGTCGGGTAAGCCTCGGTTCATTTCTATTAAATCTTCGACAAAGTAAAGACAAAGTATAGTATAGAAAGTCTAGTCGTATTCATACAGACAGAGAGACAAGAAATTAAAAAAAATCTTGATCTGGTACTCATTTCTGAACTCCCCAATTCGATTTTTGTTGATTTTCTTCAAAGTACAGACACTCGATTTCTACTCACTTTTCGTTCGTTTATAACCCATATTCGGGTCACTGCTGAGCTCAAGTCTCCTCTCAGTATGAGAGATCAATGCGGATTAGCAGACTTCACACACGCAAAGAATTAAGAAAATTCTCTGGTATGCAGTATTTCTCACGATGTTTTCTTTCACCGTTTGAGAGACTTGATATTTATTTTCTTAAAATGCACACAACTGAAAAGTTGGAGGTGCATGCCTGCATGCATGCGGATTGGAACCCACACCTTCCGGAATCGGAAACAGGAAAAAAAATTCTGTAGTCTATGGTTTTCATACTAAACTGCCCAGTATGACGTAATCTTTGCATTTCCTTTTCCTCAGATGGCTAGATTCATCGTTGTCAATCATGGAGCAATACGTTCGAGAGTGGGACACCCTGCAGTTGCGGTTCAAATTCTACTCCTTTTTCGACCTGACTCCACGAGCGCAGGACGCTTCCCGGCTCAACCAGATGTACCAGCAGGCTCGCTGGCAAATCCTCAACCAGGAAGTGCATTGTACTGAAGAGGAAATGCTGTTGTTTGCTGCACTACAGGTATGCTTGCCTTTCTTAATAAACTAAAAACTTTTTTACATTTTAAACGACCTTTAGGCTCAGTGGATTCTGTGGTTCTAAACAGGGAAGTCTTCTTTGATTCCCACTTCGGGGCAGTTTAGAGTTTTATATTTCCAAAGCATACAATACCTGGAAAGATCCCAAGCGACTTAGTGTTCAGGTATGATGTCGTAGAATCCGTCAGAGGTATGGGTAGAATAAAGTTGTACTTCTTCCAAGTAAGCCTGTTTCCATCTTAATCTTTGGTCTCTTAATCACGCCGCACGCCGTAGACACGCTGACTGCGACGGAACAAAAAACCACTCTTAACGTTTATCATACGATTACGTGTCCGACGCCGCATGCCGCACACCGGTGCGGTGCTTTGACTCGGGCGCAAAAGCCGATAACAACCGAAGTTGAGGAAAGCGTAGCAAGTTTGTACGAAGCGAAGCGAAGTTTGTTTATACAATATCTACGAGTCCTATTTAATCCGCAATCAACTAGTCAGTAGTGCATTGGTCCTTCGAGCCGGATCTTGTCGTCAAATAAAAATGTATTCTTCCATGTGTGTATGTATCTTTCAGCTTCAAATAGAGCTGCAAACCCTCGCCGGAGGCGGCGTAGACGCCAACGACGGGTCGGGCGCTGGGTCTGCCACCGCGCCTGAGGACGAGATAGACGCCGCGCTGAGCGAGCTGCAGGTGCAGCTGGAGGGCGGGCCGCCCGCGCGCGCCGACATCACGCACGTGCCCGAACTGGCCGGCTACTTGAAGTACCGAGGGTGAGACAGATTTGTTTTTGAAGTAAAAGTTCTTTCCTCACGCTTGACTTGGGAATAAGTTGCGTTAGGATTGGGCACTACAATAGACCAGTTGGTAAATGTCTTACGAAAACTGTAATCGGGCGAGGCTTTTAAGATGTGTGTTTTCTTCTGCAGGAATAGTGAAACAGTGTACGTTATTCTACTTATTCGCTCTACCAGTAGATGGCGTTATTATAAAAATTTTAAACAATACTTTTTTGTACCTGCCTGAGGCTCATATGTTCAGTCGTGTGGTTTTTATAGAATTTGGCTATATATTTTAACAGCAGATACCCCGATTGTTCTATACTGATACTGTTCCACCCGATTAGATCTCATTGCAATACGGGGACAAAAAATGTAAAATGATACTCACAAGTAACGTAGCTTTCTTTCTGTTGGTAAAAGTTAGCTCAAGAGACATGGTTAAGCTCCACACTTCAGTTTATATACATCTACGCATGATTACTGATATTATGTATATTATATATATGTACTTATGATTTATTAATTGTTTTTCTATTATATTCCCGACGGCGTGCAAAGGAAGTGTCGCGGCAATAACTGTGTATTCTCGTAAGGACAAAATTTTGTTACCCCTAAAATTTGTTTGCACAAAATATCTCTTGTAACATAGTACGAATTTGTTTCCTTTATCCGCCTACCCTGGTTAATAACCCACACTTAAACCATCCCTATGCATACAGGCATGCAAGAGAATATTCTTATCAATTTTATTCATTTAAACTGTAGCTCAACTTACTTAAGATATAATACCCTCATTACACCAGTGGTTTTTTTGTTAATTAAACTCCCAATTATTGTTTTAATTTTTTGTTCATATCTACACTTATAATATTCATATTAAAACTAATGTTTTTTTTCATTGTTCCGAAACTGTACTACTTTTTTGATAGGTAAATAATATCTTATATTTTCTGATGATGAATTTTCATAATGGCTAATTGAATAATAAGGGGTACACCCCCTTATTATTCAACAACAAAAACAAATTTACATAATATTCTAAATTAAGTGTGTATGTCTAATTCTTAACCATGCTCTACTCTACAGCCCACACTGTTTCTACATATGAGGTGCATTAGATTTATATCAGTTATGGGACATGTTAATACTCTAGAGTAGGTTGAAAATAAATTTGATTAATAAGCTTAAAGTGTATTTTGAATAGCATTTTATAACGAAAAAACATAATTTAAAATAAAATAAATTATGGAATGGCATGCATTTTCTACCTTCATTTATAATTAGTTTGTTGGTAAACAGTGCATATGAGAATGGCTTTAGTATAGTTTTTGATAGTAATGTTTGTCGCAGACGGCAGCGGTTCACCCTGCGCGCGTACAAGCGCGGCTGGGTGTCGTGTCGCGACGGCGTGCTGCGCATACACAGCTCGCGCGACGCGGCCGCTCGTGGCGACGCGCCCTCCTACGCTGTCGAGCTCCGAGGCGCCGAGGTAGATAATCATCATCTGCCAACTAAACTATCTCGTGATTTCTTTATATTTATCAACAAAAGGAAGGTCATTCTTATAAATGAGAAAAAGAAATGGTCCTAGAATCCTCGAAGGACCCCTATTATAACGACTAACCCAGTAGAAGGCTCATTAAATAAGAGCTCAGCAAGTTTTGACTTTAACCAGTAGATTCCAATCAGTAGTACCTAATGTAATTTACTGAGTAAT
The DNA here is from genome assembly GCF_947172395.1 of Bicyclus anynana. Lineage (NCBI taxonomy): Eukaryota > Metazoa > Arthropoda > Insecta > Lepidoptera > Nymphalidae > Bicyclus > Bicyclus anynana. Next base: position 7,850,532 of record NC_069103.1, on the reverse strand, counting down.
CTTTGATGGTGCACACAATCAAATGCCTTGGACAAGTTACAAAATACACAAAGCACGCCAGCTTATTCTTGTAATTTGTTTTATTCTTTCTTTATTAGTTATTTCTATGACATTGTAAAGATGAAGCCTACATGTTCCTTAAATTCCTTTTAATATCGTGTGTATTGTATGTGTGATTAATGTTTTGTGTTCATACAGGTAACACCAGACGCGCACCCCGCTTCCGGCAGATACGGCATCAAGTTGGAGATACCATCAGAGGACACCATGCACGAGATGTGGCTCAAATGCGAGAACGTAAGCTTATAATATTAAATGATCTCTATGTCTTTGTGATAAAGCTCAAAGTAAATTCTTTGTTGGTAAACAGTACTCACAACTGTAGTATAGAGGCCAACATCATTAAAATATTCGTTGTTCAGCTGTGCTAGCATGCGAAATAGACAAAATGTCGTAAATTGGCGACAGAGCAGGCCCAGTCCCATTTCTTTCGTCCTAACTCAATCAAAGAGATAGCGGTATTTCCGGTTGCACCGCAATTCATTGTGAATTGGCAATGTTACTTCATGATATTGGTCGCATATTAGCGCCGCAAGAGAGCCACTTGCTTGTCCTATCATAATTATACTATCTCACTATTTTGGTGCCGTAAGTAAGGTAAGAGCCGTGATAGCCCAGTGGATATGACCTCTGCCTCCGATTCCGGAGGGTGTGGGTTCAAATCCGGTCCGGGGCATGCACCTCCAACTTTTCAGTTGTGTGCATTTTAAGAAATTAAATATCACGTGTCTCAATCGGTGAAGGAAAACATCGTGAGGAAACCTGCATACCCGAGAATTTCTTAATTCTCTGCATGTGTGAAGTCTGCCAATCCGCATTGGGCCAGCGTGGTGGACTATTGGCCTAACCCCTCTCATTCTGAGAGGAGACTTGAGCTCAGCAGTGAGCCGAATATGGGTTGATGACGACTATTTTGGTCCTTCGAGCCGGATCAAAATATATGTTGCGTGAAATGAAGGGGTTGGTAAGTAGACTAGCGAAGGACCAAGTCCTTTAAACAGGACTACACTATGGGAACATGAAATGAAAGTACCTTTTAAGCTGGGCGATGCGCTGATATCGGTGAGATGTGTGTTGTCGAGCCTCGCTTTGCTGGCTGACGACTTCAAAGTGCTGAGAGCGGTTGATGGCGTCGAATGGTTATCGGCAGAATTTAACGTTCACGACACTTTGTTTACTTTGCACGGAACTGAAGTTAAGGCCACTCGAGTGGATTGCACTTAGATTAGAGGTTTTTTGAGGTTTTAAATTATGTTTTGTGCGGAGATGCGTACACGCGTTAACAATGAACAGAGCAGAGAGAAGATAGAGTAACGGAAGTGTCATGGCGGGCGTTTTGCATTTACGTCTTGATGGGAGTTTATGGCTCCAGTGTTGCCCGACGTCGCGCCTTTGGTCACTTCTGATGTAGACATAACAATTTTCGTTGTTCAGGCTTCTTGAAACTTTCAGGATTTTGCTTGTTCTGTCAACTACATCAAAACTAATGTTGGTTCAGGAGGAGCAGTACGCGGAGTGGGTGGCGGCGTGCCGGCTGGGGTCGCGCGGACGCTCGCTGGCCGACGCGGCGTTCGGCGCGGAGGCGGCGGCGGTGAAGACGCTGCTGGCGCTGCAGCGGCCGCAGCCCGACGCGGCGCTGCACCAGCACAGCGTGCCGCACCTCGACCACCTGCAGCCCGACAACTACCTCGCGCCGCGCTTCCTCAAGAAACTCAAGAGCAAGGTGAGCAGTGATTCCCACAGTGGTCTATGTCGACCCCTAGGGGTCTATGACAAACTATGAACGGTCTATGTCAGCGAAAAAAAATTGGGGGTCTGTAGTGTTCGTGTATATATACACCGGTAGTGGGCGAGAGCGGCCAGTCTATCGCAGGCATCGAGAGGAGACGGACGTGTACAGCTGGCCATTGTAGTGTAGTGGTGAGACGGTGACTTACTGCTATTACGGTAAGGACCTTACAAATGGCGACGAGGATGAAATTGTGATTGAAATGAAAATGGTTTCATCGATAGTGGAACATAACCTCGATACAAAAGTACACGAAGCTCTACAAAGCCGAGCCGCATGGCGGGACATCGTGCGGGATTATGTATTATGTTTATAAAATTGTGTAAGTTGTAGGATACAGAAAATTAATATCAAATAAGTAGGGGGTCTATCCAACACGGAAAAACATGGCAAGGGGTCTACAACACGAAAAAGTTTGGGAAACGACGAGTTTATTTATAATGGGTTTAGCCCCGCCTGTTACACTATACTTTTCACTACGATTGCGAGAAAATAAAATCATTCAATACAGTATTCAATATTAGAATTGGTTTTGCAGGGGCAGCTCGAATCTCAATAAAAATCAAAAAAAGTTACACATTCCACAGACAAGAACGCTGAATTTCGTTCCAATTTCAAATAGTTTTATCAAAAAATCAGGTGAATCAGAACCTTACATATGTACTCATACCCGCCTATAATGGTTCTATTTACGAATAAAACCTCCTTCGTTTTATAGAGGTTATTTATGTATGATTAAACTATTTACGAATTAAACATTTTACGTTTTATAGTCGGTTAATACTCATAACAGATAATAATTTTTACGGATCTCCTCATATCTGATTCGATCACGCAGAGAAACTCCAAGCATAGCTCGCTCTATCGCCCGCTGAGCGACTTTATCCATTTAGTTCTATATCAAACTAGCGGACGCCCGCGACTTCGTTCGCGTGAAACTCGATGTAAACCTTCAACTACCCCTACCTTACCCCTACTCCTACCTCTACCCTACCCCTACCCTACCCATACCTTACCTCTACTCTACCGCTACCCTACCCCGACAATATTGGTTTATAGTACATGCTATGTATCAGAGATGACGCTGTATATAAAAAAAGATTTTCCCGCTTTTCTGTTGAAATTTTTCCTGAAATTTCTTTGCTATAAACCTCACGGAGCCCGAGACCTTTCCAACGAATGCAAACCCGTGGAAATCTGGAGTTATAGCGTCAGGAAGGAAAACCCGACTTATTTTTATATAGTAGAGAAGATTATACATTACATACATTTTGTCCACAGTTCACGCAGCGAGTGCTAGAAAGCCACGCGAACGTGAAGGAGCTGCCGCTGCTGGAAGCCAAGCTGCAGTACATCAAGACGTGGCAGAACCTGCCCGACTACGGGCAGACGCTGTTCGTGGTGCGCTTCATGGGCCACCGCAAGGACGAGATCATTAGCATCGCCAACAACCGCATCATGCGGCTCGACCCCAACACCGGCGACCATATCAAGACGTGGAGGTTCAGCACTATGAAGGTTAGGAGACAGTCTATCTCAAGCCTAGTTCGGACTACTTTAGCATTTTAGTCGAGTACCGTACTAATCTACTTGCTACTTGCCCAAAATCGTTCGCACTTTATTCAAGTACAGTTCACAAGTAAGTGGTGGTGTGCAAGATGAACAACCTACAGGGCAATAAAGTAAATAAACTGATTAAGCTAATCACAATGGCTGAATTTGTTTGTTATTGTAATCTGTGGACTTAACATCCCATAAACACATAGGGTCTAAATATTTTGTAACAATTTCATAGTTGTTTCTTCGCGTCATTTTATGATTTTAGGAGCAACTAATGCTCCTAAAATCTTAGCCGGTGAAATAGTGAGCGTGGACGCTACTCGTCCGTTAAAATAAAGTAAAACGCATTGACTCAACTAAACTGTTTACTAACTTACTCAACAAAAGATTTTGGTGTTCAGACCCTTTTAACAGCAAAATTTTACGCTACTCGACTACGCTATAGTAGTCCAAACAAGCCTTTACTGCGATAGGCTTAACATATCTCATACAACATGCGACCCACGTTGTATCTCGTAGACAAAATTACATGTTGTCGAAATATTGTTTTCTTTTTTTACGATGAGGCGAAAGAGATTGAAATTTTCGAATCGGCCGGCATTGGGTCGATTGATTTTTCTCTTCACGGATGGTCATCCCCGGCCCAGACCTACCCTAACCACCATTTAACTTACTACTAAGAAATCTTGATAATTCTACTTTAATAATTACTTTATCAAAAAACAGTTTTGCTACAATGTTCTACGACATTTTAAATTCATGTTTAATTTACCATTGGCGAAAGTTTGTGTGTAAGTGTGTGTGTATGTTTGTTCGTCATTTACGCTGAACGCTAAAATAAATCTGCCATTTTTAACTTTCAGGCCTGGAACGTAAATTGGGAGATAAAACACATGATGGTGCAATTCGAAGAGGGCAACATAATATTCTCCGTCCAGTCCGCGGACTGCAAAGTCGTGCACGAGTTCATCGGCGGCTACATATTCCTGTCCATGCGCTCCAAGGACGCCAACCAGACGCTCGACGAGGAGCTGTTCCACAAACTGACTGGCGGATGGACGTAAGACCTGAGACCATATTAGTTCTTCATTGTCAACGCCTAAAATGTGGTCAATAGACCTAAGACCATAATAATTCTTCATTGTCAACGCGTAAATGAGGTCAATAGACTTAAGATCATAATAGTTCTTCATTGTCAACGCCTAAAATGAGGTCAATAGACCTAAGACCATATAAATACTTCATTGTCAACGCAAAAAATGAGGTCAATAGACCTCAAGTAATCAATTGAGTGCCAAAAGATAACACTATAATTTGTCTACTTATCAATGACGAAGGTTGTAATTTTGACGAAGGTTAGCCGTCCCAAACGAAAGAAAATTTATACCGGTACAAAATCTGGCATCTCATACATCTATACTTATACAGCTTGGTACAAACCCCGGTTTCTCATCTATCCATACATATATAATTACAATAATGAATATGTATGTATGGAGTTTTAAAAGGTAAAGGGAATCTGTATGTACTCATCGCCGCTGCTATTTATACCTCTTTCGTTGCGACGGAGGACGAAAGTGAGAGCGATATGTAGACAGAATTATTTCCTTATCTTTTGGCACACGTATTGGGATTATAAAAATCTTATTTTACTTTTACAATTTGCGAGGAATTTAAATACTAAACCCACTAATTTCTTGCGCTATTACCTTTTTAAAGTCTAAAAAATCCGGGTCTTGTTTTTTAAAAGCCCAAATGTTTATTGCAATGAAAATGTCTGCGGTTTTGTTATATAAATTATATGTAAGAATTGTTGAATATAGTAGGTAATCCGCTATTTTGCGGTAGTTCGTAGTCCATCATTATGACTTTGCAAAGTAATTCAAGTTGTGGGGATTTCTCAGACTTTTGCGAATTTCTGCAAAGTTTCATTGTAAATGAAGCGATTACCGACCGAGTGGGGAAAATATTTTTCATGTATAAATAAAGTTGACGTGTCAAGGGAATTGATATATTATTATTATTATATGGATTGTGAATGCCTTTGTGAATGTGCCTTGAAGATTCTGACATCCATTTTCCAACTTGCTAGAATTTTTATTAACGACTACGCCAATTAGAAAATACAACATTAAAAAAACCTAAATAGTTTTCAAATTATCGAATGTGTTGCCACATGCATAAATACCATCTGAATTGATTTTTTTATGATTGGACCATCGATCTCCATTAAAAAAATGGATGCACAATCAGCGACCAAAAAACGTCCCCACTCAATGAGTGTCAAACACAACTTCTTAGCACTCATTCAAGTTGTCGCATTTGCAAATTCAACCTTAAACTCGGTACTTAAAGTTGAATTTACTTTGTATTTGGGATTTGAAATTTTCTAGATGATTGTGCGTCCTTTTATTATTATATAAGAGGTCAATGGATTGGACACACTTTAAAAGCATTATCGAGGTTTTATTTGTGATACTGTAAAAGGATGTTGTGTTATAAAAACGAGTAACAATAAGAATTTTAACTACATTGACTCAGGATAGACTAGATCTTAGTTTAAGTGCTTCCATATTTTATATATTATACCATTGCCAAATAATATATCTTTTCAGATCTTTGTATAATTACGCCTCCATTTTTTATAATATAAGTTGTAATTATATTCATATGAAGCGAAGTTTTTTGACGCATCTTTGGAATGTCTTCGAGTTCTAATACATACTTAAACAGAGAACTAAATAACAAATAGAAGATGTCTGTGTGTTATCTGTAGATGAAAAAAAAACATACATACAGCCGAACGTAGAACCTCCTCCTTTTTGGAAGTCGGTTAAAAAGAACAACTTACGTATGCATCTGAAAACTTTTTGAAAAAAAATGCTTTTTACGTCAGTCAAAAGGAACGAATGACAAAATCTGATCTGAGAACTGACTGAATGTTGATTCATAATTTGTAACTTTAAAAGAATGAAGTGATGAATTGTGAATGAACGTTCTTTTATTGGGAATCGAATATTTCATTTCTTCACATTTCGCGTAAAAACTTCGCTTCTCGGCACTTTAATGTTTGTATTTAAATGTCAATTAAATAAATTAATATTGATGAGCTTTTGTATTTTAGGTAAGACATGATTTTAGCTAAGCCACTTTTCAGATAATTTAAAAATAGAATTTACCTTAAAATTTGTCAAATGTATTTTTGTTTTTCAATTTGATTATAAACTGGCGGCCCTTAGACGTTCAATTATATTGCGTCAATGATAATTGTATACTATAGATTGGTTACGTCACTACAAAATCACTGCAAGTGATCCGAGTAATAGGGGCGCTAAGACAGGTATTATTTGTTTAAATAACGTTCGTCGTTGACCACAACTAACATTGAGTTGACTATAAAGGAGATGGTCCAAAATTGTATGGAGCCCAGGATCAGTCGCTGTACCCTGGCGGAAATATATAAAGATATTTTTTTAACTATTTTTGATTAATAACTAATTATAATGGCGGATAGATGACGTTTTCAATGCAATAATCGATTTGACGTTTGCTGTCAATTGTCATGTCATAGCTCTATGGGCGCCATCTTGATAACTCAAAAACTTGGGTTTTTATTTGATTTATTTCTTTTTATTTAGTTAGATTTATTCACTTTAATAAGTTTTAATATGATCCTTGTATTTTTAAAATTTAAATGATACGAGGTATAAGAGTGGATCTGAATTGGATCATCTCCTTTCCTCTTTTGAGCGCCTCATTTTTCATACGCTAGTAACACATCTAGCAGTATTTAATTTTGAAGATTGTGCAATAATTGAAGGCAAGTTTCAGCGAGTTAAATTTTTATTGCACCATATTTTTCCGTGTGGCAATATTGTGCAATATTTTTAGTCTGTATTTCGTCTGTAGGAGGAGTATTGAACACACAAAAACATTGCAATTCGTAGTATGGTGCAATAATTGATCGTGTGGATTCAAAGTTATTTTCAATCATGTTATTCAATATTATTGTAGGTCTAAGGTGCCGCCAATTTGGCAAATAAGCAAACTTTTTATGCACACACTATTTTATAATGTATTAAAATAGAATGTATTTGTACGATGTATTTGAACTACGTTTTAGTTCAGTAAGAATATATTAACTGTAATAACAAAGTGCCATTAGATCCAACGCAGTTATTTTTTTTTTACTACAATAATGAATATTTCATAATTCAATATGGTGCTTTAAAATAAAATATATTAAGGTTAATAATATTGTTGAGTGGCCTTAATTATTACAAAAATAATAATATTATTTGCTTTTCTGTTTTAGTATACATTGTAAATAACATTGGTGTTGAGTGGATGGCATATTTTTAGAGAATTATTTTTTATTCTAACTATATTATTATACATATGAACTAGCGGAGCAATCAAATTTATTTATTGGTATATAAATATAAAATAGTACAAAGATTGTTTTCTGTATGGAACGCACAATAAATGTCGAAATCAAGGAATATATGCAATTATTTTAAAATAAAAAAAACATACAATGCAAAGAATTAAGTATATTTTATTAATCGTTGACCGCTAGTCACTAAGTTCGCATGAAATGCTATCGCGTTAATATAAGTTAACAATATTAAAACGTAAATTTTACTATAGATTTATTGTACAAAATGTATGTACACAATTATTATTATTAAACAAATTAGTATGTTTGTACATGAATGTCGAAATAAATGTAAATTAATAACAACAATCTCTTATTTTAATTTAACACTTGGAAAAAGTTTACATATAAGACTGACTATAAACAGAGAGCTCTAGTATAATGTGCGTTATCAACTGATCCGTGACATAGATGTCAATATATAGACTCAGTCGGTAACGCGCTGACTAGTGTATCTTCATTTATTACGATGAATGATGAACACTTGGAAAATGTTTACATCAAAGATATAAACAGGCTTATTATGAGCTCTATAGTATGTGCGTTATCTACTAATGAGTGACATACATGTCAATATATAGAAAGGGGAAAGATTGTTTGCTAGACGACTCAGTCGATAACGCGCTGTGTATCATCATTTATGATGAATGATGAACACTTGGAAAACGTTTACACCAGAGAAAGACTATAAACAGGCTTATTATGACGATTACGTGACATGTCAATAAATACAGAGGGAGATGATTGATGGTCAGACGACTCAGTAGATAACGCGTTGAATATAGTGTATGTGTCGCGAAAATAAAATAAATATTAACTTCACTATACACACATACCCTTCTATCTAGCCCCTTAAGAAAGTTTATATTATGGGTAAGATAACTGTTTATGACACATAAATTACTTAATTTGACTTATATAAAACACCAAAAAAAAACGTCTGGTAATCGAAACCACAGACTTGTATATTATCTAGATCGTAATTAACATTAATTTTCTAGGTTTTATCAGATTATATCACAGATATTGAAAAAAATATAGTCACCTTAATTTATTACCATTGGCAAACTTCGTTTCTTCGTTTTTTTTTTGTTATTTACATGGATTTAAATCTGTTGTCATGGACGATTTTTAATGACCACACTTGAGAAATATTTCTAAATCTCTAAAAAATTACCGTCCAATAGCGGCGGAGCTATCCAATCTTTTTTATATCAATGCAATGAAAGAGATACCTAGCGGTATTTCCGGTTGCACCGCCATTGGTTGAATTTTGTCTATTTCTCTTCACAAGACTCGTTGGTCGCATGTTAGCCCCACACTAGGCCTACGTACTGTAGGGTTATTATGTATCTCGGTGTACCATAAAACAACGACTTACCAAATCGTAATTCATCGTATAATTCGTTTTTGTAATTATGGTGTTTTCAACAAATATTTTACGTTAAATGGCCATAATAAATGAATGGCCATAATAATAGCTGATGTAGTTATTTTACTTGATAATCTAGTTACAAATAATCACTGTCACTTGGTTGTAGAATCGTACTAGGGTAATTTACTAACTTTTGACGTAGTTGACATAAACAAAATTAAGATTATATGTAACAAATGTCATCCGGTGCCTACTGACAACCCTCCGTGGATAGCATACAGTACGTACCTAGATGATATTTCTCAGTTGATCTGATGTTCATTTTAATAGAGACTAAGTTAGCGAATAGTGAAATAAGTATGTTAGATGATCATAAAAACTAAAAAATTATGTAGTGACTCATTTGAATGGTACGTACACCGATCTACTTAATACCCCTGCAGAATGCCTTGTAATTTTAAGTTGATCTCTATTATTCTGACACGAGGTATTGTCTATGGTACTGCGAAAGGTCTGCACACATAGGAGGCACAGTCATAATTAAGGAACAAGCACCAGCCAAGCTGTTGAGCCTCATGTTTTCCATTGGCGTAGATACGAGCCTTGGCTTAGAATCTAGCGAATCTTCTTTAAACTCGTCTATTAATACTTTATCTTGGTCCGTCTGGTTGAAAACCTTTATATCATTACCTGGAAACAAATATTAAGTTTTTTATATTGAATGCACATAACATCCAGCAAATAGGCATTCTGATTTTCGAAAAGCCCGTACTAAAAGCAGTTAGACAATAGTCCGACCGAGCTGAGACTTGGTCGCTGACTCTGGGCCTTATTAGAAGGCTCAAAGTTACACAGCGGGCGATGGAGAGAGCTATGCTTGCTTGGAGTTTCTCTGCGTGATCGAATCAGGAATGAGAGATCCCCAGACGAACCAAAGTCACTGACATAGCTCAGCGAGTCGCGAAGCTGAAGTGGCAATGGGCAGGCCACATAGTTTGAAGAGCCGATGGACGTTAGGGTCCCAAGTTGTTGGAATGGCGAATTAACGGGCGGCTTGAGACTGTTGTGCTTGGAGATCCATGCAATAGGCCTATGTCCAACAGTGGACGTCTATCTGCTGATAAGGTAAGTCCGACCATTAATGATAGCTTTCGCATTGGTCGTAGCGAAGCGAGACCAATTAATAAGTATTAAAAAGACAAGAAATAAACTGTAGATTGCAACTCTTAACAAAACTTCATTTGCACACCCTTGTACAATCAAGTTAACGAAAGTCTGTATTAGAGAGACAAATTACCAATCCATGGATTTACTATGCGGACGCCGGGTCCATCGTCTATTAAGGAGCTTCGCTGAAACCTTGCCTTCGCTAGAACTGGAGTGGGTACTATATAAGAACGTGTGCTTACCCATCTAAAACTGTTCTAGAAGGATCAAACGAAATTTGGCATGTCTAGGACGACAGCAATAGCGGAGAAGGAAGGGGACTTCTCCGCTCACGCGTTAATATAGAACCCATTCCAGTTATAGCGAAGGTAAGGTCTTTAAGGGTTGAAGAGACTTCTACGGCACATACCTAAACCACGTCCTAGGGTTGAATAGGACTGGCTAGTAGAATTGATTATTGAGCCTGCTTTGACGAAATTAGTTATATTAGTTTTTTTATTTTTTTTGTAAAAAAAGCTTACCTAAATTACAAATTAAAGCTGGTTGAATGGAAGACGAAGTTATGCGTTCCAATTCTTCGTCGACATCAGGATCGAATCTATATAATCTGGAATTTGTTTTCTTACAATAAATATACTTTTTATATGATTGTAAATGCGTCATTTTTCCACCAGTGCTCACAACCACCTCCCAATAATCCTTGTCATCACGAGTTTCGTGACGGTAAATGTTTTGATTCCCCGCTGCGTACACTTTATTATTGTGTGTACAAACAGCCGGAACTACTATTGCCTCGGGAAAGTTTGCTACGCTTCTACAACTCCTTTGTTTTAAATCATAGACAATGGTTGTGGCTAAAAATTTTCTGAAAAGAACAAAAGTACAGATTTAGTTATTTATCGTCAGGACGTCACTGCTGGATATTGACCATCATTATAGGGACTTCAAAACACCATTTCAACTTCTAACGACTCTTTGAAATACATGCGCCGCCCATTGCCCCTTCAGCTTTGTAATTGACTCAATCCATCCCAACTGCAGGCTAAGAATTTCTTGGAAACGCTCATTACTATAGTTTGGCGCGCAGGCGCACGCAACAGGTGGGTGAAATTCGTTGCTAATACGGATCTTAGACTATAGCTTGACAAGTTCGTTCGTAACACTCCCGATCGTCCACGCGGGCTGGGGGCGTGTAGCGATGAATGAAAACCCCATGACTGATGCACCTTACTTGTCTCATCTTAACCTACTACTACTAGGTACCTACATAATAATACTGACCTTTGCTCGCCAACACCTCCAATAATATACAGAAGATCTCCCAAAGTAGTGACACCAGCGTGCCTTCTCGGTGGTAAATGCACGCCGAAATGTATCCATTTCTTCATAAAAGTATAATATACCTTGATATCCCTGATAAAATTCCCTGTATTCCTTCCGTACTCGCCACAAACAACTATTAGTCTTGTCAAACCCCACGCAGTGACATTCCATCCCCAAAGACTTTCCTCTACCACCTCCAGATATTCCTTAAAACCTTTGTCATCCTCAAAAATGTACAAACTATGTGGCAACAATTCTGGATTATGTTTTTTCGAAATACAAATCGGTACCACAGGGACATATTTTATGAGGCGTGATCTACTATCTTTGACTACACTTAATGTTTCGGACCAAACTCTTTCAGAGAACTTCTGACATAACTCTACTTTGTGCTTACACAAACTTAACTCTGAAATTTCCAGTTCTTGACCTGTTAGAACCAAGAGACAATCTATAACTTCTAAGATCAAACTGTCAGAAAGTTGGTTGACGTAATCACCCAGGAATTCTTTTATATCTGTCAGAGTTTCATTTGAAACTCTACTCATATCTAAACAAGCAAAAATGTGTAGTATAGAATCCAACTTATGGTTCTTGAAAAGCCATTTCAAGCCAAATTCAAAAACATGCAATTCATTTTGAGAATCCAAATATGGGTGGGAGAGATACCATATTAATTTGTGAATTGTTGGTATGTGCTCTGGCTTCATTGATTTAAAAGAGAATAGTCCGTATGATGCAGAGTATTGTTCAAGTAGTGTATAACACAATTCTTCAGCAACTGCCATAAACTCAAAGCAGTTACTCTCACTCAATTTGAAACATAACATTTCTTGTATTTGTTGTTGTAGTTCTGTTATTTGTAGAAAATTTGCTGCCATTGAAATTTCAATAATCTTTGAAAGAGGATATTTATTTAAATCCTTTATGCCAGTTTCCATGAATTTAATTATAATACTTATTATATTAGGGTCCTGCATCTGAAATATGATAAGAAATTAAAAATATGGGAATTGCTTCTTTTCACTTGTGTTTAGTATTTTATGTTCACGAATTACAATTTTGCTACCCATTTTGCGTGGAAACATACTAGTACAATTTTTGAGTAAGTATAAAATATATATTACGACATTAAACAGGGCCAAAGTATCCCAAAAGCCTCAAAAGCCCCAGAGTAAAAAGGCCAGACAAGTGTAGCCTATAATAGTTTCGCGAGGTTATGCGCTAACTCGGTGTCTTTCGCATCTCCATCGAGAGAGTCGAAAGATAACTCTTTCCAGCTACTTAGCAAATAGCAATACATAATACCTACGCATAAGTATTATTTACAACTGAACTAATGAACTTGAAAATTTTAAAAATACATACTTACATTTATATTAAATTCCTGTTTTTCGCTCCATTCAACGCAACATCCATTAAACATTGTCCGAAAGTAGTCGCTATACTTACACAAAAGCTCTCTGTTCACTTTGAAAATATTAAAACCAATTCTTAAAGAAACCTCTTCCATTTTTATATTTGATGTACCTAGGTACTTACAGCGTTTGGATAATATAAAACCAAAAAATAAACACTGGCTCATGTAGCTTAATTAAAACAATACCTTTTTAATATTCATCATATTAGCATTAATCACAAGCACACAAGTTACACTTTTCAGGATACATTAGGTACATGTCGAAAATATTTTTATAGTTAATTTATTTAAACATGCTTCAATACCGGTAACATATTTTAAATGTGTTATTTTTTGTGTGTTTTTGGTAACAAAAGAATGATAATTTTATAATGACGTCCGACTGGTCCGAACGATTACACAATTTACTGTAATAAGGCAATAACCGACGCCGGAATGGCGAGCTTATTATTATTATTATATCTAGTTAATATAAACGTACTTTGATCGTGTATCCAACATAAACAAAATGATTTAACTTTATATAGTGGGGGTTTTCAATATTTTTATTAAGCTTCTGTTAAATCATCCGATGACGTCATACTTACGATTATGTTCCTATCAGGAGCGTAGCTACCGCTGTATCAGCCGTATCAATGATGCACCCCGGACTACATGGGCCCCTTACGTGTGAAAACAAAAATAATAGGAAAAATTAATCTACAATCTCACTTATTTCCTTGCTTAAGCGTGCGTTGAAAAGTTGTTAATATCCTACATAGGTTACGACATTGTCATTTTTTTTTAAGTAAGTGAGTTTTTGTTGCTTTTGTGAGAAATCTTCAGGTACCCTTCATTATACCCCTCCCTACCCCCCCAACTAATTTTGATACAGGACCCACTCCTGACACGCTACGTCACTGGTTCCTATTCTCTACATTCCCGTCGTTAATATATTGTATTTACGAATCTCAGATACACATTGTACAGTGTTTAAAACACTAAGTCCTCCAACGCGTCGGTCTGTCTGTTCGTGATAAGCTCAATAATTTCTGAACGGATTTTCATGGGATTTTCACCAATACAACCATGCGGACTAGAAACTGTTTAGAAATGTTTAGGCTTACATTTTCAAAAACTGCAATTCTGTCAATATACAATACCTACAGATCGAATAGATGACCTCCTTTTTTATGTTAGTAAAAAGGTAATGAAATTTAAAAGCAATGACATTCAGTACACTTTTATTTTTGTTTCTCCAAATATTTGTGTATATTTATATTGTTCTGACCTAGAAGTATGCGACCTACGTTAATGTCTTCGCGCGAAGAGACTCTAGCAACTTCTCAGAGTCAGAAGCCTTCGTCAGTAGCCCGAGATACCGAAGAAAGGCCTTAGTTCCTGCCATAGCTTAATATAAACTAATATATACTAAAAGCGAAAAATAACATCTTAATATTCTACCTACTAATCAGTTTGAATGCGGTACTAACCCGATGATGTATTAATTCTAGCCATGTAAGAATATCATAAAGACTTGGGTTTTTCAGACAGTGTTCTTTCATGTAGTTCACAACAACTGAGCTCAAGTATTTTTTTTTCATGTTGAGTAAATGCCGATGGCTCCAAGTGAGACCACTACGGCAACACCGGGGGGTTTGGGCGAGCGTAGAAGAATCGCCTGATGAGACTCGAATGCTGAAAGAAAGACACGAGGACGGAACGGCTCTCTAAGGGCGTCTTCTATGAGACTCGGACCTTGGCTTAGAGGGCCATTCAGGAAGGGATAACCTTGGCCTGAGTGAATCCGGACGCCCCCAAGATCGTGAGTTATAAAGCCCACGCCTGGGTGACGTTAGATATCGGGGACCTCGTCTTTGCCGGCGAAGACGCTGTGTAGCTTGTGTTTGTGTTGCCTGGGAAGCATTGTCGGTCGTCATGTCATTCTGGATCGTAAAGGACGTTTTTGAGACGCCTCTGTCGCAGAAAGTTCAAGTCACCAAATAACCTCTTATTTATACCAAAACTGATACCTCCTCTCTACCATAATAAATGTTAATACCATCCGTAATCCAGGAATTTGTAACATAAGCGCCGAAAAATCGAAATAGGTCGGATACTTTTGGGACAGACCATGTACATATAATGAAGTATAAGTACATTTATTATTTTGCATACAAGAGTAATAAATGTACTTAAACCAAACGCCAATATATGCGCCAAACATCTAGTCTGCTCTAGTTGCAACGCGCAGAACTGCTCAGCCCTTATAACCCCGCTGGCTTAAATTTTCGGTACTTCGCCATGTTAGAATGGACTAGAAAGTTGGCGCATACTTCTAACAATTTTTTAGTAAGCCATTATTTAAATTACAATATATTTTCAATACTCAGATGAATTTAATAATTGTATATTTTAATGTGTTGTGAGCTCAGACCAATTACAAAAGGACTAGTATCACACCTAAATTCACCAACAAAATTGTCTGTAATTTTTTGAGAGGCGTGGTGGTGAACTCACACATCGAAAATATTGAACACCAATAAATACATTGTCTTTACTATAAATTTGATTGGCAATACACACAGGTGTAATTTTATACACGGACTGACAAGTACATTGCTTAGATTATCCACGGAATACTTAATCGATTAAAGGATTACTTGATCGATTTGCTGTTCTAACTGAAGACTCGATTATTTTCGATATTGTTTTTGCAACTTTGATTTGATTAAGTCCGAAATACTTATAATTAAACGTAACTTAATCTTTTAGTTAACTAGAAGTTGTTGACCGTTTTTATATGCCATTTAATTACACAAAAGAGCTCTTTACACGACGAAAACGATTACAACAATGAAACATCGATAAAAACAGTTTTTATAAATGCGTTAGATCGTTAATTTTTGATCTTTGACAGAGGGGTAACATCTTTAGTCTGGCAAGTTCGTTAATGACACTCATGATATGCGGGCGACGGGGGGAAAGACTGCGCGAGTGAAATCGTACATGCGGGGAAGTGAGGTGCATCATTCGTGGGTTTTTCATTCGGGAGTGTTACGAACGAAGTTGCCAAGCTATAGCGAGGCGGGTCCCTCGTCTAGTCTGATATTGCGAGATGTTGTCTGTGGTAATCCGAAAGTTCCCTACACAATGGCGGCAATTGCGTAACCAAAGAACAAGAGCCAGCTATATCGTTGACCCTCATGTTTTCCACTGGTATAGGATGGACTCTTGGCTTTTCATTTGCTGTCTTATCTTTATACACTTCAACTGTGAGTTCATCGTCCTCTGTCCGAGTGAAGATCATTAGACTGTTGCCTAGAACCAAACTTAAGACGTCATCATCATCATCATATCAGCCGATAGGCGTCCACTGCAGGACTGCCTTTTGTTTCCAAATACACGATATTGAGCCACCTATCCTATAAAGGTTCTGTTTTTCAATGACGTACGGAACCCTAACAACATAAATCTGATGTACGGAACCCTGAAAGGCAACCGCCCATACAAAAATCTTTGAACTCTGTTCTGGGCAAGCTCTGGTTGTAAGTAGGTAATTCTCAAATTACATATGCGCTGACTTAAATCACTTCATCTGGTGGATCACAGGAAGCAAATTCCCAATTTCAAAATGAATTTAATCTATACTAATGTTATAAAGCTGAAGAGTTTGTTTGTTTGCTTGAACGCGCTAATCTCAGGAACTTCAGGTCCGATTTGAAAAATTCTTTCAGTGTTAGATAGCCCATTTATCGAGGAAGGCTATAGGTATAGGCTATATATTATCCCCGTATTCTTACGGGAACGGGAACCACGCGGGTTAAGCCGCACGGCGTCAGCTAGTCCAATATAAAAACTGATATCCTTTCCTAAAAACTACACGGTTCTGACCAGTGGCGGATTTATTTATATATTTTACAGTATAAGTAATCTGGAGTGTAGAACTGCAAATTTGGCCCAAAAAATTTTGTCTTTGACAGAACGATTCTTGCAAATTTACGAAAATTTTACTGTAGGTATACATAAATTAGTTAAAATATTTGCTATTTTATAAACAGAAAAAAATAATGACAATAATAGGCTAGTTGACTCATATCAAGTTTAATTCAAACAATATTAATTTCGTGTAGTACAGAGAATAAGGGACTGAAATATATCGATATTTAATTAAGAAATAAAAGGATTTCATATAAAACTTAAGGACCTAATTTAAAAATCATGTATTGTTAAAGTTTTCCAAACGTCAAAAACAATGATATTTGATGTACAAAACGTCAAACTAATTGTTAACTTATATTTTTGTCAAACTGTCCGTTTGTAAAGGATTTTAAAATATAGACATATTTCAAGGACAGTTAAAATATAGACATATTTCAACTGTTTTATGACGTAACGTTAACAAATCCTTTATCATCATGACCGACAGACGTTTTAGCTCGTACTGTCAAAAAAATATTTAAAAATTTAAATTTTTTATGTAATCACGTCTCGAAAAATATATTATTTTTTTTTTAATCTAGTAGAACAGTATTGAACAATTAAGAAAATTTAAAAAAAAGTGTCAACTAGTCTATCGAATTTTGAGTCGGCGGCCGTCGCGAGGGGCGGCAGAAACTTAACTACCTACTGGCGGCAAATTTGTAAATCCGCCACTGGTTCAGACACTTGTCTTGGTTGAAGATATTAAAAAAAAAACTTACGTAAACTGCACATGGCAGTCGGCAGATTAGCCAAGGATGTTATAGGCTGTAACACATCATCAATACCAGGTCTAAATCTGTACAGCTTCCGGAAGTAGGTTTGCATACAGTAGACATAGTCATTATATGACTTGAGGAATGTCATTCGTCTGTCTGTAACCATAACCAGTTTCCACACTTCTGTATCAGCTTCATAACAATAAATGTTCTTGTGTGCTGCTATATAAACTGTATTGTGATGAGTGCAGGCAGCTGGTGATTGTATTGGCTCAGGTAACTTAGCTATACTTCTATAGTTTCTGTCTTTTAAATTGTACACAATTGCCGTGTCTAATACTACCCTGTAAAAAAAACACAATTTCTTCCATTGCTGAATGTCATCTGACAGATGATAAATAATTTTTATCAATACTGTCCAAGTCTAAAAATGTTAGAAGAATAAAGAGGTAGATAGCTATGCTAATTAGCAAACCTGAGCTCAGCTGCCACGCTGTCATCGCGCCGGTGAAATAATTTTCGTGTGCCAGTTGTAGGTAATCATCGAAGGTTTATGTAGCCTATATCTACCTCTTTTTTTCTTCTAACATCATTGGTCTAAGTAAAATAAAAAAATCTAATAAAACTAAGTAAAATATTGTGTAAATTAATAACGGTAAACTGTAAATTGATATAGATGGGGAGCCGAAGTTGGTATTTCGAGACTCAAGCGCGGCTCATAAATCTAAGAGGAGGGAGGACCTTTATGATGTTGAGTACCTCCAGTAGCTATCGTCTATGATCTCAATATTGGTGGGTACTAGGGTAACCCGTCAGATAAGTGAAAACAAATCAATTATAAATACATAAGTGTGTCAGATAAAGATAAGCTTTTTAATTACCATCATCTGATGATTTAAGTGTAACATATGGCAGTGGCTCGAGCCGTGATAGCCCAGTGGATATGACCTCTGCCTTCGATTAGGGCGTAAGTTCGAATCCGGTCTGGAACATGCACCTCCAACTTTTCAGTTACGTGCATTTTCAAAAATTAAATATCGTGTCTCGAACGGTGAAGGAAATACATTTGTGTGAAGTCTGACTATCCACTTAGGGCCAGCGTGGTGGACTATTACCCCCCTCTCATTCTAAGCGGAGACTCGTTCTCAACAGTGAGCCAAATAAGGGTTGTTAATGGTGATATAGTAGTGGGAGGTCTACAAAATTGCAAAAAAAAATCTTGACGTTCTCGGGCGATTGTTTTTTTTAAGTTCGGAAAAATATCTTTCAAAATAAAACAAACAAAATGCCACCGTGTAAAGCCAAAATAAAAAAAAATACATTTTCTGAGGATTTGCACTAGCCGAAGTAACAAAAAAGGGTTATGAAGATCAACAGGGCAATTACCTATGTATCTCTAGAGTATTTATGCAAGCCACTACTTTGATTTTTCGTTTTTGAACATGATTCGTTTAAAGATTATTATTTCTGTATGAATACCGTTTCAAATAAAAAAATAATTTTTAAAATCTATATACTTATAATAAAACTGTAACATGTCAAATTCTGTACATTGAAGATATCTTGAAAATTTTAGTTGCAGGGTATGTATAATCGATACTGAAGCTAAAAATATACTTTTTTTTTTATATTTTTTGTCTGTCTGACTGTATTTAATATTGACCGGGCTTAACGCTGAAACTACTGAATGAATATAAATGTACCTTGGCATGATTTGAGTTCATAATACATAGAAGTTTATAGGACTTTTATAAACGTTTAAATACTTTTAGTCGCAAAAATTAAATTAGAAGGGGGTGAAACAGGGATTGAAAGTTCGTATGTAAAGTCCTTCATTCTTTAAGTTGTACATTTGTAAAAATAGGTATGTTCACTATCGAAAAAATACTGAAAATAATGTCATTTAAGATTTTTCAAAATTATACCCCTAAATGATCGAAATTAAATCGTTCATGTTTTGAGTTATAGTCTTGTATAATCATTAGTGAACTATTTACTATACATAACACATGCGAAAATATAAATAGAAGAGGGTGAAATAGGGGTTGAAAGTTTACACGATTTTCACGCGAAAGAAGTCGCGGGCATCCGCAAGTTGGTTGGTAAACAAATAACAAAAGTGGTAAAGTGAGTGAGGTAAGGCGAAAATTTTCTACACGTCAGATTAATAGAATTCTTCCAAATAATCCTCAGATTTTTTGTCAATATGATTGGGATATCAAGCTGAACCTCAATATTGGTGCTTTCGAAGCAAGTACAAACGAAAAGGAGATCTAAACTAGGGTTGCTAACCGTACTATAATCTATAGTATTGTATTATATTTTGGGTCTGCAAAAAAT
The DNA here is from genome assembly GCF_947172395.1 of Bicyclus anynana. Classification (NCBI taxonomy): domain Eukaryota; kingdom Metazoa; phylum Arthropoda; class Insecta; order Lepidoptera; family Nymphalidae; genus Bicyclus; species Bicyclus anynana. The sequence continues at coordinate 7,830,381 of NC_069103.1, read as the reverse complement.
ACTATTTTTTCAACACTGATACTTAAGAAACAAAATTTTTATTTTAAATCTTTATATACATTAATTTTCGACAGATGAAATAGCATCTAGCCCATCTGAACTTGTATATTTTACTGTGAGTTCCAAACATTAAACAAACAAATTAAAAATAATAGCATTTGGTTTTAAAAAAATTATAATCAAATGTGAAAATATAAACATATGACACTCTTACTTCAGACATAATAAATCTTGAAAAATGCAATAAGAGTAAATAAAATAAATTGTTTTTTAAAAATAAGTATTGATTTTTTGCTTATTCCATAAAATACTATAGGTATTTTATTAAAGGGTACTATATTTTTTTATAGGTAAATCTGAAAAATACTATATTTTTCTGAAAAAATGTTGGCAACCCTAATTTAAAACCCCGTCTTACTAGACACGGGCGTAAGTTAGTTATGTCTGCTTATCGTCTTCAAAGAGTAAAAATTTTTATAGGTTTGGGTGTACTCTTCTATAACAAGACCCCCAAGACAGTTATGGATCTGCCAATGCATAAGTTTAAGCAATGTGTTAAAAAACATTTACTTAGTAGAGGTTACTACACAATTGACGAGTTCTTTAATGATAAAAATGCTCGTGACCCTCGGATTAGCTTTTACCTCCACAAAGGAAGTAAAACGAAAAAAGATATTTAAATGATGTAGAAATTTAAATTATTGTAATATTGTACAACTTTTTTCTCAATAGAACTGAGCAACTGTTGAGTTCCTTGCTGACTCAACTCAGCAGAATCTGTCTTTTGAACCGGTGGTAGTCTTTATGAATAGTTAAACTTGACATTTCAAAAGTGCTTGTAAACTAAGCCTACTTGAAATAAATTAATTAAGAATTTTCGAGTTTTGACATGGCAATATTTATTTAATTATTACAAAAGTTCGCTCTGAACCTCTTTCTTTATTATCAGAAATTGAAATGGAAAGTGGTTCACTTGACATCCCCTCTGAATTATATCTGACACTCACAAGTTTTCTTTCTTTCCGCATGGCCACACCCAACATACAAATCGGCAGATTATTACATATTTCATACCAGAGTTTTGACAAGTCAGCCTGTGGTATGTTTTTGTGTTGCCAAGTATTTTCATTTTGTAAATTTGAAGATGCGATTTCCTTACTGAAAGTGAAAATATTAAATAACTTTTTATTCTTGGAATCATCCAATATTCCAAATCGAATAGGCCCCACGATGCTTGAGTAACTATTGAGTTATATGAAACTTTACTCATCCCCATCAGCTTCACAACTACGACTGTTATGCCTCTAAAACATTTATTCATGATAAAATGTATTCCAATAGTATCCTGTAATGTATCCTGCCTAATTGTTTGCAATCTAAATATTCAGATATTACTGACCTGTATTCACCTACACCTCCAAGAATATATAGCAGATCTCCCACAGAAGTGACACCAGCATGCCTTCTAAATGGTAACTGTGCACTAATCTGCTCCCATTGCTTTTTCAATGTGTCATACACCTTAACATCCTGCATGAACATCTTAGTGCCTCTGCCATGTTCACCACAAACTACCACCAGTTTGGTCAGTCCCCAAGCAGCCATACTCCAACCCCAAAGATTTTGGTCAGCCACTTCCAAATATTTCTCAAATCCTTCACCCTCATCAAACGTGTACACATTATGTGGCCTTAATTCTGGTTTATCATCTTTCAGAATCCATATTGGCACTACAGGGACATATTTCAAAACGCGGGGTTGACTGTTTTTGACAATACTCAATGACTCTGACCAAACCCTTTCAGTGTACTTGTCACTTAATTCAATTTTAACCTCACACAAACTTGACTCTGATATTTGTAGGCCTTTACTTGTTATATTGAAGAGACAGCTTATAATTTCTAAAAATAAACTGTCAGAGAGATGACTGTCATAGTCTTTAAAAGTACGCCTTATGTCCGTCAGAGTTTTACTTGTAATCTTTTGCATATCCAAACAAGCAAGAACTAGTAATATTTCCTTTAACTGATTGTTCTTATAAAGCCAAAGCAAGCCAAATTTAAAAACATCCAATTCATTTTGACAATCTAAATGTGGATGGGAGAGGTACCATACCAATTTGTGAATAGATGTTATACACTCTGGCTTCATGGAGTTAAAATTATATAGGCCGTATGCCGCAGAATACTGTTCTAAGTCTTCATAAGAAGCATTCCGGGCTACTGTCATAGTCGCCAACCAGTTGCTCTCATTCAGTTGAATGTCTAAGACATGTTGTATCTGCTTGATGAGTTCTGTTATCTGTAGAAAATTAGCTGCAACAGCTATATCTCCTATAGTTTTGAGTGGATACTCAGAAAGAAGAATCATTCCCATTTGCATGTATTTAAGTATTATACTCATTACATTAGGCTCTAACATCTGCAGCAATAAATAGTATAATGAAATTGAAGTTAAGTTAAAAGGGTTTATACCTCCAAACCCAGTTGCAGTGTGGATTTTACTGATTTCTAATGAAAAAATGAAAATATACAAGAGGTCAAAAAGGTCATATAAGGTGGAGGAGTGGGTAATGTGTGCCTGTGCCCCCCCCCCCTCTCCCATAACCCTTCTGCCCATTTCTTTTAAATTGGTAAAAGTTTGTACCAATTTGAAAGAAATGGCTATATATATATATATATTATTAGATAATAGATTCATTAATAAATTCTGATCAGTAAATTTTGAGAAATATCAAGAACAAAAATTTCATAATTTGTTTTTTTTTTATTAGTTGTAAATTGTAATTTTACAATAAAGTAGTAAAAATTTATAATTTCTGTGCTAATTTTATTAAGTTCATTTACTTTAACGTAGGAACGAAGTAAGTAAATAAATAAATCATTTACTTTAACTGGATACCGTCATTTTTCGTTTAAATTGCTTATTTTGAGTTATATCTATAAAATTTGCAAAAAATACTTACATCAATATTAATTTCCTGTTTATCGCTCTCTACATAATACCCACTGAACATAGCGCGAAAATAATCACTATATTCACATAAAAGCTCTTTCTTTACTTGAAAAACTTCTTGATCAATTCGCAAGGTAACTTCCGTGTGTTCCGTCATTTTCGTCAGTAAGTAATAGCTCAAGTCTCAGCAATTCAACATTAATAATAAATAATAATTAGGACATAATTCTAATAGTATTATTCTTTTAATAACTTCCGTAAATCATCGAACTCCGAAGTCCGAACAAAAATCGAAATGCGCTTGCGCGCCCGGCACCACCCACCAAAAACAAAACAAAAACCAAAAAAACAAAGATAAACAAACAGAAACGTCAGTGAAGCGCTGCAAGCCACGGAGTCAAACAAACCACAACGGCTAAACAAACAGCTAACAAACAACCAAACACAGATTATATAGCTTCACACTTCACAGATAATAATAAGTCCTCCCAGACCAATAGCCCTCGAAATTCGAATAGCCTTAGACCATTAATAACAGGACGCGGTTCGCACCCAAATTCACCAACAAAAAAGTCTGTCATTTTTTGAGGGGGACGAGCTTAGACCATTAATAACTGGACGCGGTTCGCACCCAAATTCACCAACAAAAAGTCCGTCATTTTTTGAGGGGGACGAGGTAAACCCACACATCGAAAACATTTAACACCATCAAGTATATTCGGTGTCCATACACTACACACAACTATAAATTTGACTCGCAATACACACACGCGTAATTTTTACACACACTAACAAACACATTGTGCACAGTAAAAATATATACAAGCAGTATACTCGGCCGTATTTTTGAAATAAATACTTACAGCGCGCGGTACGTAAACATGTGATAGGGCTGCCTGGCTCCAGCATTTTAATTACATTTGCCAACTTTGTATTTCTATTTAGTTTTGTGATTGTAAATATACTTTTTTTATGTAAACAAATAAAATATTTTGTAAATTGTAGTAAAATAGGAAGTGATCAATAAAATGCGTGTTGTTTTTTGATTGGTAGATTAAAATAAGGCTGATAATAATCAATGACCTTGAAGGATAGGTCGTATTCATATGTTTATTTTGGTGATGCCATCTAGGTATTACCTCCACACTACGTGACCAAATATTAAAAAAGCGGTCAAGTGCGTGTCGGGCCACGCGCAGTGTAGGGTTCCGTAGATTATGTTAGCCTTTAATCCCTTATGTTTTTCTCAATTTCAAAGCCTTTATTATTCCTTACATTATTACATTAAACAAGTTTTTCAATAAATAAGAGTAACAGTTTTAATTTTTTTTTATGTTAGTATATTGTTAGTGTATCATCTGTTTCTGTTGTTCTGTTAGTGTATCTGTTTCTGTTGTTGTTGTTCTGTCAAACTACTGCTTGCATATTTACTGTGACATTGCTTAGACTATCCACAGATTAAATACATAGAATATTCGATTACTCATCGATGTTTGGCTGTTTCGTCAAAAGAATCGATTCTTTTTATAAATTATTTTTATTAAAAATTTGATAAAATTAAGGTTTAAATACTTTCAAATGAAACATTACTCCATATTTTACTAAACTACAAGTTTTTGACCTTTTTTATGCCAAACCGGCATTTTTAGGGAGCTCCTTACACGACGATTACAACAATGAAACATCGATTCTTTAGCAACAGTTTTTATAAACGCATTAGATCATAGATTTTTGATCTTTGCCAGAGGGGTAACGGTTAGCGAACCACGTCCAGTTATTAATGGTCTAAGCGAATAGCGTAATTCTATGAAATAGAGCCGCGATATGCCAGTGGATATGACATCTGCTTTCGATTCGGAGGGCGTAGGTTCGAATCCGGTCCGGGGCATGCACCTTCAACTTTTCAGTTATTTGCATTAAAATGAAATATCACGTGTCTCAAACAGTGAAGGAAAAACATCGTAAGGAAACCAGAAGATAAGAAGATAATTCTATCTTAATTATTATTTACCTGTGTGAAGTCTGTCAATCAACATTGGGCCAGCATGGCGGACTATTAGCTAACCCGCTAGCAAGAGTATGGGTTGTTAATGATGAATTCCATGATTCAATTTATGTAGTGCGACATAAAAGAGACTGTAGAAGTTAATAAAAATGAATGGAACTAATAATCTGAGTGGCAGCATCACATTATCACAAAGATCTATTATTTAATTATTATCAAGTATCAAGGTAGTTGCGGTCCTAAGTGGATGACAGAACACAGGGTTACGCCACAGACAGTACATCTTGTACACATATATATGTACAAGAAGAACGACAATAAAGGTGATTAAAGCGCCCGCCGCCGTCATTCATTTTCTACTCTTTTGTGTCGCTTAGGGACACATTGTAGAAAAACCGACAAAAATATTTAATATCCATTCAAAATCCGAGTTCCAAAAGGGTAAACAAAAAACCCCATATACGAACTTTAACTTTGAAAACGAAATTTTCACTGTTGCATATAATAATCACTCATAAAGGTCTTATTTATTAAAGTGAATCATTTGAAGTTTATATTATACATAAAAGTAACTCAAAATTAGTAGTTTAAAGTAATATTTTAACGAAACACTAAAACATGCCGTAAATGAAGTCACAGACGAATAACTAACTGAATACCTTTGACAAGTTTGACATACAAAATTGACAGATGTACTAGGGCTTGAAATTAATAATGAACCATAGAGTGAATGATAGGAACCATCAAAATCGATTATAAAATCAAATATTTTTTAATGTGGTCTTGTAATGAAATAAAACAAAATAAATTAGCCTTCTATTTTTTACTATTAATACACAGATTAATGAATATTATACAGATGGAACGTACGGAACATGACGTTGTCGTAGCTGCAACAAATACGAAATAAAAAATGGATACATTCTGTCATTCGAGTCAGTACGACACGAACCGTCGCATCAGTAATTTTCAATATTATTTAAGAAAAATGGCGAGCGATTTCAGTCTTTACTTTCATTAGTCAGACTCTAATTGGTCTTAAAACTATACAATATGTTAAACGCTAAAAAAATATAATGCAATTGACAAAGCTTTACTTGTATATTAATAAATACAGTGGTTAATTAAAGATTGAACAGGCATTAAAATTTCGAATTCACTTTTAATTTGGTGATAATAATATTTATTCTCTCCAAAAATGCAATGCTCTTAAGTGTAATACCGGCGGATTAATTAATATTTTCATGATTGTTCATTCATGATTCAAGTAGGCAATAATTTAATTTTTGATAAAATCCTCGTATTTTTTTATTATAATGATATTTAATACATATAACTGTCCTAAAAATACCATCTCCTTGAAAATATTTTCAAAAGTTGGTAACACCGTCAAGCGCCAAGCGTCAAAATCAAAGAGTTTAATAAGTATTTCAAAATCATCATTCGTTTCGCTGCTTCTCTTGATGTTGTACGTTTCGGATGTTTTCTGGTGCCCTTTATTTATTATTTGGATTTTGGCTTGTTTATTGAATTTCTGTTTGCTCTACGATTGGACTGGACTACTACCTGGATTGACGATTTGCTTTTCTTCACGGACATTTGACAACACAACAAGATGGCGGCCTTGCAGCAAATAAAGATGCAATGACATTGATCTGTCAAATGTTTAACAAGTGACTGAGTCACTCATGTGGAAGAACGTAGAACTATCAAAAGTTGCTTAAAGTGTTTTTTAGATAGCATGGGTACGGTGACAGTTGCCATAAAATGATCATAATACATACTATCGTGAATCGCGGCGAAAGTTAAACGAACTGTCACCGTACCCATGCTATCTGAAAAACACTATAGATCCTAATACTCTAGAATATTAACATTATAATTCATTATATTCGATCTAGTATACTGTTCAATGTCCTGACTGGTTAAAAACGGCATAAAGAAAATAAATAAAGATCCGTATTCAAAGATCTATAATTTACATGCTGTTTACAACGTCTCAAGGTAATTTATAACATAATTGAAACGGTTAGTATTTGCAGCAGTTGGTTGATTATTCATTCAATCGTTCATACACTAATAATCAATTCATGTTTCACTTCACTATGGCTACAGTGACAAACAGTGACAGTTGATCTGACGCCATATTTGTTATGGTTTCTGGAACTCGGATTTTGAATAGAGTTTACTAACTTATTTAAGTAAACTGTTCCAAACTGCAGTTGGCGCTTCAAACACAAAAAAACTTCAAAAATCTTCAAGTGGGCTCTTTTTTCCCATAAACTTATTATACTCTTTGATCTGTGCAGTGTGGTCGTAGTTTATATATCTAAGGGTCGTAGTATTTAATAATCTGTGAGTGTGCTCTATTCTTTACTCTATGGCTAGTTAAAAAAAAAAATAGTGCTGAGGTGCAGTCTTTCATGTTTTCGCGATAATTTATTTTGAATCTTTTGTGTTCGGGTTGTAATAATTAACAAACAAATGACTGCTGCTACAGCATCAGCTGCAACCGTAACCGTTGACGAGGACCTAGAAGAATGTGGACCCCAGTTAATTACAAAATTAGAAGTAAAAATCTTGTGTTGCCTATTCCCGCGCTGCACATTATTTAGTCTAGTTTAGACATTAATAATAATCTCTTGGCGCTAAATGTTTGAATTGTTATATATAAATTTATAATTTTATATTAAATATGTACTGTTCAACTTCGTGTAACGTTTTAATTTCTACTGTTCTGTCTTCTGTCTATTTGCTTTAGTTCTATTGGATTGGTTACAACTGTTGGATTTTGATTTTTACGTATTTAGCTATTTAGCATTGAGAAAACAACCATAATGTACTGCAGGCAACGATATATTTTCATATTAGATATTATGTAATGACTAACGTTCCTATAAAATCACCGTAAACCGTAAATAGTTATCCGAAATTAGCTACTCCACTCCACATAGCGCAAACATGCACAAATTTGTGTTCACATAAATTACTTACACACAACTCGACATTGTAGCTATTATAACTTTCAATGTTTACTGAGCGACTAAACAAAATGAAGACAATTAGCCACCTTTGTTTGCCTCAATTTTGACGTACTACTGACATATCTAATACCTATAAAATCTTTGTCTGCGGGATCTCTGATCATATCATCTGATCTGATCATATCATAACACTTTTGTTCCTACACTTGTCAATAAATAAATAGTAGTATAGTTTTTTAGAAGATAATAAATACATTATGTTAACATTTCAAGGGAAATGGAATCACATCTGGAGATATTAAAAAGTTGGAAGAAGCGGGATACCATACGGTTGAGTCTGTGGCATACGCACCTATGAAATGGTTGATCACAATAAAAGGCATATCAGAGGCGAAGGCTACCAAACTATTAACAGAAGCATCCAAGTTAGTGCCTATGGGATTTACTACAGCCACAGAGTTTCATCAAAAAAGGTATGTAGCATAATACTTATACTAAATACAAATACAAATTCTTTATTTGCTGAGAACATCCAAATATAATACAATGCATTTGACCATCTCTGGCATGTAAATTAAATTAAATTAACTTAAATTAGTCTAAGAACAATTTACATTTATATTAGTATAAAAAATCATTTACTGAATAAAAGCATTGACAGCCTCAGTGGCGTAGTGGAATTACAAGACGGAGGTCCTGGGTTCGATCCCCGGCTGGGCCAATTGAGGTTTCTTAATTGGTCCAGGTATGGCTGGTGGGAGGCTTTGGCCGTGGCTAGTTACCACCCTACCGGCAAAGACATACCTCTAAGCGATTTAGCGTTCCAGTACAATGCTGTGTAGAAACCAAAAGGAGTGTGGTTTTTCATCCTACTCCTGACAAGTGAGCCCGCTTCCATCTTAGATTGCACCATCAGGTAAGATTGTAGTCGAGGGCTAACTTGTAAAGAATAAAAATAAAAAAAAAACACTACTACTTATCTAGAAACCATGAGAATAGATTTTTTTAGAATTAATTTAGAGGTTGTTGACGTAAGGCCAATGCTGTGCACAATATGTTTAACTAGGGTAGGCACTATACATGAATATTCTGCAAATTCTGGAAAATTCCTTCAATAGAGGTTCTTACTGAATTCTCAGGGTAGACAGCGCATTTTTGTATATATGATGTGCACACCACTGACTAAAGCCATACTCAATGTGCACTGTTTATCTACAAACAAATTAGAAATGAAGTTAGAAAATGCATGTAATTTCATAACTTATTTATGTTTACTTTTATACGAAATTTTATTCAAAATATATTAATTATATCTAATTGCTTATGAATCAAATTAATTTTCATTAACAAAATAAATAAATAAAATAGCCTTTTATTTCAAAACAACCTTTGGTACATAGGTTTTGTGTTTGATATGTTTACAGTATGTCCTGCTGTTTGAAGTGTCGCCTGACATAGGCCTCCTCAAATGCTCCAGAGTTAGGCGGATGTCATCTTCTCATCTTTTTGTTGGATGTCCATATTGTCTGGTACGAAATTTATGATCAAGTTAAATTATAATTATTATAATTGTTTCAGAGCAGAAATAATCCAACTGACAACAGGCTCCAAGGAATTAGACAGGCTACTGGGTGGTGGCATTGAGACAGGTTCAATCACCGAGATATTTGGAGAGTTTAGGACTGGAAAAACACAACTATGCCACACACTCGCTGTTACGTGTCAGGTACAGGTTTTACAAACATTTGGCTCTACTGCAATCAATTTTTTTTAAATGACTAAATGTTGTGCTATTTAAATCAACCAATTAGCTTCTTATTCTGTGAATTCCTTATTTACAGCTAGATCTTTTTCCATCCATTGTGATTAATACAGGCACATACAGTTGGTATGTTCTATGTATAATGTATATTAGCTTTGAATTCACTTATGTGTACTTCTTCCCTTCTCCTGCAGTACACCAATCCTACTACTACACTACTCCTACACTACCCACATCCACAACAACCCTCATCAACTCTGCTGAGCTCGAGTCTCCTCTCAGAATGAGAGGGGTAAGGCCAATAGCCTACTACGCTGGCCCAATTGGCAGACTTCACACACGCAGAGAATTAAGATAATACTATTTTATGCAGGGTTCCTCACAATGTTTTCCTTCACAGATTGAGACCCGTCATATTTAATTTTTTAAAATGCACACAACTGAAAAGTTGGAGATGCATGCCCGGATTCGAACCCATACCCTCCAGAAATTGAGGCAGAGGTTATATCCACTGGGCTATCACGGCTCTACAACTACCCTACCCATACTCTATTCCTACCCCTAATAGACACTACCTTGAAAACTTTAAAAAGTCACATATAAAATTTCAGTTTCGTCATTATCGATAACATCTGTTTATTTAACATTAACACCCTAATCCCGCATTGGAGCAGTATGGTGGATTTAAGCTTCATATCCCCTCTTCTAGGCAGGCCAGCATTTGTAGTGGGCTGCTAAAATAGCCTGGTAATGATGATTGTTTCAGCTTCCAATAGAACAGTCTGGTGGCGAAGGCAAGTGTATGTACATAGATACGGAGGGCACGTTCCGTCCGGAGCGCCTGCTGGCGGTGGCGCAGCGGTACGGCATGGAGGGCGCCGCTGTGCTGGACAACGTGGCGTACGCCAGGGCTTACAACACGGACCACCAGTCGCAGCTGCTGGTCCAAGCCTGTGCTATGATGACGGAGTCTAGGTAGGCTTAATAAAATAAATAAAAATAAAAAAAATAAAAATAGCCTTTATTCTCGGACTGCTGAATACTTATGATATACCTAATACTATTACTTAATTTATACACCAGAGCAATCAGGTTGTCCTTCGACATAGGCCTCCAGACTTTCCCACTCTATCTCGATCTCTTAGATTATAATTAGTTAAGTGTTGACATATAATTATATAAATGTTATGTGCGCCTATTGTTTATATGCATATCAGAACTCTTTAATATGTGTCATTTTATGTTTTAACGTTTAATATGTGTATTGTTGGCGTGCTTTATATAAATAAATAAATCTCTGGCCTTTCCTCGCCATCCTTTCGGCAGGTCATCCTCCCATCTCTTAAGGTCGTCCTTGCCTCCTTTTCCCATCCCTGGGGTACCATTGCATGACCTCTTTGGACCATTTTTCTTTCGAGGATCTCAGCACATGCCCCGTCCAGCGCCACTTCAGCCTTTTTATCTTTTTAAAAACATCTGTAACACCAGTGGCTTTTCGGATTTTGTTTAAACTCCACTTGTCCTTTAGCTTTATATGCAACATGCTCCTTTCCATCCCAGGTAGGCTTAAGGCAGAGTAATACTTGTCTGACGTGTCGTGTCGTGACGCATCATAACAAAATCGGTATCATACATTTTGTAAGGCAACGTTTACAGTTATGTGTAAACTATGTTGTGATATGTGATGGCTTCTGATGTGTCGCATATAAAATGTATGACACTGATTCTGATCTGATGCGTCACGACATGACACGTCAGACAAAAATAATTTCGCCTTGGTTTGGTTCGCGTCAGAGCGGCGGGTTGTGGGGGGGGAACGACGTCATCACGACACGTCAGATTTATATGCGCGCGTGGTAGTGCTGTATTGTGACGCTGTCAACGTCGCTTGTTAACTAACGTAAATCCAAAATCTTATGTTTCTTTCTTTTTTTAAAAGAGTTGCCAGTATTAAAAATTTAATATCTTCTTCAAAATCTGAATCAGAATCGGATGACTCACAAAATAACATTGCATACGTTTGACCTCTTCGAATAGCTGTGGCTGTATTTATTTAAAACATTGTCCTGATGCGTCAGAACATCACATATTAATGTAAACACTTGCCATCACGTCATCCAAATATAAATCCGCCTTTACACAATAGCAATATTAGTGCTGGTGTACCGCAGGGATCTATTCTTGGGCCTACACTGTATATAATATACGCAGCTGACGTACACTATGATAAAGTTCTAGAGAGGCTAGATTGTATAAGCAAAAGAGTGTAATTTTGCAGGTATTCCTTAATAATAGTGGACAGTGCGACTGCGCTGTACAGGACGGACTACTCGGGGCGCGGCGAGCTCAACGCGAGACAACTGCACCTCGGCAGGTTCATGAGGATGCTGCTGAGGTTAGCTGATGAGGTACGACATTATAAAAAAAAAACTCATAACTTTTAGAAAAAAAAAACCGCGCAATTGCGAGGCCTACACAGAATGATTCCTTACCGTAAATAATCTTTTTAACATGAAAATTGGACCGACTTCAAAGGAGTTTTTCAGTTATTTTGATTTTAACACAAAATAACTTGTTTAGAGGTGGATGAAAATCCACACCCCTTTCGGTTTCTACACAACATCGTGCCGGAACGCTAAATCGCTTGGCGGTACATCTTTGTCGGTAGGGTAACTAGTCACGGCTGAAGCCTCCCACCAGCCTGACCTGGACCAATTAAGAAAACCTCAATCGGCCCAGCCGGGGATCGAACCCAGGTCCTCCGTCCTGGTAATCCACCGCGTATACGACTACGCCACGGAGGTCACGGAAGACTTCAGTAACCGCAGCACAAAGGATTAACAAACATACTTACACACTAACACACAAACTTTTGTCTCTATAATGAGTGTGATACTACTTTACTCATTCTACTTTTTTTTTTTTTTTCTTCTTTCTCTTACACTGTTACTCGGCAATTTGTCATTCGACATTGAGCCGTTCGTCTGTTGGTTAGAGGTTATAGTAGAGGAGCCGAAGAGGTGATTTTTGCAGTTACTCGAGCGCGGCAGATGAACATAAGGGACTATACCTTACTCTTTGTCGAGTACCTCCACCGAGTATGAGCCCTTAATATTGGTGGGTACGTTTAGGGCAACCAAAAAAAAAACTAACTTCATAAGTACTCAACCAGCACGTCAGATTAAGATAAGGTAGGTGAGTTGATAGCTAAAAACTGCACATTTCGAAAATCTGACGATTTGAGCGTAACGTAATGGAAGGAGATTCAAAGTTACAAAATTAAACCCTTATATTTTAGTGCTCGAGGTACGAGTGCAATTAATTTTTTACTTATTTTTAAGGAAATAATCTCCTAATTCTAAAATTTCTTCTTTCTTTCTTTCTTCTAAATCGCTAAAATTTTTTTACAATTTCAGTAAGCCAAAGTAATAAAAATTGTTTTTAAAGTCTGTAGTTTTTTTTTCCACCGCTAAAAGCGGAAAAAGTAAATAACCATTTATTATTCCTATAATTTAATTTACCAAATGTAATCGGTCTCAATGACGCTCGAGTAACTGCAAATTTAGCATCCCGGGCTCCCCTAGTATTATGGGTCATCAGAAGGAGTAAGTCCATTAACAAATCTCCTATTATGATGTATTCTAGCACTCATTCTACTGGTAATATTTCCAGTTCGGAGTGGCAGTGGTAATCACTAACCAGGTGGTGGCGCAAGTGGACGCGGTGGGCGTGTTCAACGCGGACACCAAGAAGCCCATCGGTGGGCACATCATTGCCCACGCCTCCACTACGCGGCTCTACCTGCGCAAGGTAACCTGCCACTCTTTATAGAGCTTAGACCCACCGAGCTGCTCTAATGCAGGTTGGCGAGTTTAGAGTGATGTTTGACTATTTCATTATCACTAACCCTCGTAATGTTTGACCTTTTAAATCTCTGTAGTTTAGAAAGTAATGATCGCAGATATCCTGATACTTTTACAAAATTGCTTTACTTTGTTAGCTTACTCTTATTAATTTGTATACAACTAGCGGACGCCCGCCCTTAGACCTCTTTAATCCAGCCCTTACAGTAGTATCGCTGTAAAAATGGAGCAACTTCTCCTGTTTTACCAACCCTTCACTGCTCTGCTCCTATTGATCGTAGTGTGATGAAAACTATACTGTAATCTTCCCAGGAGTATGAAGAACAATTGTACTAAGATTCGTTAAAATCCTTCGAGTAGTTTTTGTTACTATAACGAACAAAAAAACAGATAGACAGACAAAAATTTTACTGATTGCATTTTTGGCATTAGTATCGATCACTAATCACCCTCTGACAGTTATTTTGAAAATATATTTCATGAACAGAATTGTCCTCTCTACAGATTTATTTTATGTATACAGGAAGAAATTTTTTTTAGTACGGATATTTTTATATTTTGTACATAAACAAAATTTAATGATCACGTATTTTTTTTTTTCAGTTTGTTTGGTATGTGTCCATTATTTTGTTATTTCTGAGATATAAATTGAAAAAAATAATATTACATAAAATGTATCGAACTGTTTGTAGATTTATGTTCAATTAATGATACAGAACCACGAAAAAAAAAATATCCGCACTAAAGTCCGAATCACCTGTAGATATAAAAAACTGTCATCATCCCATTTTTTTTTTTAAGGGGAGAGGAGACAATCGCGTGTGCAAGATCTACGATAGTCCGTGCTTGCCGGAGACTGAGGCGATGTTCGCCATTAGCACAGAGGGGATCACTGACGCCAAGGAGTGATACTAGCTTTAATTTAATGACTCATCAGCCTGTGATAGCCAGACCTTCGTTATTTAAAAGGTCAAAGTTGTTGTCAAAAAGTATGCGTCGGCTCCGAAAATGGATACTCTTTCAGATCGACTGTCTAAATAGGTATATGTTGCCTAGCAGCATACGCTATGTACGTCAATACCTGAAAAGTTAAAGGTGCGCAATCGAGAAGCAGCAGACTGCGTTCAAAAAACGTAACGCTGTCATTCGTTCATCGAATTTTAATGCCCATATTTTTTTCATACCGCGGGCTATATTCATATATAGGGTGCTCGGGAGTATTTCCCATAACTTCAAGGTATTAAAGAGACCATTTATAGGAATCGAACTGCATAACTAATATTTTATTAACTACAAAAAGAAAAAGAAAAACATGTTTTCATACTAAGTAATTCATCTTACACACGCCTCGTATCACTTTGTTACCTATATAACAAAGTGACAACGTTGCATTTTGAAATATAAATACGTCATTATTATACATCTAAATGAAATTGATTTTAGTAAGGATGCGTATAAGGGACACATTTTAAGATCTAATTATAAAAGAAATATTCGTCGTCATCAACCCATATTCGGCTCATTGCTGAGCTCGAGTCTCCTCTCAGAATGAGAGGGGTTAGGCCAATAGTCCACCACGCTGGACTAATGCGGATTGGCAGACTTCACACACGCAGAGAATTAAGATAATTCTCTGGTATGCAGGTTTCCTCACGATGTTTTCCTTCACCGATTGAGACACGTGAGATTTAATTTCTTAAAATGCACACAACTGAAAAGAAATATTATTTACTCCGAAAATATTCATTTTAGAACATATGTTCCTTGAACATTATTAATTAATTATTATTTAAGAATATAACCGTAGAGTTATGGGAAATACTCCCGAGCATCCTGTATATATTCTTAAGGAGTAAGCTCCAAACTCACAAAGGTCCGGCCGACACAGGCTGTCATGTAATGTGCCTTTGCGATTGTTACTAAATTGGCAGTTTATAAAATGCTCCTATCCTTTTCATAATCATTATAACCATTACATTATCGTCATCCATCATCATCATTGTCGTTGTAGTCGTCATCCATCATCATATCGGGAATTTTAATAATTTATAATAAAACCGTCTTCTGTCACCGTCTGAAGGAAATCTATGGAGAAGGGTAGCGTTATTTTTCGTAACTGTCAATTAAGTAAAGTGATTTATGTTCCTTTTACCGAACATAATACGAATGTAATTTAAAAGTTTTTTGTAAAATGATATTAAAATATGTAAATTACAACGTTGTTTTATTGGCTAGTTTTACTAACTAGAAAATACTCTCATTGGATTCGGCCGGGGCTAGTAACCACCCTACCGGCAAAGACGTATCGCCAAGCAATTTAGCGCACCGGTACGATGCCGTGTAGAAACCGAAAGGAGTGTGGATTTTCATCCTCCAAACAAATTAGCCCGCTTCCATCTTAGATTGCATCATCACTTTCCATCAGATGAGATTGTAGTCAAGAGTTATCTTGTAAAGAATAAAAAAAGGCGTATAGGCTAACCAGGCAGTTAGAGGTTGTGTTGGTACTGGGACATTTGTGATAATAAAATGATTAGACTGTATAGAAAGGAATATACGTATAATTTTAAACTCAGTACATAGGTGCATCAGTAAGTGGAATCCGAATTCAGAGTGATCGCGCGTCTCCTCCCGTGCGTACGAGTATATTGTATAGAATGGACGATGATCAGGTATTCCATTAGTGAAATCAATACATAGAAATAAAATTGAAGTGTATGTCTGTGATTTCAAGAGCCGCCTCCATCCTGCGACTCGCTTGATGTCGTCAGTCCACCTGGTGGGGGGGTCGAACAACACTGCGCTTTCTAGTGCGGGGTCGCATTTCAGCACACACACATTCCAGCATTTTAGGACCCCAACGTCCATCTAAGAACTGCCCCACCGTGAGAAGTTGCAATGTTTTTTTTTTATTATTATTATTTACAAGTTAGCCCTTGACTACAATCTCACCTGATGGTAAATGATGATGCAGTCTAAGATTGAAGCGGGCTAACTTGGTAGGAGGAGGATGAACGCTAAATCGCTTGGCGGTACGTCTTTGCCGGTAGGGTGGTAACTAGCCACGGCCGAAGCCTCCCACCAGCCAGACCTGGACCAATTAAGAAAATCGAAGTCGAAATGTGAAGGGGCACATAGTTCAATTTAGACACATATACAAGCCTTTTTTTAAATTTTCGTTTGTTTGTGTTTGTCCAGGCTTCTTGGAACAGCTAAACCGATTTTAATGGGACTATCACCGGAAAATAGAGGTTATAACTTTTTATTCCAAAAAATGTGTGTGAAAATAAAAAACCTTGAATGGAGGCCAAAAAATTTATTCAAACTCCAATAACCAAGTAAGCACATTTAACACTAAAATATAAACCTCAAAGCGCTACACATCAAATGCGACTTGTAGTTAAAATCAGTGACAAAAAATGTCTACTATCACATAATCGGGTTTGGTGTATAGCGAGCTTGGTTTGTAATAAATATACCTCACAAATATCACCGATTAAGTTTATTATTTAATTTATTTTATTCTGCTACAACTAAAATTCATGACGTCACTTAAATAGGAATATAAAATAATTATTTTGTAAACAGGCTAAATTTTTCAAGTGGGAACTGAATTTAAGGGAAAAATAATGTTTTTTTACAATTTATATTATTTGTTATTTATTTTTAATCGGTGTTCTTTTATTATTTGTTTGTCCCAAACAACAAATTCAATTGAAGGAATCATCTAGGTATAACACTTGAAAAATTCAACCAATAAAAATAAATTAAAATAATAAAATTTGATTATAATTTTTTGTATATAAATTTAATATATCACACCTTAAACATTATTTTACGACGAAACACAAAACTGCGAATCTGAACGACAGAAAGAGCAACTGAGAACTGCGATTTTGTGCAAAGTCACAAGTCGATTGATTCTTTTCACTATCATCGACCGTATTTGAACTTTTTTTATATAGCGGACATGTAAATTGTTATTAAAGTGTTTTATCAGATAGCATGGATACGGTGACAGTCGCCTATATGACGTTCATAATACGTAAGTACTATTATCGTGAATCGCGGCAAACTTTCAAGAGTGAAACGAACTGTCACCCGCACCATCCTACATGGAACGATCTGTAATAACACAGATGTATAGTACAGTTATAAGCTTTATTTTTATATACATACACTTTATGGTACTTATACCATATTATTTGACATTTTTAGTTTGTGTATGTGTCCTCTACCTATAACATCGCGATTTTGAAAATGACTCAAAATGGCGAATGGCGGGTCGATTATGCCACATAGATTTAATGTAATGTATAATTATTGCAAGTTGTGTAGATACCTATGTATATTTAAAAAAAAAATAATGTAATTTTTATAATTATTGTAAGTTGTGTAGGTATGTATTTTTTTAAAAAATGAGTTTAATTGTGACTTCGTCAGAATCCGCAAGTTCTTGCGATGCGTTGCTATAGTCTAGCAAGTTCGTTTATAACAATCCCATGATGTGCGGCAGGCGGAAAAGACTGCGCGGGTGTGAAATCGTGCGTGCGGGGAAGTGACGTGCATCAGTCGTGGGTTTTTCATTCATACACGCCCCCCGGTCCGCGCGGAACATCGGGAGTGCTACGAAAGAAGTTGCCAAGCTCGAGCTATATATAACTCGTAAGTTTCTGCGATGCGTTGTTTTGTGTTTCGACTCGAGTATTCCATGAGAAATGCACATTCCAAAACATTTTTAATCTAACAACTTCTAGCGTTAAGTAAAATTTAGTAGCATTGTAAGATGCTGAGAATCTTATCAAAAAATTCACTCGTAACACAATTCATTTGTACCAAATTCATTATAATATTGCTTGATTACTAGAAAGCTAGTCAATATTATTAAGTAATTATTGCATTGTTTATAAATAATTATTATTTTTATTAGTTTACAATAGGCGAAAATTTTATTCATACATAATCACAGATTAAAGAATAATAGGCAGATAGAGCGCACGGAACACGACGGTGTCGTAGCCGCTCCAAATACAAAATTCAAAAACGAATACATTCCCGAGTCAGTACGACACGAAGCGTCGCATCAGTAGTTTTCAATATTATTTAAGAAAATTGGCGTCTTATGTTTTCAAATATTTTAAATACTGTTTACAAAGACTAAAGAAATAAGATGGAGTATTTTTATTGGTTTGATTATATTAATTTACGTAATTGTTGATATTGTTAAATTTTAAAATACAAATTATGAAAAAAATTGTATATGCGAATGTCAAGGATTTTTATATTAGAAGATGTTTTATGGGTTTCATCGGCTTCACCACGCTGCCTGTAAAGACTCATTCTGGATCATCTTTATTCTGTGATATTTTTAATAAAAGGAAATTGCATTTAAGGAACCATTAATTAAATAGCTGACCATGTGCACTCACCAATTTTTTGGGTTATTTACTTTACTTATCTTGGGTTTAAATTCCATATTCGATCCATATGTTAGTTTTGATATTCGCGATTTTCCTGAAACTACTAAACTTATTTGGATGGAGTTTACGGTGTATGCATACTTAGAAAATATGACGAAACAATTTATAATTTACCTTAAATAAACAACTCTGTGTCGTGTAAATAAACCAAAAGCAAAAATTTCAATTAGCAAAGTTGCGTTTGATTTTTATCAACAACAATTAATTTTAATAAATAAAATGGAATTTTGTATAAATTTTCGCCTATCGTGACTTGTTAAATAAATACTCTCCTATTAAAAATAAATTACTAATTACACAATATATGAGGCACTATGATTAATATCTATATTATCACCATATTTCAATATCATAGGAATTATTTCATGGTTTCATAAATACATACTTATCTTAAAGACTATATTAATTTAATTAAGTTAATTGGGTTTACACGAAATTTAAATCTACCAAGGCATTTATTATTGCTTTGTGAAATTTAATGCCTGTCCACATGACGCGTTTTGCACGCTAGTCCACTCGAGCGTAGCCGAGATATTAGGGCTACATATGCAGGGGCGTAACTACCGCTGTATCAGCCGTATTACTGATACTGGGCCCCCGGACTACAGGGACACCATACGTGCTTTGCTTTTATCAAAATTAAGTAAAATGTAATCCACATTCTCACTAAATGTGGTGTTTCCAAAAAAAAAAAAAAAAAAAACACCAAAAACTGCCTTTAGAGTTTCACTTCAGGAACAAACAACTGGACAAAAGATAAACAAAATTTCTTTTTTCCTGGGTATTGAAAACATCCTATACTCAGGTTAGGTTACTTTTATATTTATTTTAAGCAAGCATTATTTGTTTTTTTTTAAGATTGTTTTACCCTTCAGTGGGCCCCCCAAATAATTTTGATACGGGGCCCCTCCAAGACTACCCTACGTCACTGTACATATGTCACGTCCACTGGTGTTCACCTGCGTCCAAGTGGAGAGAAATAGACAAAATGTCGTCCAATAGCGGCCGAGTTGTTCCATAGATAAAAATACATAGATTTGCTATTAAAAGAATGATCATAGCAATATCGTGAAATTTGAAATGTAATTCCGGTTGCACAGCCATTGGTTGAAACTTGTATATTGTGCCTCTCTAGATTATCTCGTTGGTCGTATGTTAGCGCCACATATACTCGTTTTATGCGCGGGTGTCAACAAGCGTGTGGACTCGCGCGTAAAACGTCTCATGTGGACAGGCACTTATGGACTGAGAGTTTGGGATTATGTTATATTAGTATTGTATTACCTTATTTTATGTTAGTTTGTCTAGCTAGTAACATTCACTACTATCGGTAAGTAGTAGATACAGATACTATTGGCGCGAATTATAATATACTAATGGGATTTTTTTAAACAATAGGTAATGTTATGGTACTCAAAGCTTGGGGTCTGTAGTTGTAGCGCTCTGTCCCGCCTGGGCTTCATCAGTAGGTGTTACAGAGGTGTTGGGTTTGTGGGGGGAGGCCAGCCCCCCCTCCCGTTCAAGACGCTCGTGCTCCCTGGCGACCAGCGCACGAAGTTCATCCTGAAGCAAATTGATTTGTATCATATTAATTGATTAACACGGTTAATTGATTAACGTGATATAAGGTCGGAGTAAGCCCGACTAGTTTCGAAGAACCCGCGTTGCAAGAACGAGATCATGACTAAGGGCCCCGTATGGGTTCGAAACTAGTCGGGCATACTCCGACCTTAATCACGTGAGGTTTAGCCGTGTTTCATAATCAATTAATATGAATAACACTCACGATAGTAATTCTGATTTGTATCATGTAATACAAAAATACATATACATATACTAGCTAACCTAGAAAACGTTGTTTGCTATTCAAAATGGGTTTGACATGGGGGGTCTTTCATCACAAAATCTCAAAAATTAATTGATGTGGACGGATGAAATTTGGTCTATTATTAGCTACCTCCCTGTTAAAATAATGTTTTACCGGGATGAAAAACTTGTAAAACCCAATTTATTCTATAACAAATCATTTCCAAATCAGGTTGGAGTGGTTTAGTGGTGAAATGTTAACAGACTGACAGACTTTGGCATTTATTATAAACATAATAAATAATAAAAGCCTTTATTCAGAGTTCGTATATACATTCTGTTTGTCCCCTAGGACAAAGGCCTCCTCCAAACTTTTCCACAACTCCCTATCTCTTGCAGATTTTGTCCAGTTGCCTCCTGCCACCTGTCTTATTTCGTCCGCCTATCTCTGTTTTGGTCTTCCTCTTCTCCTTTGCATATGACCTGTGTACCATTGCATTACTAAAAAATGGATAATGTAATTACTCACCCCCCACCCAAGTTTATCAGCGACTACAAGGCAGCCGTCATCGCAGTCCCCGAGCCAGGCCACATCTCTCACCGACCCCTCCTCCAGCTGCAGACCTCCACCACCCAGACCCCATAGCTTCATCAGCGGGGACCTCATTCCCGCCTTCTCGCGGTTTATTAGTAGTCTTGGACAGCAATCAGGCACCCTGCAATGCATTTGGGTATTTATTTCTGTGAAGTATTGACTAAATTTGAATTAAGTTTAATAGATATAGATAATCTATCATCATCATTATCAACCCATATTTGGCTCACTGCTGAGCTCGAGTCTCCTCTCAGAATGAGAGGGGTAAGGCCAATAGTCTACCACACAGGCCCAATGCAGATGGCTCTGATCTATATCTATACTTATAATAAAACTAATTAATGATATTTTGAAATTTTTTTTTAATGGATCCATTTTATAATGGATACTGAAGTCAAAAATATTTTTTTCGACTCTTTGTCTGTCCGTGATTTTCTTGGCCGGGCATCACACTGAAACTACTGCATGAATTCAAATGAACTTGGCATGGTTTAAGACCATAATACGGAGAATGGTTATAGGATACTTTTTATTGCGAAAATCAAATAAGAAGGGGGTGAAATAGGGGTTGCAGGGCACTTCATAGATGCAAAAATGCACTGCCTACTCTAAGGACTCAATTCAAACTTATATTGGATCACAGAACATGTAGTTGGAGAAAAGGAAATTTCCTATTTTTACTTAAAAGTGCATACCATAGTTATAATAGGGCGGAACCCTGGTATCTTTAATTATCACCATTACATCATGACATAACTTGATGTTTCAAAAGTGCTTGTAAACTAAATGAATTTTTGATTTGATTTAACTACTCGGAATCGAAGGCAGAAAGGTCAGGTGGGTCAAATAATTATGAATTGGTGAATAAGACTTACATATCAATCAGTGATGCAAAAGGTTGCACCTCAAGCGATGAGCCCATGATAATCAGCATGTCGCACTGCTGGAAGTCCACTTGAAGACAGTCCTGGAATCTGTGCGGCAAGCTCTCACCAAAGAAAACAATATCTGGCTTTACAACACCAGGGCACTCTGTACATATGGGTATTTGGTCAGCAAATATCCTTTCTGAAAAGTAAAAATTGCACTTTTAACAATTTTTTTGTGGATATATTAAAACTAACTTCAGTTTTGGTCAATTTGCACGTTATTAGCTATACCCTAACAAGCAGAAAAACAAACATTAATAAATTGCCCAAAAATCTTTTTTTATGACATTATCATCACATAAAAATTACATGAATAACATAAGCCACAAAACAAAGGATATCTGTACATGAAGATACTGTACAGAAATCCTTTGTTTTAAAAATGAGCTTTGAAGGAAATAAACTTAACTTTGCAACTCAAAAGGAGGGAGGGTATTGAAAAGTTATAAGTTTTTGTATTTCAAAATTTAACACTAGAAACAATCACGTAAATTGATATAATAATCAATAATTACCAATGAAAAAATACTCTATCTTATTTTTTTTTAGTTTTTGTGAACAGTTCTTAAATATTTAAAAACATAAGATGCCATTTCTTGAATAATATTGAATGTTACTGACGCGACGCTTCGTGTCGTACTGACTCGAGAATGTATTCGTTTTTGAATTTTGTATTTGGTGGGGCTACATCATCGTGCTTTCAGTGTGCTCCATCTGCCTATTATTGATTAATCTGTGCCTGTTAGTAATATAGTCTTTCTTTTTTTGTAATATAGTCTTTTCTATATTTTACCTTTAATAAACTCTAATGAATATTCCTTCCGACAATCCAAGCAGTGTGAAGTATAGAAAGTGCCATGAGCCTCCACTATTTTATCCTCAGGTATACCAGCACCTCGCTCCAGAGTGTCAATGTTTTGTGTGTAGTGACGTAACAGGATGCCTGAAATATTAATTTATTTATGTAAATAAACCTGGATTGAACAGATAATCTATACTTCAGCCATATTCAATGTGCACTGTTCATTTCACACCTAATAATAAATATAGTTAACTTGTTCATAAATTAATGAAAATAAATTTAATAAATAAGCTTAGAACAATTTGATACTATAGATAATGTATTTTGATTAACACTTTGTAAAAAACAATACCTACTCTTTCAATTTCTAAACTACCTAATGTGTCAATTAGGTAGTTTAGAAATTGAAAGAGTAGGTATTGTTGTAAAGAGACTAATTTATTAATTAATTAATATTTAAATATTTTCTTACCTTTTTCATGTAAGAGTCTTATAAAGTAATGTGACACAGTTGGTTTAAATCTGCCAGGAAACAATTCTTTTGCTAATGTGAAGAATGGTTTTGGATTTTCCCTAAAGAAATTGATTTCGAAGATTGCTTGAGGTTGTGGTAAGTTGTACTTTTGCAGATTGTGGTACAAGCCTGTCTCAGGACTACGGAAATCGGGAATACCAGCCGCTGCAAAATAATACTTAGTAGTTGATTGACCTATAAAAGTTACACATTCATATACCTGCTATGGTTTTTTTAAATACATTTTTTTTTATTCTTTACAAGTTAGCCCTACATTACAATCTCATGTGATAGTAAGTAATGATGCAATCTAAGAAGAAATCAGGCTAACTTGTTAATATTATATAATTGTAGCTTTTGCTGTTGTGCCTATATTGTTGTGGTTCATTTTGCTTCATATAGATATTGTCAGGAGGAGGATGAAAATCCACAGCCCTTTTGGTTTCTATACAACATCATACCAGAACATTTAATCTCTCGGTTGTATGTCTTTGCCAGCAGGGTGATAACAAACCATGGCCAAAGTCTCCCACCAGCCAGACCTGAACCTCAATCGGCTCAGCCTGTGATCGAACCCAGGGCTGCCGTCTTTAAATTACACCACTGTGCCAAGGAGGCCGTCATATATGTTTACTTAAGAAGCAGATAAACGAATTCCTCAAAATTTTGCAGTATATCAGAATTGTGTCCGACATTTTAAATGTATATGGTAGGCAGTGATCTCAAAATATTATGTGACCGCATTGGTCACTTAACTTGTTGTACCATTTTTACGAATTATTCATTATTGTGGGTATAAATGATAAGAAAAATAGTGTGAGCATGATTTTATACTGTCTACAGTTCAAATGAATGTGTTAGCTATGGACATCTCAAAAACATTTAGGTTTAGTAGTTTTATTAATTAAATTGAAAAAATACTTACAGGTAGATATACCGGCTCCAGATAATGTTATAACATTTTGGCATCTTTCGCTTTTGATCCATTTAACGATACCATCTAAATTGACTTCAGTCAAAACTTTGTCCACTGGCGCCGGAGGCTCCGTCGGCTCATAAAATCCCAGTTTTTGAGCTAAATACCTCCTGATAGAATCCACATCTAAGTCCCGAATTCTGGAACCCATAGTTTCTATTGGATTTGGCGGGACAGCTCGATCCTGAGGTTCATCTCCTAAAATGAACAATTAATTATATTCTTTTGTGGTTACATTCATTTTAAGTGTGAAACAAATTTCTTCACTCACCGTCACTTTTGCCGGGGGGCGAATTAGCAGACATTTCTCGCGATTTATTAGAATTGCGATTCCAAAGCTTTGTCCAATTTCGCCACGGCCCGTTTGACAGATAAATAATGCGCATTCTCGGAAATAGCTTTGGCGAGTCAAACATAAGATTTTAATAATTACTTTCGTTTAATTATATAACTATGTAAAATGTTTTTATGGTCTAAGTACTGATGTATATGTTGTTGTTATAAATAAATATTATTGGCAAACATTAATTAATTCTAATAATACAAAGTATATGTTTTATACCTAATTTTCTTTTCATCTTGCAGGCTTTGTAAATGCACTTTATTTCTGAACTTACACTATTTATTTAAAGACTTGTATCGCTCTTAAATTCACCACGAAAATTGCCTGTCGTTTTTTGAGGGGGATGAGATAAATTCTGAATTATGGCGAAGGCGCACTAAAGATTACATAGTGCCTCATATTTAATTTAACCAGAAAAAAAATCATCTTGGACTGGGTGTATGCGCTTCGCTAAGGTACATAATTATTAATTATTAAAATCCCTGTGTCCATAATGTGTATAATTATAAAATATTATTTAGCTTATACACTAAAAACCTTTGAATACTCGATCGATGATTCGTATGAAGAATCGATTATTCAGTATTTTTAGAATACACGACGAAAACGATTACAACATCGATGTTCCATCATCGATAATATAGAAACAGTTTTTTAAAATGGGTTAGATCGTTGATCGTACAGAGGGGTATCGTCATGCGATACATGTCCTTAACGAATTAGTCTGTGGGTCTGAGTCTCATAAAAATATATATAAATAATACTTTTAAAATACTTACTTGGCTTGGTTTCCGTTATAAATAATATTAAAGGATTTTTTTTTATTAAAAAGGTATTTCAATTAACATCAATAATTATTGAATTTAAAATCTTAAGTAGATTTTTTTATGAAATAGTTCCACTGACTTGCTGTGAATAATATTCATAGTCTGTGGTTACACATAACAAAAGTATGTATGTAGGTAGTCTATGTTGTGAAACGAAGCGCGGGAAGTCCGAGAGTGAGTGATACTGACAGAATTCAGAATTGTGTTTATTTAATAAAACAATATAATGGATCGAATTTAGCAGCTATTAGTTACAATAATTGGTTATAAAAATAATAGTAAGTACATAGTAATAGGTTTTCAATAGTATAAAGTATACAAATTCCAGAAAAATCGAAATACAAAAAAATACACGAACTCCAGAACGCTAATCATAGAAAATCCTATGAGGATACCGCAAAACCCACCAACATTGCCTGAAAATAAAAAAGTCATACATATAAAAAATCTTTTTGTTTAGCTTTATTCTTTCCCGTCTAAAGGCAAAGGTATTACATATAAAATACATTTTGCTACAACTTACAAGAAACAATTATAATTGCTAGCAGAAGCCCGAGATTAGGTACGTCCGCGTGAAAATCAATGAACACTTTCAACTATTTATACTTTTGCATTGCACGTTTTATGTATATTAAATAGTACACTTTTTACAACTCAAAAATGAACATGATTAAAATAACAAAAAATGGGTGTGGCTGTATCATGGACACGGACGAATTGTTGTACGTGAATATGTAGTTGGTACAATACCTATACATCAGTAAAATCCCCAGCCATAGCCCAGGCGGGTGAATTACTTCTGGAGGCAAGGCGCGGCTTGAGACCTATTATGTACTTAGGTAAAATGCCCGGCCGAAGTCACGGCTGGAGGTCAGACTACAAATCCTTGACCGAAGGCCAAGGTCAAGCCAAGGCCCGGGCAGGCGAAGTCACAGCTAGAGGCCGTGCGTTTTTTGTGCTTGGGTTAAATGCCCAGCCACGGTCAGAGGCCCTATCACAAACCCCCGGCTTACAATTGTATAAACCAATTGTCAAATTGTAAACAATAGTAAGCGATCAAGTCTCGGATCCGTAAATTATCACTGATCCGTAAATGATCACTATATTGATAGAAAACTTTCGTCTTATTCTTCGGATTTCCTCATTTCTGATTCGGTCACAAAGAGAAACTTCGAGCATAGCTCATTACAGCGCCCGTTGAGTGTGATTATTCGGTTTCTTATAAGACCTCAAAAGCCCAAGTTCTAAAACTTTTGTCTTAAAGTACTAAGTCTTTAAGCTTTTAGTGTAGGTTTAGGTTATAATAATCATCATCATCATCATCATATCAGCCGATGAACGTCCACTGCAGGACATAGGCCTTTTGTAGAGACTTCCAAACATCGTTGTATTTGTTCGGTCCATACAAAGTTTTGCCCAATTTTGACCACGCTGGGCATGCGGGTTGGTCAGCGCAGTGCTAGATTACTCGCGCCGATGTCGCTGCTGCCCGACACCGGCCTGAGGCATTTCATAATCTAGCCTATGGGAATGGTTATACCGCCATTCGTCGGTCGCCAGAGCCTCGTCGGTCCATCTGCAGGGTGCACCACGAGCAGGTGAGGTTGGCAGTTGGGGAGACTGACTGGTACTAGCCTCCCCCTTACACCCCGTTATAATAATAATAATATTAAATGCGAAACGTTAGTTTGCCTGTATGTCTACCTTTTCATGACGAACCGATTCGGATGGAATTTGGTATACTTACTTAGAGATAAATTAGACCTTGTATTATATAATAAAGATAGTATTATGTATATCAATATGATATCAATAATTGAATACTTACTCACAACCTCGAACCAATAGAGCACGACGTCAAGGCGGTTCAAGACTCCGTCCGTAGTGGGCTGATAAATGCTGAGCAAACATTTACCGGACATGTTCAAGCCGTCACTGTAAATGAAAAAGCTAATTCATATTACAAAAGTAAATATATTGTAAGTAGTATGGAGGTTATTTACACTCAATTAATGTACGTAACTTTTTAGTTATGTGCGTTGAAATTATATATCACGTGCTTCAAACGGTGAAGGATCATCAGGAAACATCGTGAGGAAACTGAGTTAGTTTGTATGTTTGTTTGTTTGGTTGAACGCGCTAATCTCAGGAACTATTGGTCCGGTTTGAAAAATTATTTCAGTGTTAGATAGCCCATTTATCGAGGAAGGCTATATAATTATTATCCCCGTATTCCTAGGGGGACGGGAACCACGCGGGTGAAACCGCGCGGCGTCAGCTAGTCCATTAATAAAGATGATAATGATAACATATATGTATACGTAGCTTAGAAACTTACAAGAAGAAACTTGTATACTCTTTATTTTGATTAACAAAGTAGGAGAGCGGAATCTTCGAGTGCCTAGAATAATGTCGCGTCAGTTCGCAGTCCGGCAGACACTGCGGACAATATAATGCGTCTTGAAGTTCCGCTTCAAGCCCCTGGGTATTCTCGGCGCCTTCCGGAAATAGGTAAAATAGTTTATCTGGAAAATAAGGGACGAAATGTTAATACAAAGAATGTGCAAAAGTCCACAAAGTACAGCGACGAGGTTTTTATTAAAGACTAGCGGACGCCCGCGACTTCGTCTTAGCGTATTTCATGTATAACTTTGGTGTTTCTTTACCGATTTTTATAATTCTTTTATTATTGAATAGGTACTAATGTTAACTTTCTTATTAGGGATGAGTGATGAGTGTTATAAACATAAGAGTAAACAAATATAATTAGAAAGCTCCGAACTGCTAAGCTATCGGGAGTTACACTTGTCATTGTGAGTCAACCATAAAAGATAGACTTATATATGCTGTTGTGTTTTTATAGATAATTTTAAGGAGAACATTTCCGTGATACATGATTTCTATGTAGCTTTAATCATTAAGGCTGTACACGCGGCGGAAGCTTAAAAAATTGAGTAACTTCTCCCGTTTTCTCAACATTTCATTTTCTCTTCACTGCTCTGCTCCTATTGATCGTAGCGTAATGAAAAGTATACTATAACCTGCCCAGGAGTATGCTGAATAATTGTACCAAGTTTTGTTAAAATCCGTCCAGTAGTTTTTGTTTCTATAAAGAACATACAGACAGACAGACAGACAAAAATTTTACTGATTGCATTTTTGGCATCAGTATCGATCACTAATCACCCCCTGATAGTTATTTTGGAAATATATTTCATGTACAGAATTGACTTCTCTACAAATTTATTATAAGTATAGACTAAATGACGCTGCTCGGGTTCAACCGTGTGGTTCCTGTTCCCGTATGAATACGGGTACGGGGATAATATAGCCTATAGCCTTCCTCGATAAATGGGCTATCTAACACTGAAAGAATTTTTCAAATCGGACCAGTAATTCCTGAGATTAGCGCGTTCAACCAAACAAACAAACTCTTCAGCTTTATAATATTAGTATAGACAGTGTAGACTATGTAGCTGACACAGCGCGATTTCACCCGCGTAGTGTCTGCTCCCATGGGTTTTATTAATTAATTAATAATTCATTCTTTATACTGTGGGTGTATACGAGTATCTAAAAAACCGATTGGAGACATTTTTTTAGATACTCGAATACCCCCACAGAATACATAATGAATTATTAATTTGTGAAGCTGCCATGTTTATATTTATATCATACTAGCGGACGCCCGCGACTTCGTCCGCGAAACTCGATGTAAACTTTCAACTACCCCTATCCTACCCTAATCCCTACCCTATCCTACCCCTACCTTACCCCTACCCCTACCTTACCCCTACCCCTACCCTAGCCCTACCCTACCTCAACTCTACACTACCCCTACCCCTACCCTACCCAACCCAACTCTACCCTACCCCTACCCTACCCCTATCCCACCCGTACCCCTATCTCACCCCTATCCTACCCCTATCCTACCCCTACCCTACCATTTCCCTATCCTACCTTGGAAAATTGTTTTACCTATAGAAAGCTACGTTATTTGCGAGTGTCATATAAAA
This sequence comes from Bicyclus anynana, assembly GCF_947172395.1. Lineage (NCBI taxonomy): Eukaryota > Metazoa > Arthropoda > Insecta > Lepidoptera > Nymphalidae > Bicyclus > Bicyclus anynana. The sequence continues at coordinate 7,800,524 of NC_069103.1, read as the reverse complement.
TATAGATGTTGGCCTATTCTCATAGATACCGGATAAGCACAAAAAATTTCATCAAAATCGGTCAGGCCGTTTCGGAGGAGTATGTGACACGAGAATTTTATATATTAGATTCTTCATCATTAACAACCAATATTCGACTCACTGTTGACTGTTGAGCGTCTCATCTCAGAATGAGAGGGTTAGTCCACCACGCTGGCCCATTGCGGATTGACAGACTTCACACACGTACAAAATTAAGAAAATTGACATATCTACGAGCATCTTTCTAAGAAAGTTCTCGCGAACGAAGCCACGAGCGTCCGCTAGTCACATCACACTAATTAATATTATAAAGGCGAAAGTTTGTATGTGTGTAAGTGATTAAGTATGTTTGTTCCTCCTTCCGGCTTCTGGCTACTGAAGCGATTTGGCTGAAATTTGGAATGGAGATAGATTTTACTCTGAAATAACATATACTTTCATCCTGGAAATATCCATGGTTCCCGAAGGATTTGTAAAAAACTGAATTCCACGCGGATGAAGTCGCGGACGTCCGCTAGTATATTATAAAATGCTTACCTTTATATCTGTTCAAGCATTTCAAATGATCTATAGAGCATACAGGAGCGTCCTGAGTAGCAATGGGGAAGTAATAAGGAACGCATTTGCAAAGTGACTTGAGGGTTTTGATTCTACACATCACAATGCAAGCGCTATACGAGTAAAAGTCTTTGAATTCCTCTTTCATCTCGTCGTGGAAGAAACATTTTCTCTAAAATAAAAAAGACAATCATTGAAGGCGAAAGGTTGTGTGTAAGTAGATGTGTGTTTGTTTCTCTCTTTCTTTCTTGTAAAAAGTTTTTGACAGATTTCGAGGAGATTTGACATGGAGACAGATTACAGTCTTGCACCTTGCTATGTGTTAATTTTTGTTGGGGGGCATTTTATAATCGATACTGAAGCTAAAAATATTTTCTTTCGATTTTTTTGTCTGGCTGTCTGTATTTTTTTGTTATTCGGGCATCACGCTGAAACTACTGAATGAATTCAAATGAAACTTGGCACGGTTTAAGACGAAGAAGGTATAGGATAGAGTTATAGTTTTAAAAATTTGTTCATAAATCTTAAAAAATACGAAAAATAATGGGATTCAAAAATTTTTAAAATTCAAACTTTTCCGCGCGGAAGAAGTCGCGGGCGTCCGCTAGTCGTTAATTTTTTGATGGTTATTGCTACAAAGATAAATATTCAACTCGCCAACCCACATTGTAGCAGCGTGGTGGACCAATAGAGAGTACCAAGGGACCAAGTACGCAATAAATAAATAGGTAAATTGCATTCAAAATTATTTATGTAATGAACCATTTTTAAAAGTAGACCTTCTTATGGCAACGTATTAACTTTTTTTAAACTCACTCGTAACAAGGTAGGTAATTTACGCAAAAACTACTAAGAAATAAAATATGTAGTGCGTAGAACTAAGAAGGCCGACTTCGCAATTAGAGGCATAGTTTTCTTTCAAGGATAATGATTCATTATTCTCGAATTGTTTCATATTAAGTAGTACATAGACAGGGAACTTCTTATTAATTTATTTACTTATTCATTTAAAAAATTCTACCTTTAGTACCTACATTGATATTTTAGAGGCGTTTGTGTGAAAAATTGTTATTGAGAAAAACCAAAATCGCAGTTATGCAGGTTTCCTCATGATGTTCGTCTTTCACGGCTTGAGATTTAATTTCCTATACTGCACATAATGATAACTGAATGGCCGGTGAAGACGGACTTTGTGTTTGCAATAGGTATAGGTATAGGAATACATATTTTATAGGATTTTGCATATCTATATTGCAAACACAGAGTAAAGACGATACAGAGTGAGTATTTACAAGCAGCGTGGTGAAGCTGTTAAATCCATAAAAAAAACGTTCGCATAAACAAACTTTTTCCATAATTTGTATTTCAAAATTTAATACTAACAACAATTACGTAAATTAATATAATAATCAATAATTATCAATATAAAAATACTCCATCTTATTTCCTTAGTTTTTGTGAACAGTTTTTAAAATATTTATAAACATAAGACGCCATTTTTACCCGACTATGGCGAAGCCAAAAGGAAGGGTAATGATTTTGGCAGTCTACATATGTATGTTTGTTCCATCGTAGTGCCTAAACTACTGAACCGATTTTAATAAATGAGGTGTCAAAAGATTCGTAATAATTCAACTTGAGACATAGGCTATATACATTTTATAAAAAAATTATATGACGGAATTTAAACCTCATATTCTAACCTCGAAAAAAATTCAATCGAGATAAGCACTTTATATTTGGTATCGAACGAAAGGTCTTGGCGGCTCTACCGTGACCATTTTTGTTACTATGCATTTCTCTATTTCAATCTGAAATATTTTCTTGTTTCGTTATTTTTAGACCCCTTTTTACAAAGTCGGGTTATAGTTTTTAAACTTTATTTTTTATTCTTGAATAATATTAAAAGTTACTGATGCAATGCTTCGTCCCGTACTGATTCGAGAATGTATTAAGTAATTTTTGAATTTTGTATTTAGAGCGGCTACGACACCGTCATGTACCGTACGCTCCATCTGCCTATTATTGATTAATCTGTGATTGTAACAAATTGTCAAATAAACCTTATAATAATGAGATACTCATTCATTTTATAAATTACTAGCTGATGCCGTTCCCGGTTCCCGTTCCCGTAGGAATGCAGGGATAATATATAGCCTATAGCCTTCCTCGATAAATGGGCTATCTAACACAGAAATAATGTTTCAAATCAGGCCAGTAGTTCCTGAGAATAGTTCACGTTCAATCAAAAAAACAAACAAACTCTTTATAATATTAGTATAGATTAATAGTGTTTTGTATTATATTTTGTACTTCATTACGTAATACTGTCAAAATATGAAAAAAAAACAAACTAACAAATAAATGAGGGATAAAAAGCTACTAATTTTATAATTACAATTTTTAAAAAATTAGATAAATGTAGAAACCGTTTTTGGTGGATATTTGCGAACTTCCTTAGTAGCGACTTGCTTCACAGTGTTAATCTCGAATAACGCAAACTGGTCGGGCTGGATGATGCGCTGGATGATGTTGCCACCAGTTGGATCAGCGTAGTGTGTTGCGTCATAAATAAGCACCTGGATAAAACAAAAGTCATTTATAATAGCATTTAATAACGGAAACAGTTCGGGTTGGATGAGACGCTGGATCATATTGCGACCAGTTGGATCAGCGTAGTGTCGCGTCATATATAAACACCTGGATACAACAAAAGTTATTTATTATCGCATTTAATAACGGAAACAGTTCGGGTTGGATGATAGATATATTTATTTAATTTTTGTTTGAGTTGCGAATAGAGCGAGATTTGAAGACATGGGACATCCTGTACGGTGTAATACCTTTGCCTTTTTCTCGTGTGAAAGAAAAATAAAATTAAAAAGCGAGAATTTTAAAAACAATGTTGTCGTGAATACTTACTTGATTTTTTTAATGAAATTTATTGTAAATTTGTGACCGTAACATACATATTGTTCAACGTTAATTGTTATTGTTGTCTTCATCTAGTGATAATGGTGATCCTAATTTGGAGATGGATGAAATTTTCAATTTGTTACCATCAAAGTCGAGACGCATTTACTTAAATACCTACCTAGGTAAAGTGGAGAAAACAACAACGAATGGATTCACTTACGAAAGGAGTTTTTTAAACTATTATCTCCCACGTTTACCTCAAATAGTCATTATTCATCTTCACAGGAGTCGGAAATTATGTTGCCGGGTAAAAGCATCTCACTTAATATCCAAAATTGTAAACTTTGTACATTTAATTTTCAATTAATATAAATCATTGAATATTGTACTAAACTATTTTATTTTCTCGCAATCGTAGTGAAAAGCAGAGTGTAACGCGTGGGGCTAAACCCATTATAAAGTCGGATTCTATTTAGGCGGCCCTCGCCTTCGTCTCGGGCCCTAAAAATACCTCGTATATAATGGGTCTTTTTAGCCCCTTGTATAACAATCTACTATAATATATTACACAATAATTGCTGTTTGGGCTAAGACTCTTTTCTCATTATATTGGAGGGACTGACTTTTATTTCACACTAGCGGACGCCCGCGACTTCGTCCGCGTGAATCTCGATGTAAACTTTCAACTACCCCTACCCTACTCCTACCCTAACACTACCCTTTTGAATTTATTTTTGTCAAAAGAATTTGTCAAAGAATTAATTTTTACATATATAGATTTTTGTGTGATTGTGTTGAAACTTTGATAAGTTTGCCGTTTGTTGTCTTCCCGTCTTAGACCATTATGGTCTAAGCTTCCCGTACGTAAAGCTTTTTTTCTGAATGATGTAGTACAAACTTTAAACAATAGGTGGCGTGTGAGATCATTAGTACCTATCAATGCAACTTATGCGGGGAATATATTATATACGACTAGGACAATAAAAATCTGAATAAACTCATTTCATAATAGAAATAAAATAATTAAAACATTTCATTTACTCAATAGAACCATTAATATAACGAGAACAGGTATTTTTTAATCGCTGCAGAGGCAATTTATTATTTATTTTTACTCCCATGTCATAACTACTCCATAACTCCACAGGTAAAATGACGTATATTACCTGTGGAGTAATATATTTACTCTTTGTAAAATGACTTAATGAGCTTACATTACGTAAATACTAGTTTCTTTCTTTTGTTTCTTGTGTTACTAACACCTAATTTATTCTTAATAATAATAATAAAATCCTTTATTCAGCTAAAAAATACAAATTAAAAAAAGAAGAAATTACAAACTAATACTAACAGAGCTTACAAACTACTTAAAGATACCTACTTAAATTACAATGTTCCTCTGTCTGTAGTATAATATATAATAATAATATAATTCTTATTTTTCAACTATAAACAAATGATGAACGTATGTGCACTGCAGTCTCAGACGAATTATATAATAAACGTATGTGACCTACAGTCTCAGACGAATTATATAAGGACCCCTCGCCTTACCCCTCTGTCAAAGTATACTTAAGATCAACGATCTTACGCTTTTATAAAAACTGTTTCTACAGAGTCGATGTTTCATTGTTTAAAGTTTCGTCGTGTAAAGTGATTCCAAAAGTGTGTGAAGTTGAATGACATAAGAAACGATCGACAACTTCTAGTTTACTAAAAGATGAAGTCACGTTTTGTAAGTATTTCTAACTTAATTATATCTTTGTAATAAAAATTAGTCCGAAGAGCCGATGGACGTTAGGGTCCCAAAGTGCTGGAATGGCGACCCCGCACTAGTAAGCGCAGTGTTGGCCGACCCCTCACCAGGTAGACTGACGACATCAAGCGAGTCGCAGGGAATCGCTGGATGCAGGTGGCTCAGTATCGTGATGTTTGGAGGTCCCTACAAAAGGCCTATGTCCTGCAGTGGACGTCCATCGGCTGATATGATGATGATAATGATGTAATAAAAACGATATCTAAAAAGAATCGACTCTTCTACCGGAACAGTAAAACATCGATCAAGTTACCGAATATTCTGTGAAACGAGTCTATGAGATGGCTTTGAGATCTGTGTAAAAATTACACGTGTGTGTATTGCAAATCAAATTTTTAAATTTATTAGTATTAAATATTTTCTATGTATGAGTTTTAACTCACCCCCTTTTAAAAAATGCCAGACAATTTTGTTGATGAATTTGGGTGCAATACAAGTCTATATGTATTTGGTCTGAGACTGCAATGGACGAAAGACTGGGCAATGGTAATAATTAATTAATAATGTGCGAAACTTACTTCAAATCCAAACATGTTGAACGTAGAATAAGCGTAGTCTTCAATTTTGGAGTCCAGTACGACATTGAGTCCTTGTAACTGGCCGGGTTGGTATTGTCTTTTTATCATGTCAATACTTCTGCCTATTCTGTAAATCATACTTCTATTATAATCATCACAGAACGCTAAAGGTAACGCTTTGTGATAATCACCATCCATCAGGTGGGCCATAATATAAGTATAAAAAAAAATGGGAAACTAGCGCATCTGTTTGTTTACGCTTTTACGGCTAAAACAATAAACCGATATTTAAAATTATTTCACCATAAGGCACACACGTATATTTGGTACACACGTACCAAAAACACACAAAGATTTACAGACAGACAGATATCACCCCCTCTCATCTAACATCGCTCATAGAGGATCTTCTGTTGACTCAACAATTTTTCCCTTCATTGGAATTTCTTCAATTTTATTGGCTATATTTCTTAAAAATAGTCAGGATAGCTTTTCAGGGCTTCAAAAAGTCGAGAATTGATGAAACTCTATTTTCGAAAATCGAGGTAAATCATCTCTGCTAATATCTAAGTTACTAGCGGGAAGTTAAAAATCCCACTAAAGTCTGCAGCACGGGATAGATCTAGCTGGCGAAAACTTCTTTCGGTCCTATGCAGCTGTAGATAATAAATTAATAGAATAGTTACATACCCTCCTGAAAAGTTACCAACGACCAGGTTGAAAGCGCAGCAGTGGCCATGCACGGTGCGCTGGACGGTGAATATGTCACTGCACTCGACTATTTCCCCTGCCCAAGCGCATCGCACCAGCAATTCATTGCATTGTGGCGCTAGCTGAAATATATAACTTCATCTATCTAGTGCCCCCTTCAAGAGATGAATATCTTAGCAATCCATGGATTCAACCCTTTACGATCCTGACGACGACATAACGAACGATAATGCTCCCCAGGCAATACAAACACAAACTACACAGCATCTTCGCCGGCGAAGACGAGGTCCCCGATATCTGACGTCACCCAGACGTGGGCTCACTCACGATCTCGGGGGCGCCCGGACTGATACACTCGGGCCAAAAACACCCTTCCCGAACGGCCCTCTAAGCCGAGGTCCGAGTCTCAGAGGAGACGCCCTTAGAGAGCCGCCAATCTACTCTGCTTCTGCCTTCGGGCCCCATCAGGCGATGCTTCTGCGCTCGCCCAAACCCCCCGTTGACGCCGTTGAGGTCCCATAAAGAGCCTACGGCACTTAGACAAACATAAAAAAAACCAGAGAAACAGCCTCAACGGTAAGAGCGTTCGCACTTATCACCGAGGGGTGGTGGTTCGAGCCTCGCCCCGTTGGTCTATTGTCGTATCCACTCCTAGCACAGTCTTTCCCGACTAGTTGGAGGGGAATGGGAATATTGGTCATATTACAAAAGATATGGCAAACATTTCTCAAAATAAAGAAAAAAAAAAGAAAAGTAAGAAAGAGAGAAAATCTCCGACCAAGTCTAGGACTTTTGACCAATGGTTAAGGAATTCTTTGACAATCGATTAACTGACTCTCGGCTCGTGTTCGTATCTATGTAATCCAAACTATAACTTGTTTCTTTTTGAAGTGGAAACTTCTTTAGAGGCGTTGTGCACTTTTTTGGGATGGTTAAAAAATGTTGAAGCGTCAGGATCATGTGACCCTGATCCGTATTCTACTATTTTATACTTTTCGACCAACTTTTCGCCAACAACACGTGTTATTCGAATTTGAACTTTATGATTATGAACATTAAAATGTCAATAACGACGAAGTTGCCATTGAAACGAACGATGTCACAGCGCTGTAACTTTACAGATAATCCAGTTGCTTTAAAAATTTGGAAATGAAAATGAACCAGGAAAGCTGAATATTGGATATAACTCGAGGGAGCCTAGAAAAGCTTAACTTAAAATTCTCAACCAAGATTTCTTATGTGCATTTTCCGCAATCTTGAAAAAAGAGTTTTTTTTTTACAATAACTCTGTTCTCGGTTCTAGATACTAAAATTTTAACTCAATACTTTTTTTCTGCTCTTTGCACGCTCTACAATTAGGCTCCTTTACATTTTTTATTCGTAGTATTTAAATATCGATATCTAGTAAAAATTTGTTGTTTATATGATGAAATATAAGCAACCATGATATTTAATTATTTTATCTTAATTATCCCTCAGTAATACAATACATTAATCGTAATTACTACACTATTGTCTCTAATGCCCGTGAGCAATCTTTGGAAGCAGTATCATAACGGAATCAGCAATGTCTAATGTCGATTTTTCACCGCGTATCTATCGTCCGACCATCGTAATCTTGCCAATGACCCATTGTTTAAAATTTTGCATTCACAATGCATACGAGCCCTAAGGTTATTGCTTCATCAAACCCCGGTTATTAGTCTCTGTCTTGACGTTTTACCATGAAATTGAGCTTTAATACGCTTATTTTTAGCATAGCTTTTATTATAATGGATTTTTTATTTAAGCATTTATTTTTAAGTGAGATGATATGAATAGATTAATTTAAATATAACAATTTTTACATTTAACCTAATAAAAGAGACCCAATTACAAATTTTGTATATCTTATCAGTTGATAGATGTCCACTGCCCTATGCCTGTTGCATGAACCTCCAAGCGAAACGGTCTCGAGCCGCCAGCATCCAGCGGCTCCCTGCAACCCGCTTGATATCCTCGGTCCACTTAGTGGGGGGCGACCAACACTGTGCTTTCCGGTGCGAGGTCGCCATTCCAGCACCTTGGGACTCCAACGTCCATCGGCTCTTCGAACTATGCCCTGCCCTTTGCCACTTTAGCTTTGCGACTCGCCGAGCTACATCAGTGACTTTGGTTTGTCTACGGATCTTCTCATCTCTTCTAATAAAGCCCATACGACGGGTCACTGACAAAATTATGTAAACCGAAAGATAATTAATTATATTGGGTTTTCCGCTTGCTTTTCAACTTAAGGCGCTATGTATTACTTATTAAGCTAAAATTGCGGTTGTAAAAATTTCATTTCTGACATTGATGTCAATTTTAAAGCCTACGTTTTTAGAGCCTGCGTTAAAATAGTGTGTAAATATTTAAAATTCGTTATTTGTTTTCTAATATCAATCTCATGTTGCTCTTTCTTAGTGCTGTCGGAGTTTTTTTACTAATTTATTTATTTTAGTTACATTTTTTTAAATAAAAGTACCTACCTGTTCCATTACGTTAATAACATCATGATCTACAAAATATTCATCAAATGAACTGAACAACGGTAGTGTTTCCATTGATTTATTGTAAGAATAATCGATCAGTCTGCCCAACTGCGTCCAAAACTCGATTTCTTCTGCGAAACTTTCGTTATTTTCAGCTACTTTCTCTGATCTACAAGAAAAACATTTGATTACAAGTTATAAATTGTAGTTAGTAAATTGAATCTACTTCAAAATCAAAAAATAAATTAAAAAGCGAAAAATAACATCGTATGTGCTACCGATGCCAAGCCAGGTATGCAAGTTTCCTCACGATGTTTTCCTTCACCGTGTGATATATAATTTTATTTTTTAAGAAATCAATATGAACTAGCGGACGCCCGCGACTTCGCCCGCGTGGAATTCAGTTTCTCACACATACCGCGGGAACCATGAATTTTTTCGGGATGAAAAGTAGCCCATGTATTAATCCAGAGTAAAATCTATCTCTATTCCAAATTCAAATTCAAAATTCGTTTTTTTCAAGTAGGCTCAGTTTAAAAGCACTTTGATACGTCAGTTGACTATTTGTAAAGAATCTATCACCGGTTTGGAAGGCAGGTTCTGTTGAGAAGAAACCGGCAAGAAAGTCAAAAGTTGCTCTTTAAAAAAAAATCATACAACATTATAATTTCTTATAGTTTTACTTCCTGTGTGAAGGTGGAAGCTGATCTAATGGCCTCCAAGCATCTTTATCATTAAGGAACTCGTCAATGGTGTAGTAACCTCGACTAAGTAAATGTTTTTTAACACATTGCTTAAAGCTATGCATTCACAGTCCATCAAATTTCAGCCAAATCGCTTCAGTAGCCGCAGCGTAAAGGAGGAACAAACATACACTTACACACAAAGGAGATGGTCCATTTCAGGTCCACTTTTGTACCCCATATCATTAAAATTAAAAAAATACAAGGATCTTATTAAAATTTATTAAAGTGAATAAGTTTAACTAAATAAAAAGAAATAAATAAAATTAAAACCCAAGTTTTTGAGTTTTATCAAGATGGCACTCTTAAAGCAACTATGACATGACAATTGACAGCAAACGTCAAATCCATTACTGCATTAAAAAAGTCATCAATCCGCCATTATTACTCGTATTAGTGTTGCGTGGTGTTGCATTTCTTGGGAGATAATGAATATTATTTCGAAAGAAATAAAGTAAATTCGTAGATTTGTATAATCAAAAATAGTTAAAAAAAATATTATCTCTTCTTTCCGCAAGGGTACAATGACTGGACCTGGTCTTCATACAATTTTGGACCATCTCCTTTAGCCATTAAAATATTTATTATGATATTAATGTTATATTAACTTTATAAGCTTCTCCATAGCTGATTTGTTAATTCTGTTAAAGTTGCATAGTGTGACGGCAGGAAACTCAATGTTTGATATGGGATACGTCGACGACTCCATGGTGACTATCAAAGGTCGTGCGAGGTTCTCGAACCACAGGTTTTGGAAAAAGTATCCAATAATTCCAAGCATCGATAAAAACAGTAGTGTTCTGATAATCCTGGAATAAAAAGTTTAATTTTAACGGTGGGAAATCTCTTCCAGAGATACCCGACTTCGTAGGGGAGAGACCAGGTTACGTGTGTCTTCCTTCACTAAAACTATGAGTCATGTTAATATGATAAACAGGAAATATTTGTATTTTTGTCCTATTTCTTAGCTTTTATCGAGCGTTTGAGCGCGGCGACCGACTCAAGAAATTCCGAAACGAAAATAAACCTAACACCCAAGCCGTGCATCAATTGTTTTATAAGTCATAAACTACTGAATACTGATTGGCAGACTTCACACACGCAATTAAGAAATTTCCCTGGTATGCAGGTTTCTGCACGATGTTTTTCCTTCACTGAAATTTAATTCTTCAGTCGCTTTTATGAAATTAGTTAGAATTAAAATATACCTTTGTTTAAAACCTTGGTTTTGCTTCCAAATCCGTTGGAGACCAGTAAGAGAGCAGTGTTCTTTGTATTCGCTGAAAGTTTTCCTAAAGTTTATCCTTAAAACTGTCTCGATGCTCATGTTCCTCGGATTAGGTTTGTACAACCTTCTCCTGTATTCGCGCCACCACACACTTTGATTATTATCCTTCATGATTTTCAAGTAAAAAAAAAGTGTCATGAATAAGGTTTTTAATTAGAGGCACTAGCGCATTACAAAGTAGAGAAAATTCTTTCTCCAGTATAGGTTCGTAATTAGTTCAGGGTAAGCAGTGCTTTTTTGTATCTATGAAGTGCACGCCACTGATTAGCAGTTGGCACCCTCACTGTGGTCGTGTGAAGAGTGTTTATGCGACTGTCATTTTTACTTACATTAACACGGAAAGTGGTTTAATAACATAATATTGTGCGAGTCCAATTTCTAATTATGGTTCCGTACACATAGAACTTCCTTTTTAATATTTTGCGTAGGTTTTTTGTAAACGCAGTGAAAATAAGTCATTTATCTCAGGTTTTTTATTTTATTTGCAGTCTTATGTTTGTCCCTCTAAATTTTTTTTAAAAAGTTTTACCTCTCTGAGATACCCAATTTCGTTAAAGGGATTTCACAGAGTAAATCGTCTATCTCTTCCACTAACTTCGTGTTATGCATAATAAATTGTAATAAAAATAAATTAAGTAATTATATAAACAGCATATTTTATCAGTAACCTAATTATTAATTATACTTGGATATTGTTTTTGCTTGTAAATTAAAATAACGCAGTTTTTCTTTTCCTTTTTTTAAGTTTTAATTAGCTAATATCTATTTGCTGTATAAAACCGCGATAGCCCAGTGGATATGACTTCTGTCTTTGATTTGAAGGGCGTCGGTTCGAATCCGGTCCGGGGCAAGTACCTACCTCGAACTTTTCCGCTATGTGCTTTTTAGGAGATTTAAATCTAGTGCCTTAAAGTTGAAGGAAAAATAAATTATGATGTCAGGCATAATCTATACTAATATTATAACGAGGTACAGTGGTATTGTAAAAGATAATCTCTGGATCTACTAAACCGATTTTGAAAATTATTTTACAAAGGCTATATTTTATCCTCGTATTTTCAAGGGAGCGGGAACTACGCGGGTGAAACCACGAGACGTCGGCTAGTATATTAATAAACATATATATTTTCTATATTTTTTTTCTTAAAAAGGCCATTCTCAGAGATGTCTGTCCAGTAATTAATTGATCATAGTCAAAGTCAAAATTTGAAACGTCGCTTAATGGAAAGAGATAATGGTTAGAATAAAAGCTATACTCCTGATTAGGCACTATTGGTCGACAATGCCCTATTAAATGAAGTACGGGAATCTAAAAAGTAAAAGAAAATACAATTTATACAAACAATTTACAAATATAATTTAATTTTATGGGAAATTTATATTAAGGTTTCGTTAACAATTTTCTAGCGGATTTCTAAAACATACACAATACAATATCGCGTGGTGAACGGTTATTAAGACATCAAAAATTAAAGAATACGGCAATTAATCACACGTACACTTTTACCTTTAGGAATGCAATGCAATATTAATGTAAATGAGCATTTGAAGGTTAATCAGTAAACACTATGATATGTGGTCTAGCAATGTATTGACCACATATCATGGATGACTGCAGTCTACAATTAGGGAGTCATAAAAATACAATGTAGGAATATTAAACTAAATACAACTCGTATTTTGTAGAGCTATTTTTTCATTTACCACTAGTAGACTATGTTGGTCGACCCCCCACCAGGTGGACTGACGACATCAAGCAAATCGCAGGGGTTCGCTGGATGCAGATGGCTCAGTATCGTGATGTTTGGAAGTCCCTACAAAAGGCCTATGTCCTGCAGTGGACGTCCATCGGCTGATATGATGATGATGATGATGAGATTGTGTACTTTAATATCCTGTGAGTATATGTGGATAATAGATCTTTGTTTATGAAATTATAGATTTTACAACCAGCATTTTCAGATTTATTTGTCTGTAGATTAGAGCGCAATTAGAAATTCAAATATTATTTTTCGTAAATCTTTATTTTGTTACGAATTATTTTTATTTTTCATTAATTATAAGACATCATACCGTGTCATTTTAATATTTTAGTTTAATTTAATTTATGACGTATATTTAAATTATTATACTTTTGTATGTGGATTTTTATCCTTAATAAAGAAAATTATTATTATTATTATTATTATTTATATTGTTATGTAATTCTGTGTATGATTCAAACCATGAGCCACTGTCACCCTGTCAATTATGTTGCTCAGTGTACGATTCAAATGATGAGCTATTGTCACCCTGTCAATTATGTAATTCTGTGTATGATTCAAACCATGAGCCACTGTCACCCTGTCAATTATGTATCTCAGTTTACGTTTTTCATTTTTGCGATCATCTAACATTGTTTTTTTAACTTAATGACATAATTAAATAATCATTTTAGGTAGTGATAGTAGCAAATAGTAAAGGTTTTTTAAGGAGAAACCGTTAATTAATGTAATTTCTTTGAAACAATCATGTTAGATGATCGCAAAGAGGAAAATATGAAGAAAAACGATGTAGTGGCTCGTTTTTAGTCGTACACCGAGATATACTTGACAGACAGCTGTCATCACGCTCAAGCGCTAATTTGCCAATAAATTAAAAAAGTAAATTCAGAATTTTGCGGTGATAGGCAATCTGTGATTAGTAATTACTAGTAGTTGAAAAAGTAAGACGTTTCAAATTTTAAGCGTTTTACGGAGAGATATAATACGAAGGTAGAAAACATAAAGTTAGTTCTACGAGTATTAATTGTTTCATTAAGTAGTGAAAAATGAAGGCTACGCTATTCTGTCCTGCGCCTTTATCTATAGGTATTTCTTTTTTTATAGTTGGGTATGGTTATAGTTACCGGAACAAGCAAATGTCTCATGTTTAGATGAGAGCCAAGTGGCGCAGTGGGTTGCCTTCTGCATCCAAGGTCGTGGGTTCCATACCCACAACTCGAAAATATATGCGTGGTTGCATGGTTGTTCCAGTATCGGGGTGGCTTAGGCATATACGTATACTTATATATTAGAAGTATAGCCCAGGATATGACCTATGCCTCCGATTCTGGGGGGTGTGGGTTCGAATCCGGTCCGGGGCGCATGCACCTCCAACTTTTCGGTTGTGTGCATTTTAAGAAATCAAATAAGACGTGTCTCATACGGTGAAGAAAAAACATCGTGAGGAAACCTGCATACCAGAGAATTTTCTTAATTCTCTACGTGTGTGAAGTCTAAAAATCTGCAATGGACCTGGTAGACTATTGGCCTAACCTACCTCATTCTGAGAGGAGACTCGAACTCAGCATCGAGCCGAATAAGGGAGTTGCTACTTATTAGCATGTGTATCGCAACATCTATACTAATATTATAAAGCTGTAGAGGTTGTTTGTTTGTTTGTTTGATTGAACGCGCTAATCTCAGGAACTACTGGTCCGATTTGAAAAATTCTTTCAGTCTTAGATAGCCCATTTATCGAGGAAGGCTATAGGCTATATATTATCCCCGTATTAGTACGGGAACAGGTACCACGCGGGTGACACCGCGCGGCGTCAGCTAGTTGCTAATAATGAGCATGCTTATTTTGGGCTTGCTTAAGAATCAACAGTCGTGCGATTTATGAGCATGCTACTTGCTGCGCGGGTCGAAGGGGGCGTGCTTTTAGCGCGTCTGAACAGGTATGCTTATTGAGTATGCTAGTCGATCAGCATTGCTATTCTGTATTCTTTTCACCTTCATCTCTCCCTGTCTAACACGATACTATAGAAGAGAGCGATAGATACAAATTAGCATGTGATGCAATGAGCATACTTAATAGCACGTTATTAGCATGCTATTTTAGAGCATGTGTAACAGTAACTTAATGTTGATAATGTATGGATAAATAAATAATAATAAAAAGCCTTTTATTTCGTACATAAGTAAATTTTACATAGTGAACATATAGTAGAACTAGGTTAATAAAATTTTAATTTTGTTACAAAACTAAAAAAAATACAATTTTTCTCAAGTAAGTTATATATAGTTTTTATGGAAAACACAAATATTATATCCGTTTGTATACAGCGAAGTACGTGTTTCCTACTCTTGCTTCGCTGTATTCCACACAGTACATTAAATACTGAGTTGCTTATATACTAGTGAATATAAAGGCCCCTATAATTTGTGTAGATCCTCCCACCGTGATTGGTTGCAACGTACAATCTTTGTGCGATCATTTCATACTTAAGTGTATCGTAATTTGATGCCGGCGCGATCAAGCAGCGAGTCAGTTCTACTTCTGACTTTCAGTTAAGGCCTAGAGCAAATGTATCGTCAAGCGATTATTTTATGGATGCTTTATTTGTTACTTTTTTGGTTTGGTTGGTTGCAAAATCGTCGCTATCCTGTGCATGGGCGGTGTCAAGTCCGGTAGATGCGTCGTCCTCATCGTAGCCGTAAGTGCCTGCGCCTGCAGGGTCAGCCACTTAGAGGAGCTCCCGAGGTAGGGGACGCCCGTTCGCTGGTCTATCGCAGTGTGGTGCGATAGACCAGATGGATGGATAGGATGAATTCCTCCACGGTGGGCGTCCTTGTGTCACGGTCTCAGACCAACTATTGTATAGGACCTGCCTCGCTAGATGTTACTTTTCTGTCAAAGTATATGATCAACGATCTAATGCGATTATAAAAGCTGTCTCTATAGAGTCGATGTTAAAGAGTTGTAATCGTGTTCGTCGGTTAAAGAGTTCCGTAAAAATACCTTTTTGTGTAGTTGAATGGTGTAAAAAACGGACAAAAACTTCTAGTTTAGTATAAGATATAAACCAAATCTAAGCTCGTTTTCCTCAGAAAATGACAGACAATTTTGTTTGCGACTATGAGTGCGATACAGGTCCTTCTATAATTGGTCTGAGGTCACGGTGGATGACGTCATTTCTGACGTACCTACCTCGGAGCTCCCGTGGCAAGGCGCAGACACTTGTTCTGTTGGTTTTCCAACCGGTTCTTTTGGTGCGCGGATATAACATCGCTCGATCTTGTGTGTGTTCGTGTCTACGCTAGGTGGCGCGACTTGTTTCCGTGAAAGTGGGAGTTATAAGGCGCTCGCCGTACCATTTGTATGTCGCTCTGACATTGGGTGAGCGTCTTCGTATTTTCTCTCTCAGACTACCCTCTTCCAGCTATATATTTAAAAAGCCGGCTGTATTAAAGAGTATTTGCTTACAAAATTAAACGTGTATGCTAATTTTAATGTTCGTATCTAAATAATACAAATCCTCATGTAGTTTTATTAAAAGAAAATCCCAACCGCAGTTCGCTTGGTAGTAGGGTTGCCAACATTTCTTAAGAAAAATATAGTATTTTTCAGATTTAGCCTTAAAGAATATAGTACCCTTAAAGGAAATACAGTATTTTACGAAATAAGCGAAAAAACACGTTTGTTTTTATAATAACTATAGCTATATATTTATACTTATTACGTTTTTCAAGACATTTTGTCTTAAGTAAATAAATGTTTTATTACGTTAAATATTTCGAAAACCAAAAGCTCATTATTTTAATCGTTAATTTTAAGTTCGAAATTCGATAAGATAGACATGAGACAAGTTTGGATTCGATGATAATGTTCTAGTTTTAAAAAAGGTGTTTGAAAAAGTTTGTGAAGTTGTTAAAAATATAGTATTTTTGCGTACTAGGTATATATTTCTTTGACATATATATAGCACGTACACCCAAAAAATAGTACAATCTATATTTTAGTATGGCTGGCAACCCTACCTGGTAAAGATAATTTTATTGCTTTTAAAATAAACGTGCATGGTTTTATGTACACCTAGTAGGCACCCTGCTGTTTCACCAGCGTAGTTCCTGTTCCCGAGAGAATACGGGGATAAAATATAGCTTACGTTATTCGGTGAAGATGTAGCTTCCTAATGGTGTAAGAATTTTTAAAATGAGTACAGTATTTTTTTTAATTAAATCGTAGTAAACCATACTAAAAATCATATCTTACCTTGAAACATTTCTTTTTTTATTATTTACAAGTTAGCCCTTGAATACAGTCTCACCAGATGGTAAGTGATTGTGCAATCTAACTTTTTAGGAGGAGGATGAAAATCCACACCCTTTTCGGTTTGTACACGACATCGTACCGGAACGCTAAATCGCCTGGCGGTACGTAGCCACGGCTGAAGCCCCCCCAGCCAGACCTGACCAATTAAGAAAACCTCCATCGGCCCAGCTGGGGATCGTACCTAGGACCTCCGTCTAGTTAAACCACTGCGCCATGAGGGCCTTCAAATTTTAGTTCAAGACTAACTATTCATAAAACTGACGATGAAGACAATCCTTGTCCTATTTGAGACATCCATTTTTTCGAATATAAAATGAGGCTATCGCAAACTTTGTTCGAAAAAGATTCAACTGAAAATGGAAAACGCATTGTAAATATGGTGCGATGTCGAGTACTTATTATGATACATGTCTTCCGATCGTACTAATTAATATTGTAATATTACAAACGATCGAAGTTTGCATAAATTACGAGTGTTAATTAAAACTTTTCCATGCAGTAATTGGCAGTAAAATATCAAAAACGTATTTAAGTGCGGACCGTAAACTGCAGAAGTGCAGAATAAGGCTGGAACGTAAAACATTTAGCTTATTGCGTAGTAAAATCGTGATTGGTGGGCCACACCTGTGCTTTGATGGTGAATAAGCTCTTCTTTGACCCCTGTATATGCCTACTTAACTACTTGTCTTGATCTCTGTGATAACTGAAAGACATGGCGATAAATTACTTGTTAATTATTTCCTACAAATAAACAAGATAAGAATATCATAAAACCGAAAAGGAAAACGTATCACAATACTTGGATACGAGATTATCGCCATGTGAAATGTCGAGTCAACTATTATTGTTTTGATAGTTGTTTCAGCCAATGGTCTTATAGCGAAAAACTTTGACCTTGAGAAGCTTTCGCTTAACTGCTGGGATCAAGGGTCGGATACAGAAGGCAGTGACTCTTGAGACGGCGCGTATTGTGAGGAGGTTCCTCACTCCGGAGCCTTGAACGCAGGTTGCTTGGGCACTCAAATGTCCCACAAATCCCGTCCCGTCAAATTTTTAATAGTGTTTTGTATTAAGTAATTTTTGAATAAACATTGTTATAAATTAAAAAAAAGGAAATATATTTAAATGATAGAGATAAAAATTGATGATACACCTTTTATAAGAATACAATAAGAACCTTAAGCTCCTTAGGTGTTAAGAAACGTGTAAAGGCGGCAAGAATACTCACTGCATTTCTGCATTGGACAGCCAGGCTATTATTTATTTTTATGTTACTTGTCCATATTCTTTAAATTAATAATTAGCTATCGATTAATTTTTAATTCATGCGAATTTTCATCAGGATAAGCTATTCTAACCTAATGAGAGACCCAAGCAAACCTTACATACAAAAGTACTACAAAAGCAGATTGGCCACAAAAGCTCTAGGTGGGTCAGTGGCGTAGCTAGCTAACCAAGGGCCCAAGTGTAAATAAAAAATGGGCCCCACTAATATTTAAGCCGATTTTTATTAAGTAAAAATATTATAAATACAAATATTTTAAAAAAGCTAAGCTACTTTATATTCAGCTATTTTTGGTGCTCTGTGCTGGGCAGGTAATAAAAATATTAATCAGATAAATTACAATTATTAATTACTTCATGTACGAGTAGGTATTGGGCAACAAAGCGAAATAGAAAAGATTAAAGTGTTTATTTTCGTTGCTATGATTAAAATCGGGTGTGCAATTTATCATATTTATTTTGAAAATGGGAGAAATTTACGAAAATTCAGTTCGATCGAGATTTCCTGGTAAGGAGTCGAGGGCTCCCTGAGTTTAAGGGCCTCGAACGTTGCACCGCCTAGCCCCTGGGTACGCCACTGAGGTGGGTTGTTAGAAGTGGGTAGACAACCCTCTTAATCTGTCCGTCACGTTTATTAAGGATATTTCCCCCCAGTCACCAATAAAAGTTTCGACTTCCTTTTATCTTCTTTGTCCTAATACTCGTTAGAACGTATCCGTAGAAATTTTATTGATCAAGGCAGTCAGGTTTTGCTAAGTTGTAGGCAATAGTTTTCTACTTAATATCAGGTTATTACGAAATTATGGTAAACGTTATTTACTTAATATTTGGATATTACAATATAATATAACATAAACAATATGTCGTAACGGCAGATAAAGTGTTTTTCAGATAGCATGGGTACGGTGGCAGTTCGTTTCACTCTTGAAAGTTTTAAAATACAAATTATGAAATAAGTTTCTCTAAGTCAAGGAAACGCGTGACGTTTGTTTTTTATGGGTTTCAAAGGCTTCATCACGCTGCTTGTAAAGACTCATTCTGTATGATCTTTATTCTGTGTCCATAATAATAAGGCCCTCCGTAACAATGACTAAAAAGTAAGTGTGAGCTTAGAATAGGCACTAAATTCAAAGCTAATTAGTCAGATGAGACACTTCGCACGTTATACACAAAACGACTAAGTTGATCTTCTCGACAGCAGATTTAGTTTTGTTATTTAGTTTAGTTTAATAACTCAACGTGTTTTAAGCTTGAGATGCATTAAACACCTTCTACACGATACGATTTGTATGGCGAACAAATTGTATTTGTTTCATCGGCAAGTTTAAAGCTTGTCCTCTTACCTTACCTAATCTTATCTTTGGTTCGCTTACTTGATCGCTTTTTGATACTGATAGCTACTCGTTTGGAATTTATAATATTTTCCAAGTAAGGTTAGCTTAGCGAGTCGTGAAGCTGCAGTGGCAATGGGTAGGCCACATAGTTGGACCGAGGACATCAAGCGGGTTGCGGGGAGTTGCTGGATGCTGGCGGCTCGAGACCGTTTTGTTTGTATCTAAGTCCATGCAAGAGGCCTATGTCCAGCAGTGGAGTCCATCGGATTTTAACCCAGATAAACCTACCGACCCATACATGGGTTCGTAAGAATAAAAAAATCTACTCTCATTATTTGATTTATTTAAACCAAGTTACACATTTTTTTAGAAACTTTAATAGATACCTGTTAATTGTAGTTCCAAGTAACGCAGTGAATTAATTATTTTCTTAGTGTTTCACGTGATTGAATATATTTTTATTGGATATTGTAAAACATGTCCTCAAAAAGGTAAGTTTATAATATACTAATTGTTATAATTTTAAAAATATAGAGGTAAAAATAGAAACTAAGTAACATTTCAGTATTTATGTTGAAAATAAAATAATAAAAACCTAACTTTTTGTCACTTTTATATGGCCGCAAATTTTATGAACCCATGTATGGGTCTGTCGGCACAACCATAATACATTGAAAGTTTTGACTGAATATTTTGTTTTTTCCTGTTTTAGATCAAAACTTTTATCAGTACATGAAATTTTGAACGAATTAGACAATGATGATAGCCCAGTTCCAGAATGCATAACATTTGAACCACCAGATAACGCTAATACTGCGGTTACTGATGAAGATTCAGGAGAAGAGGATAATATTGTTATACATGGTTATGTATAACAATATTATCCTGCCTGGTTCAATTTTACGTGCACCTACTGAAGCTATTTATGCCAATCAGACTGATTCTGAATCGGAGAGTGAAGAGATTTCTTTGGCTAGTTTACAAAAAAGATCTCGCATTGGACAGCCGAACTAGAAGATACAGTAGAGGAATCGACATCGACCAAATGATTTTCCTAGTTTCCAGCCCTTAGAAGGCCCCAGAAATATGTTACGTTCTCCAATAAACTATTTTGACCAATTATTCAATGACGAAGTTATAAATATGCTTGTGGAATATACCAATTTGTATGCTTCTCCAAGTGCCCCTTGCCATCCAACCAGGCATTCAAAAAAACTAACCGTGGAAGTTTTGCTTACAAGGCAAGTCTAGAAGAACAGATACTAATTGTTTGCAAATGGAACGATAACAGTGTTGTTACCGTTGCGTCAAATGTGGAATATGTTGAGCCTTTACTAAAAACAAGACATTTCTCTGAACATTTGAAAAAATATGTATATGTTGACAGCCACATATTGTTATAATATACAACAAAAATATGGGAGGGCTTGATCGCTTCGACCAGAATATAAGCCTATACAGAACCAGCATCAGGGGTAAAAAATGGTATTTCCCTTTATTTTGTCATAGCATGGATATGGCGCTTCATAATTCTTGGCAAATGTTTCGTGTTGATGGTGGAGAACTTGATCACCTGGGTTTTCGCAGATCTGTTACAAGAGCCTTATTGGAAACATACAGAAGGTGTGAAAAACGTGAACCTTGTCCTGCACCTAAAGGTCACCTTGAAAATGTACGACATGATAACATCGGTCACCTAATAAGCTATGCAAGATTCTGAAATGCAAAGTATGTAAAAGAAACTGCAATAATATTTGCGTGAAGTGTAATATACGTTTGCATCCTAAAGAGTGTTTTCTTAGTTATCATTCAGTATAAAATTGTTACTTAAATTTTAAAAACTTAAATTTTACTAAAACAATAATAAATGTACTTTTATGCAATAAAAAGTATTTTATTTGTGCCTCCATACGCTGTTCAACACTTAGTAGTAAATAGTATATGTTTTGCCGACCGACCCATATATGGGATGTCATTTTCCAGCTTTTCCGAGGGACACTAATTTTTTTTATTATTTTTCCTGAAATACTAAGGCAATAATTAAGAATATATAAAAAAAACACAGCTTTCTAAGACAAAAATAGTTTCAGGCTTATCTGGGTTATTAATGATGAAGTAGTCTGATGAATTGTTTTTATGTCACTCAATGAACATGCAAAGTAAAACGTAGTATTGTTAAACAGGCTCGGCTGACTGATGGATGGACACTGAAAGAGATCAGGTGTAGGACTGAGTGTTTAACGTAGTCTCCGGGGCACGTTAAAACAACTTAATAGGTGTGCGTATCGTAATATTTTTTCCATCGCTTAAGATTGTGTCTTTGCACTAGCAAAAGCACGCCAACTTTCCATTTAAATTGACCTCTTCGTCAATATTAAGTCCGACCATAGGGAATATTTAACATGAATAAATATATACCCACAGCCTAACATAGAACTTCCTTTGAGCTCACTGGAAATTATTATTTAATACTTCAGTTCTGTAGGAGCAGAAAAATTAAATGGAGATTCCGACGCACGTACGTTTGAATTGAAACAACATTGTCGGTCAATTAGGTCTCCAATCAAGTTCCAACGTCTGTAAGGAACGTTAATAATACGACAAAGTATTCGCGCGCACACACTTGTACACTTTCATCTTCATAATCCAAACTGATGCTTCTGTCAATGTTATTCTGTAATTCTAGATAAAGTGATAGTATTATTGAAATGCGTATGAGATTGAAAATACTATTTCGGCAAATCTAGGGTCCTTCTGTAACATAAGATTTGGAGCGTCGCAATGTCGCTTGCCTGTCGGTCTTTTACCGGATTTACTTGTTCCTACTTCTACCTTCTACTACAAAACAGCGATACGTTGTAAAGGATGGCATCCCTAAGTTGTTGAAATCCAGACGAACCGCAACAAACGTTTCGCCTTAATATTCCTTATCCGAACTACAAAGGTGTGTTATCGCCGCGTTGCAACGACTTATGGTACGAACGACTTCAGTGTGCTCGTGGCGTTCGACCCGTCCACATATCTTTTTGTGTAATCCTTTATGGGTTACTTGGGTTAGGTGGGGAGAGTGACTTGAGTGGAAAAGGGGAGTGTTTGTTAACAGCCAAAGGCGCCTTTAACCCTACACACAATGTTCACAAGTTCGTGACTTCACTCAAGGTCAATCTCTGCCATTCTAGGGTCTTATTTTGGTTACAGTTTGATTTGTTAATTAAGTTGTCCTGACAAGCGTTGTGAATCATAACCTTTGTTCGACATTAGTTTTCTTATTTTTGTAATCACTTCTGAGTCCGCTAAAAGGTGTGGAACGATCTTCCGGCATCCGTGTTTCCTGGCATCTACAACCTAAACACCTTCAAGGCAAGAGTGATTAGGTCCTTTCTAGGCAAGCGAGCAAGTCATATGATTGTATTCAAGCGTAAACCATAAAAAGGTCCTTATTGGATGTGCGTAGGTAAATGGAGAAAGAGTTTAAGAAAGTTAAACCTATGTCTAACACATTTTAACAAGGTATTTAAGGATAATTACGCCGTTATCTCGATATTACAGTAAGAGATCAGTGGCGTAGCTACCATGGGGCTAGGCGGTGCAGTGCCCAGGGGCCATTAAGCTCAAGAGGCCCTCGAATCCTTACCACAAATTCTCGATCGAACTGAATTTTCGAATAATTGTTAATTCAAGCCAAGATTTTTTATCGATTAAATAGTAAAACATTAATGCTGTGTATTCAGAGTAAGTAAGCTAATGTCAATTAACTTTTTAGAACTGGAGTGGTTAAGTTTTTTTGATTTTGTTACCACTCATATTAATTGTTCTGTCTTGATGATTGACCTTAACTGCAGTAAATCATGACAAATCTATAGATATCGGCTAGTCATTGTACAACGCGAAATTTTAGTTTACTGTTTAGATAGTAGTGGGGCCCTATTTTTAACCGACTTCCAAAAAGGAGGAGGTTCTACGTTCGGCTGTATGTATGTTTTTTTTTTTTTTTTTTTTTTTTTTTTTTATGTATGTCCAGCGATAATTCCGTCAATTGTGGACCGATTTTGAAAATTCTTTTTTTGTTTTGAAGGGTTTACTTTCAGGGTGGTCCCATTTTTTTCATGTCAGGATCTGATGATGGCATCCTGGAGAAATTGAGGGGAACTTTCGAAAGTTGTAGAGACGGCTAGTGCGTTTGTTAGTGTTTCCATAAGGTATTTTAAGCCACTACAATTTTATGAAGGTTTGGAGTTGGTCTGATGATGGAGCCGAAACACAGACGATGGAACTCGTCAAGGATTTACAGCAGTCACCTTTTGTTTGGGCTTGATTAATTTGTATTGATGAGTACTTTCCACCTATATGGGTTGTGACTGTATTAAGGGTCTGGTGATGAAGACGAGGGACAGTGAAGAGAACTCCTCGACGGTTCACAGTAGCTACCTTGTGTTTGGACTTGATAAATTTGTATTGATGAGAACTTTCCACCTAGATGGATTGTGACTGTATTAAGGGTCTGGTGATGAAGACGAGGGACAGTGAAGAGAACTCCTCGACGGTTCATAGTAGCTACCTTGTGTTTGGACTTGATAAATTTGTATTGATGAGAACTTTCCACCTAGATGGATTGTGACTGTATTAAGGGTCTGGTGATGAAGACGAGGGACAGTGAAGAGAACTCCTCGACGGTTCACAGTAGCTACCTTGTGTTTCTACTTGATAAATTTGTATTGATGAGAACTTTCCACCTAGATGGAATGTGACTGTATTAAGGGTCTGGCGATGAAGACGAAGCGCAGTGAAGAGAGCTCCTCGACGGCTCACAGTAGCTACCTTGTGTTTGGAATTGATAATTTTGTATTGATAACAACTTTCCACTTAGATAGGTTGTGACTGTACACACGCAGTAGGTATGCTAACACTAAAAATGAAAAAATAAAAATTTTAATAAAAAAAATTCAACCGACTTCCAACTCGAAAATTAACCTAAACTAAAAAGCAAGAAATAACTTCTTACCTATGTGCTACCTTCTGATCAGTTTGAAGGCGGTGCCAATCCAGTGTCATGTTTTAATTAAAGCCGTTTCTGAAAGAACCACAGAAATTTTGTAATTTAAACGGCTTGAATTAAAACATCACTGGCTTGGCACCGCCTTCAAACTGATCAGAAGGTAGCACATAGGTAAGAAGTTATTTCTTGCTTTTTAGTTTAGGTTAATTTTCGAGTTGGAAGTCGGTTGAATTTTTTTTATTAAAATTTTTATTAAATTTGCACCCGGGCCCTTGGTTACCTAGCTACGCCACTGTGAGACATATAGAACTCACTCTATCGAGTTATAACTACGTAAACATCGTTACGGATTATAGCTTGGCAACTTCGTTCGTAACACTCCCGATGGACCGCGCGGGCCGGGGGGTCTGTAGCGATGAATGAAAAACCGACGACCTATGTACCTCACTTCCCCGCACGCACGATTTCACACCCACGCAGTCTTTCCCCTCGTCGCCCGCATATCATGGGAGTGTCATCAACAAACTTGCCAGATTATAGCGCTGGTAGCGCTACTGACTTGTGCCTTCAACTTTTTTCTACCGACTACTAAAGATTCCTAAACTCGTTAGTTAGAGAAGAAAGAGAAATTTTCGTCATGGTTAAAATATATTCGATTTGTTTCTTTCGCATTATATTTTTTCATATTTCGTAAACCAAGAAATTAAAAAATACGCTGTCTTTTCTGCCATAATTTGAATAAACAAATTGAATGACTTTGTTTCTTTAATTTTAATTTAAAACAATAATTAAATATAAAATTTACTTCTAGTTAGGTTAAATATACTCGCATAAATCCTTATACCTAATGAAATTAGCGAAGATCATAAACAAAATATTTGTTTTATATCATTTTGTTCAATTGAAAACGCCTATCACGCGGGCTAAATGGTCTATAGAATGCGTTATCCCTTTCATGCTGGCACTTACAAATTAGTTCATTAATTATGTGGTCTATGTTATTAACTTTAATTGAACATCGCAAATTGATACACTTATGACAGAGCTTTTGTTTTTCGTTCGAAAAAATTTAAAGCGTTAAAGCTAAGCATCCACAATATACTTATTAACCTAACTAGCGGACGCCCGCGACTTCGTCCACGTGGAATGGCGCAGTGGTATGCGCGATGGATTTACAAGACGGAGGTCATGGGTTCGATCGCCGGCTGGGCAGATTGAGATTTTCTTAATTTGCCCAGGTCTGGCTGGTGGAAGGCTTCGGCCGTGGCTAGTTACCACCCTACCGGCAAAGATGTACCGCCCAAGCGATTTAGCGTTCCGGTACGATGCCGTGTAGAAACCGAAAGGGGTGTGGTTTTTCATCCTCCTCCTAACAAGTTAGCCCGCTTCCATCTTAGACTGCATCATCACTTACCATCAGGTGAGATTGTAGTCAAGGGCTAACTTGTAAAGAATAAAAAAAAAGGAATTTAGTTTTTCACAAATCCCTCGGGAACCATGGATTTTTCCGGGATAAAAAGTAGCCTATGTGTTAATCCATGCTATAATATATCTCAATACCAAATTTCAGCTAATTCAGTTATGTGGTCGAGGCGTGAAAGAGTAACAAACATTCATATAATTAAAATCATCAGTTTTCGCAAATCTCGGGAAACCATGGATTTTTTCGGGATAAAAAGTAGCCTATATGTTAATCCAGAGTAAAATTCATTTCCATTCCAAATCGCTTCAGAAGTAGCGGCGTTAAAGAGTAACAAACATCCAAACATCCAACAAAATTTCGCGTTTATAATATTAAGTAGGATGTGTAATTTCAGTTGTGTAAAATAGTATTTAGATTGTAAATATATATATACAAGTCAGTAATTAAAAAAATAGAAAACCCCAAATATCCAGTCAATCTTTGCTTTTTATGTATAAATTAGTAAACATTAACCTTATTTACCCGAACATATGATAAAAATCATCATCCCCATTACAAAAACTCTAGACATATATTAAAAAACCGGCCAAGTGATTGTCGGGCCACGCGCAGTGTAGGGTTCCGTAAATTAATTTATCATTTTTATCCCTTATGTATGGCACATAAAAATTTTAATAAATAAATTCAACCGACTTCCAACTCAAAAATTAACCTAAACTAAAAAGCAAAAAATAACTTCTTACCTATGTGCTACCTTCTGATCAGTTTGAAGGCGGTGCCAATCCAGTGTCATGTTTTAATCAAAGCCGTTTCTGAAAGAACCACGGAAATTGTGTAATTTAAACGGCTTGAATTAAAACATCACTGGCTTGGCACCGCCTTCAAACCGACTGGAAGTCGGTTAAAAAATACCGATAACGATACCTTACACCATGACAAAGACGATTCATTTGGACGGATTTTTACGACCGCTAATTTGTAATTGTGATAAATGATGTGTAGATAGATGTGTGTAAGGTTGTTAATAAATCGCGTAAGAAGATAAATTGAAACTAAGTGCGTTTTCTTTTGCTTGTGCTATGTTCTTCACGCCCTATTACGTTGTTTGCGGCTTCGTCCTAATGGTGTAACAGCTCATTTCACATGATAACTTGCAATAGATTTATAAGCCGTCTATAATTGTATATTATGAAGAAGTTATTCTATATTTAGGGTTACGTACCTACCTTAAAAAGTAATAAAAACCGGTCAAGTGCGTGTCGGACCACGCGCAGTGTAGGGTTTCGTAGATTAAGTTAGCACTTTAATTCCTTAAGTATTGCACAAAAGTACCGATAACGATACCCCACACCATGGGATAGACGATAAAAAATTCAGACAAAAACGCAGATTTCGACACTCTCAAGGAACCAAAAACATATCTGTACCCGTTGAAATAAAAGTATGAAATACAACATCGTTATAGACCACAAGAAAAATAAAACATCTTAAAACTATACATTTGTAATTAATTCTTAATAACAGGAGGTCTGAAAATCGAAAAAAGCTCGGCAAAAACAGCGCAATTCGATTCTCTGTATGATCCTGTGGAACCCTCGGTGATTGAGTCCGATTCGCACCTGTCTGGTTTTTATTTTATTTACAACTAGCAGACGCCCGCGACTTCGTCCGAGTGAAACCCTACTACTAGACCTACTACTAGGGTAGTTGTAGAGTGGGAGTAAGGTATCTACCCTACTCCCACGCGACGGATGCTTAAAAAATGGAGTAACTTCTCCCGTTTTCCCAACATTTATCTTTCACTGCTCTGCTCCTTATCTTTCGTAGCGTGATGAAAAGTATACTATAACCTGTCCAGGAGTATGAAGAATAATTGTACCAAGTTTCGTTAAAATCCGTCGATTAATTTTTGTTTCTATAACGAACATACAGACAGACAGACAGAAAGACAGACAGACAGACGGACAAAAGTTTTACTGATTGCATTTTTGGCATCAGTATCGATCACTAATCACCCCCTGATAGTTATTTTAGAAATATATTTCATCTACAGAATTGACCTCTTTACAGATTTATTATAAGTATAGTAGATTACCTTCGGTTACTAGCTGTTGTTCTTTTAAAATCATATTTTTTTTGGTTTTGTAATCATTAAGTACATAAAATAATAATAAAAATTTACCAACCCGCACTGATCCAGCGTGGTTGGACTATTTAGCCTAACCCCTCTTATACTAAGAGGAGACCCTTGCTCAACAGTGAGTCGAATATGTTCACAAGAAGTAGAATTAATTATATAATAATTAATTTTACTTCTTGTGTGAAGATGAAAGCCGCTCCAATTGCCTTCAAGCATTTTTGTTACACTCCACCACACAAATACACACTTTACATTTTTGTTTAAATTTTATGATAGGCGATATTTAAAAATTATTCATTTATGTGTCGGGAACTACACTTTTCTCAAGATGTGAGGTGTAATATACCTACTTATCTATTGTTAAACATTTTTTTTAATACATTGGATCGATGGGGACTTTCACAATTTGATTATAATGGTGTCCTTAATGTTTCTCCCCTGTGCTGTAGTTTATTGTACCTACACTACCCATATTCGGCTCACTGCTGAACTAGTCTCCTCTCAGAATGAGAGGGGTTAGCCCAATGGTCTACCACGCTGGCCCAATGCGGATCGGCAGACTTCACTCACGCAGAGAATTAAGAAAATTCTCTGGCAAGCACGATTCACGATGTTTTTCTTTCACCATTTGAGACACGTGATATTTAATTTCTTAAAATACACACAACTGAAAAGTTGGAGGTGCATGCATCGGATCGGATTCGAACCCACACCCTCCGAATCGAAGGCAAAGGTCATATTCACTGGCATATCGCGGCGGAGGGTGAGGTTTGTGCCTATGTCCAGTAGTAGACGTCTATAGGCTGATAATGATTATATATGTGACGATATTTTTGAAATTCATAATCGAGTTGTTATGATATGACAATAGATAAAGATATATTATATACAGATGAGATAGCCGATAAGAGATTATACTCCTTATTTGCTTGAATATTTATTTTTATAGTGGCTACTCGAATTTTTGTTTGGCATGCAATGTATGAACCAAATAAATTACCTACGGCTGTCAAGGAAAGGTCGCGTCGGATACAAGATAAATTGACAAAATAATCACAACTCTTATTTTGTTTAAGAACATAAATTGTAAAGATAAAATTATTATTTATTGATGCCCCTTGCAGTTCACCTTGCACGGTTGACCATACCATTACCTATTTGACTAATAGCTTGCGATGGCCTGATCTTCCTAAATTTATAAAAACAGTAAGTTTGTCAATTCACGATCTCACCATAGGCCATCAAAATCGAGGAAGCGTATATTATTTACCTAGTTTTGTTAATTCTTTTATCATGGCCGTAGAAAAAGTAATGTATGCCACTGCATGTAATTAGCGATTGTAGCACTCGTTGTGCATAAAAGCACTCGTGCTACAATGTCCCCCATTGGATGACAGTGGCATAGTAGTACATTATGATATAACTGCGATGAGTTGAAAATTACAGCTGAGGCGATATTGCTAGCCGGAGCCGTAGCCAAGAGCTTGCAAGGAAGCAGAGGCTGTAATCATCAAAGCGCACGTATGTTATACGACGTTTTATAACATATTAGCGAGGAAGCACACTTTCACCACTTATTGTAAATGAATTTGCAGCTTAGCTTGTTTTCCTTATGATGAAATTTTGATACGCTATCGGACGATTTTTCGGGCACGAGGCTTAGAGTAGCCTTTTTTTGCTGCCTTTGGGACTTCTAGCGGTTTCGAATATATCACTATTTAAAATTAAAACAATACAGCGAAAGCGCGCGCAATATTTTTTTACTTTTTTACACATTAGCGAAGTGCGCACCAGCGCTTATTTTCAGGCAAAGGTTAGTGCCTTTGTTTCTAAAACAGCCATTGTTACCAAATTTATTTATTCATTCAAAATTAAAGAATCAAATGTTCGTTTATTACATTTTATGTCAAGTTAATTTTATTCATAATGTTGACCACTTAACTGACATAACAACTCTTTCCTAAGATTTTAAAAAGTAACTAACGCTCGTTTTTAGACGAATGATAAGCCGTGCGTTTTATTTTTTATTTAATTACGATAACGCACAAGACAGTGCGTAATAAGATACATTACTATATTGAAATTGGTGAAATAAGAGACACTTTACGAGCAAAAGTGTTATAAATAACTATTATTGTTCACCAAAAACAAGAAATTAACTCAAACTAATGTACAATTGGCGGCCTTGAGTTGTCTATGATACATATAATGGTAGAGACATGGGCTGACCAACTTTCAGATTTTATAAAATGAGGATGGTCTGGCTTACACTGGCTGTCGTTCTATATTGGTTACATGACATTTCAACGTTGTAATATACGGAAGATTAGCGTTACGAATTTACAGCGTTTTCTTTGCCTTGTACTGTTAGTTAGTTACTAACAAGTATTGACAACTTTATTTATACGCTCTCTCGTTTTTTCTCCCGCTGTCAAATGACACTAATATTTTTTTTTAGACATAGAATGATAGTCCATTGTGAAGATTACCTTGGAAAATTATAAGGCAATAATTTTTGTTTCCAACCAATATTCTGAATTTATGATTTTTGTGCTATTAACTATTAGGTACTTCCTGATGAAAATTATTTCCTTGACGCTGGGACAGACTTCTTAAAATCACATCAGGATATTTATTTTTTATAATCTTTAAACCTCTTGACACCTCTGTGTCTATACCACTTGGCTTTCTCCAAGTACTTGTCATGTCATGGTACCAGGGGCGTAACTACCGCCGTATTAAATTTAAAATTAGATATATAGGCATTTTCTTTGTTTATTTGATCCTACACTCGTACAACAAAACTATTATATCTTGTGTTGTATGCTACAAGAAACATTTTGGTACCTATATTAGTTTGTGAATAATTAAGAAGGCTCAGAGTCACACAGCGGGCGTTGGAACGAGCTATGTTAGGAGTATCTGCGTGATCGACTCAGAAATGACAGAGAACCGCAGAAGAACTAAAGTCACCGACATAGCTCAACGAGTCGCGAAGCTGAAGTGGCAATGGGCGGGGCACATATTTTGAAGAGCCGATGGACGTTGGGGTCCCAAAGTGTTGGAATGTCCCCGCACTAGTAAGCGCAGTGTTGGCCGACCCCCCACCAGGTGGACTGACGACATCGAGCGAGTCGCAGGGATTCGCTGGATGCAGGTGGCTCAGTATCGTGATGTTTGAAAGTCCCTACAAAAGGCCTATGTCCTGCAGTGGACGTCCATCGGCTGATATGATGATGATGATGATGATGATTACTTTGTGGTGAAAGAGTTAGGAGTAGGTAAAACAAAAACTAAAGAGATTTTTCAGGATTTGCCGCTCATCTATTGGGCCCCTCAATTTATTTTGATACAGGGCCTCTTCTAGGCAAGCTACGCCACTGCATGGTACAAGGATCGACCACTGACTTTAGCAGTCAAGGATCGACCACAGATATGTTAGTGGATTGTGGAGCAAATGCCCAAGTGGTACACCCGCATTCATGAACACCGATTAGGTCAATAGCACCTGGATCTCGGCCAGTATTACAAATAGAAACTCCGAAGTTGTGGCTTTGGTCAAGTGTGTATTTTAAAATCCATGCTTGGCCCCGTGTATGCAGCCTTGCCTTGGTTACCTAGTGGTCAAAGGAAGTGACGTCACAAAATAGACGACAGCGTTTTTGAAAAAAAAATATTAAATACATAATTTTTAAATTAAGTTTTATTAAAGAAATACTAAACTCATATCAAATTTAATAATGTTTCAATTAAATTTGATATGAGTCAACTTCTCTATTAAGCCTTTAACTCCACAAATGAGAGACTGGATATATATATTATAGCGGACGCCCGCGACTTCGTCCGCGTAAATTTCGATGTCAACTTTACTACTACCCCTACCCTACCCTACCCCTACCCTACCACTACCCCAACCCTACCCTACATCTACCCTATCTCTACCCCACCCTACCCCCACCCTACCCCTACCCTACCCCAAACCTACCCCTACCCTACCCCTACCTTACCTACACCCTACCCCCATCCTACCCCTACCCTCCCCGTACCATATCCCTTTCCTACCCCTATCCCACCCGTACCCCTATCTCACGCCTATCCTACCCCTACCCTACCACTTCCCTATCCTACCCGTACCTCTACCCTACCACTACCCTACCACTACCCTAAACCTACCCTACCCATACACTACCCCTACGCTTCCCTACCCGTACCCTACACTACCCTGTAACTTCTCTATCTTACTCCTACCCTTAGCAAAATCGGTCCAGTCCTTCGAGAGTGGTGGTATGACCAAGAGAAATAGAGACTTCTATGCTAATAATATAAAGAGGTAAAGTTCGTGTGGTTGTAGGAGGTAATCTCTGGATCTACTGGACCGATTTGGAAAATTGTTTTACCAATAGAAAGTTACGTTATTTGCGAGTGTTATAGGCTATGTTTGATCCCCATATTCACACGGGAACGGGAACTACGTAAATTAAAGCGCCGGGCGTCATGTAGCGGAATTTCTGCGTCTTTTAGAAATTTTGTATTATCTCCGAAACTATTTAGGTCGTTAACATACTGTAACGGGCAAATCTTATCTCCATAATATCCTTGTGATTATTAAATAGTTTATTTTAATAAGGATTAAAGTTTAGTTGTATAAATAATGACGTAAACCTAAGTATATAAAATTAATAATTTTTAAAACACAAAAGGTACTATATCTGCTAATATATAGAAAATAGATATATAGTGTCGCGGACTTTTTTGTAGAACTTTTATAGATACATAAAGTCTCCATACATTAATTTCGATTTTACACAATAGTTAAGGCAGCGCATGCGAATAAGTCTGTTTAAGAGGATTTTCAGTCCGACCTGTATGACAAAAACTGTGATAACTCGGCTAATATTTATGATACCAATATAAAATATAGCCTATAGCACTCCCCGATAATGTAGCATTCTACTGGTGAAAGAATTTTTGAAATCGGACCAGTAGTTCCGAAGATTACCCAATTTAAAAAATGTGACAAACTTACAAACTTACAAACTTTACCTCTTTATAATATTAGTATAGAAGTATAGATTAGCGAGGTCTTGTATATAATAATTTGTACTTAGAATATTGTTGTAGGTACTCACGGATATAATAAGTAAGCGCCAAGGAAAGGCTTTCCTTTTCTATGGTTGTATCCACTCCTATAGGAAAAATGAATAATTGTGTATGAAAATTAATATCGGTCATTTGTCTTGTTCTTGACCTAGTCTAACCTTTCGAACCGAATCACAGAAAAAGAACAATGCTTCGCATACCAACTCTTATCATCTGTCACATAGAGCTCTACTAAGAAAGTTCCTTGAAAACTCTTTAGATTATTTATGGACCACAGTCAGTAAACCAGTGCCTGTAGCCATGTGGCACATCAATTCTCTTTCTACAAACGCTAACGCTTCGAAAAGTAACATAATAATGTATGGTAATTACTAATTTTGACGGCCTCCGTGGCGCAGTGGATTTACAAGACGGAGGTCCTGGGTTCGATTGAGGTTTCCTTAATTGGTCCATCTTAGATTGCTCATCACTTACCATCAGGTGAGATTGTAGTTAAGGGCTCACTTGTAAAGGATTAAAAAAAAAATAATGAACTTGATCACGTGACCTATCGATAGTAAATGTCAGGCCCAGGGCATTTCTAATTCAGGGTACCTCAGAAGTAAAGAACTGTAAGACGCACGTTCCGATCTTCTGTGACGTAACGCACGCACCGTGTTGAATGCGACGCACACAAACAAGATCGCCGCACCCACACACGGCAAAGCGGTGTGATTACGCGAGTTTGCACGAGCGTACGTAGCATGCGATCGGATGGAAACGCTACGATACGACGTGAGGCGTATTTTGACAGACGCAAGACGAGCGCCTTTATTAGCGTGCAGAAATCGTTAATTGATAACAAATCTGGTCAGGAATATAAAAATCCTGGTCTTGGGGTCATCGCTGTCAGTTTTCCCAATACAATCTTGATGCTAGTAGTAGTTTAGTTTTTCACAACATGGTGAACTTTAATAAGTTGATGTAGTAGTGAATTATATTTCTGCTAGTCATCGTTTCTGCTTTCTTTTGTCTAATAGACTGAATGATGTAATCATCATAATCTTTAATAATATCATCATTATCATCACTATCATCATTGTTATTATCAGTTGATGGACGACCATATAAAGATCCTTATCACGGTCCTGAGTTGCCTACATCTAATGGCTCCCTGCAACCCGTTTGATGTCAGTCCCTAAAGTATTTTATCGAGCATCACTGCTTTTTGGGGTATGTTGTAATACTTGTGTAAAATTGCATTACTTAAGTGCTGTGTTAAAGAAAGAAGAAAGCAGAGTCCTGCTTTCATAGATCTTCTTCAGAGATATTCTCAATAGAATCTAGAAATACCTTCTGAATCGGTAATAATTTATAGACTGATAGATTTGACCTATCAAAAGCGCTTCTATAGAAGTTTACTTGAAATAAACGAATTTGTTGATTGTCTTGTGTTATTTTGTATAAAAGACACTGAGCACCAAAGTCAAGATACCTACTGTATAAGATTCTAGATTGGAAGATATAGCATTATTTGATTGGAAGTTATAGCATTATTAATTATAATATTATTAGTTATTAGAAGTTATATATTCTCTCTTAAACGAATCCAATAAACTGATTGTAATTCTTAATCTTACTGGCTCCACTGAAAATAAAACATTATTTAATTAAATATTCATAATGTCTACTATTTACGTCATTAATCATTGCATTATAATGCTTGTTTATGAAATGAGTGTCTACCTGTTTATGTTTCAATTCTTTTTTTGGCAAAAAATTGATTTTGCTAACGATATGTATAACTTTAATTTGCATCATTTAATTTATCAAGGTTTTATCTTAATTATTACTGATCAAGACTTATCTATCTTTCACTTTCATTAGCCACAATGCATTATTTCTGTTCTCTCTCTTCTCTTCCCCCATTCTTTCAAAGTTTTGCATTGTTAAATTCGAAATTTTCGAAATAATTGGCATGTAAATAAAAACTCCATCATATTTATAAGTCAGTAAATATTAACATACCTAATTTGATTTGTTATTCTAATAAGTATTTTCATATTCTAATAGTATACGAGTATAGACATAGTATACATTTTTGTTTATTGTTTTATAGTTCTTATAAAAAGTTATGAGATATTATAAAAGTTATCGTAAGCTACGAACGGATTTTTAAACGGTTAACACTCTAAAAGATAAATAGGCATAGGTACTAATCTCACTTTGAACATGTAAAACTTTGCTGAAAATAATAATACTCCACTTAACATCTCACTTAAAAGTAAAAGTTTATTCACTTCGTAAAAACAGCAAACTAAAAACTAAAATAAAGTTAAAAAAAAGTAATGGCTTCACTCTACTGTACTTCAGCCGTCTCTCCACTTTCTGCCGCCCTCTTCTAGCCTCTCCACTCCGCCGTTACATATTCATGGACAGTTTTTAGTAATTTCAGTGGTGTTTCTCTATTGTCGCTTTAGTTATTGCTTTCGCTTTTGATCTGGCTTCATCTGTTTTAGAATAAGCAATAACTGACGACTTTCTAGTGTTATCTTTTGATGTAGCAAATAGCTATAGTTAAATGAGTTAGTACTAGTATTAGTAGAATAGATATTAAAAAAGTTACTTTAATATATTTTGTTTACCTTTTACCTTTCGAGGTTTTTACTGATTTTTTATTGAATGTAATACTTTGGTGAATTATGTTTAAGATGTAAATGGTTTCATAGACGATTGCGAAAATAGTATCAAGTGGGTAAGCTACTTAATACGCTACCTTTATCATGCTTTATCATTAAGTAGATACCTACTTACTTTATTAAGTAAGTACGTGTCTTCTTAAGATTATCGATATAATGTAAGATTATCGATACATACTTACTTAATCTGCAGAGCGTTTACCAAATCAGGAAACATATCAACTTTTTATCTTTTATGCATGTAGGTAGGTACGTATTTCGTTGCTACAAAGTAAAAATGTAGAGCGTTTTCAATCGCTCAACATTTCACTACTTGAATGAAAAACTGTGTTTCAGTATAATAACTGTGCAGTGGAATTATATCTGCGGTATTCGCATGGAAAGTGATTAAAACCTTTTAGGTTCGTTTATATTTGTGTCACATCCAGTACTCTATAGAGCTAGGGAATGCACACTTGCATCGTGCACAGCAATAAATGCAGTAGCGCGGCGAGGTGGGGCGCGGGGCGGGGCAGTGCAGCCGGCGGCGGGCGGCGGGCAATCATCAGTCGCATCGTGACCGCGCGTCGCGTTGTGTGTCGTTCCGGTCCGCGTGCGAAATACATCGCGACCACGGCCGACACTAACGGCGACATGGTGTCCGTGGGCCCGTGGCGGCGCCGCACGCCCGACGAATGCGACGAGCGCTCCGACCCCGGCGCCTCCAGCTCGGGCGTGCCGCGCGCGCCGCCCAACTGTGCGCGCTGCCGCAACCACCGGCTCAAGATCGAGCTGAAGGGCCACAAGCGGTACTGCAAGTACCGGTACTGCACGTGCGAGAAGTGCCGGCTGACGGCCGACCGGCAGCGGGTCATGGCGCTGCAGACGGCGCTGCGGCGTGCCCAGGCGCAGGACGAGGCGCGCGCGCGGGCGCGGGGCGGCGGGCCCGACCCGCGCCTGGAGCTGGACCGGCCCGAGCCGCCCGTGGTGAAGGCGCCGCGCAGCCCGCCGCCGCCGCCGCCGCGCTCCTTCGGCTCGGCCAGCGGCGACTCGGTGCCCGGCTCGCCCGGCGTGTCGCCGTACGCGCCGCCGCCGCCGCCCTCGGCGCCGCCCGTGCCGCCCATGCCGCCGCTCTTGCCTCCGCAACAGCCCGGTTAGTGAATGCATTTCCTTAGTGATACCTTATCAGGACGAAACGATAAGCGTCTAGTGCATACCAAACTGAAATTAATTCTTAGTGTTTAATGTCACCATGAAGAAGATATTTATCCCACAGATCGTCTAATCTAACTCTCTTATAAGTATACTTTAGCTGTTCCCACACTTGTAAATAATCTGGTTTCCCACATTAATCTAAAGAATTAAAGATTGTAACTGATATAAGAGGCAGTGCAGGCACGCTACATCTATAAAATTATAACACATCAATTTATTTATGTACTAACAACTGATGTACCTAATTTACTCGAAAATTACTTGCCCTAGATCTAAATAATAAAACTCTATATTGAATAATATCAGCATATTTACATAGAAGTGAAAGCAGTATCAAATGGGCGTCTATAGCATTAAAACGCAAGTGAAGCTACCGTAAGTGAACACAATCACGCTACCTACCTATTTCTAAAGAGTAATTTGTATTAAAATCGTGAGGATCGCTCGGTCGGCGGCTCGATGAGACGGTTACATTATTATGAAGGTAGTTTTAGCTTAAAAAGTCACTTCTCATTTGTAATTAGTTTTGCCAGACGTGAAGAAATGAGATGTGCCATCATCAGAAGCGGGGCCTTCTGCTTTTAACACTTTACAATATACGTACGATATTTTTATAACTCGCAAGTGCGAGTTTCAAACTCACCTCTATCTCTCTCTGTTTAACACGATACTATAGAATGAGAAAGATAGCGGTGAATTTGAAACTCGCACTTGCGAGTTATACAAAACATCGTTAGAGAATAGCCGTGCAGCTTTTATTACATGGATCACGCTTCTTATCCACCCCATGATACTCAACAGTGTTGCCTAAGGCATATGACGCTAACCAAAGATCCGTTTAATCAATTATACTTAATAATTGATTAAACGGGTCTTTGGTCAGCGTCATTCAATTTCATTTTCATCCAACTCCTAACAAGTCATGTCGCTTCCATCTTTAACCAAGTGAGATTGTAGTCAAGGGCTAAACTTGTGAAGAATAAAAAACAAAAGTTCCACCAACTATAACTTAATTACCTACCTACTTAAAATAATAATACAAACTTAATTCCGCCATAATTTAAGTAAATCTGGCAACACTACGCTTGTACTACAACATAAATAAAACATAATTAATTTCATGTAATGAAATCATTAATTAGGTTTATAGGTGTAAAGGTCTACTGAACAAAGTTGAAATATACAAACACACATATAAATATATATAAATACAAAGAAAACGCAAAACTATCATCCTATTATAATTATGTTTAATGTATTTAAAATTACCTCTCTATGAATAATACAGGGTGTTCTGTAATTTGTGGATCGCAACGCACATGGGAGATATACCACAAAAAAATAATCAATTAAGTTTTTGGATAAATAATCGGTAGGGTGACCAAGTTAAATACATTTTCGGATTTTTTCAAAATTTTCTATCTTCAATAACTGTTTCAAACTGTTGACGCTGTAATTAAGACTTTTGTCAAATATTGGGAATGCATTATGATACCTACTATTTTTATAAATTAATGTTTTATTTGTTTTGTTAAGTTATTAAGAAGCTTTGAGTGAATAGATTATTATTTTTCTTTCATTAAAATGACACGATTAAAAAAAATGTCTTGTAGGAATAAAAATCATTCAAACCAAAGAGGACCACATTATAACTTTTTTCTTCAAAGTCATCCATACTTACTAATGCAGTATTGAATTTTGAGACACAAAATTTTATAATACAGGTATCAAAAAAAAAAATCAAAAATTCATTTATTTCAAGTAGGCTCAATATACAAGCACTTTTGATACGTCAGTTGACTATTTGTAAAGATTCTACCACCGGTTCGGAAGGCAGATAGGTATTAGTGTACATATTATTATGACACTAACAACCAATCATAAACGTCATGCTACGATAATAATTATAATTTCACAGAATGTAGTCATAATAGTGTGATTGAATTTGAGAACACAACAGAAATTTTTTTAACTTTAGAAAATAAGAGAGAAAATTTAATACACCCATCTAGTGAAATCTCGTGACGAGCAAAAATTAAAATAACCCTTCTTGGCGGTCGGAATAACATAGAATCTATCATTTGGCCTAATTCACATAATTTGAATTACATTGACTGAGGGATAAATAAACTGTACATTGTATAGTTGCGATGGGACGAATGAGATCGATATTTTGCTTTATGTACAGCAGCCGCTATTGGTTGACTAAGTATTTTTCTTTCGTCGTCAGATAAAATTGACGGATCGTAGGCCTATTAGCTCACCAGAGATGCGCGCTAGGAGATAACGAGATAATATCCGCATCTCGCTCTCTTTGGTCCCATAGCAATGATACATTAATTATGCTGTCTCTTTCGCGACAAATACAACGTCTTCTTAGCGCGCATCATAGGCCTACAAGCTATAGTATTTTTTGGTGAGATCGGTCTTAAGATATTTTTTAAAAATATGTTTAATTCAATTAAGATGAAAAGAATCTCAAAACATCATATTTCATACAGCTTATTTATCACAGATTCAATGTAATTAAAATTAAGTAATTGAAAAATAACAAATGACATATTTTTGATTTTTATTTTTAATCTAAATAAATAATAAATACTAACTCATATTTTAACTATTAGGACTGATAATTTTGAAAATTCATGCATACGACTATAAATGTTTAATTGATGACTATAAATGTTTTAGTCTATGCACCAAGTTTCATTAATAAAACATGAAAGATTTTTATTTTTACATTATTATTTTTAACCAAAATTGGTAAAATTTTTTAAAGTTTTCACAGCACAATTTGAGTCGTGTTTTAATATACAGGGACTACACAGCGATCCCCAAAAGGGGTAATAGTAGGGATTATTAGCTATCAAATTGCAGTAGGTTTTATGGAGCAAAAATGTAGGGCCGATTCCGGAAAAAAGCCTTTTCTTCTTTTTTTAAGAAATGTGGGTTACTCTACTTCAAAGTGGATTATAAAATTAAACTTACGTTTTTAGGGTTCCGTAGTCCACAAGGAAGCCTTATAGTTTCACCATGTCTGTCTGTCCGTCCATCCGTCCGTCCGTCCGTCTGTCCGCGGTTTATCGCAGAGACTATTATTACTAGATAGCTGTAAATTAGCATGAGTATGTAAATTAAAAATGTGAACAAAGTCGTACAATAAAATGTTGATAAATATTTTTTTTGTTACCTCTCCTACATGTACAGTGGGGATAACGTTTTTTTTTCGTTTATTTCATAGAGTGGTATATTGTTGGATAGGTCTTTAAAAGATCTGAGGGATCTTATCAATCATCATGTTCAAAAATACCATTTTTCAATATATTTAAGTTAATACCGCGTTGGGTAGCTAATAAAGCACAACTGTATTTATTTTTTTGTGATTTTTAAAGTAAATTTGCATTTAAGTAGCCCTAGGATACAGAAAAAAATTTAAAATTTAGAGTTTCTTCATATCATATTAAAATATTTCTGTTTTATTGTATTATTATTGTGTAATAGGTTGTTATCAATCTAAAACACAAAAAAACAACTATTAAATACGTAAGTTTTATCTTATAATACACTTTGAAACCTACGTCTCTTGAAAAAAAGACAAAAGGCTTTTTTTTGCGAAATTGGTACATTTGTGCCCCATAAAACTTAATGCAATTTGATAGCTGATCCTTACTATCACCCCTTAAAGAAATTGCTATGTATTTTCAGTGACCTTGTATTATATGTGTCAATTATGAATCAATTTTCATATAAACATAGCAAAAATAACAATAGTTTTTTTAATATTATATTTTTGCAATAAAAGTAACATACAAAAATGTTCAGAGGCCTAATTCACTATTTTGGTCTTTATTATCAACTTATTGAAGTGGACAACAAAGTGTCATCTACATACTATAAGATATACACCGCAAGTACCGGATGACATTTGTAATCTGTATCTTAATAAGTAGATGACATTTTGTCAATTGATTTGTTTTTTATTTTGATGAGTTGATAATAAAAACCAAAATAGGAAATAGACCAGCAGGTGCCAGCTACATCTGTTCAAAAATTGACGCAGCGTTTTACAGATTGAAATGCAAGAAAGAGTTCAAGCAAACAACATCAACACTCGCATTAATTATTATAGATATTTAAAAAATAGAATACTTATTAACCATATTTTACCTGGTCCAATCCATAGTACTTTTTATAACAAAAGTAATTTTTTTTTTAAATATTGTTATAAATTCGTCACTACACACATACACACATTAGTAAGTAGTTAATATTATTTCCTTCTCACACGCTCCCACAATCCACTATTTTTCTTAACACGTCTATTAAAAAAAGCAAAGTATTAAGTATAAGCTCACGGACTACCCACCCAAAGGCTACTTAATACTTTGTTTTTTTTGATACGACTAATATTATCTTTTTCAGTTGTCAAAGAATTCACAATAATAAAAATATAAAAATAAAACCAATAAAAAATTACAATATTAACGATAGGATACGAGTATGTGCGATCCAAACGAAATAAAGCCGAAGACTACTTAGTTTGAAAATAAATAGAGTCTCAAAATGACCTGTGAGTTATCAGTGTGTGTGCAACATAGTGTTACATTTTGTTACAACATAATTATAATTATAAACAATTATATAGGCATAATATTACATACATATATAAAAATATTATGTTATTTGATCTACTCTGATTAAAATCATTTATGAATTAGAAAAATACATAAATCTTTTAAATGTTAATGGGGCATTTATACCAGACGAGTAAAGAAAGCTAAAATCAGCTTTAAGTTAAAAAAACCGGCCAAGTGTTTCTCGGACCACGCACAATGTAGGGTTCCGTAGATTAAATTACCACTTTAAACCCTTATAATGCACAAAAATACCGATAACTATTATTTTATAATCATTTCGCAAAAAAAATATATTTTTTATCAATCTAGTTAAACGATAATGAACAATTTAAGCCCCTTTAAAAAAGTGTCAACTAGCCTGTTTAAGAGACCATGATGATGACAGATAGAAGTTTGTCATCATCCTTGTAGTTGTTGGAACATGTTTTTCATATAATACCCAATACCCAATATATACCTAAAGGCTGTACAATGGATCAAACCCAAGTATAAGTAGAACGCTAAATAATAATTATTAATCTTAAACTGATATGATTTGTTTTGAATAAAACACAGGGTGACCATGTTTCTTATTTTTTTTTTCTGATTTTTAAAGCTTTTTATCCTAATTACATTTTTTGTATAAAAAGTTTTTACCTATTTGTGTTGTAGAAAAAGATTTAAGTGCAATAATTAATGTATACTAGCGGACGCTCGTGACTTCGTCCGCGTGGATTTCAGCTTTTCACAAATCCCGCGGGAACCATAGATGTTATTATACATGTAAACCTTCCTTTTCAATCACTCTATCTATAAAAAAAACGCATCAAAACCCGTTGCGTAGTTTTAAAGTTTTAAGCATACATAGGGACAGAGAAGGCGACTTTGATGTGTACTATGTAGTGAAGATGACACGTATTAAAATATGGTATTGTAAAAATGTATTAATTTGAAGTGGACCATAATTTAATAAACTTACTTAACTTTTATTTTTTACAAATTAGCCCTTGACTACAATCTCACCTGTTGGTAAGTGATGCAATCTAAGAAGGAAGCGGGCCAAGTTGTTAGGAGGAGGATGGAAATCCACACCCCTTTCGGTTTCTACACGACACCGTACCGGAAATCTAAATCGCTTGGCGGTACGTCTTTGTCGGTAGGGTGGTAACTAGCCACAGCCTAAGCCTCCCACCAGCCAGACCTGGAAAAATTAAGAAAACCTCAATCGGCCCAGCCGGGGATCGAACCCAGGACCTCCGTCTTGTAAGTCCACTGCGCATACCACTGCGCCACGGAGGCAGTCAAATATTTTATAAATTGGTATAAAACTTGTACCACTCAAATATATCATAAATAACTAATTCACACAGACAAAGTCGCGAGCATCATCCACGCCTGATTAAACAATAAACTTTGAGAAAAAAAAGCAGATAATATCTACTCCGTTCATTTAAAGATAAAACTTAAACTTGTTTACATACAACTTACGTACAAAAGTGCATAAAATTTCCATTGTCCTTGACATTTTGATCTATCGAACAAGCGATTTCATAAAATAGGTTATTCGGTGAGATGACAAAGTGCACCGAGACTTAAGTGCTGCTCCCGATTTAACTACATTATAATATGTATAGGGTTCGCATGACTGATAGGTTACACGTGACAGAATCAGTGATTAGTGCTCCAGATATTGAGATCGGGGGATATGTGTCGATGTATCTCTGGCGCTGATGTGACTAGGTTTGAATATATTGATTTTTAGGAGATTCCTTGGTAGTTAAGGAATGGGGATGATAACTATGTTTGAATATATTGATTTTTAGGAGAGATTACTTTTTTAGAATTTATTTTAGTTTGGATCGTGCCGCGATGCAAGAACCAGCTCATGACTAAGGGCCCCGTATGGGTTCGAAACTAGTCGGGCATACTCCGACGTCATATCACGTGAGTTTTAGCCGTGTTTCATAATCAATTAATGAGAGATTACTTGGTAGTTAAGGAATGGGGATGATGACTAGGTTTGAATATACCTATTGATTTTTAGGAGAGATTTCTTGGTAGTTAAGGAATGGTGATGATGACTAGGTTTGAATATATTGATTTTTAGGAGATTTCTTGGAGTTAAGGAATGGGGATGATGACTACGTTGGAATATTTTGATTTTTAGGAGAGATTCCTTGGTAGTTAAGGAATGGTGATGATGACTAGGTTTCAATATATTGATTTTTAGGAGAGATTCCTTGGTAGTTAAGGAATGGGGATGATGATTAGGTTTGAATATATTGATTTTTAGGAGAGATTACTTGGTAGTTATGGAATGGGGATGATGACTAGGTTTGAATATATTGATTTTTAGGAGAGATTCTTTGGTAGTTAAGTAATGGGGATGATGACTAGGTTTGAATATAATGAATGAATGAATGAATGAAATATACTTTATTGTACACCAAAAATAATAATAACAGGCAAGAAATTTACTTAAAAACTAATGTACAATTGGAATATATTGATTTTTAGGAGAGATTCTTTGGTAGTTAAGTAATGGGGATGATGACTAGGTTTGAATATATTGATTTTTAGGAGAGACTCGGGTAAATAAGGTCAATTTACCCGAATTT
The DNA here is from genome assembly GCF_947172395.1 of Bicyclus anynana. NCBI lineage: Eukaryota > Metazoa > Arthropoda > Insecta > Lepidoptera > Nymphalidae > Bicyclus > Bicyclus anynana. The sequence goes on along the minus strand of NC_069103.1, from coordinate 7,755,982 downwards.
TTATTATATATTTTTTACCCGAATACTTTTTACATAATTAATATGTAAAAAAAAGATTGACTGGATGTTTGCAAAATAAAAAAGATTATAAAATTTCTACTAAAATTCTTTTATCATAATTAGATGAAAATTCATTCATTTTCAGCTTCCTTACATTAAACGTGACATTTTTCAATAAATGAACCAAAATAACAAAGATATTTGTATTTTGTTTGAACGCCCATACAAATCAGAGAATCCACGTCATTAATGCCATTTTTAACCGACTTCAAAAAGGAGGAGGTTCTCAATTCGGTCGTATTTTTTTTTTTTTTTTTTATGTATGTACACCGATTACTCAAAGACGCCTGGACCGATTTCAAAAATTCTTTTTTTGTTTGAAACGGTATAGTCCCCATTTGGTCCCATTGCCTTCATGACAAGATCTGATGATGGAATCCTGGAGAAATTGAGGGGAACTTTCGAAAATTATATGGGTGCCTAGTGTGTTTGTAAACTTTTCCATTTAGTACTTTTGAGAAATACAAAATTATGAAGGTTTAAAATCGATCTGATGATGGAGTCATAAAACAGACGAGGGAACTCCTTGGCGATTTACAGCAGTTACCTTGTGTTTGGGCTTGATTAATTTGTATTAATGAGAACTTTCCACATAGATAGGTTGTGACTGTCATTTAGGGGTTTGGTGATGAAGACCAAGGACAATTAAGGGAACTCCTTAACAGTTTACAGTAACTACCTTGTGTTTGGCCTTGATTAATTCGTATTACTGAGAACTTTCTACCTAGATGCGTTGTGTCTGTTATTAGGGGTCTGATGATGAAGACCAAGGTCAATGAAGGGAACCCCTTGACGGATTACGGTAGCTACCTTGTGCTTGGGCTTGATTAATTTGTATTGCTGAGAATTTTGTACCAAGATGGGTTGTGACTGTCATTTTACACTAAAAATTGAAAAATAATAAAAATTTTAATAAAAAAAATACAACCGACTTCAAAACCTAAAAACGTACCCACTAAACTAAAAAGCGAAAAATAACATCATAATATGTTCTACCTGCTGATCAGTATGAAGTCGGTGCTTAGCCGGTGTTGTCTTAATTTAAGCCATTTCTGACAGGACCACATGAAACAACACTGTCTGCAAAATCTAAATCTATAACATGAACATCACCGGCTTAGCACCGCCTTCATACTGATCAGCAGGTAGCACATATTATGATGTTATTTTTCGCTTTTTAGTTTAGTGGGTACGTTTTTAGGTTTTGAAGTCGGTTGTATTTTTTTTATTAAAATTTTTATTATGTATGGGGCGTTTTTCAGGCATCCGCGGCTGTGCTAAAGAGTTTGTTTTTTTGTTTAGTTGGACGCGCTAATCTCAGGAACAATTGGTCGGATTTGAAAAATTCTTTTAGTGTTAGATAGCCTATTTATCAAGGAAGGCCATTGGCTATATATTATCCCCGTATTCCAGCGGGAACGGGAACCACGCGGTTGAAACCTAGCGTCAGCTAGTAGGTAATAATGTTTGATAAATTAAAGTTTGTAGGTATTTGATATCAGAACCACTAACGCCATTTTATTTTTCTCATCCCTAATGAATATCAGTCGTTATACTACCTATCATACACATATTATACACAACACATACATACCTTACCTACTTATGTGTGTGTAAATTGACGTCACAAAAGTCGGCATCCAAAGTATTTTTTAATAACTACACACTACAGAATAATATAGTAGCGGGGCGTAGACCTAAAATCCTCCCCCCAATGAGACGTTCTATTTAGATTACGCATAGTAGTTAAATTTTCGTTAGCAACACGATAAGTTGAATTGCATCTTTGTATTGTGTATTATAATAATATCAGCCCGTGATAACAGAGTGTCAACGAGGTGATGCAGATAACATTAATACTTTACAATGAAACGAGTTGCATTGTTGCTGATTGTTATAGGTGTATTGAGTTTGAATGGGCCTGCAGTAGCCGGACCTTCCTCATTATAAAAGTTTTTTAAATATTTTTTTTTTTAGTTTATTGACAAGCTAGCCCTTAACTGCAAATTTTCTGTGTGTGTAAAGTCTGCCAATCCGCATTGGACCAGCGTGGTGGACTATTGGCCTAACCCCTCTCATTTTGGAGATGAGGAGAGAGGAGACTCGAGTTCAGCAGAGAGCCGAATATGGGTCGATAATGGTGTGTGAAAAGATCTAAAAAGGCAACGAAAAAATTTATAAAAACCGCTTTAAAATTCGATGAGCTCACTATATGTATTATTTGCCAACACAAATGAGTTCATACTCGGCAGGCTTATCTTTATCTTGTTTAGTTTAGGTTTTTATTAGCTTTTATGGTATTGAATCTTTACCGAAGTAAGTACATCTAAATTAGCTTTTAAGATTTGATCTACGCATGCCAGTAGATTTTTTTTATTAAAAGGCAAAAGTCACCCGTTGACTGCGTTCTCACATTATGTTAAGTGTTACAGTTGTCAGTTATAGTTTTGACCCTACCGCCAAAGACGTACCGCGTAGCGTTAGCGCGTTAGCGTTCCGGCATATGTTTTCTGTGGTTCCGGTACGATGTCGCGTAGATACCGAAAGATTTTCATCCTACTCCTGACAAGTTAGCCCGCTTCCATCTTAGATCGCATCATCACTTACCATCAGATGAGATAGTCAAGGGCTAAGTTGTAAAGAAAAAAAAATCAAAGTTTTACTTGTGTTGTCATATTTTTAAATATGACCAATATTTCCATTCACTTCCAACTAGTCGGGAAAGACTGTATTAGGAGTGGGTACGACAATAGATCAACGGGGCGGGGATCGAACCACCACCCCTGGTGTCCGACCGCTCTTACCGTTGACCTATTGAGGCTTTTAGAGGAGGTGCAGGCTACTAAGGGGTATCTTACAGGCAATGGCGTGCAGTATTTTGACTAGGGTAGGCATTATACGTACAAATTGTACTAAATAGATAATTTCGTCTCTAATATAGTTTCGCAAAGAGTTGGTACCTACTCAGGGTAGGCAATGCATTATTGCATCTATGAAGTACACGCCACTGCTTACAGGTACCTACGCTGTACCGCTTAGCGGTAAGTCTTGCTGGTAGGGTGGTAACACAGCCGATATCTTCTACAAAACCAAACCTGAATCGATTTATAAAAAACTAGAGGACGCCCGCGACTTCGTCCGCATGGAAATCAATGTAAACTTTCAAGCCCTTTTTCACCATTGTTGATTTTTTTTTCATATAAGGGTTTTTCATACAAACTTGCAACTCCTATTTCACCACCTACTTATTTTATTTTCGCAATAAAAAAATATCCTATATCCGTATTATGGTCTTAAACCGTACCAAGTTCATTTCAACTCATTCAGTAGTTTCAGCGTCATGCCCGGCCAAGAAAACCACGGACAGACAGACGGACAAAAAATCGAAAGAAATATTTTTGGCTTCAGTATCGTATAAACAACCCTCCAACAAAAATTTTCAAAATATCTTCAATGTACAGAACCTTGACCTGTTACAGTTTTATTATAAGTATAGATTAAATCCTAAATTGAGCACATCACCCTAAATTGCGCCATATAAGAGATAGTGCAAGTTCATTATAAGGTTGTAATAGGTAAGAGTGTACCTACTTCTGACGTTGGTTGATAGTAAATTAATTATAAGTAGTTAAAAAGCTATATTATTAAAAGCAAACATTTTGTATTATTGGTTGACCGAGAAATTGCTGGTTTTGGTTTTTATCAATAAATTGAAGTGACCCCTACCATACATTTTACGTATTTCAGATAAGAAATTGCAATTGAAACGTACATAATGGCTTTTTTTCATATTGGGACATTATTAAGATAACGTATCTCAGAGGTGAATGAGGACATCTTAAGCGAGACATATATATATGATATATAATATGTATATATATTATATTGATTAAGCTCAAAAAGTGCTTTATTTTCTTATTATTTAAAACTTAAACTGTTTGTGTATTTTTATTACATACATGTACTTGCACATAACTGAAAAGTTGGAGATGCATGCCCCGGACAGGATTCGAATTCACACCCTCCGGAATCGAAGGCAGAGGTCATATCCACTAGGTTATCACGGCTCATTTTAAGAAATTAAATATCACGTGTCTCAAACGGTGAAGGTAAAACATCGCGAGGAAACCTGCATACCATACAATTTTCTTAATTCTCTGCGTGTGTGAAGTCCGCCAGTCCGTTTCAGTCTCATTCTGAGAGGAGACTCGAGCTCAGCTGTGAGCCGAATATGGATTGATAATGATGAATGATGACATGTACTTATGTAACGATTTTATGTATTTGAGACTTTTTTATAGAATTATTTATTTTAGACAGTAAGTAATAATACCCCCCATTTTCCATTCCTTTAAAAGTGCAATTTTTTATGGCATAAGTTACCGTTGTTCAAAATATAAAATTAAATTAATAAAAAAAAAAAATTGAATATGCAAATGTCGAAAAGGGCACATATCTAAATATTTTAAAAGTCCAAGAATTAAAAATATACTAATTATTTTCCTAAACAGTGTATGATTTCTAAAAAGTAACTATATTTTAGTGTTAATTAGCCTTAATTATTTTAAAATTAATCGAAATATGTAATTAGATATTTTATATTTGTGAGATATATGTATAGAATATCCAATATGTGCCCTTTTCGAAATAGCATATTATTATTTTTTTTTATTTTAATAAACTAGGTTCGCACGTGTATAATATTCTTTAAAATTCAACAGTCTTTTGACTCGTCTTGAAGTTATTATGTCATAGTACAACGACTGTAAATTACTGTTGTTGTCAGCAGTTTTTGTTACTTATTACTTATCTTTAATGTGACCTAGGCTTAGCTACGTCAGTGATAAGGCGAGGCATACATTATGTCTCCTAATTTAATGCATTGACTACTTATCATCTAAGTACCTATAAATATTATATACAGAATATTCTATCTTATCGAAGTATATTTTCGATATTTATGCAAGAGCAAAAGGGCACATTAAACAAATTTAAATAAGATTGTGTTTGCTAGTCTACTTAGAGCTCAGACGAATTATATAGGGACCTGCCGCGCTATACCCCTCTGTCAAGATCAACGTTTTAAGGCATTTATAGAAACTGTTTCATCAAAATCGATGTTTCACTGCTTTAATTGTTTTCGTCATGTAATAGATAACAAAACGGTCTCGAGTCGCCAGCATCCAGCGGCTCCCTGCAACCCGCTTGATGTCCTCAGTCCACTTAGTTGTGGGTCGACCATGACTGCGCTTTCCGGTGCGGGGTCGCCATTCCAGCACATTAAGATGGGACCCCAACGTCTCTTCGAACTATGTGGTCTGCCCATTGCCACTTCAGCTTCGCAACTCGTTGAGCTATGTCGGTAACTTTGGTTCTTCTGCGGATCTCCTCAATTCTTTTTCGATCACGCAGAGAAACTCCAAGCATAGCTCGCTCCATCGCCCGCCGAATCCTACGAATATCCTAGTAATATTACAAACACGAAAGTTTGTATGGATGTCTGATACTCTTTCACGCAAAATCTATAAGATTTGGCTGAGATAGTTATATCTGGATTAACAAAGGCTACTTTTTTACATAAAAAGAAGGTTTTTTTTTTATTTTTCGCGGACAAAGTTGAGGACGTCCTCTAGTAAATATTAATGTGATAGTAGGGGAGACCGGGGCAAGATGGGATACTTAAGAGAAAAGCCATCATAATATGAAAATAAACAAGTTTATTATAAAGCTTTTGCAATCAATGAAACATTTACATTTTTATTTAATAAAATTACAGTCTTATATTTTTTCAAAATTACATATTTATTGTCCAAAAAATTAAATAAACGACACATGTCAAATTTCCCGTCTTGCCCCATGACCGGGGCAAAATGGGAAATACTATGGGGCATAATGAGTAGCAATTTTAATGTGGTATGTCTTTATTGAAAACTATTTTGTAGCATCCTAATTTATTTTTCCCATTGTCATTAATCTGATTCAGTATCGGCATCTTCAGCATATTACGTTTTTCTTACTCGGCGTTCCAAGATCGATTTAGGTACGTCATATATAGCTGAATTTATAAGAAATCCCACTGTCTCAAAAAGAACAGCTCTTCTCATATCGTCTCCTACCCATGTTCTACGATTCGTTTTACGATTTTAATTTCGTAACATAGTAATTGCAAAAAAAATCGTCAATTAAAGAGCTGTAAAAAAGAATTTTATACAAAAGTAATTAAATAAAATACTATCCCATTGTGCCCCAACCGTTTTGTCCCAATTGCCACATTTTTAAAAGTAATAATAGTTCTAACCCACAAAATTATTCAATGAAAAATCTTTTCAAATAGGTTAGTTTAACACTATTTTAACAAGTTTTACGAAAAAAAGGTACATTAGCACTGATACCTACTTTTGTGCACATTGACTTAAAATAGGAAACTTCGTAAAAATCGTTTAAAAATCAGTTTTTCTCGCCGCGCAGCCAAAATAAGCAGTGACACGTACGCACCGTTCGGACTCGTGTGGGGCGACTGAATATCGTGCAAATGGCACTGATTTTGTCTTTGTTGCGTTCAAAAGTCACGCACACAAACAAATTTCCCGTTCTGCCCCGAGCTTCGTCTTGCCCCGGTCTCCCCTAATACTATCATTGTTTAATTTTATTTTATGAGTTTTGATAATTTTGATTGCTTTGGGTACCTACTACGAGTACATTATCAAAATACAATGTAGTATTTATCATTTACGATTAACGTATCTATTTTGTAAATATAAACATTGGCCATAACCTACACCAGCATTTTAAAAGTTATATAGTTTACAAAGTTGCATATATCATTTTTCAGACATATCAACGCGAGTTGTTATGCACACTTGATATCTTCAGTGGGCAGATAAAAACCGATAATTTTGATATTTTTTTAATGAATGTGATAAATTATGATGTAATTGTTGATTTAATCTAATATATAAAATTCTCGTGTCGCGGTGTTCGAACTTGAACTCCTCCGAAACGGCTCGACCGATTTTGATGAAATTTTTTGTGCATATTCAGTAGGTCTGAGAATCGACCAACATCTATTTTTCAAACCCCTAAATCCTAGGATAGGGTAGTGGTAGGGTAGGGGTATGGTATAGGGATAGGGTAGGGGTAGGGTAGCGGTAGGGTAGGGGTAGGGTAGGGTAGTGGTAGGGTAGGTTTATGGTATAGGGATAGGGTAGGGGTAGGGTAGTGGTAGGGTAGGTTTATGGTATAGGGATAGGGTAGGGGTAGGGTAGTGGTAGGGTAGTTGTAGGGTAGGGTACGAGTTTTTAGTTTATTGCTTTAAAAGCTGAATAAACTTTTAGTAAAAATTAATTAAAATCTTCAAACACTACTTAGGCTAGATTCACATGGTGTTTTTGTTTGTAGTAGGTACCTATTTACATTATGCCGTTATTTATTCGTTAAAGACGTATAGTGTAAATAAATTACAACGGTTTTAGACATGTCTTCAAAATCACTGCAATAAGTGATCCGAATTTATCAACTCCACTATCAACTCCACACACATTATTATATGTATTAGATAATTTTTTTTGTGTAGTAGGTATGCGATTTGTTGGCATCAATTTAGACGCGCTAGTGACATATCTCTTAGTATAAAACTGCTTAAACCCATTTTTGAACTTATCAAATTTTTGGCACCCTCACATCCATTACAACATTCGCATTCCGGTTGCATGCAGTATAATTTTTTTTTTACTTACCTCACAATATACCTACCAATTCATCCGCACTTTTAAAACCCTCTTGGAATTTTTCTCCTTAAGTTTCGTCGATTTTCATGGGTTGCATTATACATCATAAACACGACTCGATTATAAAAAAAATATCAACGCAATAAAAATAGCAAAAAACTAAAAAAAAAAAATTATATTTTACGCAATCTATCTAATATAGGAATTAAAGAACCTCGTTTTTATACTTTCCATTTCTATGTTCATTTACAAACACATAATATCGTGAAAACAGCAAAAAGCCAAGTATTGTTTTTTTTTTTCAAGTAAATAATGAAGTAATTTCCGATCAAGAAAAAATACCCAGTATGCGGGTATACTCGTACCAAAGATATCTATTTCATAATTGTACTCTGAAATAAACTTGTTTTCTTTGTCACACAATAAAATTAAAACAAAAGCCATCAAATGCGTTTAAGTATAAAAAAAAATGTTTTCACGCTATAACGAAGCGTTGGAAAGGCTATTCCTAGCGTAATATCCTATACGTCACTCCTTCAAAGTTTGACAAAAAATGAACGAAGATGGTCGCTCCGACCGGCCGTACGTCTTATATACTCAATCGTATTTTTATATGTACTTAGACAAGGACCAATAGATAATATTGTTTTCTCGCTCACATTATCCTGCCGTCTCGTTTGTTCCTTAAGATCATGGTTACTGGATTGTAAGGGGTGGAACATTTTGCCATAGGTTGGTATAGGGTGGCAAAGAGGGGGAACTCGTTAAAAAGCCAAGCCTATAGGGTGCGGGTTGGTGTAAACGATTTCGGGTAACTGCCTGGGGCCGAAATTATGTGGGTCAAATATTTTAATGTTAGGTACTAAGTAGGTAAATATTTACCAAACCTATTATATAGGTATTCCTGCGTTTTGGTTGACTTTATTGGTGTTGTTATAATTTTGTTGTAAATAAAAGTTCTTGTTTGTATCAACAAAAACTTACTTAGCCTACTAACAAAAACATCAAAAAAGAGCTAACATTTGATTGTTGTTTGTGTGTTACGATTTAACTTAACTATTAGACTGATTTTAAAAACTATTTTACCACTAGTGACAAAACAGTATGTTTTGTCACTAGTGGTAAAATAGTTTAGTACGAGTAGGATCACTCACTCACTAAGGACACGGTCATTGTTGATTAAGCTGACTCTACCAAGGGACATCTTAAAAGAAAGAACATTAGGTATCAGCGGTTTTATCGGTCGGAGCGGTCTTACCTGACCAAACAAAGTCTACCCCACACCCCTAAACCCTCTCCCCTAGGTATGGTAAACAACATGCGTCGAGCTGAACTGAGCATTAAAACATCGCTCAAATAAGGCATGTGTCTTGGCCGTGCTTTCTATCGGACCTTTTATTGCCTAGGCTTATAGGCTTTTAAATGGGACCTCAAAGGCCTCACCGAAGGTTATGGGCGAGCGCAGAAGCATCCCCATACAGGACCCGAAGGCAGAAGCAGGAACAGCGGAACGACTCTCTATGGGCGTCTTCTCTGAGACTTGGCTTAAAGGGCCGTTCTGGAAGGGTGTTTTGTTAAGTCAGGGTGACGTCAGATATCGGGAACCTCAGAAGATAGTGGAGAGGGGAGAAGATTGAAGAGTGTATGTGATTGTTGTCACAGACGACACTGGGGATGATGACTAGGTTTGAATATATTGATTTTTATGATACATTCGGGTAATGTTAACTAATTTATACATAAAAAGCAAAGATTGTCTGGATATTTGCAAAATAAATGAGATTATAAAATTTCAAAATCTATTAAAAATCTTTTATCGTAATTAGATGAAAATTCATACATTTTTAGCTTCCTTACATTAAATGTGACATTTTTTAATATACGAAATACGCACAAATAACAAAGATATTAGTAATTTCGTTTGTACGCATATACAAATCTAACGATCATTAGGTTCATTACCTACGACGTCATTAGCTCGTGCCATTTTGTATGGGGCGTTTTTCAGGAATCCGCGGCAGCGCCGCAAATCTGACCCTTTAAATCCCTGTAGCTCCGATACCCTGTTCCTTTTACAAAATTACTTTACTATTAGTATACTCTTAATTTACATACAATTTAAAAAACTGTCATCATCCCTATTCTACAAAGTACAGACACTTCAAGGAACAATCATTGTCATTGACTGGATTAAATAAAAATCTCCAGACACGTTTACATTATATTCCGTTATCTTATCTCAAGTGTCCGATTGTTTAATATCTAAATAAGAACCTACTTATTATTATCTAATGCAATCGAGACTTGCACGTGTAGTAATTGCAGTGCAAATATATCTAAAGCTATGTGCATCTATTTATATGCCATATTGAATATGATATTAATTAACTATTTACATTATTTATTGTTTTATATAGGTACCTACTTGATGTTTAATTACTGTCTGTACAGTCATAACTAGACTTTAGACTGTATGGTATAGTAGCTTGTAATTACAGATTAAAGAATAATAGGCAGATAGTGCGTACGGAATATGACGGTGTCGTAGCCGCCCCAAATACAAAATTCAAAAACGAATAAATTATCGAGTCAGTACGACACGAGGAGTCGCAATTTTTATTTAAGAAAAATGGCGTCTTATGTTTTTTAAATATTTTAAACTGTTCACAAAAACTAAAGAAACAAGATGGTTTATAAATAAATTGGTAATTATTGATTATATATTAATATACGTAATTGTTGAAAGTTTTAAATTTTGAAATACAAATTAGGAAAAAAGTTTGTATAAGCGGATGTCAAGGAGACGCGATATACACCATCTTTTTACACTATTTAAAAACATAAGACGCCATTTTCCTTGAATAATATTGAAAGTTGCTGATGCGACGCTTCGTGTCGTACTGACTCGAGAATGTATTCGTTTTTGAATTTTGTATTTGGAGCGGCTACGACACCGTCGTGTTCCGTGCGCTCCATCTGCCTATTATTCTTAATCTGTGATTAAGAGATAAAGCACTCGCACTCTTCATTACTCCTTAGTAGTATACCGCACTTGTGGTAAGAGCATGAGCTGAATAACTTTTAGCTTTTGAAAAATTATGAAAGTCTGGCCATGATTAGGCTCTTAGGTAGGCCAAAATAAGAAAATAAGTATTTGAATATAAATTGTTACCGATTGGATCTACAGACTTATACCTATTAAAGGTATTATGGAGGGCACGTACCTCTACGCTATATTTATTTGCATAAATGGGGATGATGACTAGGTTTGAATATATTGATTTTTATGATACATTCGGGTAAATAGGGTCAATGTTAACTAATTTATATATAAAAAGCAAAGATTGTCTGAATATTTGCAAAATAAATGAGGTTATAAAATTTCAAAATCTATTAAAAATCTTTTATTGTAATTAGATGAAAATTCATATACTTTTAGTTTCCTTACATTAAATGTGACATTTTTTAATATATGAACTATAAACAACGCACAAATAACAAAGATATTAGTAATTTTGTTTGTACGCAACTACAAATCTGACGATCATTACATTGCCTACGTTTTTCAGGGATCCGTGGCAGCGCCGCAAATCTGACCCTTTAAATCCCTGTAGCTCCGAAAGTAATGATCGCAGATAGCCTGTCCCTTTTAAAAAATTGCTTTACTATTAATTAGCGTACTGTTAATTTATATACAATTTAAAAAACTGTCATCATCCCTTATTCTAATTTCTCAAGACAAATGTTACTTAATTTGTGATTAGCTTTGAAAGAGTTACAGCTCAATTTTATTTTTAGCAGCTTCGTTGATGAGTCATTTTGATTTCTTTCTGGATTCTTCGATGTGTGAACGAGAATGATAAAAACGATAATTGCTTTTCCGCTGTTATAATTGTTACATATTTTATTGAGTTCCACACAATTTTATCAATATCAGTCATATGTAACGATATCCTACTATCCTACTAATATTATAAACGCGAAAGTTTGTATGGACGTTTCTATGTTTGTTACTCTTTAACGCCGCTTCTACTAAAGCGATTTGGAATGGAAATAGATTTTACTCTGGATTAACACATGGGCTACTTTTTATCCTGAAAAAATCCATGCCCATCCAAAACGATGTAGTGATTGATTACTTCAATGGTACACCGAGTTACATAATAACCCTGCTGAAATACTCTATAGAATGAATATATTACACTTTGCCAAACAGGTAACAAATAATTGCAAAATATAAGAAAACTAGCTGACGCCGCGCGGTTTCACTCGCGTGGTTCCCGTTTCTGTAGGAATACGGGGATAATATATAGCCTATAGCCTTCCTCCATAAATAGGCTGTCTAACACTGAAATAATTTTTCAAATCGGACCAGTAGTTCCTGAGATTAGCGCGTTCAATCAAACAAACAAACAAACTCTTCAGCTTTATAATATTAGTATAAATATGAAAACTCTACGAACTTTCTTTACAACCATAGTACATAGAATTATTGGTTGGTTGTATTTATTTCTACTGCTTTGTACCTACTATTTTTATAAATAAATAAATATTTATTATTACGTCACTAAAAATCAATATGGCAGCCATTACGCTGACATTGTGAGAATAGCATGTTGGTAGGTGGATAAAAAATAATAATTAAATACCTATAGATACGTACAACGGGTTTATTACGAATGTGAAACATAAAATTATATTTGTAGGTAACATAAAATTATACGCCCGGGTGTGCTTGCGATCATTATGATAAGCCTCGATAGTATCTGGCTAAACATCTGAAATTACATGTGGGCATATTTATTATGTAGAGCTTTGTTTTACCGAGCAAGTAATTTATATACCTACCATATGCACAGTGGCGTGCACAACGTTTTCAACTAAGGTATGCACTATACGTATAAACTGTACAAAATGGAAGTCTTTCTCATATAATTATATAAACATTTCGGACCGCAGATCGACTTAAATTAAGTTGAGCACTCACATATCTTTGGCTGTGTGCGGCCTGAATAAGTTCCACAGCTTGGGCGGCGACTTCAGGCGAAGTATCCATAGATTAATGTCAGAACCTCACCTTAATGTTAAGAATAAGTAATTTTTGTTGCAAAACCAAAGAGATCAATCACACTTTCAAGAATTAAATCCAAATAAACCAATAAAATCAAGTTTTCTAAGTATTGGTTTGTTTGATATCAACAAACAGGCTCCAAATTGTCTTTTGTTTCTTTAAATTCTGTGTTCGAAATTCAAAAAAAGATTATTGAATGAAATTATGAATGTGCCAGGTTCTAAACTGCATAAAAACTTTTTGTTCGGCCTAATATAAAATTTTAGCTAGGACCAAATGAAATTGAAAATGCAAGGTGGGCCAATAGATGTGTCCCGAAGTCTAGTTAAAATTTTTTCTTCCTCTCAAAAACTCAAGAGCTTTCGATTTGGGAAATTGTGTTATATACCACAGAAGCTACGTTTGCTACTTCCTACTAATATTATAAACACGAAAGTTTGTATGGATGTTTGTTACTCTTTAACGCCGCAACTACTGAACCGATTTAGCTGAAATTTGGAATGGAAATAGATTTTACTCCGGAATAACACGTAGGTTACTTTTCATCCCGGTAAAATCCATGGTTCCCGAGGACTTTGTGAAAAACTGAAGTTCACGCGGACGAAGTCGCGGGCGTCCGTTGGTATTTTATATCCGTGGACACAACCATATTTAAACTACAGCCTTTCTTGATGAGTACTGTTTACCAACAAACAAATTAAAAATGAGGGTAATAAATCACTAGGTAGTCATTTCACACCTAATAATAATTATAATTAATTTGTTCTTATATAAATGAAAATAAATTTGATTAATAAGCTTGGAACAATTAGATATGGTTAATATATTTCATATAACATTTTATAAACAAGCCATACATAATTTAAAATAAATAAGTTATGAAATGAAGTTTTCTACCTTCATTTCCAATTTGTTTGTTGGTAAACAGTACTCATTGAGAAAGACTGAAGATGGTGGATAAAAGATGGCAAAAGAAAATTTAAACATACTGGACTTAAATAACACGTATTTTCCTTACCTAAGCTTAGAACTTTTCACCAGAAATAAATCGAGTTTGGCACGAGTAAAAGTTTAACTAGCAACATAAAGTGGATGGAAGTGATACAAGTTTTGATAGGAATGTGATGCCGGGGTAAATAACATTGGTTCTCTCTGTGTTCTATAGAACTCGGATAAGAGTGTTTTGTTCAGAAGGTTACTTACTGTCTAGGATATCCGAGATTTAGGGTTGTCAGTCAACTGGCTCAAATTCAAATTTAAATTCAATTATTTCATGTATAGGCAAGAACTTTTATTAACAGAAGAGCTTTTAGGCAACTCCTTAACGGTTTGAAGTCTGTTAAAAAGGAGATGTCTGAAATTGGGCCCACTTTTCAGAACGATACAGAAATGGATCTTAGCCGAAATAATATTCGCCAATAGGCAAAATAGGCTGATTTCATTATTTTTACACCGATTCTAGTGATTTATATAATGTCTTTGATGCGTATTTCAATGATTGTCAGTTGTCTTTACAAACGCGAGCTGTCAATGTCAAAGTCAATCAATGAATGAGATGTCATTGTCAAATATCATTACTAACATAACTTGATTAGATGTGAGTGAGTGTCAAATCCTTATTTAAACTGTCGCCTGTCAGTTAGACAGAGATAATGCAATAAATTTTATGTCTTAGGGAAGTTTTGCCCACCTTTAACAAGTTATTTAACTGATTAGGCAAATATAGATTTGTTTTTGATAAATTGGCTTCATGAGTTCTTCTTAATTGTTCTAATTTATGGTTAACTATCTGTATCATTTGTATAATCTATATATATAAAAATGAATTGCTGTTCGTTAGTCTCGCTAAAACTCAAGAACGGCTTAACGGATTTATCTTATCTTGGTCTTGAAATGTTTGTGGAGGTATAGGGAAGGTTTAAAAGGTAAGAAAAATTAGTATTTTAATTGCCTTGAAAACTATAAAACAACCCTTTTCTATTTCCCATACAAACGTTTAAGAGTCAAGCGGTAGGGGTAGGGTAGGGGTAGAGGTATAGAAGGGTAGAGTAGGGATAGAGAATAAGTGCACTTATGTCAAAACGAAGCTTGACCGGGTCCGCTAGTTTGTTATATATCTATGTATTCAAAATTATTTTTGAAATGTCTAGTCCTTCTTTTTCTAGTGACTCTACGTCTTTAATGTCAGCTCGCAAGGCAGATTTATTGAGAAAAGGCGGCAAGAAACTCAGTAAATCAAACATTATTTACAGTAATAATAATAATTATTATCCTTAGGTGCTAATTAGGTAGGTAGGTACTATTAATTCTACTTCCTGAAAGTGAAGATGAAAGACAATGAAATTGCCGGTTGGAGAATCATTGTCTATAATAAAATCATCAATCTTATTATTAAATGATTTTAATACATTCTTTAAAATGCAAATAATTCTATTATAATGATCTATCTCACATAACTGCCTCGTTGGTCCAGTGGTTAGTCTGTGGGATTTTTTATCACGACGTCCTGGGTTCAAAGTTCTTTCTTTCTCAAAACTTGCAGTGTAAATTTTCATACCGGTGTTGGAAAGCTGGTGATGTTAAATAGGAAAGTTCGTCGACGAGTGTAAAATAGCGAGATCGCACCACTGCCTCTGAATTCTGGTAAATTACAGAGACATGACATCGTTCTTTTCCATGTTAACTTCAACATAAAGTTCAAATTCGTATAATAAAAAGTTCGTCGATGAGTGTAAAATAGCGCAATCATACCTCTGTTAGTTATCCTACTAATATTATAAACACGAATGTTTGTGTGGATGTTTGTTACTCTTTACCGCCGCTACTACTGAAGCGATTTGGCTGAAATTTGGAATAGAAATAGATTTTACTCTGGATTAGCAAATAGGATACTTTTTATCCCGAAAAAATCCATGGTTTCCCGAGATTTGCAAAAACTGAAGATTTTGATGATATTAATGTTTGTTACTCTTTCACGCCTTGACTATTGAACAAAATTAGCTGAAATTTTGTATTGAGATATATTATAATTAACACATAGGCTACTTTTTATTCCGGAAAAATCCATGGTTCCCGAGGAATTTGTGAAAAACTAAATTCCACGCGGACGAAGTTGCGGGCGTCCGCTAGTACTAGTAAAAATATCATTATTCATTACTATTATAATATAAGATTACAATTATTATTTAATGTAATAATTACATTTTTCAATATAACAACGTTATAGAAGTGACAACCCTATAAGACATTTCGTGTTTTACGACTGCGCCACTCGTCATTTCACCCTTTGGCTGTTTTGGCGAAATTGTAGGGTTGCTACTTTATCTTATTACGTTATTTAAAAGTTTTAAACTGTTTACGTATTTGCGTAAATACTGATATTTTGGGATGACTGCATTAATTTTGGAACGCTTATGGCAAAACAAATGTTATGAGTCATTAAAATAAAGTAATTGCTTTTTTTTGTTATCCCAAAATAACGGCTCAGTAGGTGAATGTGGGTTTAAGGAAATTTATATTTATCTCTGTGATCCTCAGAGACACAGTGTGAGTTTTTTATGCGTAACCTGTGACTACAACTTTAATTTAAATTAATTTTTACAAACTGGGATGTGTTCGAAACCAATATTACATTTGAATATGCAATTTCGAGAAGGGGACATGTCGAATATTCTGTACATAAATCTCACAAATGTAAAATAATAACATATATAGATTTTAAAATAAATAATTATAGTAATTTTCGTAGGCTAATTAACACCAAAATGAAACATAATAGTTACTTTTATGGAAAATAATTAGATATTTTATTAATTCTTGGAAATTTTAAATTTTTAGACATATTGTGTCCTTTTCGAAATTGCATATTCATTTAATATATAAATAAATTATGTAGGTACCTACTCTTGCTCCAATTCATATCCTTGATTTAAACTATATTAAGACATTCATAAAACTTTTAATCAAAAAGTTACGCCCGCAACTCTCTTTGCGTGAAATTCCGTATTTTACAAATTCCGCGGTAACTATGGATTCTTCTGAGATAAAAAGATCCGTATGTTCTTCTCCAAAGTCTTGTATATCTCTATACTCACCCAATTTCATCTAAATCGGTTTAGTAGTTTAGACGGGAAAAGGTAACAGACAGACTTTCACATTTATAATATTAGATTAAAGTGAACTCAAATGATGGTTTTTAAAAATGCTCGATGTCAGCCCTACATTGCAATTTCACGTTTATTGTCATCCGTATTTCGGGCACTAGTTCTCGCGTTCAAGGACATCGATATTACTCAAATGTTTGGAGTAAATAATTAGGTAACTTAGTGAATGCTATGTTGGTCTGTGGACTAACTTTGAAAGGCAAAGGTCAACACACATGTACTCGAAAAGGGATTGTCCATTATTCATTGTATGAAACTCCTACTACAACACACACTATTCGGAATCGTAACGCTTTGATTGATTAGAAATCTATTTTAGACTCAGTTAAGTAACTCAAAATTTATGTAGGTACAACCAATTATTATTTTATACTACAGATAGGTGACGTGCCTACAAAATTACCGCAAAAAGTGATCCGAATTTAACGCATTGGCGTATCTAGGATTATTTCCTAGGGTGGGCCCAGGCCCACCTTAAGGGACCAGCCCCTGACATACCGCTGAACAGAGTTGACATTCATTATAGAAATGTCGTTTACAATGTTGGTGATGGGCCTCTGAAACGGGTCGACTGATTTTATTGAAATTTCTTTGTATATTTTGTATTTTGGCGTCCATCATAGAATTTTAAATCGGGAGCCCAGAATTCTAGAGTGGGCACTGGACCATTCTAGGGTGGGCCCGGCCCACCCGCTATATACGCCTATTTAACGACTCCACTGAGCGCACACATGCATCATTTTGTGTTTATTTACATTATATTATGTTTATGTTTATATAGTTTTACACTTTCTAAACACACAACACGACATTGTAGACAATATTTAATATGCGACTAAAGCGCTAGTGCCCTATCTCTAGTATAAAATATCATTGGGTACAACAAAAAAGTTAACTTAGGTAAGACTATCCGACGCCACGCGGTTTCACCCGCGTAATTACCGTACACGGGGATAAAATATAAAATATGAAACTCACGAATAACGTCGCTTTATAGTAGTAAAAGAATATTCTTATGATTTAGGAGATCTAGAGATTCATAATCATTATCAGCCGATAGACGTCCACTACTGGACATATGGCTCTTTCATGGACTTTCTAAGACAACGGTCTCGAGCCGCCAGCATCCAGCGGCTCCCTGCAACCCGCTTGATATCCTCAGTCCACCTAGTTGGGGTCGACCAACACTGCGCTTTCTGGTGCGGGGTCGCCATTCCAGTATCAACATCGTCCATCGGGTCTTCGAACCATGGAATCTTTGAAATATATTCGGCTATTCGATCCAGAGATTATCTCTACAATACCACAAACTTTATTTTTTTTAAATATTAGTAGATGACGTTGAATTGTTAATGATATGTTAAAACTCAGACACTACTAAGAAGAGGTGCTTTCCCAGGATAACTGTGTCTCAACTCAGCCTCTCAAAAGTCTAAGCGCATCTACAGCTTTTTTTTTTTGAAAAGATTATTTGCCATATCTTTTTTTTTACTTACCGTTGAGCTATTGAGCTGGACTGTATCCATTACCTTGCATTTAACATTTCCATGTATTTAATGATTACAATCGTAGATATTATGATTACATTGTTGCTTGCTGATACAAAAAACTCATAGCTTAGTAACCGTTGCATAACTTTAATAAATAATCGTAAATGTCAAATGGACCCTTTTTTTAAACTCCCTAGTTAGCGAATAGTTCTAATTACTATAGTTGTATGATTTCATTAATTTATTAGGTAGGTAAAGCAATTTAATACAAGTTAGCTTTATAGGGCCACGAAACGTCGAGATTCGATGATAACTCGATTTCCGGAAAAAGGGGTGAAATCAAATGAAATCAATATCTTTTCCACTTAGTACTAGGGGGAAGTTAAAAAGATTTTTAGATGTTGGAGGATTTATTTTTACTTTTTGACGTGTCTGCTTTTTTGTGTGACTGTGCATCATCGAAAGCCTTGAAAGTCTGTCTAGATTTGAGATTTTATGGACCTCGGCAATTTTAATGATTGAACATACCGAAGCCTATATTTTTAAATATAGTAAATGAATTCATACACTGCTGGGCCCAAAAGATGAATGAACCGTTACAATGTCCAAATTAATGTCATTTATCAAATAATAATATCAGTTTTAGACTGGTTTAATTTCAGTTTGACATTTGCATCATCAGTATATGACTTGTCCATATACTGATGATGCAAATGTAGAGAAAATTTTATTACAACGAGTACATTGTAATAAAATTTTCTCGTTTTTAACGAAATAACGTTTCAATTTTTTTTTAATTTCTAATTATTTAGTCAATTAAAACTAATCTAAATTTAAATTAATTTTAATTTAATTTATTTTAAAATATTTTGTTTTAATTATTTGGTGATCTTTATTTGTTATAAGATAAAGGACATTTCGATTTATTTTCCTGTAACGTGCTTGGTCCAAAATGAAATGATAATACACTATATTTGTACACCATAAAGAAACATACAATATAGAAAAATAATGAAAAAAAGAAATGCCAATAGGCGGCCTTATCGCTAAAAAGCGATCTCTTCCTGGCAACCTAAATCTCTTCCAGGCTACCTAAATCTCTTCCAGGCAACCTAAATGGTTGGTCTTCTTTGGTCCGTTGTCTACAAATTGGTCGTTGCCATTTTCATACTCGTTTATCATGAGTAGTGCACAGCCGCTGTGAAGTCATGAATTGTGCATAAGGTCACAGCTTGCCGTCCGGTTAGCAACAGTCAGAAAGAAAAGGTTACGCAACGGGACAGGTGTGGCAAACTCAGCTGATCGTGAATAAATGTTGTAATGTCTAACATAGCAATGACTTCATTTTTTGTTGTTGAACAACTTCCAAAAATGTGGTTCCTCAATATTGTAGTTGACTCATATCAAAGGAGATGGTCCAAAATTGTATGGATCCCAGGATCAGTCATTGTACCTACCCTAGCGGAAATAAAAGAAGATATTTTTTTTAACTAGTTTTGATTATACAAATCTTTATACTTTATACTTTAATTCTTTCGAAATAATATTCATTCGCAAGAAATGCAACATTAATAAATAAATTAATTAAACAAATAAAAGAACCCGACTGCATAAAGTATAAAAAAACTGAAAAGAAAAAAAACAAGCTCAGTCCAGAAGTGTACAAAGCAATTAGAAAACATATATTTTCATGCATCATCATATAAGCAATATTTTCATGAGAATGAATACTCAGGCGACTATTCGTGCTCATGAAAATATGCTTTAAGCTGCTTAATACCTCCTCTTGTCTTCCAGTGAAAGCCCCATTAAAATCGATTATAATCGATATCGAGGCAGATAATTTTTTAATTAAATTTGTTCGTGTTTTTGTAGTGTAATCTGTACTTGAGAAAACACGGTTATTTTGAAATCACAGACAACACTTAATTTCTTTTTTTTATATTATGTATCATGTATATTGAATGTGATTAGTTTTTCTGTGAAATAAATATTAACATAATATATAGACCGCATACGCTGCATATTAAGGAACTCAGAAAGAAACGCACGTAAGTTATTGTTATCCAAAGAAAAGAAATGCAGTTTCCGAGCTAGTTTTATGAGCTGTAAAATGGGAGTATGTTACAGGAAGCGTCGGTACACTTTGCGTTTTTATACGTTTACAGCTCAAAGGATGCGCGATGCAACAATAGTGAAACTTCATCATCAACGGTCTTATTAATTTTCTTCTGGTGGCTTCATAGGCCACTCTTCTCTTTCGACATATTTTTGTAAACAATGACATAGTGACAAACTAATATTTTATTTAGTTATTGGACTATATCTCAGTATCATCATCATCATCATCATCATCATCATCATCATCATCATCATCATCATCATCATCATCATCATCATCATCATCATCATCATTATCATTATCATCATCACCATCATCATCATCATCATCATCATCATCATCATCATCATCATCATCATCATCATCATCATCATCATCATCATCATCATCATTATCATCATCATCATCATCATCATCATCATCATCATCATCATCATCATCATCATCATCATCATCATCATCATCATCATCATTGACAACTCATATTCGGCTCACTTATTGAGCACAAGTTTCCTCTCAGAATGAGAGGGGTAACACTCACATAGAGAATTAAGAAAATTCTCATGTATGCAGGTTTCCTCACGATGTTTTTCCTTCGCCGTTTACGTTCACGGGATATTTAATATCTTAAAATGCACATACTCGTAACTCAAAAGTTGTGGTTTCATGCCTCGGATCGGTTATGAATCTATACGCCTATCTCAGTATAAGAATTATATATATTGTAAGTTTACGTTAAAGTCAACTTTCCGCACATCTAGATCTAGGCTAGACTGTCATTTTATTCAATACCGTAGTTACTGTCAGAAAAAAAATATATCTAAACGCAAAAAAATTTTTGCTCCTTCAACAGGCTAAACAATTCGAGATTACTCTACCACTTAGTTACTACTGAACAAATTTTTAAACTATTTTCATCAATGGAAAATTACTTGAACTTTGAAAAGCAAAGCATTATTTTCCCGCAAAAAAGATTAATGTTTCGCAAATTTACTACTCCATATAAATCAAAAATCAAAAATTAAAAAAAACAATTTAAAATATAGTTGAACTATCGTTGGTTTATTGAACTTAAAACATTGTTTAAGACATTCTGTATGTACATTGCTCATAAATGTAGCAAAATTGCTGTATAAACAATTATTTTATTGCCCTTCCTGTACACTACTTGCACTAATAAAACAGAATACCAGACCTTGCAGGGCAAACAAAACGAAATAGCCATTTCGCAACGCGAAGGAGTTACAAATCAAACCCAAATATATTGGTTAATAAAAACGCAACAAGTATGCGAAAAATAATACGCAAGTACAATCAACGGAACTTCTAGCCTTTATTGCGTTTGTTTTAAGGATTATAATACGGCAAAATTGGATATTCCCTGAACCTGGTCCGTCTGAATGTGTATCTCCACTTGGTTTTATAGACCATAAACGCTTTTTACGACTGCCAGGATAATAGTCATCCGACTAAAAGGGTTTGGGCACTATCACCGCGTAAGTATAGTGCTGTATAATTAAAAATGTCTAAATAATAGCTTCGGCCCCGCTTTGCGTAGGTATTGGTTACATGTATGTGCCGGGAGACGTTTACCCTAACTGTCCCGAATTCACATGATCACAGAAAATATTGCCGTGATGTAATTTTCATCTCCCACATAAATCTAGGATTTACTTTGAGCTTTGTGTTTTTTGCACATTGTAAGAAACTATGAGCGGTTATACGTATAGATAGCAATGGTTGATACATCTATACCTATACTTTTAATGAATCTGTAGAGAGGTCAACTCTGTACATGAAATATATTTCCAAAATAACTATCAGGGGGTGATTAGTGATCGATACGGATGCCGATCAGTAAAATTTTTGTCTATCTGTCTGTCTGTATGTTCGTCACAGAAACGAAAAGTACTCAGCGGATTTTAATGAAACTTGGTGCAATTATTCTTTATACTTCTGGGAATGTTATAGTATACTTTTCATCACGCTACGATCAATAGGGGCAAAGCAGTGAAGGAAAATGTTGTGAAAACGGGAGAAGTTACTCCATTTTTACAGCGATTATACCTACTGTGAGGGCTTGTTGTAGAGGTCTTGTCGGTTGTAACGATGACGAATAGTCGGCCGACTAGTTAGCCATGCCGATCACGGTTTCAAGAATTTCCGTAAAGCTTAGTTTAGGTACATCTGATTCAAGCGCAAGTCACCTGCGAGTGTGTCTATGTGTGTTTACGTGGCTTTGTTTTCTTAATTTTTGTTTGCGCGTATTGTATGCCGAACCAGGGAAGGGATATAAGATTCAAATAAAGAACATACATTCCCCTTGAATGTACTAGAGGTAAATAAATTTGCTGCCGTGCGCAACATTTTTTTCCATCTCACAATAGTGAGGGAAATGTAAGTTTTCTAATCTTAGTATAAGAAATCTCAATTTGGCAATACCCTTTGTTATAACTCTGTAGATGTAAAATTAATATTATATCCACCACTCACGTTTTAACTATTTTTTCCATAAATATTGATTCTACAATATTGTTCTACTAAATAAAATGAAAAAAAAAAAGTATTCGACTACACATTAACGCGTATTTTTATTATTACATACTTGTGATCAACTTGTATAGAATACTTCCGTATGAACGTCAAATAGCAATTTTGTTTTCATAATACATTATTCATAACATATATCCTATTTGACCGTTTTGCCGAAGAATTGAATTAATCCATTCAAAATCATACAAATCTCTGGAAGGTTCCCCGTCAATTTATTCAAAGTTCACGGTTACCTAGTAGGGTTGTTAATGCATATGATGGAACAAGTTAAAATAAAAAACAAATTTAAAACCCCAATTATTGTCAACCATTTATCTAGAATGATTATTTTGTTGTCAGTAATGCTTTTGGAATAATGTCTTCAGATTGGATTACAAGATAAAAAGAAGAAGAGAATATGCCATATGCCATATACGCGGTAAAAATATAACCAAGAAGTTTCCTTACTTTGAGCCCTAACCACCGGTTGCTACGTTCGGATCGGATTTTTTACATATTGATCATTGTTAACAATTAAAAAAAGCCGAACATAGAACCTACTCCTTTTTAGAAGTCGGTTAAAAAAGAATTACAAGTCTTTAATTCCATTACAAAATATTTTTTTTTAACCCTGCAATCTCTTTGTCTTTTTTTACAGTGTCAATGCACTTTCTTGGTTGCCTATCGCACTTGATAGAAACTATTACCTTATTTTAATTTGTACACATTTACCACAACAATACTCTTTTCCTTTTCACGTACGTAATTATGCGAGTTTGCTCAACATTTACGAGTAAGGTCGGGGTACAAACGACGACCATCATTTCCACAATAAAGTTTTTATTTTACCTCCGGTAGAGTTAGCCTTTGTGCGAGATATGTTTTAAACATTAAATTCATCGCCGACACTCTTGTGCAGTTAATGTCATTCTGACAAGTCGGTATAAAAGTTATGAGTAGAACTTAGGTATATCTAAGTGACTTGAGTTTGTCATCGGTTCGTTTGCAACTAAATCTGAGTTTAAAGATAGGGCGTAGAATCAGTAAATCCATAAAATTACTATTACTGATACAATGTTCCTCAGTGATCTTCGAAGACTGTTGAACTAGTTGACACCGCGGGGTATCACCCGCGTGGTTCCGTTCCCGTAGGAATACAGGAATAATATTTAGTCTATAGCCTTTCTCGATAAATGGGCTATTTAACACTGAAATAATTTTTCAAATCGGACCAGTATTTCCTGAGATTAGCGCGTTCAAGCAAACAAACAAACTCTTCAGCTTTATAGTATAAGAATAAAAGAATAGATGAATCACCACTGGATATGCAAACCACAGGTGCAAAAAATTATACCTAGTATTTTTATTAAGTTTTATTGCGGCTTTTCTCTGTAGTAACTCGTCGTTTTAAAAGTGCTTGTAAACTAAGCCTACTTGAAATTTGAACTACAAAGAAACTTGAAAAAAATAAACAAATTTGATTTTTTTTTAATTTATAACTGTGACAGATTAACGTTTTATTAGTAGAAAAAAAAACCTTTGATGTTTAGTACTTCATATTTAAGAGCTAGAGGAATCGTGACAACCCTGGCTAGTCCGCCTGGCTAGCCGTCCTCGAGACGCTCGTAAACGCCAAACGCACGGCCGTATGGAAAAAGAACCAACCACATTTCACCTATGTATATATTAATTATACATAAATAAAACAAACATTTATTGCCAGATATATACATTTTATGACCTAAAGCGATCGCGTCGGATACAAGTCAGTTGGACGCCTAGACGTCGTAAATAAGCATGAAATATGATAATTGCGAATTCTTCAATATATTACGATTTAAGCATTGATGATTCCTTCGGCGTTTTGTGAGGCTATAACTCTAAGTTGAGGCTTTTGAGCATTGCATTACACTTTTAGTAATACAATATAACAAATGTATATTCATTTCAAAGTTGGCTTTTAGCTCAAGATTTCAAATAAAATTGAATGTCAAAAAATCTCTAATTAATGTATAACGATCTTTGCTGCCTGGAAAACGGTAGGACATTACATTAGCTTTTTATTTACATCCCGTCCTCTTAATGGGGATAAATGTTTCAAACTCCAAAAAGTTATTATAAACTATTTAATTAAAATTGTTTTTATACACGGTCGAATTGAGAAACCTCCTCCTTTTTTGAAGCTGTTTAAAAATGGTCGTGCATTTTTAAGTGATCAATGACTTTATTTCTTCACTAGCTGACGCGGCGCGGTTTCACCCGCGTGGTTTCCGTTCCCGTAGGAATATGGGGATAATATATAGCCTATAGCCTTCCTCGATAAATGGGCTATCTAACACTAAAAGAATTTTTCAAATCGGTTTAGTAGTTCCTGAGATTAGCGCGTTCAATCAAACAAACAAACAAACAAACAAACTCTTCAGCTTTATAATATTAGTATAGATTGGGATTCAAGTACGAAAGTAACTATGGTGTGCTAATATAGAAGAAAGTATTATCAAGTCATTCTGAAGTGATTTAAAAATGACCAGATTGATATCTTAATTCAGCGATGGCGTTAATTGCCTTAACAGACGCTTCTTTTCATCCATTACGCGAGAAACAGAATATGCCACGAAAATGTCAACAGTACTAATTGTCAATTTATTTAAAAGAAAATTTAAATCGCCGCAAAATAGGACGTTGATTAAAAAATATTCCAAAAAAAACCCTAATTTAAATAGCGATGGCATTTAAGTACCTTGTATTTGTCTTGTATTATTGTCCATTTGTATTATTATCATGGAGAATTGCTGAAAAGACTGACGTTCTGATTTTTAATAAATAAGTAAATTAATACGTTATTTTTGGTCATATTGGTGAAAAGGTCATTTGTATGATGAAACGTGCTTCTCTCGAAGTCGCTTCGAGTTTTAAGTAACTTAATATATTTTTTTTAAATCTTAATGCTTGTCATTTTCGGTTTTGAAGCCCGTGCATTTCAATTAGAACTCCGACGAGATGTTTTAATTAATCGAATGGACTATGGAGCGGAAAGTCATTTGCAACATTAAGCCGTGGTTGCGATAAGGTTACTAATTAATTTTTTTTTATAGGCCCGTTCACAATTAGTAGCACACGGTGATTATGTACTGGCTTATGGCAAACTGCCTGTGACCTAATAAATGTTGGGATTAATTAAAAGTAAGACTGCTTTGAACACAGACTGAGAAATTGAGATGTTCAGACCTGGAAATCTGTCCGCGTTTCCACTGGCGTAGACAGTGTTTTTAATCAATAGAAATAAAAAAAAATATTGCCAAAGCGTCATTTCATGTTTTAAATAAAATTGCGTTATTAAAAACGCAAATGTGTAGAGTAACATTAAGTTTCATCTAAATCTGTTCAGCGTAAATAGGCTTCAAATATCCATCTATCCAAATATATAATTGTATTTAAATTTGTAAGTGTTTAATAACAAATATTTCTTTGTTCATATAAAAGCTTCCAAAGTTGCAATCGTGAAACCACTTCCTTGAAAAATTATTTAACTAGTGCGTTACCAATATTTTTCTTCTTCTTTATTTCAATCATTATAGCCAAATTGTCTGATACAGGGAATTTGAAGCTTAGACCCACTCATCATCATCATCATATCAGCCGATAGACGTCCACTGTAGGACATAGGCCTTTTGTAGGGATTTCCAAACATCACTATCATTTCCTTGGTCCATACAAAGTTTTGCCCAGCGTGCTCACGCTGGGAATGCAGGTTGGTCAGCGCAGAGCTAGATTAAGCGCCAGTGTCGCTGCTCCCGTCACTGACTTGAGCCATTCAATAAGCTAGCCTGTGGGAATGGATATACCGCCATTCGTCAGTCGCCAGAGCAGGTGAGGTTGGCAGTTGGGGAGACTGACTGGTACTAACCTCCCTCTTACACCCCATGTTTTAGACCCATACGCTAGACGTTGCTCTAACGCAGTCTGATGTCTTGTCTTGCTGAGTTTGTAGTTTGAAGCTAAGATTTTTAATTCGTCACGTTAGCTCACAACTCGTCCCTTCTTTCAACCACTCAGAGTTTAGAAACCGATAGGGGTGTGGATTTTCATCTTCCTCCTAACAAGTTAGCCCGCTGCCATCTTAGATTGCATCATCACTTACTATCAGGTGTGATTGTAGTCAAGGGCTAACTTGTAGAGAATAAAAAAAAACTCATCTTACTTTAGGATTGTCACCAAATTTTCGTGTAGGTAATTAACAGATGGTATTTTCTGGATATCCTGCATTTCCTTAAAATATTATATCTTCTCTATACTATAATAGCTGACGCCGCGCGGTTTCACCTGCGTGGTTCCCGTTCGCGTAGGAATACGGGGATAATATATAGCCTATAGGCTTCCTCAATAAATGGGCTATCTAACACTGAAAGAATTTTTGAAATCGGACCAGTAGTACCTGAGATTAGCGGGTTCAAGCAAACAAACAAACTATTCAGCTTTATAATATTAGAAGGTCAGTACAAATGGTGTGCGAACCTGAAACCCAACATCGACCAGCTACTTTACAATGCAAGAATAGACATCGAATTTTGATGGAATTCGACAAACTCAATTTACTTTCAAATAGGTTACTGGTGACTGGGTCAGTATAATTGTGGCGGGACTGGACAAGCAAATCCCTGTGCACGGTGCGACGCTCCACAATTGACCTTAAGACAAGGGGTTAAAGTTCACTTCTGCGTACCACTAACTTACTTTGATCTATTGTTTGTGATACGCGTGATTTGTGATCATATTAATATTGTTCATTTTATGTTAGTTTTTCAGGAACGGTTTTGAATGTTACATATCTAGTTTAACATTTCAATTCCTCCGTTGACGACCTCCGTGGCGCAGTGGTATGCGCGGTGGATATACAAGACGGAGGTCCTGGGTTCGATCCCCGATTGAAGTTTTCTTAATTGGTCCAGATCTGGCTGGTGGGAGGCTTCGGCCTTGGCTAGTTACTACCCTACCGAAAGATACGATGTCGCGTAGAGACCGTAAGGGGTGTGGATTCTTGGTCCTCCTAACAAGTTGCCCGCTTCCATCTTTGATTGCATCATCACTTACCATCAGGTGAGATTGTAGTCAAGGGCTAACTTGTAAAGAATAAAAAAAAAGAATTCACCATTAGGAACTTAATAAAGTTCATATTAAGCATTCACTACTTAGTTTGAAAATCTCATGGAATCACTTTGTCTCAAATGCTCAAGTGCTGGAAAGAGCAAACTGCAAGCGCGAGCTTTTGACAACTGTAATGAGGCGGAAGGTTGCATTTGTCGGACATCTGCAAAGAGGGGTCCTCTTTGCAGATGTCCGACAATCCTCTACGAGTTTCCTAGGTTGATCCTAGAAGGCAGGATAGTCTGAAAAAGGGCTCGAGGACGAAAGCGACGTACCTAAATGGGTACACGATATTAAGGAGTGGACCAAGAGTAATTACAGCCAGCTGAAAAATATCTTTAGTGATCGGAAAAGTTTTGTCCATCTGACCGCCAAACTTCAGTTTGAAGAGGGCACCTGATGATGACTTAGTTTGAGAGTCGTGGTAGCCCACCAAACCTCTGCCTCCGATTCCGGAGGGTGTGGGTTCGAATCTGGTCCAGGGCATGCACCTCCAACTAGGTCTCAAACGGTGAAGGACCGTAAAAAACATCGTGAGGAAACCTGCATAGTTGAGAATTTTCTTAGGTGTGTGAAGTCTGTCAATCTGCATTGGGCCAGCGTGGTGGACTATTGGCCTAACCCCTCTCATTCTGAGAAGAGAATCGTGCTCAACAGTGAGCCGAATATGGGTTGTTAAAGATGAGAAGAAGACTTAGTTTTAAAGGAACCTGCCTTACCAACCATCCATCTTTTTCAACTTGTAGTTTTCGCTACCTCACGGTACAAAAGATTGAGCGAGACGTTGGTTTTGATTCAAATATTTATTTATGAAGTTTATATCCTTGAAACATTGTGAATTATTTAACATTGACTGAATAGGAAGTGATCACTGTTTACTACCAACTTCATTGAATAATTCAAATAAAAAACAAAGGAGATATGCTAACCTACTTCTTATGTACTTAATAAAATTAATATTTTTTTTATTACATATTTCAAAGAAAAAGTAACCGCCTAAAGAAACATTATTTAAGCATTAAAACGAAAATAATCCAATGAATAGTGTTTGAGACAATGTGGAAAAACAAACTTTTAGAATACTGAACCCTTTTCCAATACTTTAAGAATAAAATACGTTCAACACTTCACATTAGAATTTCTTTCACATCGAGTAGGTTCAGTGTCTGAGTAGAACTCTCTAGGGTACCTATGACCCTTTCAAGTAACGGTACAAAATAATGTCAGTGGGTACAAAACGTTTCCGAGATCCGCATCTTTTCTAACCGAGCGTTTAATGAATGCAAAAGAATGCGTTAAATACAATTCTGTTTCCGTTTGAATCCTCAAAAGTTTCTCTTGTTGTGACCGCTCGATGTACTGCGTACATTGTGAATGTGTTGGTGCGGCAAGTGTAACTTTTGTTAAGAGTTTATAGAGATCAAAAGGAGGGCCGTGTACGCCGTAGGCTGATTGCAGTAGCCGACGGATGCAAAAGTCGCATTTACTTCGATACAAGCCAGAGTATTATCCTTTCTAATTACCTTATTATGGACTTGTTTCAAACAGTTATTATCACGATTGAGTTTGATTTATTGTACTACTTATCTACACTTTTATAACAATATCCCTAAGTCAGACTTAGGTGCTTTGTGCTCAAGAAAACAATAAGGTCAATCAACACATATTCGACTCACTACTGAGCTCGTCTCCTCTCAGAATGAGAGGGGTTAGGCCAATAGTCCACCACACCTGGCCCAATGCGGATTGGCAGACTTCACACACGTAGAGAATTAAGAAAATTCTCTGATATGTAGGTTTCCTCACGATGTTTTTCCTTCACCGTTTGAGACACGTGATATTTTTAATTTCTTAAAATGCACTCAACTGAAAAGTTGGAGGTGCATGCCCCGGACCGGATTCGAACCCACAACCTCCGGAATCGGAGGCAGAGGTCATATTCCACTGGTCTATCACGGTTAGGGTAGTTGACTCATATCAAATTAAATATAAACAATATCATCATCATCATCATCATCATCATCATCATCATCATCACCATCATCATCATCATCATCATCATCATCATCATCATCATCATCATCATCATCATCATCATCATCATCATCATCATCATCATCATCATCATCATCATCATGCATGCCCCAGACCGGATTAAAAATTATTGAATCGAAGGTAGGGGTCATATCCTCTGGGCTATCACGGCTCTAAATAGGCTATGTGTATATGTACCTATTCTGTCCGTGATAGCCCAGTGGAATGACTTCTGCCTCCGATTCCGGAGGGTGTGGGTTCAAAACCTATAACAGGCCTGCTAAGTTTCTGGAGAGAGCTCGGCTGGCTGGTGTGACTCCGGGACCAGCACCAAAGGGACCTACACACAACGGCCAACCACAAATGGCCAAGTGCGGAATAGGCTCAGGAAAGAAGAAGAAGAAGAAGAACATTTGAAATGAATAAGTTATGAATTGACATGCGTTTTCTACATTCATTTCTAATTTTTGTTTGTTGGTAAACAGTACACATCGAGTAGGGCTGTAGAATAGGTAGGTACTGTTTCTTGTTGGCTCTTAGTTGATTCTGCTGAAGAAATAATGCGTGAGTCGGCATTTAAGTATTTTACCCGTAATTGCGGACATGGATACTCGTTTTTACGGGCAGAATTACATTATTACCGGTTTTTTTATTGTTCAACTTGACAACACTTCAGTAATCTTGATAACTTGTTACTGGATTATCACATTAAATAGATAAATACACTTGTAATTATTAATAACTAGCTGACACCGCGCGGTTTTACCCGCGTGGTTCCCGTTTCCGTAGAAATATGGGGATAATATATAGCCTATGGCCTTCCTCGATAAATGGGCTATCTAACACAGAAAGAATTTTTCAAATCGGACCAGTAGTTCCTGAGATTAGCGCGTTCAATCAAACAAACAAACAAACAAACAAACTCTTCAGCTTTATTATATTAGTATAGATATAATATTTATCTACTTCATAAATCAAAATAGTAGAAATAGGTCGTTTGTACATTCAATTTATTATATTAATACTTACTAGCTTACCCAGCAAATAAATGTCTTTCATGCCAAAATACTATATTCGGGGAATGAAAAGACGTACCATAAATGCACACAAAATTTCATAAAAATACGAGTCCTTTCGGAGGACATTGGTAACAAAAATACGTACGTAAATAATAAAACAGATCAAATTCTGTAGTCTACATCGGATATATTTTAAAAATGTTAGTTGGAGGAATTTTACACCAAATTTTTCTCTGTCCGTTCGTTTTTTTGTTGACCGGGCATCACGCTGAAACTACTGAATGAATTCTAATGAAAGTTGTCACGATTTGAGACCACGTACAGGGTTATATAATACTTTTAATTGCGTAAATTAAATCAGAAGCGGGTGAAACAGGGGTTGAAAGTTTGTATGGAAAGTCCTTTAATTTACAACCTACATTTGTAATTGGTGTACATGTGTACATGAAAATGTCATTCAAGATTTTTCAAAATTCTACCCCTAAATGGTTAAAAAAGGGTTGAAGTTTTCTTAATATAAATCGTTCATGTTTTGAGTTATAGCTTTTTGTATAATGTTTAGTGGACTATTTTTTAAATTATGTTTAACACGCGAAAATATAAATAGAAGAGAATGACATAGGGGTGGAACTCGATGTAAACTTTCAGTTTACATCGAGTTCCACGCGGACGAAGTCGCGGGCGTCCGCTAGATTATAAATGCGAAACTTACCGACATAGCTGAACGAGTCGCAAATCTAAAATGGCCATGGGCGGGGCACATACATAGGAAAAAGCGATGGACGTCACAAGGTGTTGGAATGTCGACCCTGCACCGGAAAGCGCAATGTTGAGCGACCCCCCACTATGTGAACTGACGACATAAAACGTGTCGTAAGAAGCCGCTGGTTAAAAGCGTTTTGTGTTGGAAGTCCATACAAATAGCCTGTGTGTTGTATTGGCTCAATTGACCACATGGATAATGGAGAATGTTACTAGGTGTGCAAAATCATTTGAAACTTTGTTACATTAGAGCTTTTATATAAAGAGATACACTAGTTTTTTTTATTATTCTTAAGTTAGTCTTAGTAGCCCAATCTAAGATGGAAGCGGGCTAACTTGTTAGGAGGAGGATGAAAAGCCACACCCCTTTTTAATGAATGCTAAATCGCTTGGCGGTACGTCTTTGTCGGTAGGGTGGTAACTAGCCATGGCCGAAGTTTCCAACCAGCCAGACTGGAGCAAATTAAGAAAACCTCAATCGGCCCAGCCGGGGATCGAACCCAGGACCTCCGTCTTGCAAATCCACCGCGTATGCCACAGCGCCACGGAGGCCGTCAAAAAATGTTTTAACTAAAAATACCAAATAGTTATGATTTTACATGCATTAAAAGTTCGCATAAATATCGACTCCGGCTAATGGTCGCGATATTGTACGTGACGTCATCGTCTGACATTTGCACAGTCGTTAAAGGCAATTTCGTACTTCTGCGTTACCTACTGACGAACTAATGGTTAGAATTGTAAAATTCTTTCTGTGTTGATAAGCCCACTTATCGAGGAAGGCTATATAAGCTACATAAAATCACGCTACGACCAATAGGACCAAAGCACCGATCAAAAATGTAGCCAAACCGGGGAAAATAATGTCTTCCTAATTTGTATGCGAAAGGTCATTCTCACGAAATTTCGAAAACCGCTTGACGCTTGACAAAGATCAAATTTGGCAGGAAGGTAGTCTATAGTTAGTAGGTATCTGCTAAGAACGGATTTTGCGATAGGGCCGGATTAAAGAGGTCTAGAGGCTCTCGCAAGTTTGTGTGAAAGTCCTTCATTTTTTATAATAATAATTAAAATTTGGCAGGGAGGTGGTAGTGCTAGTTGGTAGGCATCTGTTACAAACCAATTTTGCAACAGGGCCGGATTAAGGAGGTCTTAAGGCTCTCGCAACTTTGAATGAAAGTTCTTAATTTTTTATGCTACAAACTTGAAATTCGTTTAAAAATTAAAGACTTTCATTTGCGAGAGAAAAAAATGGGTATCGAACCCAGGACCACTCTGTTGAGAACAGCACAGCACTACCAACTGCGCCAAAGAGGTCGTCAAAAAACCACCTAATCTAAAAAACCGCCTTAATCGGATATGCGACAGCGTGTCTCCAAATTCGTTTCGATCTTTACACGAACCATTTAGGGTTTCCATTTCCTTTCAACCATTTCCGTCAAATTTTCTGACAGGGTAGACTAAGGGGGTAATAAAGGTAAATGAAAACTGCCTACTAATCTATACAAATTCTACGAGGAAGTCGCAAGCATGTAGTAGCTGCTGAAAATCTAGTAACGGCTATGTTCAAGATAAAACTGGTTTTATCGTATAGAAGCTCAAGTGCACTCATTTAGGTGCTTGAAAATATAATTGTGACATTGTAATTAGATAAGCCATAGATAAAAAATTAAAAAGTAAAATATTATGCGTTATAGCGAAACGAAATCGAACCGAAACGGCTTGACTTATTCTTATGAAATTTTATATATGCATATTTAGTACCTAGGTCTGAGAATCGGCCAACAACAATTTTTCAAACCCCTAAACCCTAGGGGTAGGGTAGAGGTAGGGTAGGAATAGGAAAGTAGTGCTCATAAGTCAAAGCGAATCTTGACCGGATCCGCTAGTAAATATATAAACAAACGCGTATTACCTACTTTAGTAGAACCTTGTTGAGCAGTATAATAGTAATAGCAAGGAAAGGACTGAACCTCAGTTGTTCCGTGGTTATAGGGTTAGACTCAAACTGCAGCCGTTAGATAATTGGCTTACCTTTATTTATTTTCCTCGCAATTACGTGAAACAGCTCTCTCGAAACTATTTCGACAAAGCTGCCATCCATCCCAACCAACTAGCCGTTGAGGAGGCCTGCAATTACACTCCCAACGCTAACTTCAAGCAGAGGCGTCCCAAAAACATCCTAGGCCGACCGATAACGCATCCCAGGCAACACAATCACGAGCTACACATATCGCCGGCGAAGACGAGGTCCCCGATATCAAACGTCACCCGGATGTGGGTTTTTAACTTACGATTTTGGGGGCGTCCGTACTGATTCACTCAGGTCACGGCTATACCCTCCCGAATGGCCCTCTAAGCCGAGGTCCGAGTGTCAGAGACGCCCATAGAGAGCCGTTCCGTTCTCTGTCTTTATTTCAGCTTTCGGGTCTCATCAGGCGATGCTTCTGCGCTCGCCCAATCCCCCCGTTGTCGTCGTCGTGGTCCCGCAGGGAGCCAACGGCACTTACTCAACAAGAAAAAAAAGAAAATTTCCTCCCGGTAGGAGATTGCCGGAACTGCACTGTCTATTGCCGGGTATGGGAGACTATCTAGCTAAGAAGCACCGAAATACCGACTTAAACCCAGCGGAGCCGCCTGAGTCCAATTTGAGATGCCTTGAGATCGAAGTATGGCGTCTTCAGGTAGATCTTTTTAGAGATATTTCTTTATAGGTGTTTAGATTTTGTGCTGGCTTACGTTTGTTTATTTTCCTCCTGGTAGCAGATTGGCTAGGCGGAACTGTGCTGTCTACTGCCGGGTATGGGAGCAGTGACGTAGCGTGCCTTGAGTATCAAAATTAGTCGGGAAACCAAATGACGGGAGATTTCTCACTAAAGAAACAAAACCGCTTACTTAAAATATATATGACATTGACTTAATTTAAACTTAAAAAGTGATGTAGGATGTTTTCTACTTTTGGGCGCAAAGCTTTTTTTGTTGCTTTTGTCATTTATCAAATGAAAACTCGAAAACTCTATAGTCTGATTTTTTTTTATATTTTTTCCTGGGAAACACCAGATTAAATGAGATTGTGGATTACATTTTAGTAACTTTTGCTTTCACACGTAAAAAGGGGCCCCTGTAGTCCAGGGCACCGTATCATCATACCGCTGATATGACGCCCCAGTATGGGAGAATATCTAGCTAAGAAGTAACAAAATACCGACTTAAACCCAACGGAGCCGTCTGCGTCTAAATTGGGATGTCTTGGGATCGCGGAAGTATAGCGTTTATAGGTATCCCTGTTGTTATCTTTTTAAAGATATTTGGATATAAGATTTGGGGTTTAAAAATAATGAACAACAAAATTATAATATAAGTATATTCAAAAACGATTCGCGGAAAACGACATAATTCGATACGGTAATTTAGTTCATATTTTTGACATATTTTTTGTACACACCTAATCGGATTATCGTCTGACATGTTAAATGTGATCGTAAAATGTCTAGAATCGTTTAATTTTCCGCAAAATGTTCTCATCTGTAGATGTCACAGCCTATCGCCAACAGATTATTGCGTTTTACTGTTGCCCCGCGAACGATTTTTATGTGCATTTGCATATTTTTATGGTTTTCTGGCGGTGAAATTAAAGTAGTATAAAACCGATGCGTCTCGTTGCGATACAGTCGGGCGATCGTAAAATATTGTTAGCGCTCGTAAAATCTCGTATAAAAACTCGTCGGAGCACAAAAAAAATTGCCAGCCCATTTAACTTTATCGATAAACTGTGGCCCTAGTGAATACACTAACTTTGAATACGTTTTTGAACGGTTTTTGTTCCTATGATTAGATTATGTCATGACTAATTAATTTTTTAGACTACTATTTTGCTTAATCTTTATTTCCTGTGTCTGTTAGAAAAGACGATTTGGACAAGGACGTTGTTGTGACCTTTTATGACTAGCGTGTACGTGACAACAAAGATTATACTATTAGATATGTAACTAACGCGTCAAAACACAGGCGCACAAAAGTGGCTAATTGTCTTAATTTCATTTAGCCGCATAGTAAACAACGAAAGGTATTTAAATACCTCTTAGTTTTTTAACAAACTTAAATTTAAACAAAAAATAGCAAAATACTGTCTACAATGTCAAGTTCTGTTGACAATAGACTAAAATGATAGAGATAACCGTATGATACAGACAATTGACGTCCGATAAAACTAATCGTGTGTTGGTCTCGAACGGCATGATGTCATGCACATCGTGACCAACACTCGATAAGTTTTATCGGACGTTAAGCCGTTAGCGCTGCAGGAATGTGAAATTACTTGATCGTCAGTGGCTAACATAGTAGGTAAGAATACAAAGTTTTATGAGCAACTGTTGAGCCGTGTGCACTAGAGAATGCAATCATGTCTGTAGCATACGGTTATATCTATCATTTTAGTCTATTGTCAACAGAACTGGAGAAGCATGTAAAATTTCAAACTCCCCTTTTGTTTTCCTTTTTTTATTTTTACTCTTTTAAAAGTTAGCCCATGACTACAATGACACCTGACACTGTCAAATAATGAAAGTCAAAGAATCTCACCTTAACTTACATTAATACACATACAAGGTAAAAAGTTAAAAGCTTGCGAACATTATAGTCTTAAAAATTTTATGATTTACAAGAGTTAGGGTGGCCACTCACTGACAATTTTTAGTTGACCGATAGTTGGACGACTTTTTAATTGTGCGTGATTTAGTTGGACAGATGTGCTGGCTGTCATACATCGCTATACCTGTTCTATAATCGGCCGACTAAGTCGGCCAACTAAAAGTTGTAAGTGAGCGGGGGCTCCTAAGTCAGGTTTGATGTTATCTTTTAATTTTTCGGCACTTTTGAAGCGGTCTAATAGTTCATGGAAGCGGAAACATTATCGAACCTTAGCATCGTTAACTAAACAACTAATTTGATACAGCTAACAGAAAAACTTGATCGATGTCCCGTATTGAGTTTTACGTATGTGGGTTTGACGTTGTTACAATATCTTTGTGTAATTTGTCAATTGTATGCCATTCATTTTGTTAGGATGTTCTGTCGGCTACTTTCTTGAGAGTGTAGGTCCGCAACTTTGTAATACGAATGTAATGCATGTGGATTTAACAATCGGTATGTCTATTTTAAAAAAATAAATATCACGTGTCTCAAACGGTGACGGAAAACATCGCGAGGAAACCTGCATACTAGAGAATTTTCTCAATTCTCTGCGTGTGTGAAGTCTGCCAATCCGCATTGGGCCAGCGTGGTGCACTATTGGCCTAACTCCTCTCATTCTGAGAGGAGACTCGAGCTCACCAGTGAGCCGAATATGGGTTGATAACGATACGACAATACGATAATTTACAAGTACCTAGGTACTTTTGAAACGTCAAGTTCGACTATTTTACCGGCTTTACCACCGGTTCGGCAGTTAGTTTCTGCTGGGGAGAGCCGGCAAAAATCTCAACAGACGCTTGTTAAAAATCACAATTATTTACTATGTTTATTCGTCATCTCCTGTATCTTGTCACAAGTGGCGTCGGCAAATTATGTCAATCTCCACCATATATTATCACTGGATAATAACATCTAATCGATTAACATTCAGTAGATTGAGTGTGAAATAATTTAATCGATTACAATTCAAATCGTGATCGACACTAGACAAATAAAGCATACTTACGCTATAATGGATCGATTTCGGTATCACGTTCCGCGTACACATCACTCACTTTCATGCTTGCCACTCACCATCCAATATGTTCATCTGCCTGCAGTGGTAACGGCAGGACATCCGATAAAACTGATTGTGTGTTGGTCACGATCTGCATGATGTCGTTAGCGCTGCATGCACGTGGGCTTATTAGATGGTGAGGGGCTATCCTTAAACACTATTCCCTATTTTTTTATTTGACTATTTTGTATTTGACTGCTGCGTTCTGCGTTAACACAGATGTGAAGTGATTACTTGACAGGAGAAGAGGTTTAATTCTAAATAAGAATATTTTGAAATATATACGAGTAGTAATGTAATTCTCCTGTCAAAATTATCGATTAATGTATACACACGCAAGGTATATTTCATCGATATTCAGACTTGGTTGACAGGAATAGTGGACAGTTTGGATTTGGACTTGCTAAAGATACTAATTTTTCGATAAATTGATACTATTTTGATTAATTGAGCTATTGCTTAGCGGTAAAGGGTCCGGACTCATTACCGAGGGATTGTGGTGGTGGTACCGATATTTAGGAGGGGGGGGGGTCCAGCTGGTCTATTGTCGTACTAACACAGTCTATTCTAAGAGTCTATATTAAGAGGTAGGTATCGCAAATATTAAAAAAGTTTTTCCACTCGACATCGTAGAGCGAATTCGGATCTTCCACGTATTCCACTTCCAGTGTAACCTCTTCGGTAGCCACCATCGGTGCATAGGAGTATCTCCAAACCGTGTAGGTACTAATCTATTTCACGGAAAATCGGGACGTCCTGTGCAAATCAGAACACCTGGCAACACTACTTTGTATCGATATATTAATATCGTTTAGTGATGCACGCCGGTGCACCAGCAAATCGTTCTGGGAGCAAATCATTTAGCGATATTATATGATAATTTATTCACCATCGGAAATTTAAACTGCCCAGGTGTTCCATCGTCAGGAAGACATCGAAAAGATTCGCGGAAACGTTTTAGCATTGTAATGGGTGCGCTGCTTCGCATACACAAAAGTGCTACTCATAAGCGTACGGACGCACTGAACGCACTCTTTCTTTATTAATATTACTAGCGGACGCCCGCGACTCCGTCCGCGTGGATTTCAGTTTTTCATAAATCCCGCGAGAACTGTCACGGACTTTTTTTTTAGAACTTTTAAAGGAGAACAATGGCTAGAACAATTACCACCCTACCGACTAAGACGTACCCCCAAGCGATTTAGAGTTTCGGTACGATGTCGTGAAACCGAAAGGAGTGTGGATTTTCCCAACTTGTTAGGAGGAGGATGAAAATGTAATCAGTGTTGTAGTGAGATTGTAGTCAAGGGCTTACTTGTAAAGAATAAAAAAAAATCTTTCATACATGATTTTTGCGAAACCATAACCGTTTATGCAGTGCACGCAGCGTAAGCTCTCAATACGAAAATATAATCATAATGCAAAAAGGCACTGCCTACCCTAAGCACTCAATACAAACCTATGGACACAGGATACCTACATATTTGGACAAGTTTTCCCAATTTTTACTTATACCTAGTGCATACCCTAGTTAAAAACCTTGTGCACGCTACTGCTGTCACGTCACTAAACTTCAGAGATCGTAGACTATGACTAACTTGACATTGAAAAAATAAAAAAAAAGTCGTCGGCGAGTCTTTTAAGTTTATGTTTGTAGATGGAGTACCTACTACAGAATTATCTTAGCTATGCACAGAGTACATGTAACGTATCTACATGTAGGTATTTATCGATATAGAACCTTTGCATAATAGATAGGGCAAAGGTATTTAACCCCCACGTAGTAACTCGGATATAAAATACCCATCCATAATAAAAATATTTAATACTTGTAATATAACATATTGACTGAAACTCGTCTCACCAAAAATTTAGATAGATTAAGTATACTTCATTTTAATTTTCCAAAAATTTAAAATGAGGAATACACATTTTTAATGCCATTCTTTAGTTCTGTTTTAAATTTTATGTAGGTTGATATTTGGTACTTGTGTTTAATAAATATTTTATTATGAAACACGAGTCCGAGTATGCCCGACTAGTTTCGAACTCATCCGTGGTCCTTAGTCATGAGCTAATTCTTACAACGCGGCATGATCCAAACTACGCGCAGCGCTCGTTGTTGATTCGCTGAGATGTGAGTGGTGGTGATAATAAAAATTTGGTTATTGTCATTTGCAAATAACAGATGTTTTAGGTACATCATACCCACCGTATTATCTTGTGTAATTATTTTTCACATCATGCCCGCTGGGTTAAAACTGTTAGGAATGCACTTAGAAAACTTGAAACTAAGAATCAGTACTAATGTATAATATAATAAAATAAAATAAAATACCACGACAAGGACTGTATACGATTGCCTTTAGTACGAAATAGCGCGTTTCGTTAACATTGTTCGTAATCGAAAACCATAATAGACGATAAAATTAATAAACTATATGAGTACATATAAAATTTACTATAATCTGTTCTTCAGAAACATAATATTAAGAGTGTAAGTAAATACATGTTTAGAAAGTTAAGGTAATTTCAAGACTCAGTTTTAGCTTTACCTTTAACGTGCCTCTTTATCGCAACTTTCGGCCGTGTGTCATTTGCATAATGAGGGCGAATGTAACGACGACTACCAACAGACCGATTGGA
Organism: Bicyclus anynana; assembly: GCF_947172395.1. Taxonomy (NCBI): domain Eukaryota; kingdom Metazoa; phylum Arthropoda; class Insecta; order Lepidoptera; family Nymphalidae; genus Bicyclus; species Bicyclus anynana. The sequence goes on along the minus strand of NC_069103.1, from coordinate 7,715,462 downwards.
TCGCGGTGTTTTGCGATTGTATCACTACCAACAATTGATTTAGTTAGCGTCTCCATTCGTTTTAGGGTTCCGTACTCAAACAGTAAAAAAACACTGTCACTGAGACTCAGTTCGTTCGTCCGTCTGGCACCTTGTATCTCATGAATCGTGATAGTTAGTTGAAATTTTCACAAATAATGTAATTCTGTTGCTTTAAAAAATATACTAAAAAACAGAATATAATAACGATTTAGGTAAAACAAACGTGTTTTTGAAATATTCATAGGACATTGAGTTACGAGTATATATTTACTTTAAAAATTATAAAAATAAATAATATTTAAGCTGAAATCCCATTCAATCCATTCATTCATTCAAATTTTAATTTTAGAACTTGTTTTATAGATAATAAGCACACATTCACTCACCTACAACACACACTCAAATTAAATCCTACTCACTTTTGTGAAATCACAAACACAAGCAAGCAAACTCATCAATCCTGCCTATTTTGTAAATTTGAATATTTAACTATTTTCTTTATTGTAAAAGCTTTATTTATAAGTATGATTAAATGTTATGCTTGCAAATTCACAATCTCAATGACTACCACAAAAAACAAAAAAACGATTTTTTCACACACAACACACACAACGCACTTAATACACACACACTTAACTAAACGTGAATATTTTAAGTTACTCGATTTTGCCGTATTAATTAAAGGAAATAAACCTCATACCTATAACTTTTATCATGAATTTATTTCTGCTACATATACACTTCTCTTGAAACGCTTTATTAGTTATCATATTTATTGTATAAACTTGTTAGTTTTATTTGTTTTCAAATATGGATGACTTATTACTATCGATAAATACGGACATCGAGAACTTCTCGATGTCCAACGCACACTTTTGTACTCCAGAAATGACAGACACATATCTAAAAAATGACAAAACACTTTTTAAAGTTCTTCACTTAAATATCCGGAGCATAAATCGTAATTTTAACAGTTTGTTAATTTTACTGAATAGAATAAAGTTCAACCTTGACATTATCGTTCTGACGGAGTGCTGGCTTAGTAAGTCTCCTACTATTCCGTCCTTAGACGATTTTATCTCGTTCTCCTCAAATTTTTCAAATCAAAACGAGGGGGTAGTGGTCTACGTTAGAACCCATCTCTCTTGTTCAGTCGTCTCGACACACATTGATGAAGTAAATAGCATTATATTAAATTTCTCTAACGAAGTAGTCATATTAGCCCTTTACAGATCTCCTTCTTATAAACACACTGATCCCTTCCTAAAAAGTCTAGATCGTGCTCTTACACAATTCAATGCTATAAAAAACATTATTTTAATTGGAGATATAAATATACACATACATTCAAGTATAAATGACCTCACTGCAGATAAATACTTGGATCTTCTTGCATCACACGGAATGCTTTCGACTCACTTTCTTCCTACACGGTCGAATAATTGTTTAGACCACGTTATTTTGAAATCCCCTAATTATAGTACCACCTTAATCCTAGACGTTGATATCACAGATCATGCACCCGTCCTATTTTTCGGTAACACCATACTGAAAACCCAATCAGTAAGTCGGTTGATCAGTAATCGAATAAATTTACAAGCTTTAGTCACACATTTAGAAGAGTCTGACTTTTCCTCTATTTTCACAATCTTCGATCCAGATCAGGCCACCAATACATTAGTCACATTAATCTCTAACGCTATTTATAAGCACTCTCACATTGTTAATATTCCAAACAACAAACGAATCTTAAAGCCATGGATCACTCCTGGTCTTCTTAGATGCATCCGACATCGCGATAACTTACATCGTAAATTTAAAAAGCATCCTGCTAACTCCATTTTAAAAATAACGTTTATCCGATATCGCAATTTCTGCAATAATCTATTAAAAAAAATTAAACGCGAATATGAACGAAATGAATTTTATAAAGCAAAAAAAGATCCAAAAAAGACTTGGAAATTAATTAAAACAGTTGCAAATATTAATCCCACGAATAATAAATCAAAGGACTTGCTAAAAATTTGCAGTACTCCGTCAGAATCTGTAAACACTGTTAATAACTATTTTGCAAATGTAGGCAAAAATCTCGCTGAAAAGATAACTCAGCCACCTCTAGATGACTTAAAAGTATTTGACACCCCCAATCCTTCGCAGTTAAAGTCAATGTCTTTATTGAATGTTGACTGCAAAGAGGTAGAACTCACCATAGCTAATCTTAAAGAGATATGCGCTGTTGGTGAGGATCACATTCCAGCATCAGTTATAAAAGCATCAAGTCACATATTGGCCCCTATTCTTACCTATATCTTTAACCTTTCTATTGCCAAAGGAATATTCCCACGCGCCTTCAAAAAGGCTCTAGTTCATCCTATATTTAAACATGGAGACAAGGACTGCATTGGTAATTACAGACCTATATCGGTACTCACCACTCTTTCAAAAATTTTCGAGAAAATTCTTAACAAAAGATTAATTAGCTACTTGACTTACAACAATATTATATCTGATAATCAATTTGGGTTTAGGGTGGGAAAATCGACGGAAGATGCTGTACTGTTACTGACAAAAAATATTGTCGAAAATACTGACAATAGACTTAAAACTGCTGGCATTTTCTTAGATCTCTCTAAAGCTTTTGATACCGTCTCAGTTCCCAAGTTACTCGATAAATTAGAGCGTATCGGCATCAGAGGTATAGCCCTAGAAATTTTTAAAAGCTATCTTTCAGATCGCTCCCAATCTGTTATTATCGACAATATCACCAGTCAATCAGTGCCTGTTACATACGGAGTACCTCAAGGAAGTGTCCTTGGCCCAACATTGTTCTTAATTTACATAAATGACCTTTGTTCTTTGAAGCTCCCCAATTGTAATATTATTACTTATGCCGACGACACAGCGCTAATTATCAGCGGCAAGAGTTGGGATGAAGTATCTCGTGATTCTGAACTTGCTATTGAAACTGTATTGAAATGGCTCAATAACAACCTTCTTACACTAAATATTGACAAAACCATGTTCGTCACGTTTGCCTCTAACTCACTCTCTCAAGCCCCAGAATCTTTCACTATCCGGGCCCACAAATGTCATGGCTCAGAACTTTCATGCTCTTGCGATTCCCTTAATCGAACCCCTTGCATTAAGTACCTCGGTGTACTACTTGATAGCTCATTGACCTGGAAACAGCATATCTCAACTGTCTCGTCTCGTGTCAGAAAGTTGATGTTTGTTTTTAAAAATATTAGAAACGTAGTCGACTTCGAGTGTCTTATAACAGTTTATCTCGCCCTTGCTCAGTCAATTCTAGCGTACTGTATAACCTCCTGGGGTGGTTCCGCAAAAACACACATGATTAATGCCGAAAGAGCTCAAAGAGCCGTCCTAAAGGTTATGCTAAAGAAACCAATCCTTTATCCTACTACCGAATTATTCAAGTATTGTCAGTTACTTACTGTTCGCCAATTGTTTATACTTCAAACAGTACTTCGTAAGCACACAGAACTGTCATATAACCCAAATACTCTTAGATCCATTCGCAGTGCCAGAACTTATAATGTTTGTCCTATTAAACCACACCGTACGGCTATCGCCAGCCGTCATTATGTCCACTTAAGTAGCAACCTTTATAATAAAATTAATAAGTTACTCAACATCTACCCTTTGACTTTTTCCAATTGTAAAAACAAATGTAAATCGTGGATTAAATGTCTTTCCTATGACGAAACAGAGGAACTTTTAAAGTCTTACAAGTAACCTTTCTTTCACACAATCATGATCTCCGTAAACTACACTGGTTCTGTACACCACACCCACACGCACGAACACACACACACACACACACACACACACATACACGCACACATAAACACACACACACAAAACACATAAACGCATACACTAACACACTCAATCACGTACCACTTTTTCACAAATTGTATAAAAAATTATGTTTTATAACAAAGCTTGTACGAGTATGCATGTCATGTACCTATGTAGAAGGGCGTTGATCACCACAACACAGTTATAACTTTTGTGGGATCACCGTCACCTTTTTGTTTTTATGTACTTTTTAAACTGCTCAAATAAAAAACTTTTAAACTTTTAAACTTTTAAATCCAAACGTGATTTTTCGCCGCTTTCTTTCTTTCTATCAAATACATTTACTGAACTTTTCTAAAAGAATTCAATAAAATTTCAGTAGCAGTTCAAAGTTTTGAAGTTGGTGGTGTTATAACTTACACTCTCGTGCCTCGGAGAGCTGTATGTTTTCGATTAGTATTCGAAAACCGTCAACCATTACGAAATATGCAATCTCGTACTAAGGCAACACGTGGTAAATGCTGAACCATCATATATGGGCATAGTGACAAACTAGTAATTAGGGTTAAGGCGGACTACGTACCTATATACCTAAATACCTACCATTAATTAGCGCATTAATTGATTTTATTAGTTAGGAAATAGCATGGGTTAAGTCACTCGACACCTAAGACCAGTTTGATTGAGCCAATAGGAGCAAGTTTCTATTTCTAATTTTTCCGGGTACTTTTTTTTAAATAAGAATATTTGCCATATCCTTTAAATATAACTAATAGTCCCCTAATAAAGTCATTCCTGACTAGTTGGGTGCCTTTACTACCCAGTAAAGGGACCCAACTCAGCATATGCCACACATCGCAGGATATAGTCCTGACGATTAACAGAACAAGTTGTGTTGTGTGGCATAATTAAGCTTTTTTCTTTCTTTCTTTATGAATGTCCTTTCTTTGGGTTACTTTCGACAATATTCTGGCTGGTGGACGCCTTTTTAGCGTTCCGGTACGATGTCGTGTAGAAACCCAAAGGAGTGTGGATTTTCATCCTACTCCTGACAAGTTAGCCCGCTTTTCATCTTAGATTGCATCATCACTTATTCCATCAGGTGAGATTGTAGTCAAGGGAACTTAGAACTTAGAACTTGTAGAGGATAAAAAAATTTATATTCCAACCTTCGCCACTGACTATATGTATTATGTATATACACTAGCAGACGCCCTTGCTACGTCCATGTGTGATCAGAATTATCAAAATTTTAATTTTCACGTAATTTATGAAACGCAAGCTCACGTTTGATTTGAACCATGGACTTTAAAACCCGAACGAGATAACCATTGAATGACTCACCAGCGAGGTAAAAAAAAATATTTAAATGAAGTTTGGTCCGCAGAATAGGCAGCGTGACATGTGTGCAGTGAATTAATTTGACACCCGACGTGGTAGGTCGACGGGATAATGGTTACTAGTAACTTGACCACTCAATTGTTTCATCCATTAAGACTCCATAATACACACACCCTGTATATTTAAGTACTAGCTGACGCCTCGCGGTTTCACCTGCGTGGTTCCTGTTCTCGTAGGAATATGGGGATAATATATAGCCTATAGGCTTCCTCGATAAATGGGCTATCTAACACTGAAAGAATTTTTCAAATCGGAGCAGTAGTTCCTTAGATTAGCGCGTTCAATCAAACAAACAAACAAACTCTTCAGCTTTATAATATTAGTATTAGTATAGATTGGCGGATACTCGCGACTTGGTCCGCGTGGAAATCCTTTTAGAACTTTTAAAGGAGAACTATTCTGTCATACATGGTTTTTGCGTAACTTTTACTGTAGTAGCGCAATAGGTTAAAGGCTAGCTTTCTACACTTCTGGTTAGAACTTGTTTGTTTTCTTTTCATATTTTATATTTTATGCAGTCTTTTTCATAGGAAACATGTGACAAAATGCTTTATAGGCTAGTTAATGGTCTTAAATTGATCATAATGATCAATTTACTAGCCTTCTAACAAACTAGCCTTTTCTAACGTTCTACTAGATTAAATTATATCATATTTTTTATAAGACGTGTAGATAAATAGTTTATGTATAGGAAAACAGTGTGTGTTGCCAGTGATGATCTATGGTTCCGAGACTTGGTCGCTAACTATGGGCCTCATAAGAAGGCTCAAATTCACACAGCGGGTGATGGAACGAGCTATGTTTGGAGTTACTCTGCGTGATCGAATCAGAAATGAGGAGATCCGCAGAAGAACCAAAGTCACCGACATAGTTCAATGAGTTGCGAAGCTGAACTAGAAAGCGCAATGTTGGTCGATCCCCCAACAGGTGGACTGACGACATCATGCGAGTCGCAGGGATTCGCTGGATGCAGGTTCAGTATCGTGGAAGTCCCTACAAAAGGCCTATGTCCTGCAGTGGACGTCCATCGGCTGATATGATGATAGGAAAACAGAATTCTAGGACAAAGTCGTGCGCATTATATTAGTAATGTTTCATATTATGCTACAACCGGTTGATTTGTAGACTGAATAACAGGATCTATAGTACTCTAAATTATTTATAAACACGGTGTTGTTATTGCAGTATGTTATGATTTAGACAATCGATGAGATAATCCGTTACCTAATCAGCGGATTCTTTAGCCATTTTATAGTGTTTTATAATGATTTTCTATTGTGATCTTTGTTCACATTGAAAACAAATAAAATATACTGACTCACTGAAGTATTCGTATAGTTATTAAGTCTATTATTATTTATGATATGAATAGAATAATAACTATAATTATTTTATTAAAGAATTTATACGTTGAGCATTGTATTGATTCTACTTATGGTGAGTTAGTGAGTAATATAATCTAGATCAATTTTAATGTCGGTGTAAAATTCAGTTTTTCACAAATCACTCGGGAACTATGGTCTTTTCCGAACATGCCTTTTGACGGCCTCCGTGGCGCAGTGGTATTCCCGTGGATTTACAAGACGCAGGTCCTGGGTTCGATCCCTGACTGGGCCGATTGAGGTTTTCTTAATAGGTCTTTCAAATTTCAATTAATTTTCATAATATTAGGTTTATGAAGCATTTATGTTGGCGGTTGCAAGATAAAAATGTTTTTGCTACATTTCGTATACTATTTCGCAGCATTGTGGTGGTTTTGACATCTATATCCCTTTATAGGAGAACTAGCCGACGGTTCCCGCGGTTTCATCCGCGTCGTTCCCGTTCCCGTGAGAATACAATGATAAAATATAGCCTATGACACTCGCAAATAACATGACATTCCAGTGGTAAAAGAATTTTCAAAATCGGTTCAATATATCCAGATATATTCCACCTACAATACCACAAAGTTTTGGTAGTTTTAAGCGCTCCCAAAGTCGTCAGCGTGGTTGTTCTTAGTTATGTATCTAAATGACGTGGTATGTACCCTTCAGTAATTATAAAGAATACATTAATAATAGTCCTAAAATAAATAAAAAAAGACAATTTTATCGCAATCAAACTGTGATGTTCAAAATTAAAACTATTACAAAATAATTATGTATGAAAAAACTTCCTAATGCAAACTAAGGACCTTTTATATGGACATTGTAACCTCGAATATTTATGTCAATTTTATTGAGATATAAAATTGAAACTATTAATTATTTTACTTGCAATAATTTAGTCGTAAACCGCAGCTAATTTGTGATAACTTTTAATGTCATTCCAACATTAAATCGACACACTACAGTATTAAAGCAATAAAGTTTTAATTAAAGCTATTCGAACCTAAGACTTTTGAAGTATCAATAACTCGACTATAGGTACATACATTATTATGGTTACTGTCAAGTGCAAATGACGGTAAGTTTTAATAAAATAAATTAAATTTTCACTTCTCATGATCTTAATATTTTTGGTTATAATAGTATAATATAATAACTTTCTAGTGTATTAATTTCATTTTATGAATTCGTATAGCATTATTTAATTCTGCATTCTTCTATTTCTAATATTGCTACTCAGTGGCAATTGTCAAAATAGATGAAAAAATATTTAATGTGCTTTTTGACTTTGAAAAAAAATAAGTCAACGTGACAATGAACAAAGTCGATAGCTCTTTAGAAGGGTCAAATTAAGTAAAGCCATGTAATATTTTCAATGTCTATTACTTAAAAATATAAAGGTATTTGTTGAAAACCAAGTTTCAATTAGCAAAGACCATTACTAATTGTCAATCCACGCCTCTTCTAAAAATTGTTCTGTAGAGGTTAAGTCATTACACAAATATGGGCAAAACACTCCCACTACACTCCTTATTTGGTAGTTTCGCATAGATTTGCCGAGAATGTGGAGCGGGTTTGAGGTGTGATGTGAACGGCCTTACAGAAATGGCGGCGAGGAATAAAAAATGCGTAGACATACGTCGCGCCGGACCTCTGTGTTTTACTATTATTATATCATTTATTTAATGGGTGTGCAATATTTCAATAACGATTTATCGGATTATAAGATCGATTTAAATATAGAGGAGTAATGCTATGGATATTAAGAACATTAATGCACGAGTACGTTTAATCTACTCGTAGACCATGTTGCTTGCGGCTTTTTTACTCTCTCATTTATTTGTATTTTCTTTTACTTTTTAATTCTGTTGAATAAATACATGAAAAAATTCAAAAAAAATATATAGAAAATATGCTCTGCCGATTGCAAGGCTTTGTTGGTGACAATGTTTGACAATATTTATTAACGTGACAATTTTGTTATTATAATAATTGTTATTATCTACATAACTTTAAATATTTTCTATGACAAAAAATAGGCCTACTATAAAGTGCAAAACTACGCTAACATATTTAATTTTTTTTACATCTCTAGCTCAAAAATGGCGCGTTTGCTGCATAGAATTTGTGAGGAAAAGTCGTCTTTATACACATTCTTTGGTACCTATTAATTTTACGTACCGCACTAACGCCACAATGCACATACTACGTGTATATTGTTTCACGTTCACATCCTTCATTTGCTTCGGATTCAAACTCGGCACTCGTAGCAAAAACGAACTTTGTGTTGAACAAGTAACTATTTGAATTTTAAACTTTTGAAGGTTTCTTTAGCAAAATATACCTATATTTTAATACGAATCGAATGCTAACTTATGAACTACCAAGGTTACCAGTTACTCGAAATACTCCTGTTCAGTGTGAGCACCAGACGTTTTTGAATTAGTCAGTCATAGTGTGGCGATTAGCGACAGTTTTTTCTGGAATTTCAGTTAAAAATAACTATTTTAAATCTACAATATTCGATATATGGGACAAATCAGTATTGTAGAGTCAATATCTCTTGAACAAACTCCGGATTTGCAGTGAAACGCAAAAGTTAGGTTATTTCTCCATTCTGCGTAACATTGCGTTAAAGATATAATAAATTATTATTGATAGAAATCATTAATTATCATAATTAAATCTGCAAATTGAATCAATAAATATTTAAATTTTCTTGAAATTTTATATTCAGTATTGCATTATATATAATATAATATATTCTTACGGCAATAAAATGTGCATTGAAATAAGCCACGGTTTAATTAATGAGGTGAAAACACGAGGTGTTATATTCTAGCGTCGTGTTGCTTGTAGTTGTGAAACTGTGACAATTACCCGCTTCCGTGCACACACAAACCACAATAGACTGCTACCGAAGTGTTACCACTGTCTCTCGACTGTTACTCGAAGCTAGTACATTTCATCTATACTCTATACTAATATATAAAGCGGAAGAGTTTGTTTGTTTGATTGAACGCGCTAATCTCAGGAACTACTGGTCCGATTTGAAAAAATATTTCAGTGTTAGATAGCCCATTTATCGAGGAAGGCTATAGGCTATATATTATCACCGTTTTCCTACGGTAATGGGAACCATGCGGTTAAGATAAAAAAACATAGACTCGAATCGAGAAACTCTTCCTTTTTTTTTGTCGTCGTTGTCCTTCAAAAAAAGGAGGAGGTTATCAATTCGAGTGTATGTTTATTTTCTTATTTTTCTTAAACGGCTCCAGAGTTACAATAAACGGGCTAATGAACAGCAATTTAAAAAAAATAAGAAAGATAATATTGGTCGAGCGCAGAATTTTGATTGCTTTTATCGCCAACTTCAGGGTTTACACTTTCAAATACTAGTGCTAACCTAACTCGTAAAAATAAACCTGTACATTTGTTTCATAAAAAACAAAAAATCGTCCGTCTGCATCGATATTACAGTTGTCATTAATTTTAAAATCTGAGCTTTATCTGAGCAAAAGCTCACTTTTTTATAAATATGTATATCAGTTATATATTACAAGCTTCCTTACACTTGTACATATGTTTTCTTTGATTACAGTAAGCACCTCCTCTCTCCTATTGGCAGATAGCGGGATTTTTACTCATGCTACATTAATGTAATAGTAATAAAAATATGCTGCAAATTTTACTATAAAAATATATTAACATTTTACAGTGTAAGTAAAAATATTAAATCGTAAAGTTATCACGTAGTAGGGGACTTTCTAGCAAAGCCAGTTTCATAGAGGCTATAAAAAGTTTTCATTGGCCCCGTCAACTCCGGCAGATTCAACTCAAACTTAACTTTATCTCGCCTTTATGATGCGCCGTATCTAACTGCCAGCTCCTTGTTGCCACATTTTATTTCTGTACTACCCGCAGTTACTATTTTCTTTGTTTTGAACGTTTATAATTTTACCAATAAAAATATATTACGTATACAATTTACCATTATAAATAATTTCATCATCATATCAGTCGATGGACGTCCACTGCAGGACATAGGCCTTTTGTAGGGACTTCCAAACATCACGATACTGAGCCACCTGCATCCAGCGAATCCCTGCGACTCGCTTGATGTCGTCAGTCCACCTGGTCGACCAACACTGCACTTACTAGTGCGGGTTCGCCATTCCAGCACTTTGAGACCCCAACGTCTATCGGCTCTTCGAACTATGTGCCCCGCTCATTGCCACTTCAGCTTCGCAACTCGTTGAGCTATGTCGGTGACTTTGGTTCTTCTGCGGATCTCCTCATTTCTGATTCGAGCACGCAGAGAAACTCCTGACATAGCTCGTTCCATCGCCCGCTGTGTGACTCTAAGCCTTCTTATGAGGCCCATAGTTAGCGACCAAGTCTCGGAACCATAGGTCATCACTGGCAGCACACACTGTTCGAAGACTTTTTTCTTCAGGCACTGAGGAATTTCAGACGAAAAGATTTCGCGAAGTTTCCCGAATGCAGCCCAGCCGAGTTGGATTCGAATAAATAATTTACTTTAGTAATATCACTAAAACCAAGACTTAAAAATCCCTATCAACAAATTGTGCCTTGATGCCCATCACACAGACAGCATTCCCGCGCTGAATTGCTATTGAAATTCGTTGCGTGAGAAAGCTGCCTGTCCGAGGGTCGCCTTCTGCCTTCCTGAGGAATTTGCTTATCTCCTGTCTCATAGCACTTACTTAGGCACTGCAAAGATATTCTGGGTTGAACCTGGCGTCCTCTAGAACAGAGTCAGAACTCTGGTCTAGAGGATGCCAGGAGCTTCGCCCTGTCCTTGCCTATCGCAGCTTCGATTAGGGAATTTAGTGTTCAATTCGATATAATGGAGTCCTTTGTAATTTACCCAGGCAATGCAAAGATATTCTGGGTCTAACCTGGCATCCTCTAGAACAGAGTCAGAACTCTGGTCTAGAAGATCCCAGGAGCTTCGCCCTTGCCAGTCGCAGCCTCGATTAGGGAATTTAATGTTCAATCTGATATAATGGAGTCATTTGTAATTTCGGTTGAGTTGGGAAAATTTTACTTTAAAAAATGCTCATAAATACTGATTTTAACCGACTTCAAAAAAAGTAGGAGGTTCTAAATTCGACGCGTATGTTTTTTTAATGTTTGTGACCTCATAACTTCGTCATTTATAAATTGAGACTGTGTTATCTTCTTATTGATGAATCATTTTATGTATAGATTGCTTGCATGTGTTCGAAGTTACTGGTTAAGATGGTAGACGATAAAAAATCAACCATGTTCAATATCTCGATAAATACATACATCAAACAAGCTTATTATTATTCATACAAATTGTGATATCGTATCGATTATTTTAAATGTCTGTTAAAATAAATTGTATTAAATTGATACACTCAAGCGCACTTAATAACGTTCGCTAGCCTTTAATGTAATTTGTATAACTTGTTTTAAATGAAGAATGGAGTGCTTAATGAAAATGAGAAATGGAGTAAGTTTTGGTTTACTTATTCATACATACAAAAAAAGATTTTAGTTTTTAAAGCAAAGAAAATGGAAACACTTGTAGTCACTGTAACTTAGATTTGGGAGTATTGGGGTCAGTGGCGTAGCGTGCCTCGGAAGGGCCATATGTATCAAAATTAGTTGCGGGCCCAAATTAAGGGTAAAGGTTCCTCACAAAAGAAACAAAAATGCTCACATAAAACAAAAATGACAGTGACCTAACGTATGTTTCCTAATTTTGGGCTCACGCTTAACTAGAGAAAAAAGCGTTTGTGGATTACCTACATTTTACTAATTTTGCATTTACACTTAGGGGGCCCCTGTAGTCCGGGGGCTCGTATCATTGATACGGCTGATACGACGGTAGCTACGCCCCTGGACTTGGAGCTCCTTTATAAGATACCACATTAAAGTACCTACTTAGGTTTGTTCCGTGTTTATTTATTATATTGATAAATTTACCTTCCAAGTGTGTCCTATTTAGTTAGTCCGAATGGTCTATACAACTTTTTTGACTAAGCTGTAAGTTGTGGTTGCGTACTTGAATAGAATAGAAAACGAAAAAATTGAGTTGAGTTTCTATCGTGTGAATAGGGTAGGCATTATAAATTCTCCCTCTTTTCTTGATTTTTCCCGTGTATTTATGTGTTTTCATTGTTTGTGCCTCTAATGAACGCATATCTATGAATGGGTTGCGCGTTCCTGTGATACAAAAACTTGTAAACAAACACTATATCGAATACAATCATAGGATACAATATTATGCTCACGCGGCGACCTATTGCTTCGAATCATTAATAATTGTCAGTACATCGCTCCGCCCATATGCGCAGAACCATTACGCCGTACAACGACGAAGTGATCGCGCAATCAGAACCTTAATACATTGCAATAAAGGCTATATAATTGACATAAAATACATGAACCCCACCGACCATACAACCACGCCTCGGCGAAGGAATGATAAATGAGTGCACCGATGTGTTGCTTATATTGCCGCTATGCGCTATGGCCTCAGTGTTGTCGATCTTTTTTAACCTCCAACGCAAAAAGAGTGGTGTTATAAGTATGTCTGTCTGTCTGTGGCGCCAGACCTTCCGAACGGATGAAGCGATTTCAATTTAGTTTTTTTTTTTATTAAAGATGACCCACGGGCAAGTGTTCTTAGACATGGTTGATGAAAATCGATTGAGTCTAAAAGGGGGTGAAAGTGGGGAAGAACAACTAAATGTCTGCAAATGTACTCGAGTGCGGTCTCAAATGAAAGCGCTCTGAAAGAGAATGTTGATGACGTGATCGTGTAATTAATAATTTTAACATTCGGGGGTTTTTCAAAATTTTCAATTTTATTCGTACGAGATCCGGCATAAGAAATATATACTTACCCTCATTTATTTGGTATAAGAAATAAGTGATAGAAAATATTCATTTTCACACTGCAAGTTATATTGTGGTCGGATAGTATTAAGTGATTAAATTTCTATTAATTTTATTTAATCTACTTCCCTCATAGGTTAATTAATAACAATCGTACTTTAGTTGAAAACTACCCAACAGAATTGGAAAGGTTGCCTACTTTCACACTGCAATTGTGGAGTTTCCAGAAATAAACAGCCAGCTAATGTTAGTTATATATCCTCATCAGTTATTTAGTCGTCTATTATGTCAAATGAAAGCTCATTTTGTGCCTAATTTAACTGTATTAAGTTGCCAATAATCTAATACATGGTTTCCTAGTTTTTACATGAAAATAGTTTTTGGACGCAATTTAACTTGGCAATCTATTTGCAATGACAAATCAATTTCGACTGGTGACAGAAGGGCTGGCTCATTTTTTGCGCAAAGGATCAGCCTGGCTGTCCAGCGCGGAAATGCAGCCAGTATTCTTGCCACCATTCCACGTGGGCATGATTTGTATAGTTTTAAGGATAAGTTAGCTTAAGTTCCTTATTGTATTCTTTCACAATAAAAAAAAATCTTATCACTAATAAATGAAAAAACAGATGAGGGTATATATTTTTAATATCCGGATCTCAGACCATTTGTAGAAATTTTTTACCAGAGTTTTTTACCAGACCATGAAAATGCGTTCAAATACAACAAATACATTCCCAAGTATATGTTCACACTACAGCATTTTTAAAACACGACGCATTTTTTCGAGCAGTTTCAATTTTGGGCGTTAGAAATAGACCTTCTTTTAACTTCGCATTTAATGCTTTTTAAATTTAAAAAAACTCTCGTGCGAATGAGGGCGAGATTTTGCATTGTTGCAACGGTAATTTCAGAGCCAGTGTGGCGCTAATTCAAGTTATGTCTATCGTGGTAGAGGCATATTATTGGATTATTTTAGTTCCAATAAAAGAGACAATTCACATTATAAAATTCCTTCGAGAATCTTAACTAATTGCAAACGAGTTACACACGTAAAAAACAGCTCACATCTTACTGGTTGTTCAGGTAGGTATTGTATTGAACTTTATTAATTTAAAGGACAATTATTTTATGAAATAATTTAATTTTCATGTATTCTCGAGAGTTGTTTTACCTTTGCCATACCTTTTCCATTTACGCATCGCTTTAGCTATATGTGGGAGGTCCTGGGTTCCATTCCCATATACATTCAATTTAGGAATTTGTATTTTTTTCATAATTGGCTCAGGTCTTGTCCGCTGGTATGTAAGTATATAAGGACTCATATTTCTTTGACATATCTATATAAATAAAAATAATTTTCCTCATGTATAAAATAATTCAAGATGGTCGATTGGAATATTTTTTTGTTACAAGTAAGTTCTTAGTTGATTGGTTAAGATTATTGATTTATTTATTTTCTTGTTTCACGCGTCAATCTCATAAGGCAGCATCAAGCGACTCTCTGCAACCCGCTTGATGTTCACGGCCCACCTAGTGGGGGGTCGATCAACACTGCGCTTTCCGATGCGGGGTCGCCATTCATGGACCATGAGACCCCAACGTCCATCGGCTCTTCGAACTATGTGACCGGCTGCTTAGCTTCACGACTCGCTGAGCTATGTTAGTAACTTAGGTTCGTCTGCAGATCTCATTTCTAATTCGATCACGCAGAGAAACTCCAAAAATGACTCGCTCCATCGCCCGATGAGTGCCTTTGAGCCTTCTAATAAGGCACATAGTTAGCGATCAAGTCTCGGATCCGTAGGTCATCACTAGCAACACGCAAGTCCGAAGGCTTTCATTTTCAGGCACTGAATTTAATCTAATTTAGTATTAGATAACTGAACTAATTAATTATAACAAGAACCAGTATTTGATATACAGCTTGTCTTTTGTCACAATACTCTCCATTTTGTTCTGTCCTTGGCGATGCAAATCCATTCTGGACCAGCTATCCTTTTCATATCATCTTCCCAACATTTAAATTGCCTGTCTTTATCTCTCTTTTCGTTTCGTCCATTTTTTCTTTCTGTTCTCTTAACGCAAAAGGCTAGTTGACACTTTATTAAATGGTTCATTATCGTTCTGCTAGAAATAATAATCATTTTTTTTAGACGTGATTACATGAAAATTTTAGTTTTTAAATATGTTTTTGACTTTACGAGCCAAAACGCCTGTCGGCCTAGATGGATTTCAACTGTTTCATGACGTCACTAATACAAATCCCTTACAAACGGAGCGTTTGACAAAAATGTTAGTTATGAGCATCAAGTAACATTGTGACGTCACAAAATGGACGACGTTTATGACGTTTGGAAAATTAAAAAACATATATGACTTTTAAATTAAGTTTTATAAGAAATCCTTAACTTTTATTAATTAATATCGATATATTTCGGACCCTTATTCCATGTACTATGTGAAATTATAATTGCTTATATTAAATTTGATATGAGTCCCTATTGGATGTCCATCTCCATTTTAGGTGTTAATAATAGTCATATCAATATTTTATTTTCTTTAAGGCCACCCCCTCTCTTCTTTTAACGCCAATTCAATCCCATTTTGGAACACTTGTATTTTTTTTTTTCAGAAATTGTTCTGTCAGTGTCCATGTTAGGCATCCATACGATAAACATGGAAGGAGACAAATATTATTATTCATTGAATTTCGCAAAAAACAATAAATTGAATGCTATATATCATCACGGTTGTCATAACGCAGGTATATTTATGACATGTGTAATATAAATATGGACACTTACTTAATATTTTTTTCCGAAGCTTACTTGACATTTTCATTGTTCATTATTGTTAGTAAATAACACCTGCAATCCTAAATGGGGCTGGGCTTTAATTAATATATAAAAAGCTTTATTATGTTAACTCTATATCTTTATATCTATACTAATATTATAAAGCTGAAGAGTTTATTTGTTTGTTTGTTTGATTGAACGCGCTAATCTCAGGAACTACTGGTCCGATTTGAAAAATTATTTCAGTGTTAGATAGCCCATTTATCGAGGAAGGCTATAGGCTATATATTATCCCCGTATTCCTACGTGAAACCGCGTGGCGTCAGCTAGTTTATTATAATATGAATCATTCTAATTGTCTTAAGGGGACTGAACGCAACGAATTTTAATGTGACTTCAACATCAGATAGAAAGATTCAAGAAAAAGGTTTATGTATTTACATTATTATAGTTTTGTGTTAGGTAGGTAAGTACCTAATGAAAAAAAAAAATATGTGGACAACTTATTCGCGAAGCCAATTTGAGTTATACCCTTTGTTATAATTTCCAACTATAACAAAAGCTACAGTGAGGAGTATTTACGAGTGTTTGTTTCTTTAGACTTCATTTTGCGCGAGAAAGTCTTGAATTCGGGACCTCATGATAAATAAATATTTTTTATATTTAAGTATTTCAATTATTTTTTTATAAAAAAAAATAGGTATTATTTATTTTAATTATTTTTTAATTTTTGTTAGATTACGTTGATGAATGAAATGGTTTGTTAGAATCAATTTCATAGAAATCAACTAATTGTATTAATAAAGAAATATTTTTATAAGGTCTTGTTCATGATGAATTTATAGTTATTATATTACTTCAATGTATTTCGTGCCATAATAAATAAATAGCAGTTATGTACACTAAATGCGGCTATATATATTTTAATGCAGAGATATATATATATTAACTAGCTGACGCCGCGCGGTTTCACCCGCGTGGTTCCCGTTCCCGTAGGAATACAGGGATAATATATTGATTGGGCCTTCCTCGATAAATGGGCTATCTAACACTGAAAGAATTTTGCAAATCGGACCAGTAGTTCCAGAGATTAGCGCGTTCAATCAAACAAACAAACAAACTCTTCAGCTTTATTATATTAGTATAGATATAAGTCGTGCAAAAGATATACAATCACCATAATACTGTAGAGGTGTAATAAATAACACTTTATTATTTTTTACTGGCAGCGTGACAGAAAACATATAATAATATAACTATTTATTTTAACTGCAGCCCTATTGAATAGAATTGTCACGCCTCTTTTTACGATTACATACAAAGTTGCTTATCACGACGAAGGCTGAACTTAATAGACGATTCGTGTAGGTATAATAAGTAAAGAAACGTCAACATAGTAGAAACACATCGTTACGAGTAGGTATTTAGACTGATACAGTCTAAATAATATACCTAATACAGCCGTGCGACTCTAACTGTTTATTTGGTAAACAGGCTTAGATGCACTGAGAAAAATAAGCTACTTACGTAAGGAGCTTGCATATTACTATTTACTACAGGTGCAGCATACGTACAATAGATGCCGTATACTTAGTAATGAAGCAGCATACTTTGCCGTTTAGAAGTAACACCGTGTTACTTAAGAGAGTTTAGAAGTAACACCGTGTTACTTAAGAGAGTTCAGAAGTAACACCGTGTTACTTAAGAGAGTTTAGAAGTAACAGCGTGTTATTTAAGAAGCTTCTATACAACATAGTGCCGGCTATAAGCGTAATAGTGTCTGGTTTGCTAAGTATTATAAGTATGGCGCACCAGAATCTTTTTCCCAGTGTGTCGCTATAATTTTTATTAATATCTTTTTTATTTTGGTGATTCTCTGTTTCTCATACAAGCAAGCCAGTCATTACATTTTAGAACTAGACGACGCCGGTTTCTTCCGCGTAGTTAACGTTTCCGTTGGAATACGGGGATAAAATATAGCCTATGACACTCACAAACAACATGGCTTTCTAGTAGTAAAAGAATTTTCATAATCGGTTCAGTAGACCCATAACAAATATTACCTCTTTATAATATTAGTATAGATAAATAAGAATGAAAGAAGAAAAAACATAATAAAGAAATTATGCCACACATTTTAACTTTTTATTCAACATGGGTTCCCATTGGCTTTACACTCTTAACCGCGGATATAAAAGTAGGAATGCGTTAGCTGTAGCGTTTTCTGCGCGCCGATCTTCTTGGCTTAGATATTTGAACTTAATTTAACTTAAACTAAATTAAACTCACTCTATATTTACTAAACTGTGTTCAAAATTGTTTACACACACAGATGCACACAAACTTATTATACCCCTTTGCATCGGGGATTGAAAAAACGAGAATTACGTATCTTGCAAAAAAAAAAATCGTTTGTTCCATTATCCCAGTCCTTCAGTTTAAGCCGTCGTATGCACATAGTATATGCACCGTATAGTTTCATAGTAGCTCTTAGTGTAAGAGCTTGTCTGGGGTGGTTATTTTTGCTGCCAAGCTTGTCTGGCGGTATGGTTGCTGAAATTACAGTTGAGTTTACGCTAAACGAAACAAACGAAGCTTTTCTGGATCTGAAATTTAACTAACTTAAATATTTTGTGAAGATTTTATGCAGTTGTAGTTGTAAAATTATTTGTACAAAAGCCTTGGGTTCAAGGTAGCAAAAACAAACATGGTTAAGTCGTAATTGAGCTTTAATTTCAAACGTTTGTTCCATCCCATCCCATTGTATCCCAGTCTTGTCCCAGTCCAATTGTAAATATACGTTTAGTTTTAGCAGTAGCTTTTACTGTGTAAGAGCTACTACTAAATCGTAGCTACTCGTACTCGTAATATATAAAGCTGAAGAGTTTGTTTGTTTGTTTGATTGAACGCGCTAATCTCAGGAACTACTGTTCTGATTTGAAAAATTCTTTCAGTGTTAGACACCCCATTTATCAAGGAAGGCTATAGCTATATATTATCCCCGTATTCCAACGGGAACGAAACCACGCGGGTAAAACCGCGCGGCGTCAGGTAGTACTGTATAAAGACAACGACTAAGGACTCACCGTTCAAACTATGTGCAGTCTTGTCGCCTAGTCTCATAATATCTAGTGTTTTATAATCCCTTCATCACGATTGTTTTATCTTTTTGTCTTGAGATGTCACATAAGTATACGTATTCGGTAAAAGAACAAAGGTGTTTATAAGTAAATGAATTTGTCATTTTTATCGTTATTTTAACAGTGAGGTTTATAAACGGCCCACCACCAGATCTTTCTCCTTGTTGAAGCTTAGACCCTGCTACAATGCGGGTAGGGTTACGAAATTAATGAAGCAATTTATAATCCTCAATAACCAATGCATTAGCAGAAAAATAAGTGGCAAGTTGACAACCCTATTACCAATACCTATCGCAAACTATTGCGTCTATTTTGAAACTTGAATGAAATATATTTCCTCCCAACAATAGCGCTATATAAACGTTATCGCGCCCCGTTCGCTCGTCCACTTCCTTTGCCCGCGAGTTGGAGTCACGTAGTCGACCACAATGTTGGCTTATTCGGTTTATGTTTGCCCCATTGTTGGCCGTCGATCAGCGGGCCCCTTGTGCGGCGTATCGCGTCGGACGTGCGAAATGTCACATTGGCACTGGAGATTATGGCTGTATTTTTGTAGTAAAACAGTAATGTCCTCCTGACCGTATTTCCGTCACCTTAGTTTCAGAATAAATCACATGTACCAGAAATGTCACTTTGGGACTATCAGCATAAAACCATTTTTACCAGAAATGTCACATAAGGACTAAAGATTAGTTTAAGTACAAACATTATATGTGACGCGATTTTCAACTGGTCGTGTATTCATAAGCTGAAAATGCCTATATACAGATAGAAAATATGCCAGAAATGTCTAATTTGGGCTAAATATTACAGTCTTATATCAAATCAATAATGGATAAATAACTGCATATTAAAGTTTTATATTTGTAGTAAAATAATAATGTCCTCCTGACCCCATTTCCGCCACCCGAATTTCAGCTTCATACAGGCAGGCGATGTACCAGAAATGTCACTAGGGGACTGGAGATTACAGTTCTCTCTCTCTCTCTCCAGTCGGTCCCTCATGACTGAGGATCGTGACCACCTTGGCGAGTCATCTTTTGGTATACAATGCCATCGAGTACGGACGCTGTAAGTGACGTTACTGTAAAAGGTATGGGCTCCTGTTTTCTTGAGAAGATCCATCGGGTTGAAGATCTGTGGCCGTTTGACTTCCACATTTCCCACCAGAATATTTTTTTCCAAGTTGTCTTATGTGACGAGACGAATATCTTAAAATAATCTTAGGTTAATATCTTAGAACAGTGTCTAAATAATAATGTAAATAAATAAAATAAATGATCCCATTTGAAATAGAAATCACCTTCAATTTAGCTGAAAACTCCACATCATCTCCTTACCCTTATCCCACTTAGGTGGGGTCGGAAAACTGAAAACTCCACATCTAGAAGATATATCAGAAATGTCACTATGGGACTAAAGATTCCAGTTTACTTAATGTATAAACAATAATAATATGTGACGCCATTTTCATCTTATAAGACCACACATCTAAACAGGAAATTTAAACAATAAATGTCCTTCTGTACGCATTTCCGTCAATCACATCTAGGTTGAAGATATACCGGAAATGACTCTTCGGGACTACAGATTTTATTTCGAAACAATAATGGCCTTCTGACCTATTTGTCACAATTCTTTGAACCTATAGATATCTACGCTTGAGATAAAAGTACTTGTATCTATAAAGATTACATAATTCATTATCATAATCAGACTTTTTACGGCCCTCCTTAGATAAACCAGGATGCGATTTAAGCCTTTGCTAAAGTTGTTTGATAATTAACTACTGGGGGAATTGAAAGTTAAGAAGAGGAACGGTTTGGCAAACGAATTCGAGAGCTGGTAAAGTAAAAAACTAACAAAAGTGTACCGTTGTGTTTTCAATAATGCAAAAATGTATGCGCAAACGCAGGTGCAGTCTCCCCACAATTTGGGAAGATTAAGGGCACAGGGTAAATTATGAGGTAGAAGGTAGGTAAGTACCCATGTTAACATACCTAACTCAATAAATCTGGACTTGTATACAATGTATTGACAATTAACAAGAGAATTATGGGAGTCATGAAAAGACCATAAATCCGCCGCAACGACGCAAGGACGTTGTTTATGACCATTGGCCATGACGCACTTTGGCCAGATACCTCTGTCATGATTTAGACGTTACTAGTTCATAGATTCTAGCAGCTAGGTAATAACTATTTATCTCGACTGAAGCTTGCCTACAGCTATGAAACGAATCTTGTACCTAAAACAAATTAGTTTATAACTAATGGTCACTTTGGCTAGAAACTTCCGTTTAATAAAATATACTAGTTAATAGATTGCATACAATTGAGTATCTAGCTTGTAATTTATCTTGACCGAAGTTTGCCTACAGCTATGAGACGAATCCTGTAAAACAAATTAGTTTATAACCAATGGTCACTTTGGCTAGAAACTTCCGTTTAATAAAATATACTAGTTAATAGCTTGTATACACTTGATTACTAGCTAGTAATTTATCTTGACCGAAGTTTGTCTACAGCTATGAAACTTGTAAAACAAATTAATTTATAACCAATGATCACTTTGGCTAGAAACTTCCGTTTAATAAAATATACTAGTTAAAAGCTTGCATACACTTGATTACTAGCTAGTAATTTATCTTGACCGAAGTTTATCTACAGCTATGAAACTTGTAAAACAAATTAATTTATAACCAATGATCACTTTGGCTAGAAACTTCCGTTTAATAAAATATACTAGTTAAAAGCTTGCATACACTTGATTACTAGCTAGTAATTTATCTTGACCGAAGTTTGTCTACAGCTATGAAACTTGTAAAACAAATTAATTTATAACCAATGATCACTTTGGCTAGAAACTTCCGTTTAATATAATATACTAGTTAATAGCTTGCATATACTTAAGTATCTAGCTAGTTATTTATCTTGACCGAAGTTTGCCTACAGCTATCAGACGAAACTTCTGAAACAAATGAATTTATAACCATTTGCCATGACGCCCTTTGGCCAGAAAACTTTCAGGACTAGTTTATCGTTAGGATAGATTGAAGTGACTAGTTATTTCTCTAAAACGAAGCTAGTGTCCAATGAGAATCTTAAGAATTTAGTTTAAAACCATTGGCCAAGACGTACCAGATGATGATGCCATTGGCCAAGATGTCCAGAAAATTCTAAATAATAATTATTAAGACTGATTAACAGTTAGTATTTATCTACATCGAATGTATCCTACAGCTACAATCAATCATGTATTACCACTATAGATTCATTGATATTTCTCGTACGTGTCATCAGGCGAGATTGCAGGCATATAGACTAGATTCATCGACATTAATGTAATGTGCAAATGTACCTATAAAATCAGAAAATTAGTATTGTTAGTGCTCTCAAAAATTAAAATTGGCCCACCGGTTTGGAACGCATAATTTATAAGTACAATTTATATTTTTTAAATGTGCAACTTTTAAGCAGTAAAACCAGAGTCTTTGTCACAGCGATTGCAAATGTCTTAATAATTATTATATAATACAAAACACTATTAAAAAATTATAAAAAAAAATAAACCCTCCCGATGCGGGACATTTGAGTGCCCAAGCAACCGGTGGTCAGGGCTTCAGAGTGAGGAAGCTCCTCACAATACGCGCCTTCTCAAGAATCACTGCCTTCTGTATCCGACTCTTGAGCCAACAGTTAAGTGAAAGCTTCTTAAGATTTTGGTCGAAGCTTTTCGCTATAAGACCGTTGACTGAAACAACCATCGGAACAATAATAGTTGACTCAACATTCCACATGGCGGTAACCTCGTGAGCAAGGTATTTTGTAAATTATTATTATTGTTAGGACGTCCAACTAATTGCAATCAACTGCCTATACGTATCTGTTCCGTGAGTCGTTAAAGCATTCAGTTTATTGCACAAACCGCAACAGTTATAACATGCGCAGCTACAGACGAACCCTCAATACAAATGAGCCGCGCATATATTTGCGATCTTTGTAATTAACCCATAAAATTCAGCTGTATTTAACTGTTTTGTAAAGGTTACATCACATACGCAATTCGTAGGTACCACATAATAAAAACAACCGGGTTTTTATCATCATGTCTCTGTAGTAACGATGATCGGATGTAGTTTATAGTTTTTTTTTATAGTAATTGTTTGCGGAACAAGCAAATGACCCAGCCTCAGACCAATTATAGAAGGACCTGTATCGCACTCATAATCACGAACAAAATTGTCTGTCATTTTCTGAAGAAAACGAGCTTAGATTTGGTATATATCTTATACTAAACTCGAAGTTTTTGCCCGTTTTTTACACAATTCAACTACACAAAAAGGTATTTTTGTGTAGTTGAACTATTTAACATCGATTCTATAGAAACAGTTTCTACAATCGCATTAGATCTTTGATCATATACTTTGACAGAAAAATAACGTCTGGCGAGGCAGGTCCTGTACAATAATTGGTCTGAGGACCCAGCTGATGTTAAGTATATACCAATACCAGACCTCTTGTAAGAATTTCCTCATTGTCATAGGACATAGGCCTCTTGTAAAGTGTTCCTCATTGTCATAGGACATAGGCCTCTTGTAAAGTGTTCCTCATTATTATAGGACATAGGCCTCTTGTAAAGAGGTCCTCATTATTATCAGAGCTCAGCAGTGAGCTGAAAATGATGAATACAGGCTATATTGTATTTCTGTATTACCATGGGAACGGAAACTACGCGGGTAGCCTGTGTTACTGCTAATTTTATGTAAATGGGAAATGAATTATCGAATAAATAAACAAGTACGTTTATAATGTTCCTAATTCAAGCATTTTTGACATTCCACGTTTATAAGTTAAGATAGAAATTAAATATTTTCATGAAAGTGTAATTTTTCCAGTTATCTTCGTTTTGTACAATGACCATCGACAAAATGCAATAGGGTTAAAAAGGGATAAATTTTGACGGCCTCCGTGGCGCAGTGGTATGTTTGGTGGATTTGCAAGATGGAGGTTCTGGGATCGATCCCCGGCCGGGCCGATTGAGGTTTTCTTAATTAGTCCAGGTCTGGCTGGTGGGAGGCTTCGGCCGTAGCTAGTTACCTACCGTACCTAGCGTTTCGGTTCGATGTCGTGTAGAAACCGAAATGGGTGTGGATTTCATCCTACTCCTAACAAGTTAGCCCGCTTCCATCTTAGATTGCATCATCACTTACCGTCAGGTGAGATTGTAGTCAAGGGCTGATTTGTGAGAATAAAAAAAAATGTGACACCACCATTGAGGAAAGAAAAGTTCAGTAGGCTATTTTATCCTCCTATCCCATTTTACAGCTCGAATCCAGGACTTCATGATCCGAAGTCACATAGGTTAACCATTGGACCAACAAGGCAGATATAGGAATACCAAGTCTCTCTTGTGCTCGATGTGAAACGCCTTTAACCTTCCACGTATCATTTCCACTTAGTTTATGCTTTTAGGGTTATTGCTTAGTTGTTGCGCAAATTAGATGGTAGATACCTTAGATAATAAATTACCCTATTACGATGCAGAGGTGCTTACACACTATAAAATCCCCTATAATAAAACACCACTTCGACGCACTGGGAATCTAGTGCTACATAAATTGAATATATTATGTATAGGTGTATTGGGCTCCCAAGGACTGGAATAGCGGGAGAGATCTCTGGATTATGGCTGCAAATTTTTCTGCATCCGATTCCGGAAGGGTTCGAATCCGGCCCGGGTCATGCACCTCCAACTTTTCAGTTGTGTGCATTTTAAGAAATTAAATATCACGTGTCTCAAATGGTGAAGGAAAAACATCGTGAGGAAACCTGCATACCAGAGAATTTTCTTAATTCTCTGTATGTGAAGTCTGCCAATTGGGCCAGCGTGGTGGACTAAGATCTAACCCCTCTCATTCTGAGAATATGGGTTGATAATGATGATACTTTACCTACTTATTATGCTTGCCTTACCCAGGAATCGAATTCAGGATTTCATTATGCGCATCTGATTGTAATCTATAATAGCCAAATAATGTAGATGAACGTACCGGTAGAATACTACTTCTACCTATCTACATACAAAATCCATACCTACTCGATATGCACTGTTTACTTATCAACAATCAAAAAGGGATGACAATTTTTTTAATTGTATATAAATTAGGGGTACCTATGCTAACAGTAAAGCAATTTTGTAAAGGAAAAAGGATATCTGGGATATCATTACTTTCGGAGCTACAGGGATTGAAAGGGTCATATTTGCGGCGCTGCCACGGATCCCTGAAAAATGCCCCATACGAAATGGCTCGAATTAATGACGTCTTCGATTGTAATGAATGTTAGATTTTTATGGGCGTTCAAACAAAATTACAAATATCTTTGATATTGATTTTTACATATAAATCAGTCAACCTTATTAATTCGAATGTCTCATAAAAATCAATATATTCTAACTTAATCATTACCTCCATTAGAAATGAAGGTAGAAAACGCATGTCATTTCATTACTTAGTATTTATTTTAAACTAGCAGACGCTGCGCGGTTTCACCCGCATAGTCCCTTTCTTGTAGAAATATAGGGATAAAATATAGCCTATATTATAGGTAGCTTCGCAACAGTGAAAAAAAAATTCAAATCGGCTTTGTAGTTCCAGAGCATTATCAAGACATACAAACAAACAAACAATCAAATGTTTCCCCTTTAATAAAATAATTACCTATAGATATCTAATTGTGCTAAGATTAATTTATTTTCATTAAATTAAGCTAATTATAATTATTATAAGGTGAGAAATGACTAGCGATTTATACCTCATTTTTATATTTGTTTCTTGGTATACAGTGCACATCGATTACCTATTGCTTTAGAGTTCTATACATCATGGCGTCTTTGATATTATAGAAACTTCTTGTAATGTTTAAATATCGTTATTTATAATCTGTTGCTTGTTTAGAAATCACTACATTCAAATTTGGAACGGATTTCCCGCTACGAACGAACGGAAAAATGTTTACGTGCAAGCTCCGTAGGCGTTAGAGAAAAAAAGCGGTTCTATATTCAAAGTAGGCAGCGGCCAATACCGTGCGGCGGAGGCGTGTCCGCGCTCTCCCATTGGCCGGATAGTGATGCACTGCTCATAAAGTTACAAGTGAACGTGAACGTTAGACCGGTCGTTTTATTACGGTTACGGGGCTTAGGGATGTGTCAATGATTTACGATGGTTATTATTAATGGCTTTTAATGATCCAACCTTGAATTTGTTGTATATGCACCTAACTACAGGGTGATGTTTTGTACGATTAAAGAAAGGGAAATAATAAAGAGTAGGAAGATTACTTTGAATTTTTTCATTCATCGGCATCGTGTTATGACTGTACCATCAGATATAGTGTTTTGTGGTAACACTTATAAATTAAGTACTTACCTACCTACATAGGTCCCTACTGGTATTAATTATATATATAAATAATTTCTAAAAAAACTAAGAAAGTAACAAAAATATATGGTTTTGTTAACTAAAAACAGAAACGCGATTTTAAAAAAAAAATGGGTTTTTTACATTTTTTTCATTTTGTTTTTAAATTTAATTATTTAAACACAGTAAATTTTTTAAACATTGATTGAATAGTTCCCTGGCTATTAATGTCGCTCATTGTCATTTGGTAATGTCAGTTGTATTGTCATTTGTTTATGGCGCTGTCAATTTTAGTTCAGTTGTTAGCCGCGGGACTTCTTTCATGAAAAGGACTCTAGTTGTCACTGTATCTTGGAAGCCAGTGGATTCCCATTAAGTTACATAATACCTAAATTATTAATGTTACATAATAAATCAAGTGCCTGACTTATTGTATTATTTAACCTATCTTTAATAACTAAACCTAAAACTACCTACAACTAAAAATATTTCAGGTGTTCCAAAAATTTTGACCACTTAAACCAAAAAACTGGCAACACCTTAATGTGGCCAGTCCTGGGTTCTTACCACCTGGAGACAACATCCAGGTGTTGACCTGCTACATAGGTTTTCTATCACCTGAAGGGGTGCATTATATATAGGTAATTACTGTAATCAATTGACATCAGTTAATTGACTATGCAGCCTAAGATGGTAGCAATTTAACTTGGAAGGATACTTTGGTGCTGTTTATTCAATATTCCTTTGTAAGAAGGGTGGTATAGCCAGCCTTACACAGGGAACAAAACGCATTACTCTACGTTAAATTCCAGTGATCATATCATCAATCGCCACACACACCTTTAGGTCGTAACTTCATTATCATCATCATATTAGCCGATGGACTTCCACTGCAGGACATAGGCCTTTTGTAGGGACTTCCAAACATCACGATACTGAGCCAGCAAATCCCTGGCTTGATGTCGTCAGTCCACCTGGTGGGGGGTAGACCAACATAGCGCTTACTAGTGCGGGGTCGCCATTCCAGCACTTTGGGACCCCAACGTCCATCGGCTCTTTGAACTATATGCCCCGCCTATTGCCACTTAAGCTTTGCAACTCGTTGAGCTATGTCGGTGACTTTGGTTCTTCTGCGGATCTCCTCATTTCTGATTCGAATTTCGAACGATATTCGAACATAGCTCGTTCCATCGCCCGCTGTGTGACTCTGAGCCTTCTTAAAGGTCGTAACTTGCTCTATTATTATATAAACCACTAGAAAGCCACGATATTTATGAGTCACAGTATTTTATCCCCGTATTCTCATGGGAACGGGCAGTGAAACCGCGGGGCGTCGGTTATTTTATTCATAAACGTAATATTGTAGGTAATCGGTAGTATATTCTCGTAGATAAGCGTAGTTTGCCGCACCATAGACCTCAATAAAACGCGGCGGTCCATTGTTCGGCGCAAGTGAAGGGAACGCAGTAAAACGCCCCCTTAACCTCTCAACAGTTTAGTGCCCACTACGGAAATATACGTCACTTGTTTATCTACTGTCAGCTTGGAGAGGTGGCGGGTTTATGTGCGGCCAACGGAGACAAAGAAGTAAATAGACGACTAGATAGCATTAGCGCTCCCTCAAAATTCAAAACTCAAAAAGTGTTGAATTCAAGTCCACTCTTGTACCCCATATCATTAAAATTCAAAAAATACATGAATTTTATTAAAATCTAAATAAGTGAATAAATCTAACTAAATAAAATTAAATCCCCACCTTTTTGAGTTATACCAAGATGACGCCCTTAAAGCAACCATGCCATGACAATTGACAGCAAACGTCAAAACGACGAATGTGTTGAAAACGTCATCAATCCGCCATTATATTATCCATACTAATGTTGCATTTCTTGGGAGAGAATGAATATTATTTCGAAAGAATGAAAGTAAATTCGTAGAATTGTATAATCAAAAATAGTTAAAACAACTAATTAGTCCACTACGCTGGCCCAATGCGGATTGGCACACTTCACACTCGCAGAGAATTAAGAAAATTCTCAGGTATGCACGTTTTCTCACGATGTTTTTCTTTCACCGTTTGAGATACGTGATATCTAATTTCTTAAAATGCACATAAATGAAAAGTTGGAGGTGCATGTCCCGGACTGGAGGCAGAGGTCATATCCACTAGGCTTTCACGGCTCTCTATAAATATGAATAGTACCTACACAAAAGAAAAAAAAATAAACTAAGCAAAATTTCGGTGGTTTTTCCAACGTCTGGGAAAGTGTTCGGATTAAAAATGTGTTCGAATAAGCAACTGTAAAATACCGCTGCCGTGCAAGTCGTAAACTACTATATGCTAGGGTTGTCACTTAACAGTTTTGTGGTTCATAGAATAGAATAAAAATACCTTAATCCTCTAATTGCAGACAATGTAAATGAACTAAAAATACTACCAATTTTTCATATACCTACAACTGAGTAATTGTTTTAAAATAAAGCATATTCAAACCAAGAAGCCTTTGGAACCCTCGTAACTTTAATCAAAGTTTTCGACTTTAAATAGTTATCACCATGAAATCATGACGTAGCTTTAACATAAATTTCAAAAACTGCTTGTAAACTATGCCTAATTGAAATAAAAGAATTATGACTTTTGACATACCTATTTACCTATTGTTAAAATGCGTAACAAAAATCTGTCAAACCAATTAATTCTATTATTAAGTCATTATATCCATTGCTTTCAGACTCTTGCATTCTGGTTATGTATGTATTCTGGTGCCATATCTAATAGTTTAAAACCATTGTCGTATACATATCTGAAAACGCGTTGCTTCATTGCGAGGTAGGTACTATAACTTCACACTTGTAGTAGCGGTAATTTTTTTGCCAACCCTAGATTCGTTTAAAGTTTGCAGTAAAAGTACGGATACCAGAAAATCGGCACGTTGTTTTAGAACAGCTGTGTGCTATATGGATTTTAGGAGGGTAGTTGCGGTTTTGGTTGGTATATGGGATGCTGCATAGAAAGCAACCGAATTAAAATAAACTTGTACATCTTATAAATAGGCCCGCATTAGACTGCTTTGTCACTTAACATCAGCAGGGTTATTATAACGATGTATTGACTCATTATTTGAAAATTATTTTACCAATAGATAGCCACGTTATTGGCGAGTGTCATAAACTATATTTTATCTCCGAATTTCCACGGGAGCGGGAACTAGTACTTTTGTAAACGCGTCTGCTAGTATGAAATATTGTTATTAATAAAGGAAGGTGTCACATCACGCCTTACAGCGCTATGTTTGGTATTTAATTCAACTGCTTCTTATGAGAAGATTGCTCAAAACAAATATTTATATTTAATTGCAGTGTCGGGTTAGCTTTATTTATATTCCGACCAAAGTGTCTGCTTTGTTAATAACAGAGCGACATTTATAAACAAAGAAACTAAAATAAGTACGAGTTCTAAGAACAATAACACTTTTGTTCGCCGAACTATAGACTTCCGTTTCGTGGTATAGCACTTGAATATTCATTTAGAAGTATTCCATTGCGGTTTCGTGATAAGAATAACACTACTTATTTAAATCATCATCGTATCAGCCGATGGACGTCCACTGCAGGACATAGGCCTTTTGTAGGGACTTCCAAACATCACGATTCTGAGTCGCCTGCATCCAGCGAATCCTTGCGACTCGGTTGATGTCGTCAGTCCACCTGAGAAGGGGTCGACCAACACTGCGCTTTCTAGTGCAGAATTGCCATTGCCTTGGAACCCTAACGTCTATCGGCTCTTCGAACTATGTGCATCGCCTATTGCCACTTCAGCTTCGCGACTTGTTGGCTATGTCGGTGACTTTGGTTCTTCTGCGGATCTCCTCATTTCTGATTCGATCACGCAGAGATACTCCTAACTTATTTCGTTCCAACGCCCGCTGTGTGACTTATTCATTATCAGCCTACTTTTAAGGAGCGAAAGTAGGGATTTAGAGTTTAGACCCAATCCGTTAGGTAGGTACTCCAAAATGTTGGCGATTTTTATTTAAAAGAAATGAATATTTGCGATATCTTATTAAATATGACCGATATTTCCATTTCCCTCCAACTAGTCGGGAAAGACTGCATTAGGAGTGGGTACGACAATAGTCCAACGGCGTGGGTAACGAACCTCCACCCCTTGTTGATGAGTTCAACTGTTTTACCGTTGAGCTATTGAGGTTTATGATCACTGTAAGACTACAGTGATCATTAACTCGTATGCTAGTGATAATGACTGATTTTGCGAACGGTCACTGTCAGATGTTTGATGTGTTTAATTAACCAATTCCCCAACTGCGGGCTGCGGATATTTTTCTACTAAGAATATCTGGGAAGAAAAGAATACTCCATATATCTTATACTAACTAAAGTAACTTTGTAATGTTAAGGGTACATTACTAAGTTACTTTAGTAGGGGTATATATCCTAAAAACAATTAAAATTAAAAATTTTGATAGATACCGGGATTTCCTTCAGTAATATTGACCCCAATCACTTCACAGGACAGAAAGTATTTTCTTTTCGGTTCGCGAATACAATATGCTCAATTTTTTTTTTTGATAACACTTTGTAACATAAATTCTTTTCTTTCTTTTCAGCGGTGTCACTGGAGACCCTAGTTGAAAACTGTCATAAGCTCCTAGAAAAATTCCACTATTCGTGGGAGATGATGCCCCTCGTGCTAGTCATCCTCAACTACGCGGGCAGCGATCTGGAGGAGGCGTCACGGAAGATTGACGAAGGTAAGCGCTGGCGAAGGACAACGAATCTTTTTTAGTAACCTCGTTATGAACGGTCTCGTCGGGTAATAAATCATTTCTATTTGTCACTTACCATATGAAGTCACTTAGTGATGAAGGGTACGTAACAATAAAATAAATGTATCAATAAGTAACGTTAATTTTTTCAACGCATTGTACTTTGTTCATAAGCTTTACCGAGCTAACAAATGTTTGATATTAAACTATATTTAAGGGTTTTATGTTTCTTAAAAGTCTATTCTACCATAAAATAAAAACCTGAAAATTAAATATTTACTTCGGCATTCTTCTAATGCTTGAACCCGATTCCTTTTATGAGTTTTCTTATTAAAGTATAAATTATGTAACTGTTCACACCACTTCAGCAAATATCCGTTTACCGATAACTGTTCCGGTGCGTTGCATAATCCTGTCTCTATTGATTTATTTATCGAAGAGACAGTTCATAACGAGTTTACTATTTTAAGTTTTTCGCAGAGGCTTTAAATACAGTAAAGTGACAGAACTAACGCGTTTGTGTGTGTAAACTAAATGAATGTTAGTAAAGCAGAAACGCATTGTTAAGTTATTTCAGTGTGTGTATAAGTAATATAGAAACATGTTTACTAAAACATCGTTGCTAACCAGTCACAGGCAAATGATAATTTAAAAATATGTTTCCGTTCTGCTAACACTCCTTTAGTTTTACACTCTAACGGGGTTTTCAAACGCCTGTCTGTACACTTTATGTCTAAAAGCCCATGACTAATTTTATAAGAAAAAAAATTAAAAGACAGACTAATGGTGAAAGCATAGACGGAGTTCCTAAAAACATGCTCATTGAGTCGGTAACTTTTGAGAGCGGTAACTTCTATTGGATCGAGAGCCACATTTTAGGATAGCTAAAATTTCGTCAGTCTAGTATAGAAGTTATGGACTTTGGACCACAGTAGCTTTAGAAGGTTTCAAGGTTCCAGATGCTGAATTGTCTAAATTTGAAACATAATTTGTTTATTTTATTCACCGGTAATTTGTTATGAGGAATCATTTCTCAAATCGCCAGATCTTTAGTATCGTGGCAACATTGCCACTTTTGGGGACATGATTTCTCATATTATACCGAAGAAAATATAAAAAAGATACGTTTTATAGTTTACCCTTAGAAACCGTTAGAGGTATGGTATGAATAAAGTTGTACCTCTTCCAAGTTAGCCCTCTTACACCTTAGTGCATTGTCACTTCACATCAGCTGAGATCGCATGGCTAACTTGTCTTTAAATAAAAAAAAATATAGGCTGAAAGTTTGTTATCCTTCCTAAAATGTTTAATGCAGGCTCTGTATATAATATATCCTCTGGAACATTCTAGAACTCGAAAAACTTATTCAAAGATGAGGCCCGTAAATATCATTTTGACAAGCATGGAAATCGTTAATAAAAACCCGCAGTTTTATATTATGGACAGAACAATTCTCTTCCTGCTATGTTTTCCTTTTAGTCTGTGCTTTATAACTTGATTGGGATTTTTTGTATGAATAAAACTCGTCACTAATTAACGTTTGAGCTCGACGTACATAAAATACCAACGTTCCAAGCTGCCATTTTAGGGTTCCGTAGAAAAAAATAAAAGAGGGTTTCTTTTTTGTCTTTTAAGTAGGTACGTCGGTCCGTAGTTTAATTTAAACGCTCTTTGCATCATATTAATAAGTTGCAATTTAGCATAATTATACAATATACATATCGACGTTTCGTTGCATGTCGACAAAAAAAAACACCATTTTTTATTTGTTTAACATTTTTTAGAGTTACCTCGATTTTAGATAAAAATTATTTTTCCATTCATTTAATACACAATGTTGGTAATATAATAGTGCAATTTGGGATTGTTAATACCTGTTCTGCCACGTAATACCACGACTTTATTGTGACCAAACTTGTGAAATAAGAAATATTTCATGCCTTAGATTGAAGGTGGTTTTTGCTAGTCACTTTAGTATGTCCATACTACTTTACTGTTGTTTTTGTTATCTAATAACCAATTTATAATTACGAGTACCTTTCTACGGAACCCTACACTAACGTGGCTCACGCCCTTAGCTGGTTTTCAAAGTTTTAATTCACGATTATAGCCGAGTTTTATTAAAGACATACGCATGCATTGCAAATGTAAAGTTAAGTTAAGTTTAATTAATACAATATTATTATTTTTAATTACTTAATTGAATTTTTAATTTATGTTTAGCGTTAAAATGCTATGCGAAAGTGATTTCTAGTAGTGTGACTCAAAAAGCATTGAGATGGTCATAAATAGTTAAATAATTTCGAACAATATTTAGACAATAGCTATCTAGCTACTAATCTAGCCTATACAAAACATATTATGATTTTTTTATGAAAAAAAAACCAGCTTTTCAAGCATAGCATATTTATTCTCCAAAATTGCATAAACACCTGTCTACATTAGTGATGATTTAACTAATTTACCAAAGTGACTAATCGCTTGTTCGTGAAATTACCAAAAAAGAGTAATTTCAACGGCTTCATTTCTATGCGCGATCACACCTTCTGAAGTTTTCTGTATTCTGAGTTATGAGAAAAATAAAAATGGCGAATAGTATATGTCAAAGATTTCATTGCTCTATACGAGTACAAGCTATTATTGAAGCAGGTTGCGGCCTTCGCTTTCCTCCGAGAGAGCGATAGACGGTTGTTGCAATGTTTGCCTCAAAGTTACATATTCTGTGGTCCGGTCTCGAGTTACCTATGAGAGTGTTACCGTATCACCATACTTTAGCACCGACTTAGTAACCCGCATACCGTGTTACAAAAGCGTTTTACCTCAAAACTAAAGTAATAATAAGAAAAGGTAGAACATTGAAAAGCTTACATTATTTTTGATTAGTGATTAGTATGTAGCTACAGATCAGGAGGTGCTTGGTTCGACTCCTGGATCGTACAATATTGAGCTTCTTACAAGAAGTTAGTAATAAACCAAACCAATCCTTTCCCCCTCCCCCCTCCCCCCTCTATACGTAGGGAGGCTCTGAAAATAATGAAAATGATGTCATTATTTGAACGTGGGCATCCCTACAGATGACCACATCACTTCTAGCCATGTAACGATCTCTTTCGTTTCTCTTTATACAAACGCTAACGCTCCTAATTAAAAAAATAATACGTAATAATTATTCTGTATCGATCTACCGATTTTAAATCGCCCGGACGTGGACTCCAGCCACGATCACGGGGGTGACAACTAATCTCACCAATTCGATCCTAATGTCTCTATGCCAATGCCCAAATCTCACGCACTAAATCTATTAACTCTCCCTAAAAGTTTTCGTTTTCTCTAAGTTTTTCTTGCCCTTGAAATATAGTCTGGCAGAGACTTCTGAGGGCCTAGTGGCAGTTTGATACCGTGACGATCACGTTAACGTAAACGCGCATTTCTAAGGAATTAAAACAGCGCCATCTAGTGGCACTAGTGCACAACTGTTTCAATTCCATATAAATTCGCGTTTACGTTAACGCGATAGTAACAATATGAAAATATTGAAAACTCCCACTAGGCACACTGAACTCGCTACACTGAGATGATGCTGCTGCGGGTTAATAAAGCAGCCTACGGCAGATATCTATCACAATATTACAGTGTGTTTAACTCGATGTTTGTCAAAAAAGTGTTTCAAAATCATTTTTTTTTATTCAGTGGGAACTTATATTAATTTAAATTCGACATAATACATTTTCGATATTGTTTTTTTACATTATTATAAAAAAGTAATGGTATTAGTAATCTAAAATTAAACTAAAATTTTACCAATTAACTCATGCACCTTTTATATAATTATCATCCACTGCAGCCGTCTTATTAAATATCAAAGTACTTAAACATTAATTTTGTTACGACATAAAGACAAACAAACAATAAACACTTTATAATAAGGAATATTTTATATACTTAATGTGATGTTCAATCGTGGAGAACAAAAATTTATTTTTGCTGACTTGAACCTCTTAACAATAGGTCGTTTTATGAAACTCGTCCTGAACCATCTCAATACTTTTTGCCTTTTGATTTTATAATAAATAACATAATTGCCGTATTTCTTTTTAATTGTACATATTTTTGATATTGTTTGGTGGTGTTTTATTGTACTGTATTCTGTATCTAATTTTTTCGTTTTTCTAGCGAAATAATAAATTTCGCTAGAAAAACGTGTTTGTATTCTTGGCGTCATATAATGGTTGAAAAAAAAAACGGTGCAACTTTTTAATTTTTGTTTATAATTAATAGTATGTAGGTGTAGGTAGGTACTAACTAATAATGAAATTTAATAAATAAGTTTTTTTAATTTTACCACTAAATATTTTTTAAAGTATAAATCGTTTATTTTTAAAATGGTAAATAATTATTAGTTAAATATAAAAGATGAGTTTTCAAAATTCTACCCTTAACAAGCATTAAAGTTTCAAGTAAACGTATAAAATAGGTATAGCTTAATAGATTATAATAATACATGTAGTATGTGGTGTACTGCACAGAACATAAGAGCCTTTTAGCTTTCCCTAGAGATTAAGCTGAATAACTCTTCACAACCCCGCAATAAATCCTTAAGTACTGTTACTTCAGATACTCTTACCTACTTAAAATATCACCTTAGTATCAAACTATAGTACAGTATATCTATCTGCTTTAACCACCACACATGCATAAAAAAATGCCCTTTTCCCTTCACCTATATTATTGAAATATCTTTAAGGCAAGGCAAGCGTGATGTAATACCTCATCACTGCTTTCCATCAGTCATGATTCAAACGCAAGCCTTGAGATCATAAAAACACTAATAAAGGTCCGTTTATATCTACAGACATTTAGCGTGCCAGACACGTGCCGTGGCAGACAAAATAATATTCTTACATACAGTGTTACGCACAGACGTTGACAGACACGAAGACACGAGCCGCGCCCGGCCAGTATTCGCGGAAAGAATATTTTCTGTGCGGTTCATGTCTGTAGAGTCCTTTTTATGAACCTGAAATAAAATTGACTACGCCTTCCACAAATGACAATAAGACCGTCATTACCAAATGACAGTGAGCGCCATTAACACAATAGAGCCGCGTCTGGGGACTTCTTTCATGAAAAGGACTGTGTCTCTATCTACCTTGCTGGGCAGTGTAAATAGATGGTTTCTGTGGGTGTCTGCCACTCTACTTGTCTGTGACGCACTGTGTCTGTATATATAAACGGACGTTAACGTGGGGTGGCGGACTTCAAGTGTAAATATTTGATTTTATCATTATCAGATGTTACAAATGAAAGAAATTTAGGTATAATCCCGGTAATCTAGTCCATCAGGTGAGATTAGCTTAATAATAATATTAACAAAGGGCTTTTAAAAAATTAAATATCATGTGTCTTAATCGGTGAAGGAAAACATCGTGAGGAAACCTGCATACCAGAGAATTATCTTAATTCTCTGCGTGTGTGAAGTCTGCCAATCCGGATTGGGCTAGCGTGGTAGACTATTGGCCTAACCCCTCTCATTCTGAGAGGAGACTCGAGCTCAGCAGTGAGCCGAATATGGGTTGATGACGACGAATGTCTTCCCACTCATAATGTTATAAAATAAGTTAAATAAAACCTAACACTGATTCTATGTCCAAAGAATCACTGGCTTAGATTCCTTTGCCAAGAAAACTAATTCCAAATATTCAAGAGATTCCGTAACGAGAGATAGTGTTAATGATAAATCACCACCAAACATTCTTCAGTAATTTGACGCTTTTATTAAAAAAAAATATTGTTTTTAAAAAGTTTAAATACCTACAGAAGTCGGTTAAAAATGGTTTTGATTTAAAAGCGTCAAATTGCATAGCGAATAATTCATAAGGCAGATAAAGAAATGACTGGCCAATGAATGAAATGTTCATTCGTCAATCTGCTAGCGTTACTGATTTATTGTGGTTTAAAAAGTCTTTTGCTAGTGTTAAGAATTTTCATTTATTCTGATATATTTTTTTTTATAATTTTAACATATATTGTAACAGCTCCGTGTTGACGTTATTACACTTCACTAGGCCTATGATGCATCAACGGTATATTTCGTGTAGAGAGAGACGTATTGTGGACCAATAGCGGCTCAATTGAAAATGTCACTTTGTGGTGGGACGAAAGAGAAAACGATATTTTCGATGTCGCTACCATTCCTCGATAATATGTCTATTTCTCTTCGTTACATATCTCATAGCGCTGGATCGTAAAGCCTATGCGTATTGGTCTAATAAGCAGCCCTAAAATTTTACCTGACGCATGAATCAGTTTTTCAGATGCCATATTAGTAAAAACTTTTGGTCAAGCTATAACAGTTTTCAATCGTTTACTGGTAGAGGGGTAACACTTGACTCTAACAAAAAATAGCACTTAAAACGTTAATATTTTACAAACGGATCCCTAAAATAGTAGTAGAAGACCCCTCATATCTTTCAAAAACCTATCTAACGCTATCCCACACTATGAGATAAACGTGTAAACAAAAATCATCCACATTTTGCAACAAAAAAAAAAGAAAATGACAGACAGACAGACTGACATGGCGAAACTATAAGGACGGAATCCTTAAAATGTGTTAGTAACATTCATTACCGTCACGGGTCACGATATCAACATATTAAGCGGACGCGTTACTGACACACACATTTTAATCGAATCGTTAGCGATTGTAGAAAGAGAATCAATATGTAACTTGGCTGAGTTCTTTAAGGTAAATTGTACTTACTTAATACAGAATTGTCCATTTAAATGTTTTTTATGTATATAAAATGCTCAGTTAGGCATATCAAAACACAAAAATAACAATTTGCAGTTAGACTCCGCGCCACGAAAGAAGTCCCGCGGCTAAAACATGAACTAAAATTGACAGCGCCTTACACAAATGACAATAAGACCGCCGCTATCAAATTACAATGAGCGCCAGTAAGACATTAGCGCCGCGTCTGCGGGATTTGTTTTGTGGCGCGGAGTATACGTAAAAATTACACATTAAGATGACTCATCACTAAAGTTTTGCCACATCCTTTCATTCTTAGATGCTTTGGAATGTTGTGTTTAATTCCTTTGGGGATGTCGGGAGTCAACTATGAATTTCCTTGCGATTTTATGTCTCTCTTACATTTATTACACATGCGTGAGGATGAGAAACCACTACACAGGATGAGTTTTTCTTGTCGATTTTGTATTAAAAAATAATGTTATTGGCCAATCTAGTTAATTAACTTCATAAAAGTAAATTAATGTTGTTTAAAAAAATATAAAATAATTGTTGTCATCTTTTGGCCCAGTCCTGATGGTAGACTTAGACCGGCAAAGATCTTAAAACCGCCAAGTACGATGGCTGTATAAAAGCCAGTCAGGTATATACAACATTTTTTTTTTATAAAAAAGAATATTTGCCATATCTTTTAAATATGACCAATATTCCTATTACCCTCCATTCTCCAACTACTAGTCAGGAAAGATTGTATTAGGAATGGCTACGACAATAGACCAACGGGGCGCGTTAAAATCTTATTTCACACTTACTATTAAGTGAGAACGCAGTCTAGCTTTAACTTTTAGAGAAAAATCTTCAAACAATAAAAATCAAAACATTATCAAAAATCAAGAACATTGAGCGTGCCCAGCTTATAAAAACATCCTGTATAGTGTCTTAACTTGTAATCAAGTGAGATCACAGTCCCATAGCGTCAACTAGTAGAAAAATAAAACATTATCACATATATTATTAAACTTGCCCGTCTTATAAAAACATCCTGTATAATGTCTTCACTTTTCTCCGTATTAGGGATTCTATACCTATCATTTATATAAAGTACTTCGATACTCGCCATTTATACGCGTCGAAACCAACTGCTACAAATTCTAGGCTTCTTCCACATTATGAGTGTTTTTCAAATATGACCCAGTCAACATAAGTATTTTATGAATGGCTCACTACAAAGACAGGCCTTCCTGAAGGGATTTAGAACCCACCACGCTGCTCTAATGCATGTTGGCGGGCTTTGGGTCTTAGGTATTAATCTATATTTAGTATGGAAATTGTCGATTCCTATTAATTTAAACGAAGGCATTCGTTAGTGGTGCAAAATTCAAGGGCCAAGATCAAATTAACTAATCATTTGACGTATTTTTTTTTTAGAAACTAATTGAAATGTCTGCTAGAAATAGATAAATACAATAATTGTTTAACAGGCGGGGGTGTAATCTAATATATAAAATTCTCGTGTCGCGGTGTTCGAACTTGAACTCCTCCGAAACGGCTCGACCGATTTTGATGAAATTTTTTGTGCATATTCAGTAGGTCTGAGAATCGGCCAACATCTATTTTTCAAACCCCTAAATCCTAGGATAGGGTAGTGGTAGGGTAGGGGTATGGTATAGGGATAGGGTAGGGGTAGGGTAGCGGTAGGGTAGGGGTAGGGTAGGGGTAGGGTAGGGTAGGGGTAGGGTAGGGGTAGGGTAGGGGTAGGGTAGGGGTAGGGTAGTGGTAGGGTAGGTTTATGGTATAGGGATAGGGTAGGGGTAGGGTAGTGGTAGGGTAGTTGTAGGGTAGGGTAGGGTAGGGGTAGAGTAGAGGTAGGGTAGGGGTAGGAGTATGGTAGTGTAAGGTAGGGATAGGGAAGAAGTGCAAATAAATAAATTAATAAGTCAAAGCGAAGCTTGAGCGAGTCCGCTAGTCTATCTATAATAATAATAATAATAATAATAATAATAATAATTGGCTGGTGGAAAGCTTTGGCCGTGGCCAGTTACCACCCTACCGACAAAGACGTATCCGGTACGATGTCGTGTGGAAACCGAAAGGGGTGTGGATTTTCATCCTACTCCTAACTAGTTAATCCGCTTCCGTCTTTGATTGCATCATCACTTATCATCAGGTCAAGGGCTAACTTGTAAAGGATAAAAAAAAATTAAAAAAAAAACGTTTTTGACTTTCAATTCTAACAATTGAGTTATGGATAAGCAATTGCTCTATTTGTAGAAATGTTTCCACACCTTTACACGGCTCTCACTCCACTGCGTTTGGAGATGTAAAATATTATTTTCATTTACTGCATTGCCAAGGGTAAATTGGATGTTGCGTAGTACAGCCAAAGAAATGAGCTTCCCGCATTGTTCGCCTCAAGGGATGTAAACTAGATTGGCTGCGATTATTAATTCCTTGGAATAATTTTAATGGTAGATAACCTTAATCCCAACTAATAACATATACATACTAAATGTAACTTTCTTTTACCTAAAATCTGTATTCGGTTTTAAGAAGCTTTTTAAGGAGTCTTTTGGTTACCGAATCACGGCACTTCTAAAATATTTTTTTCCGAAAATTGAAAATTTTATTTTTGCATGGGGTCGAAATAGCGTCGACACCATTGCTACGAGCACAACTTGTAGAATATACTCGTATATATTCATTTGTAGGCATAAAATTAAACTCAGAGCTGGGTCTGTATGACTGTAGATCTCAAAATCTTAAACCCTAAGCCTTGGGTCGGTCAAACATCAGTACTAAAAAATCAGAGATACGTACATCATGTTTTATTAATTTATTAGCTGACACCGTGCGGTTTCATCCTCGTGGTTCCCGATCCCGTAGGAACACAGAGATAATATCTAGCTTATAGCCTTTCTCGATAAATGGGCTATCTAACACTGAAAGAATTTTTCAAATCGGACCAGTAGTTCCTGAGATTAGCGCGTTCAAGCAAACAAACTCTTCAGCTGTATAATATTAGTATAGATTATTGATTTCTACTGGCTTATTATGTTATTATTAAGACAAATGGTTCTGTTCATTGCGGTTCAGTTTTCACGTCTAAGAAATTAATAAAAAACTATTCTCATAATTCAAGAAGAATACGAATTGAATCTATTATACTTATTAAAATATTCCGTTCTCATATTTTTTGTTATTACGGTATTGAGGTATCGGAAAGCCATCATTCGCATTCATATTGTAACTTATTATTTATTCATATTGTATTTATATTGTATTGTTTAGTTGCAGCAAAAGACTTTTTAAACTAAAATGGCGTTTCAAAACTTAAAAAAACATGATTCGTTGTAAGATTTAATTAATTTAAGAGTTTAATTCAGCGGTTTATGCCTTATAGCAATAATAAATTATAATGTTGTTGAAAAATTATTAAATAAAGTTCTGGAACACCATTGTAATTTATTTCAAGCGTAGTTATGTTAAGCGATTGCAAGAAAATGTAAGAAACGTTGAAAACAAGAACGCAATTTGGGTAAATAGCGTTTAATTTTTCAGCGTACTGAATATATTTTTTATAAGAGATAATCTTACAATTTTCTTGACATCGACGATTATTCAATCGCGAGATTTAATAATCGTCTAGCTCTCTCTAAGATTATGATTATCAAGCTCTCTCTAAGGTTATGATTTCAATAAATTTCATCATTCAAACGATAAATAAATATTTTAAAGTTTTTGAACACAATATTTATAAAAAATAACGTCATGTTTTATTATCATAGTTTTCCAGCACTGAAAAAGAATGTTGTTATTTAGGTTTATTTTATGTACTTATCTCAATTATTTTACCTGGCACTTAAACACATAAAAACATGCTTGTGTATTGTCTATGAATAAACGCATTTAATTTTAATTTTCATTAAATTTTCAGTGTGTCGTCACGTTCTTAAGTTCATTCATATTGCATAATTAAAGTGTTTGAATATGTAGATTGAGAGCCTGCCGCAGCTAGACCTTCTTTTTCTTTCTCATGACATATTCAAGAAATTATAATAATAAACATTTTATACTTGGTCAATTTTAACCTTTAAATCTTCTAAAGCCACCATGGTCCACAACACAGTCCCTACCGAATTTCGTTTTTTTTTAAATTAACGAAGATCTTTTTATGACGGGTTCTTGGTCAATTTAGGTGCCAGACAAATAATTTAGATGTAGCATTATTTTGAGTCGCAATCACCAAAAAATATGTTGAAAGCATAACCTTCTACCTAAGGTAGGCAGTGGCATGCATATGCAAACACAGATTAATGAAATATTTTTGTCATAATGAATATACCTACTCTATTTCTTTTTTGTCTTTATTCATTGAGTGTGCACGCCATTGCTGTTTTTTGATATTTAAAAATGTTTTTTTTTCGTTCTTTGCGAACGCATTGCGAATTTCTAGTAGCCCAATTTGTCCGCAGGGAAGATGATCATCAACGAGTACGCGAGGAAACACAATCTGAACATCTTTGACGGTCACGAACTACGGAACTCGACTCGCCAGTACGGACTATAAATTCAGTAATATTAGTTGTTCTAAACACAGTTTTACATATAACATAATATAACATAACATAACATATCACAACATATATCATAACATATTATAACATATCACAAAATATATCATAACATAAGATATCATGACATAACATAACATGACGTAACATAAAGGGAACAAATATATTATAAGTAACTCTTGGCCGGAGAAGCATACTTACCGGTTTCAACCATTTTTGCTGCAACTCCCGGGATCCTATGTGTCAACGCAAGTAGCGTTCAACATTCGGGTCTGTCTCATTTACTAGACAACAAAAGTGTCAATCTACAAGGTTTCTAGCTATTTTCTTCTTCCTTCCAAACATCACCTGAGCAACCTGCATCCAGCGAATAATTCTTCCGAATGATTTCTGTAATACCTACATTTTTTTATGAACTTTGCAGGAAAATAATTGCTTACTAACAATAAAATAATTGCTGTATGGGTTTCAAATTAACCCCATTGTATCTAGGCTCGCGAGAATTTAAATTTAAAATACATTCGAGAACTTTAATTTGGATCCAGTGAAGGATTTATCGGGCTGTGAAATAATTCCAAATAAAGACAGAAATAAAGAAATAAATTCAAAATCACACACAATATTTAACCAGTAATCATTAAAACACAATTCAATCAATATTTTAAACACCACAGTAACCCTTAGATCGAAGGCCTGTGAAGGACATTCCGCGTTTCGTGAAAGCTGAAAGTTTGTCAGTTCTGCTCCTACCATAGGTGAGTATGGTCGGCAACTATGGAGTTAATGGCATAGTGGCTTTGGTACGTAGAGATTACAAAGGTGCAGGAACTTAAATTACCCAAGTAAAAAGTGACTTTGTTTTATAATTTAATCGATGTATAAAGAATTGACAGAAACCCTCGAATTCTGATCTTTTTTCCAAGGGTTTTAGAATGGTTGCCACGATATCCCATTGAAAATAGATATATTGAAAAATACATTATACTTGGACAATTAAGGGTTTCGATCCTGGAAAGCTGGAAAGTCTACCGTTGTTATTTTATGGTAACAGCAAGACAAACTTTCAGATTTTAGAAAAAGAAAAGGTCTGGTCATGACAGGCACAGCACAAAAATGTTGACATAATTATAAATAATTTATAATCGTCATTAACTTATTATCTCAATGTTTCTGTGTAGTCTATTCCACACCGCTTCTAGAACCGCAAGATGTCAGCCGCAGACGCATTTACACATACCATTACCATACCATATTGGACATAAGTGACTTGCATGTATCGACAGT
The DNA here is from genome assembly GCF_947172395.1 of Bicyclus anynana. Lineage (NCBI taxonomy): Eukaryota > Metazoa > Arthropoda > Insecta > Lepidoptera > Nymphalidae > Bicyclus > Bicyclus anynana. The sequence continues at coordinate 7,671,203 of NC_069103.1, read as the reverse complement.
ACACATAAAGTGTCAACAAATTCTATGTTCACCATATTCATTGAATTAGATGCAACTAATAATGAAACAGTATCTACATATTTAATATATTCCCGGAAGGTTTTGGATAGTAACTTCTGCCCACTGTCAAAATTCAAAAATAAAGTTCATTTATTTCAATTAGGCTTAGTTGACAAGCACTTTGAAACCTCGAATTGCAAGTTCAAACGCTTGACTTACTATTACACATCTTACTATTGCATTTGAAACGAAATTGTCCTCCAAAACATTATAAAAACTCACTACACATAAAACTACCTTACTATTACATTTAAAACCAAATTGATCTTCAAAGTATAATAAAAACTCGTAAAAGTTTAAGGTAATTTTAAATAAAAGAAAAGTAAAGTATTATTTTTGAGCGAAGACTTTATAAAAATATAATCTAGAGATTGACAAAAATTTATCACAATGAGATCATTCATAAATCATTTTAGTATTTTATTTTAGTTAAAGTTTCTTAAAGAGATAATTTTCTTTACATATCAACATTACTTTAGAACATTTTAAAATAACGTTTGTGCCATTTTGTACTTAACATGATTATCGTTAGATAAATAGCTACATGCCAGACGGCTCTTGCAGCAGTCTGCTATCAACTTGTGCAAGTATTTGATTATACAATACATCAGTTACAAATCTTACATTGTCCGTTCGCGTCACAGTAAACACTCTACATTGTTACAAAACAGAATAACTTTGCTTACACATTGATAAAAGAAATTGTAAAGTCAGCCGATCCAATAAAATACATAACCACTAATCAGTAGTGATTTCCACTTTGCAGTGACCGGACGAAGGTGGAGAAATTCTGAATATAAAAAAAAAATAAAAAACAAGTGACAACTCCATTGTGTCTTCACTACACTTACAAAATCCTCAATAGTGTTGTGCTAGTGTGTGTTATCGATGTTATATATTTTTTTTATTTAGTGTTATTTTCTTTTTTGTAGGAAAATGCTGAGCGAAATTAATAATATAAGTGGTGTACTATCATCGTCGATGAAGTTATTTTGCGAATGATACTTTGTTTTACAAGTGCAATGTTTTGTGTGGACGTGTGCTGTGCTATGCTCTGTGCGAATGCCGACGGACAATCATCGTTTGCTTGCGGAGGACATTTTGGTAAGCATTTTTTATTTTTCCTAGTAGTTTAGACCAATGGAACAACAAACTTAATTTGCTGACTGCGAGACAAAGCTTCACTGTGCAATATTCGATATGCACTACGCGCAAATACGAAATTAAATTTGTTGTTCCTAATATTTGCAGAATTTCAGCAAAGTGATGTTTGTTACCATCGTCTACCGAATATATATATAACTGCGTGTATGAAATGTAGAGACTACGGATACATCATATAAAGCGTTTTTTTCAAGTTTAGTAAAAAATTTTTAGGGTGAAATCTTAAACATTTTTTCAAAGAGTAAAATACTTTTCGTTAGTCATATAGTTTTAGTCAGGACTAAAAAATATCTACCAAATAAATGCTTATATTTTATAGGTTAATTTACCAAAAAAAAAAAACATTTATATTACAAAGCCAACCATAGAGCAGCAGAAATTCAACATTGTTATCCACACTATCTGCAACTTCTATCTACTACTACAGTTACTAGTATATGTAAGAAAACAAGTGTTTAACAAAAAATAAAACGTAACAAAAACAACTATAAATGTGTAATAAAAAAACGATATAATATTACGTCTATCGTCACTCTTCAAAAATAATTTATAAAATATACCATCGATATATTTTATAAATTATTTTTGTATTTTAAATCGAGTAAATTACCATCGATAACATTATTAATAAATCTTCGATCCTTAACCCAAAAATACGCCAATTACAATAAAGGAATAACAATTAATTTAATGTGAATATATCGATGCTAAAACAACTGCCTTTGCGTTTAACCCCTTTCACTTTTAAAGCAGAACTAAACATTTACTGGTCCCCTTACTCCCTTTCAAGTCCCGACCAAAGTCGTATAATTTTTATAATATGTAATTAGGGATTATAAAAATGTTGGAATCTCCATAATTGCGCTGCCTGTAAAAGAGGCCAATAATTTGTAGGCAAATTTTATGTACTTATTTATAAAAGTCGTATACAAGTAGATTCGCAGAAATGTTATAAAACCGCTATTACTTATATGGGGTTACTTTTTATGTTTCTTTACTGCAAGATAATCCGTGCCCACCGGGGAACTGAATTGGATACACGTGTTATGGTAGATGTTTTTCCACAGACAAATTACATTCTAACTAATGGAAATCGCTCTCTCACATTCGGAGTTAATTTATAGGAACTCAGGTGATTGATTGATTAGGTTATTGTATTTCTCAATTCAATCCTTTTCCGTGTGCCGTCCATATATGCATCAAAATACTCTGGGTCATTATTTTGACGACCTCCGTGGCGCAGTGGTATGCGCGGTGGATTTACAAGACGGACAATTTAGTTTGTTTTGTATTAAAGGTGATTTAAGTGCGAGTGTTCTCAGACATGTTTGATGAAAATCGTTTGAGCCGTTTAAAAGTTCTAGAGGGTTAAAGTGGGGAAGAATAACCCTAAGTAATAAATAAATAAAAAAATAATAATATAAAATAATGTCGGCAAATATACTCGGGTGGGGTCTCAAATGAAAGCGCACTGAAAGAGAATATTGATGACTTGATCGAGAGTGTAATTAATAATTTAATGACCTTCGGGGGATTATCAAAATTTTAAATTTTATTTATTATAGTTCAAGTGCATTAATTACCCTGACTAAAATTCTTGTGCTAGGTAATGCTGATATGCATCTTTCGCAGACAGATCAGAGCCAAATAGCCAGAGGTTCCATAAATCGGTTACTCGTGGCTAATAATATATAGGTATATTGTACTACATAGTTGTCGGGCATCCATACTATAAGACCTAAACATAACATAAACCTGTATGTAGTTGAAATGGGTGTTGAAGTGAGTGTGAAAAACTATTTCAAGCAATAAAAAGTGATATTACTTACCCAATAGCCATTTAAATTAAAAACACACAGGTGGGTGTATTTTCACCACATTTTTACCCACAATTTCTCTATGTAGGCCGTAAATAAAACATTGTTTACTAATATGGTGGTCCCTCCCATAAAATGCTCCATCCTGTATAGACGCAAAGCGTGTAGATAGTTATAAGAATATCATTCATCTACCAGTTATTTTTTACAACCGCAAAACTGATTACCCGTATCCCCTATGCGCTAGAAACGTTTGCTAACCATTAAAACATTACTTTGTTGATCGATATGAGGCAGTAATATGGTTTTCTACTTTGGAGGTCCCCATACTGAGGTGGCACTGTAGCACCTTGCTTGGTGGTCTTTTAGTATATCTGGGTGGTGGTGTTTTGTAAATTCGTATGTTTTCGTTGCTTCTTCTATGAATTGTTGCGTTTTTCTTCTTCATAGCATTTCCAAATAGAGACGTAATAGCCCAGTGGATACGGCCTCTGCCTCTGATTCAGGAGGGTGTGGGTTCGAATCCGGTCCGGGGCGTGCGCCTCGAATTTTTAAGTTATGTGCATTTTAAGAAATTAAATATCACGTGTCTCAAACATAGTGAAGAGGAACATCGCGAGGAAACATGCATATCAGAGAGTTTTCTTAATTATCTGCATGTGTTAAGTCTGCCGATCCTCATGGGGCCAGCGTGGTGGCCTAATCCTCTCATACTGAGAGGAGAATCGAGCTCAGCAGTGAGCTGAATATGGGTTGATAACACACTCAACAACAACACACCAACACCGTTAGCATACATTAAGCCGTCTGTCTCTGTTGATAGATAGGATGCTGAATGAACGATCATTACATAAATAGAGTTAATTCTAAGACCACGTCGTACAATGGCTTGCCTGTTATTTGCCCGTAATTTCATCGACAAATATGACCTTCGAACTGAAACAGTAATGCTGCGAAAGAAATACGTACATGTCTGGACAAACTCTCACAAATATCTTTATTACTTCTAAAACATCAAACACATACAGTCATACAACTATTTTGTTTCATTACTGAAAGTGCGTATCCTGAACCTGAAAATAGAAAAAAAATAATCCTTTTAAGCTAAGATAACCAACGCGTACGAAAGTATGGGACAATGGTAGAACGAAATATATCATACAAAATGTTGTGTGCCATACAAAATTACTACCATCTCATTGTTGTGACGAGCAATGTGTCTACGCAATCATATTACTATGGTTTTACATAAAATCTAAGTTTAATAAAAATCTACACTTATTATAGGTAGAGTAAAGATTTTCTGTTCGTTAGTTTGTAGTGAATAAACTCCTTCTACTGAATAAATTTTAAAAATCCTTTATTTTCATCCTACACTATTATCAATTATTATAGGCTAAATTTTATACATTAGTATTTTTTTTTGGATCGTATTTGTGTTTCATAGAAAACTCTATTTATAGCTGATCCATGGCTGTTCCACACATAGGACTGACGCGTCTTATTAGTATTTTCATTGCATTTTCTTTAAAAAATATCTACTGTGTAAATTCTAAAGCGTCTGACTGTCATCATCATCTTCTTACCCTTATCCCACTTAAGTGGGGTCGGAAAAATATGTCTTCCATTCGTCTCTATTACTCGTCAACTCATCATCCACTCCTTTTACACACATGTCCTCTTTCACACAATCCAACCATCTCGTCTTTGGCCTTCCTCTACTCTTATGTCCTTCCACTTGCACATTCAACATTTTTCTACTAATATAACTTTCCTCCCTACGCATTACATGTCCATACCAAGCTAACCTTCTACTCCTCAATTTTTCTGTCACTGGCGCCACCTTCAGACTTCCTCCTAAAGCGTCTGACTGTATTGTTTATAATAAAATCCTTTTATTTCTTACTAGCAGACGCCCGCGACTTCGTCCGCGTAAAATTCGATGTCAACTTTACTACTACCCCTACCCTACCCAACCCCTACCTCTACCCTACCCCTACTCCTACTCCCACCCTACCCCTACCCTACCCCAAACCTAACCCTACCCTACTCCTACCTTACCTATCCTATATCTCCTACTCCTACCTTACCTATCCTCTATCGTATTATCTCCGGAACTATTTAACTAATTAACATACTGTAAAGGGCAAATCTTATCTCCATAATATCCTTGTAATTATTAAATAATTTATTTTGATAAGGATTTAAGTTTAGTAGTATAAATAATGACGTAAACCTAAGTATATAAAATTAATATTATATAAAACACTAAAGGTACTATATCTGCTAATATATAGAAGATAGATATATGGTGTCGCGGACTTTTTTGTAGAACTTTTAAAGATACATAAAGTCACAATACATTAATTTAAATTGTACACAATAGTTAAGTTAGCGCATGCGAATAAGTCTGTTTAAGAGGATTTTCGGTCCGACCTGTATGACAAAAACTCTGATAACTCGGCTAATATATATGATACCAATATAAAATATAGCCTATAGCACTCCCCGATAATGTAGCATTCTACTGGTGAAAGAATTTTTAAAATCAGACCAGTAGTTCCGAAGATTACCCCATTTAAAGAATGTGACAAACTTACAAACTTTACCTCTTTATAATATTAGTATAGATTAACTTTTTATTAATATCACACTAATAATTAATATCGGAACGCTGTGCACAGCGCAAACCGTCGGGCAAGAGAGAGGGATGCTTGTCCTTGTCAATGATGACACAATAACAGACAATGTCAGCTGTCATTGTATTCCGATTCACACTATTACACTGACATCATGCCATCTGGTACTTTTATAAATGACTGTTGTTGATATATTAATTAAATAAAAAATCAATCATGTAAATAAAAAAAATTAAACGAAATGTGTCGCTAACTTTATTCACTACAATTTTTACACTATACGAAAATGTTGACATTATTAGATTAAAAAAAACCCCAGATAATCGCGAAAAACGCATTTTTGTGACCTCTAACTTTAAGAAACTTTGACGCAGATACGCGATTTTATGAGACTTTTGAAAATGAAGGTATATAGAAAGTTTACAGCTTCCGTTTTCCTTACCACCTATAAAAGGGGTATATTCAAGTCCAGAGTGAATAGGAATAAGCGCGTTCCATCATAGGCTGCATCACTGTTTACTCTCATGCATGATTGCAGCCAAGCGCTCGCCTATATAAAGTTAAAAAAAAAATACAGCATATTATCTCATTACGACGTTGAACTCTTTAATTTAATAGATTGGCCTAGTAGTATCTGTAACATAAAGGAGATGGTCCAAAATTGTATGAAGCCCAGGACCAGTCATTGTACCCTGGTAAAAACAAAAGAAAATATTTTTTTCAACTATTTTCGATTATCCAAATCTACGAATTTACTTTAAATAATATTCATTCTCTTCCAAGAAATGCAACACTAATATGGGTAAAATTGGCGGATTGATGACGTTTTCAACGCAATAGTCGTTTTGACGTTTGCTGTCAAATGTCATGTCATAGTTGCTTTACGGGCGCCATCTTGCTCAAAAACTTGGGTTTTAATTTTATTTATTTATTTTTATTTGGTTACATTTATTAACTTATTTAGATTTTAACAAATACCCTGTATTTTTTAAATTTTATTGATACGGGGTACAAGAGTGGACCTGAATTGGACCATCCTCCTTTATAACATATCTTCGAAATTTAGCTACTTAAACGAGTTTCATTAAAAATATTGAAACTTTATTTTTATTAATTTTATTCTAAATGAATTAGTTACGTGTAATTATTAACGACAGTGAATGTAATTAACAAAATATAATTTAAAAAATTATATGGATTACATAACATAAATCACATTCTTAATAACACAGGAAAAAATCTTCAGAGAATTATTAGGTAGTTACCTATTATAAATTGTAATCCACCAGTATATTATTATTATTATTATTATTATTACTAGTTTATAACAAAGAATAATTTAATTTTTAATGTATTTGGGCACGTAAGTACTCTTATTTTATACTAACAGACATCCCGCGTTTTCACCCGTTTAGTTCTCGTTCCCATGAGAATACGGGGATATACTATAATTTATGTTACTTGGTAAATCTTGCTAATGGTGAAAGAACTTTTAAAATATGTCAAGTAATTTTTAAGTTAAATCGTAACAAACAAAAATACAAATCTTACCACTTCAAATACCTTTAAAGTAAGTACTGTAAGTGCAAATTCCCGCGGAGTCTTACAAAGAACCTAAACCTATACCTAAACTACTAAGCATGTAACATGTTTACCTAATTACTCTAGTATGTAACGAGATTAGGTTAATTCTTACTGAACCGTAAATAATGAAATGCTCGTGCGAACTCTGGCCTTCCACCTTTGCCCTGAAACCCTTGTGGTGCAAAAAAATTCAAGCTAGTAGTACAATGTACATACTATAGTACTACCTTCAGATCATGTATTTTTTTATGGATTCGTATTTGACTAGATATCGCAAGCGATACTAATGATAAATGTCACTTAAAATATATCTGCCTCTGCATTCTGTAGGTATACCTAGTTACAGCGATGGGACATCGCTCGTTTCCATGGCAACGTCGTTGTTATTGACATTTTATTTTTGGCATCCCATAAAAATAAAGTTCAAATTGTATTATAACTTGTTATAGGCCAATATTACATCGACGAGTATAAAATACCCGAATCACACCCCAGATTGCCGTGTTTTGAATTTAGCGAGCGAACATAGTATAATAAAGAATAAATTAACATTTCCCTATATCGTTAGTTATTATGTCGAGTTTAAATTGATAACCTCTAATACTTGACCTCCCGAACCTTGACTCGTGGCGTCTGAACAGTCATAACTTTTTATCACCCTATTAGTTACACGTGGAAAACAGAGATTAGATTGTAGACAATTTATGTAAGTATGGAATCTTTCAAAGATATTTTAACTATTTTTTTTTAAAGGAATATTTGTCATATATTTCACAATATGACCAATATTCCCATTCCCTTCCAACTAGTCGGGAAAGACTGTGCTAGGGGTGGGTACGACAATAGGCCAACGGGGTGGGGATCGAACCACCACCCCTCGGTGATGAGTCCGACCGCTCTTGCCGTTGAGCTATTGAGGCTATTATGAGTTACTTATTAGTAGAGATGCGCCGAGTAACACTTTTGCCGAGTAACGAGTACCGAGTTTTACTCGGTTCAATTTTTTTTCAACCGAGTACTCGGCCGAGTAACTCTTTTCAATCAAATTCCCATTTTGCGCGCGTAAACAAGTATTATTTCAATCCAAAATTGTTTTTTCAAGTAGGCTTACTTTACAAGCACTTTTGAAACGTCAAGTTTGACTATTTGTAGTGACTCTACCACCAGCTCAGAAGGCGCAGTCTCCTGTTGAGAAGAGCGACGGAAAACTCAACAGTGCTCTTTTAAATCTTTCATTTTAATTTTATTTAAATTTAATTGAGATTTTCAAAGATTTCCTACATTACTAATAAATACTTTTTGATTAACGCTGTTATTTTAATTATATGTACCTAAATAATGCTTTTCTTAAACAAGGTATACTCGACATTCACCGACCGAGTTATTCGGCCGAGTACGAGTATCAAAAAATCTGCCGAGTATGCCGAGTACCGAGTATCAACCGAGTACTCGGCCCATCTCTACTTATTAGTATAGTAGTTAGAGTTTTTATTAACGAAGGCTCGTCACGTGTGTTTTAGTAGTTAGTATTTTACGATACTTTGTTTTGTGTATTTAGGTTTGGCTTTTTTTATAGTGGCTTCGCAGTTTGTGCTTATAGCCAGTCCTCAAGTACAAATTTTATCATTAAATAATTTGCCCTATTAGGGTGAAAGTGTTCCGTGCCTATAGCATGGCAATAAAGTGCGTTGACCTTTCGGTGGTTCTAGCAGGTGTTAACAACCTATTGGAAACTTCATTAATGATTAATATTCTATAATTGTACAAAGTATTGCAAACTAATTAAATGCTTGAAATAATCACGCAAGTGTCTCAAACGGTGAAGGAACACATCGTGAGGAAACCTACTATATACCAGAGAATTTTCTTAATTCTCTGCATGTGTGAAGTCTGCCAATCCGCATTGGGCTAGCGTGGTGGACTATCGGCCTAACCCCTCTCATTCTCAGAGGAGACTCGAGCTCAGTACTGAGCCGAATATGGGTTTGTAATAATGATGATGTTGACATCAGTCAAAATTCAACGCACTTTATTGGCAATCTTTAAGACATGGTATATCCAGTCCATCGTCAAGTCTTTTCATTTCTTCTTTTTTTATTCTTTTAGATTTCAAATACTTTTCATCTAATAAACTCAATAAGGTCGTTCTTAATTCGGATTTTAGACCCTTCAATTTTATATATAAAGACTATCTGTCAACTACTTGTATTTACTTTTCGATGTAAATTGAAAAAAAAGCAATAAAACATCAGAATATTGAAAACGCTTAATAATGGCAAAATTTCAAAGCTCTCCAAGTTTCTTTCCTACATGCATAGTGCCGCTGACTTCTGCTATACACTGTTGCAACAGATCTATCCTTCCCTTTTATTTAGCGTACGCCGAAGGGAGACAGCTAAAATTTTACGATTGCATTCGTGAATAGCTCGAAGGGCTTTAAACGTTTTTCATTGCTTATTTTGCCCTGTGACTAATTTTATACCAACAGCCAAGAAACATAGTTCCGAGAATCTATATAAACTGAAAATTTTATAACCTTTATACGGCCATTTTATGCTAATGAATAATATCTTTTAAATATAGCATTCTACAGAGATGACCCTATAAAATATTTATAGCTTTGAGTGGACTATGGATTAAAGTGGAATATAGCGAACTTAAATCGGACAGATAGCATAAATGGTACCGCTATGGCAAGCGTCCACTGAACCGCATCGTACGTATCGGACGCATCTAATCAAATGGATTTTAGTATTCATTGTATAGAAAGTCATACAAGTGCGTCTACTGATCCGCATCCAACGGACTTTGTGTATCGTAAAATTAATCCGTTTGATGCGATGCGTCCAATAAGTACGTTGCAGATCAGTGGACGCCTGCCATTAGACTATTTGCATTTTCAATATGTCAGTCAATTTTTAGTTCCGCTTCGTAGGCATAGCATAACGTATGGATTTGTTGTAACTTGTAGTCCAAGGTAAAAATCATTCATCATTCACGTCTGAACCTTGATAAATTTTGGGACTTAGATCCAGTAAAACATATTACTTCTTATCCCAGGAAAATCGGCGTTTTCCGCTTTATTTGCGAAAAACAGATATTCTCACGAACGAAGTTGCGCGCGTCTGCTAGTTTACATATATTCGTACATAATTTCAAGAGTTAGAAAGCAGAAATGTTTAAATTTTACTATTGGAAAGCTATTTGAAGTATAACTTGTGTGAAAGAGTATGAGAAATTTTCACTTCATTTTCCATTTGCTGAATACTGTGTTGATTATAGTGATAGTGACCCGTTTATGAATACAATATCACATTAACTTACTGAAAACAACATTGAAATGTCTGAAGACAATACTCTGGCGCAAATCCAATACAGCAGAGCGCTATTCTGTAATGATGTTTTTATATCTCGACAGTGTGAGTCTTGAGTTTATCTCTAACTGTCTAAGGTCATACTAATGATTGAGAAATATTTACAGACAGACGTGTACTCACGTTTATGAAAACCAGCTAAGCTAAACATTGGTGAACTAAACATGAGAAAATTGTGTTCTGATACTTATAGTAGGGGAGCCGAGGAGGGGATTTTTGCAGTTACTCGAGCGCGGCAGATGAACATAATGGGGATAATATACATTGACCGTTGTTCAGTACCTCCACCAAGTATGATCCCTTAATATTGGTGGATACATTTAAGGCAAGTAAAAAAACTAACTTTAGAAATACTCAACCAGCACATCAGATTAAGATAAGGTAGGTGAGTTGATAGTTAAAAGCTGTGAATTTCGAAACGACGATTTGAGCATCGAGATGAAATGGGAGGGTTACAAAGTTACAAAATAAAACCCTTATATTTCTTTTATCGAGTCACGAGCGCGGTTATTTTTTTACTTATTTTGAATTAAATAATCTCCTGAATAATCGCTCATATTTTTTGATGATTTCAGTAAGCCAAAGTTATAAAAATTGTTTATAAAGTCTGTAGTTCTTTCCCCACCGCGAAAAAAGTGTATACCCATTTATTGGAGTTTACTCCTTAAGAATCGATTTTTTATATATAAGGCGCCCGGTATGAGAAAAATCCGAGGGGTAAAACCAACTGAACTAACGAAAAAGTGTCACGTTTTTGGTGCGCACCTTTAGTGCGCAACTTTCTAATTTAGCTGTGAGTGTATTGAGACGTACATAGGGTATGATGTATAGGCGACTATACCTATATACTATATGTTATTGGGCTTGTTTGTTTAATGATTATATCATTGTAAGAGTAAAATATATAATGTGAAGTATATTATAAAGTCTATTAGTTATTTTACAATTCTATACATTTAGTCTTCTTTAACATAAGTATTACTAAAGCCCTACTCGATGTGCACTGTTTACCAACAAAAAAAAGTGTGTATGTTAAAAAAAACGAAAAGTTAGCTCGAAGCACGTCTCAATACTCGCGCCTTATAAGTGAAAGGTGCGGAACCGAGGTGCAGCAGGCCGCGGCGTGCGCACCCGCCTACAGCGTGCACATGGGTGCGATGTGCAAGTTGTTGGCGGCACAGCGCACGGTGAAAGGTGCGCAGAATAGGTTGTAGGAACGTAACGCATGTCATTTCATAACTTATTGGAGTTTACTCCTTAACAATCGATTTTTCATTTATACCCCTCGGTACGTTTTTTGTGCGCAACCTATTCTGCGCACCTTTCACCGTACGTAGCCGCCATAGCGTGCACATACCTAGCGCGTCCGCACGCTGTTGGCGGGCGCGCACGCAGCGCTGCACCTCGGTTGCGCACCTTTCACTTTTCAGGCGTTGCTATTGAAAAGAGTAAACTCCATTCGTGCGACGGAGCTGACACACTTTTTATTTTTTCTTTCTATCATCATGTAAAAAATCAAATTGTTTCCAATGACGCTGTAATAACTGAAAATTTAGCATCCTGGGCTCCCCTACTATTACTGGTACGTGTATACTACTTTGCATTTAGTCTTGTTCTGCCCATGGTCGAGATGTCTGCATCAAGCATGACGAAGCAGTGGTTGAGGGTCTGGATTCTCAATACCTGCACCACAGTCCAAACTCCATAATAGGGATGATGACAGTTTTTTAAATTGTATATAAATTAAGAGTATACTAATAGTAAAGCAATTTTGTAAAAGGAACAGGGTATCTGCGATCATTACTTTCGGAGCTACAGGGATTTAAAGAGTCAGATTTGCGGCGCTGCCGCGGATCCCTGAAAAACGCCCCATACAAAATGGCTAGAAATAATGACGTCATAGGCAATGTAATGATCGTTAGATTTGTATGCGCGTTCAAACAAAATTACTAATATCTTTGTTATTTGTGCGTTTATGCTTATAGTTCATATATTAAAAAATGTCACATTTAATGTAAGGAAGCTAAAACTGTATAAATTTTCATCTAATTACGATAAAATATTTTTAATAGTTTTTGAAATTTTATAATCTCATTTATTTTGCAAATATCCAGACAATCTTTGCTTTTTATGTATGAATTAGTAACCATTGACCCTATTTACCCAAATGTATCATTAAAATCAATATATTCAAACCTAGTCATCATCCCCATTTGCTACCGTTCTTACTTATGGCAGGAACATAAGCTGACAAACTTTCAGCTTTTATATAAAATTACGAAGGTCTGGGGTTACGGGCTCTTAGTCTATAATACATATTGACGTGTGGCACAATTTCAAAGTAAACGTTTTTTGTTCCTTCTTTCTAAAAAATGCTTGTGTAAAGATTTTACACAAGCATTTTTCGATAATCTTAAAATTCTATAAAATCGATTTTATTTTAATATATTATTTTCTAAATAATTTCTTTCAAATCTGCTTTTTTGGAAATAATGGTTTGCTTTATAAATACACAAAAACAGTATCTTAATTTTAACTGTTGTTTCTACGTTCGATTGTTATGATCTGTAAAACAAAAAGAAATATTGGTTTTAACGTTTTGTAATAGTCAATCGAAGACACTTGAAAGGCTTTTCCAATTTCCGCTATTCCATTGACAATAAAACTTAATTAAGAATATTCATTTTTATTTATTTGTGCGACAATGAAACACGTATTAATTAAAATAAAAAATAATGAATCCTATAAAAAACAAAGTCTGAGTGTGTATGGATGACGTATTAATTTGTGGCCTCGCAATGTGCGGTTTCGAAAGTCGCTAATTTGTGTTTAATATTGACTGTTTAGGCGTTTTCTTTTTTGCAGTTGTTGCTAAAGTCTATGACTCTCATAAACTTTATTATTAACGTAAAGTTTTTTAATCAATGCTTTTGGCTCTCTACTAATTAAAAAATACAATAATGTGGATATTTGACTATAGCATTCCTTAGTAGAAATCTTTGGCTAAGTATCACTGTATTGTAGGACGTGTTTACCATTTAATATCAATAGTGCTATTGTCTTAAGATATTTGATACTTTATAACCCGACAGATAAATTAAAATACGCCTTTCAAATACGCCTCTAATCTCAATTTCTATAGTAGTCTGTTAAAATATATAAAGATCAACTTGAAACTCACATCACGTAGTTATAAAACATCGATACACAACATCGCTACTGTTGTTACATACCATGTGTTTGATCCATCAACTGTTAGTATAAAACGCTTGTTTCATGGCTCCAATCTGACGTTCGGAAACCGCTCTTGAATTAAAACGGCGCGCACCGACGCACTCGCGTTATCATTAATTTGCGATTGATTTCTGAACGAACCGCACCCACTGACACTGTCGCGCAAGTAATTTTTTACGTTGCCATACATGCGTTTTTTCTGTTTACTAGAGGCTCGCCCTGACTTCGCTCGAGAGCTAATTGTCTATCTTACCACCGTATGTCTGATATAATGGATACAGGCGGCTCCGTACCATGTATTTCCAGCTGTGATGTCCATCGATTGATAACGTTGATAATGATGATTTGAACCTTCCTCGTTCGAGTATCATGGCTCTTCGACTATAGTCCTTTTCATTAAAGAATTCCTTTGGACGCGGCGCTAATGTCTTAATGGCGCTCATTATCATTAGTTAATGGCGGTCTTATTGTCATTTGTGCAAGGCGCTGTCAATTTTAGTTCAGGTTTTAGCCGCGGGACTTCTTTCATGAAAAGGACTCTACACCATTAATGATTTGTTTGGTTTCATTTTGCGAAAACTTCCAAGATATTAATTTAAATAAAACAGTAACAAGTACAAAGTTTGTATAAAAATAACATTATAAATTATTTTTTGGGAATATAGTATTTGAATGATATTGATTGTTCTAAAACTAATTAACCTTTGCTTTGCAAGCTTAATCCAACATTTAGCAACATAGTAAATAATCACTGTATAAAAGAAGTTCGGATTCGGATCAACGAAGGATGTTTCAAAATAATACTTGTAATATTTGGGTTTTTATTAGGAATTATTAAAATTATAAAATAATTGTAATAAAGGAAATAAATAAATATACTAAGTTACATTTAAACTCTTCGGTCCAAAACAATTTATTAATGTGAACCGCGGTCACTCTTCTAACGTGTGCCCTTCGTAGCACGTTCATTCATTTGTGTCAAACGCATTGTATCGTCTCGTGGAGGTTTCGATACTGGAAAAGACTTAGATTTAGAGTCGAAATATAAGGGTCGCAAGCCTTACTCTTCACCTGAACGCTCAGAAATGACGGCATAGTGCTCAGAGTTATTTTCTGTTATAATAACAGCTTTCTAAGCGTTACTCATGTTGGTTCATTTCAAATGTAATTTTTGTTTAAGGGCTTGTAGTCTATTAGCCTCGATAGATCAACAGTTCAGGGTTTACAGATTCGAAAAGTTTTAAGTTGAAACTACCTGTTTTATTTGTTTCAACTTCCTTGTTACAGAAGCGGTTAACTTGTTGAAATAAACGGGAATTCCTAAAAAAAATATTTAGTGGTTAAATTGTATTTAAGTAGGATATGATTTTATTTAAAATTTTAAATATTAAAAAAGTAAGAGAGCTTGGTTTAAAATTAATTTTTATAAACCTACCCGTACCCTACATACCCTGATTCCACCCCCCATTTTAGGAAAGATTGGGACTAGAAACTTTCAATCTTCTTTCAACTATCTCCACTTAAAAAATCACGTCAATTCGTCGCTTAATTTTGCCGTGAAATACGGACAAACAAACAAACATACCGACAGTACACACACTTTCACATTTATTATAATAGTATGAATATTCATATTTTGAAGTATTTAAATTCTATAATATCATCACATCTGCAGAAGTCCAGTGTCTACTTTAGGATATAGACTTTTTGTAGCGACTCTCAAAGTACTCTATTAACCCAGAATCATGACAATTAGTAAGAAGCAATGTTTTGTAGAGTTCACACAAAAAGGAATCTAAACTTTAATCTAATCTAAACTTCTCAAAGCTTCAAAAAGTAAAGTAAGCCTACTATTTTTGAGCTTTAAATAAAATAAAAATATTCAAAAGTTTCCTCACGATGTTTTTCCTTCACCGTTTGAGACATGTGATATTAAATTTCTTAAAATGCACACAACTGAAAAGTTGGAGGTTCATGCCCCGGACTGGATTCTAACCCACACCCACCGGAATCGGAGGCAAAGGTCACATCCACTGGGCTATCACGGCTCGGTGAGGAAATCTGCATACCAGATAATTTTCTTAATTCTCTGCGTGTGTGAAGTCTGCCAATCCGCATTGGGCCAACGTGGTGAACTGTGAGAAGAGACTCGAGCTCACCAGTGAGCCGAACATGGGTTGATAATGATGATGATTTAAAAGTTGAACCTGTACTTATTGTCTCATCTAGTTAAACTATGTCTGTGTATCAACAAGAGTAAAGTCGTTAAATACGAACGAAATTTCGATTTAAATTAATCAACTTTTCAACATGTTCGAGTCATTGCTTATTTTAATTACTTTTAAATGAGTGTAGGTGTGAGTTTGCACTAAAAGCTATTCAAACACGATCGGACACTTCATCTTGTTAAAGTAAAACGGGAACAAATTGTTTGTTTGTATAAATTAATTTAAAAGTTTTTTGTGCCTATAGTCATCGGAAATACCAATGCTCTTAAATGAAAACATATATTCTGTAAAATAGTTTTATACTATATATTCTGTATTTTTTTAAATTTATTTTGCTATATTTTGCTATATATATTTATTTTGTTATAGCTCAACCGTTAAGAGGTATATGAAGTTTCTTCCCTGCTCATTGGGCTAATTAATTATTATTTTTTCGTAGCTACGTCTAGTGCAAGTTTATCGCATAAATAGAAAAGAGTAAAAGTCTTAGTTAATATGTTCTATTAAAACTAAAATTATGAGTTTAGAGAGGGGTCTCGGTAGGATACTGAGTCCTGAGTAAGACTCATACAGATACAATTAGTCAAATACTAAACTTTTCCCAGGTATACCTCCTTGTTTACGAACTTCGTACCTGTGGTTTTATTTTCATCAATTTTCGAAGCTTTCCCCTAGTTTGACCGGGCAGGTAGGTGTATGCAAACTAAATTGGACTTTAACTGGTCTGTATTAAACAATTTCGCTTGGCAAGTTTAATGTTAATGTTTCGGACAGGGACGTTGGTGAAGTGCGGAAATTTGTCCGCAAATTGACCGCACTTGGAAAACAATCAACGCATAAAGTTTGGTGAATTTGTTTTGATGCGGTCGCTTTGTCATTGTTTTTGGGCGACTACTGTTAGCCACTGTCTAACTTAACTTACAAATGAAGTGTTCCTTTTGAACTGATTAAAAGGCGCTTTTCCGTCCTTTTCCAAGACAAGTTAAATTTTGATTTTAGTAATTCATTTTGTATTTTAGGTGACTGGGCGATGTCTTTTGTTTTTTTTTTTTAATTTGTTTATAGCGGATCAGTTAATACTTTCTTATTGGAAATTTGTCGACCAATTAAGATAAAAATGTAAAATTTGATCCAGATTTATATACATCATTTAAGTAATACTAGTTTAAATATACTAGATAGCATTCTGATAACTCTGTTTTTGACGATACAGAATTTTTTACACTCCCGTTGCATACACGCCAGACTTCGTTCGGAACATAACGAAATAAAAATTTTAAAATTTCATGAGCGTTTCCGCATAAAAGGGAAATGCGATAAAATCTTTAAAATTTTAGAACTAACATAAAAGCGAGACGAAACACGGACCTTGCAGTAAAAGCTATACCGATACCGTGGATTCTCTCGGATCCTATCAAAAGTTTTATTGCCCGAGGCTTTTGTCCCGCTCTAGCCCGGTAGTAAAGAGCGAGATATGATCTTTTTCAGGAATTCATTGTCGTTGCTAGTTTTATGGGTCTTGTGGAGCATGGCATATTTTTATTGCGTCTCGTAGATTGAAAAGCTTCTGAGCGTCGTTGTGTAGATTCAGGATATCCGGGTTATGGGGGAGAGTATAATAATGAATGGGGAATACTCAATGCTGCTACTTGCTTTTTGTTAGTCAAATATTATACATCGAATTGGTAATCCTTTTGTTTTAATACTAGCTGGTATTTAAAGGATTATAAATGACTATGTTTTTCAAATAAATGCAAAGAGTGTTTGCTAAGGGTGTATCTTGTTTTTTTTATTATTCTTTACAAGATAGCCATTGACTACAATCTCACCTGATGGTAAGTGATGATGCAATTTAAGGTGGAAGCGGGTTGATTGTTAGGAGTAGGATTAAAATCTTCACCCCTTTCGGTTTTAACAAGACATCGTACCTTAACCAATTAAAAAAACCTCGATTAGTCCAGCCGGGGATCGAACCCAGGACCTATAAACGTTTTTCATATAAATGCCAAGAGTGTTGGCCAAGACTAGACAAATGAACTTAAAAGTCATAACATAAATATCGTGGTTAGTTTAGGAGTTCGCCGAGTTAGTATACCTAGGTATCAAGATCAATATACGAGTATAAGCAAATATGAAATGCAGCTAGTATTCTTGCCACCATTCCACGTGGGCATGATTAGATATAGTTAATAGGATAAGTTACTTGAATATAGTATATGAGTATCATACAAAATAAATTAAATATCACGTGTCTCATACGGTGAAGGAATAACATCGCGAGAAAGTCTGCATGCCAGAGAATTTCCTTAATTCTCTGCGTGTGTGAAGTCTTCAGGGCCATCGTGGTGGACTATTGGCCTAACCCCTCTCATTCTGAGAGGAGTGTCTCATACGGTGAAGGAAAAACGTCATGAGGAAACCAGCACACCAGAGAATTGTCTTAATTCTTTACATGTGTGAAGTCTTCGCATTGGGCCAGCGTGGTGGCCTAACCCCTATCATTCTGAGAGGAGACTCGAGCTCAGCAGTGAGCCAAATATGGGTTGATAATGAATTATACAAAATATACATTTAATATACATTCAGGTCCGTAACCAGAAGCTCGTGTACGCACTTTAAAATTTTTGTTGTTTTTATTTGAATACATAAAAACGGTTTGCTTATTAAACACAACTCCTGCTACGGTGAAGTTTATATGCAATTTCTGCAAGCGAATCTCGTAAATATATTCAGGGCCATAAAAATGGGACGCATTCGGCTATAATGTTTTACACCGGCGCATAATTTTGTGTAAGCCACGTTACGCCATTGATCTAGTTGACTTAACTGCTCCTTTGCTTTAAAATCTTTGAGTTAATACCTCTTTCGGTATGAGAGAGCAGAAATCGATTTACTTGTAATAAAATGACCCAAAATTGTATGGTGATAAAATAGAAGCAACAAAACACAATTATAGAAAATTTGATGAGAATTGCGGCGCTGCCGCGGGTCCCTGGAAAACACTCCATACAAAATGGCACGAACTAATGACGTCGTAGGTAATGTAATGATCGTTAGATTTCTATGTGCGTTCAAACAAAATTACTAATATCTTTGTTATTTGTGCGTTTATGTTTATGGTTCATATATTAAAAAATGTTACATTTAATGTAAATGGTAAAACTGTATGAATTTTCATGTAATTACGATAAAAGATTTTTAATAGATTTTGAAATTTTATAATCTCATTTATTTTGCAAATATCCGGGCAATCTTTGCTTTTTACGTATAAATTAGTTAACATTCACCTTATTTACACGAATGTCTCATAAGAATCAACATATTCAAACCTAGTCATCATCCCCATTGATTATGGATCACGTGATATTAGGTCGGAGTATGCTCGACTAGTTTCGATCCCATACGGGGCCCTTAGTCATGAGCTGGTTCTTGCATCGCGGCACGATCCAAACTCCGGTAACGGTACTTATTGTCTGTTTGCTAGCTGACGCCGCGTGGTTTCACCGTCGTGATTTCCGTTTCCATTAGCGCTGACATTAAAATTCATTCCCATAAACAGAAAAGAAATGAATAAAACTGATGTTTTAATGCGTCTTTGCACCCAAGCCGACACCGACAAGTTACAACCTGTCCGTCGTGATGTAAAATAATAAATGCTCAGAACGCGTCATGGCTCTTCTTCATTGCCACAACGCGTTGAGATTGAATAGCATGTCAGTCACGACACGAATTTCGCTATTTGGTCTTTCTGTGATTACCACAACGCGTCTTGCGCGTTTTCATTAGAGCTATAACACGAATTCTGCCATGTGTTTTACTGTGACCAAGACGCGTTGTGAGTTATTTTTCCGCTCACTGAGCGTTTTTGATCTTTGAACGTAACATATACATAGAAGATTTCGTCCAAAACGGTTCAGTGGTTTAGCCTATGGAATGTAACATAGAGTCACACAGACAGACAGACTTACGTATTTATAATATTAGTATGGTCATCTAGCGGTTACATTTTTGCGCTAAAGAGCAAGTAGTCCTGGGTTACCTGGGTTGAACTATATAAACTAATCGATTTTTCACACTACTATTTTTAAAAGACTACTTATTTTAATATTTTTATATAAAAGAAATATATAGCAAAGCAACGTTTGCCGAGTCAGCTAGTAATATATAAGATCGAATGTTTATTTGTGACCGCGTGTACGTACGAGATTTTATGTTAGTTTCCA
This sequence comes from Bicyclus anynana, assembly GCF_947172395.1. Classification (NCBI taxonomy): domain Eukaryota; kingdom Metazoa; phylum Arthropoda; class Insecta; order Lepidoptera; family Nymphalidae; genus Bicyclus; species Bicyclus anynana. The sequence goes on along the minus strand of NC_069103.1, from coordinate 7,650,880 downwards.
ATGAAATCGCATTCGTGGAATAATATTTCTTTACTGACATTTACCATTATGGGAAAACTGAATGTTATTAGTTTTTGGTAAACAAACCCTCGAAAAACGTTGTTAACTTTGGTATTTTGAGTAGAAAATAGATTCAGTAGAGTCAAGATCCAACTTTGAGATTGACAGAAACAAATAATATCTTTTTATAAGCGGCTAAGGGTTCTGTTTGTCGCCAATAGGTTGCTTTCGTAACTATCTATCTGATTGACCGGGTCCGCTAGTTATAACAAATAAAGTTTAGCAGGCTACTGAATTAGAAGAAGGCCTATTATTTATGAGATAGGAAAATAGTCAGTAGCTAATCACTTTTAAAAGGTTTTCAATTTATACTGTTTTTGTGAAGTTAGTTAATTTAGCGACCCATATTTGGCTCATTGTTGAGCACGAGTCTCCTCTCAGAATGAGAGGGCTTAGGCCAATGGTTCACCACTCTGGTTCATTGCAGACTTTTGGCAGACTTCACACACCTAGAGAATTAAGAAAATTCTCAGGTATGCAGGTTTCCTTGCGATGTGTTCCTTCACCGTTTAAGACACGTGCGTGAAATTTAATTTCTTATAATGCACATAACTGGAGTGCAAATAAAAGTTGGAGGTGCAAGCCCTGGACCGGATTCTAACCTACGCCCACTGAATCGAAGGTAGAGGTCAGATCCACTGGGCTATCACGGCTCTTATGTTTTTGTCTACATATATGTACTAATATTACGGTTTTATGTCTATAATGCTAGTTACAAACGATCAATTATTCTCACGTTTCTGTAGCACCCACGACTATAATTGATCGTTTGTTGGTCACTGCGTACATGACTTCTATAGACACGTGAGTATAATTGACCGTCAATGGCGACCTTAATACGAGTAAATGCGGAATGAGAACGTCTATTATAAATTTGTTTTACATAGTTGTGACATAACTGTGTGATGGGCCGATGTTGAGCGATCCACAAATATAGGAATATTTTTTTATTTCTCTGTATCTTCCAAAATAATAATAGCAGATTACTTTGCAAAATTACTCTTTATTAGCATACTCTTAATATGTACTTAAAAAATGTAAACTACCTTATTTGACAGCCATAAAAATGAACGGAGAGAATGAAATTTTTTTAGCATATTGGAACTTGCATAATTCCACTACTAAATTAATTTTATTTCAATAATTGGTTACCTTATTATCGATTTAGGTAAACCAAATCGATTTCAAACTGGTTTTGGAGAACCTAATTTGTCTTGCATTTCTTTGGTGCCTCGGAAAATACAGTCACCGCACGTTCACGGTTATTATCACAAAACATGATAATGGTTAATCACCAATGACAGAAATCGAATTCTTTACCTCTGTATTGATGTGAATTGAGTATAAACTTTGTATCCCACTCACCGTCGAGAGAAAGCCTCAGCAGGGGCACATTAATTAGGCTGAATGTCGACATTATTTTTCCAACAATCTATCAAATATCCCTAATGAAACAAATTCTTTTGTGAGAGTATACTTAAGTTTTTTTCGATAATTCTGCTCTTCTGAAACATCCTCGTACTTTGAACTCTATTGCCACCAATATAAGGGTGAGTCCAAACATGTTTGACATTTGTTTTCCCAAACGTCAAAGCTGCCCGAATATTTGCGTTCGAGAGCACTTTAATTAAACTAAGGTGGAACGATGAACGTTAAATGTAGACGGCGTCCATTGTAAATTCCTCCAACGTTTCAGTTTCATGGCTTTAGTTGGAAAACGTTGGACTTTTATGAGCAATTTCGGTTCAGACGTTTTGTTATATTACCAATGCTTTTAAGGCTGCACCTCGCTCGGGTAAACATATGTGCAGTTTATGGCCCACTAGTTTATGGAAAATGTGCAATAATGGACGGTTAACGTTGTATGAAATGCGCTGTTCGTCTTGACAGATGCGCCTATTCGTCTATTGGAGTACGCGGTCAGTGAAAGGAATAGCCTGTTACTTGTCGGTTATGGCTTAATTTTATTGATTGTAGTAGAAAAACTGTTGCAAACATCGCTTTGAGTCGTTTTAGTACTTCATATCGTAATTAACAAATACATATAGCGTTCTCGGTTATATTAAAACTGTTTATTTTTATTTTTTTGATGTTTTGACTAATAGTGGTTACCTATAAGCATGATGAACTCTTTCTCGACCATTGTAATATGCGGTCGGTGAAAGGAATAGTCTTGACGGTTATGGCTTACTTTTATTGATTGTAGTAGAAAAACGTGCAAACATCGCTTTGAGTCGTTTTTAGTACTTCTACTACTACCTATTTATGTTTATTTTGTCAATGTTTTGACTAATGGTGGTAATCTCTAGCATGATGGACTTTTTCTGTCTATTGGAAGACGTAGCCAGTCTTTTTAATTGTCGGTTATGGCTTACATTTATTGATTGTTGTAGAAAAACGTGCAAACATCGCTTGGAGCAGTTTGCTATAGCTTTTAGTACTTCATTTATTGTAATTTAAAAAAACATACTGCGTGCTATATTAATACTATTTATGTTTATTTTGTCGATGTTTTGACTAATAGTGGTTATCTATAGCATGATGGACTTTTTCTCGACCATTGGAATACGCGCCTGTTACTTGTCGGGCTTATTTTTTTTTTGATAGTAGTAAAAAAACGAGCAAATATCACTTAGAGCAGTTTGCAATAGGTTTTAGCAATTCATTTATTGTAATTAAAATATATATAATAATAATGCGTGCTATATAAAAACTTATATGTTTATTTTGTCGATAACTAATGGATTCTATAGTCGAGTCAAAAATAGATAAATATACGATTTTGACAAAGACCGGGACTAATTACTTTTTTTTTTATTTTAAATGATTTTTTATTTGACGGATACTTTTGTATCACGCAGTGAATAAACTCCACTTTTGCTTACTGTTTTTAAGCTGCAAACGCGCCATTTTTGAGGTAGAGAGATAAAAACAAAATTAATATATTGAATTAATTAGTGTTTAAAAATGTTCTCTTCCAATTTGGGTCAGTTCAAAAGCTATTGAACTATATTACGTTTATCGTAGATTTGGTTTTGGTTGCGTTGTTTTTAATTAATTAACATTTAATCAACTTTATACCTAAAGTTTATGTTATATAGAGATAGTAAAAACAGTTTTATTATTATATAACCTTTGTAATTGACCTTAAAAACATTTTTTTTTCGTCGTTTGGCCTGCTCACGTGATAATATTTGTGATATATTTCACTCGGCCATATATTTCTTTTCTCGATATCCTAAAATTTCAAATTGTTGTCCTCAAACACACAATGCTTTTTTCTTCAAATTCTTGTTCCACATAAAATGTAACGAAGAAAGAATCGATCACGTCCGTCGTCAATAAAAATTCCGCGGACCAGTTCTTGCAGAATGCCTCCAATAAATGAACCTATGGCCAAACGGGCTGCGATGGCCAAACCTTCCTCATTTTATAAAAACTAAAAGTTTATCAGGTCCTTCTCCTACCATACGTAATGGTTTAAGATCCGGCATTAGAAATTGATATCCTCATCTGTTATGTATTAGTGATAAGAAATAAATTATTGATAATATTCATTGACACATTGCAAATAGGTTGCCTAGTGAAGTTGCGGTCAAACCTTGTTTAATACAAATCTAGGAAACCATGAACTAGATCAAAAACAACTTAACAGTAACAATAACAAACTTAAGCATAAAAGGAGCTTTTATTTGACATTTTAGACGACTAAATAACTGATGAGTATGCATAAATAATGCATTTATTGAAATTATACAAGGCCAGTACGCACAGACTCGGACTGCTCGCGTATATTTTAAAATTCCAAAAAGCAAAATTATTTTTTAAACTTTACATCGTTATTACGCTTTTTTTTCATTGTTATTATATTTTCCAGTTACGCGCAAAATTATTTACTTGCGTACTTGCTTACTTACGTATTTACTTAAGTATTTGCATTTTAAACGAAAAATATACTGCACTAGCTACATACCAATTGCATTTGCAATTTGCATTTTGTAAAAATCTAGAGGTAGGTTAGGTTACGTTATGACGTAAACAAACCAGGGCACTTAGGTCAGTGTTTAGGTTATTACCTGTTATTTCATTGAACCAATTTCGGGATTTGTTCAAATCACTACGAGTAGATTTGTTTAGAGAATAGATAAAATTGTGTTGTTATTTTAACATTCTCTGTGAACTGATCCAATCCCCTAAATCCGTGTTTTTATCATTTCCCTGCGACATTTGTTTGGAAGGGTATCCATATCCAGGGTGGTCCTATTTTTTTCATGACAGGATTTGATGATGGCATCTTGGAGAAATCGGGGGAACTTTCAAAAATCGTTGAGACGACTAGAGCGTTTATTAGTTTTTTTCGTAAGTTAATTTTATAAAATGATGATTGTGTGGCTATCACAGGACCTCAATCTATAACAGACTATTCTAGACTCCTAGACTATGTAGTCATTACGAATGCCTATTGAAATATACTAACTCGTAAACTTTACGATTAGATTCTCGAGAACTTTTTACTATTTCCACAGTGTTGTATAACTCCCAATTAGGACCTGTGCACACTGTGCTGAAAACGTCATAAATGGAAGTTTACGAGTGGCTCGGATAGGTTCTAATAAACTTAGTGTTTAGTGCTGACTTCGCACAGTTTAAGACTGTGGAACAATTACTCGAACAAAACGGTGCTGGTTGTGTATTTGTGAGGCGCTGACAATTTTCCTTGAACTTTATTGCTTAAATTGCGAATGTCTGTGACTAGGTAAGTGTTAGGAGATGGTTAATTAATGTTGAAACTTCTGAAATTTTCATAGAGTGGGATATGGTGGGAGGCTTCGGCCGTGGCTAGTTACCACCCTACCGGCAAAGACGTACCGCCAAGCGATTTAGCGTTCCGGTACGATGCCGTGTAGAAACCGAAAGGGGTGTGGATTTTCATCCTCCTCCTAACAATTTAGCCCGCTTCCATCTTAGACTGCATCATCACTTACCATCAGGTGATTGTAGTCAAGGGCTAACTTGTAAAGAATAAAAAAAAAAAAAAAAAATAGAGCTTTCATTGAAACAACTTCCGTTTATGACAAGATAAGACAGACGTTCATATTATTAGGTCACTGAGTGCCATAAATTGGAAGGAACAATACCTCCAGGACGTAGGTCTGACCAAATCCGCGGTACTCTCGACGCCAAGGTAAACAAGGCTCCGCAAGTCGCGAAAAGCCCAGCCACGGCGCGACATCGTCAAGAAGCAAACTTGTGTTAGGGGTCACGACTTACTGAGTAATGAGCAATACGACGCAAGGAGGAGGAATGCTATATACACCAGCCCAACACAGTTTTGGACTCAGAATAGCACGCAGATTACGATTCTGCATGTTGCCAGGAGGTTTGTTGGTCTATTAATTTGTTATACGGAAAATCCTTCATTTTTTAGGCTTAAAAAAATGTTTGGTAAAATCCTACTAGATCAGATACATATTTTAATATTACAAGAAAATTAAACCCTTTACGGGAAAAATATGACTGAGGGTTTCATTTGCAGATTTTAAATAAATAAAAATAAAGTAAGTCTATATTTTACATTATACCATTTGAACATTGAAAAATGGTTTAATACAAAAACGTTGGCACATTTGTAAGAAATTGTGACTGTAATAACGCTAAAATTAGCAGGAAAATAAAGTAAATAGTTTAATAAAATGAATAATGTATTAATAAAATATGTTAGTTTTGTAACTTTTTATAATAAATCAAATCATGGGCGTGTCTCAAACAGTTCAAATCAATCAAGCCTATTAATTATAATAATAATATACAGTTTATATTTATTGGACCACTGCAGGGCCAGGCTTCCTTATATGAACTAATGCATGTTAGCGGACTTTGAGTAGTTATTATCGTAATATGTGAAGCGAAATATTTTTAAAAAATTGCGCGAAAGATTGATCGTGATATGTGACAGTGTGCTCAAAAGTTTTCGTAAGGTGGCCTTCTCTTTGACTAAAGCATAACATGCTTTGAGTAGGACCTACGATTGACAATGACGCACTATAGATATATTTGACAATGTTGTTGCCAGACTCCCGATTTTAGAGGGACGTCCCGATTTTAGATAAAAATTAAAAATCCCGCGCGCGACAGGTTTTGACCCGCTTTTCGGAAATAACTTGATCGTGCGTGCAGCGCACTGATAAAGCGCTGGCAATTTATTAAACGATAGGGTAAATCTGATTTTAAGTCATCATCATCATCATCATATCAGCCGATGGACGTCCACTGCAGGACATAGGCCTTTTGTAGGGACTTCCAAACATCACGATACTGAGCCATCTGCATCCAGCGAATCCCTGCGACTCGCTTGATGTCGTCAGTCCACCTGGTGGGGGGTCGGCCAACACTGCGCTTACTAGTGCGGGGTCGCCATTTGGATTTTAAGTATTATATTTTAAATAAAATACATTTTCTATGAATATTTTTAATATCAAATGTCACGTAAACGTAGTTTGAACTCAAATAAAAAGAGTCCCGCTTTTGTCACTCTAAAAGTTCCTAAATCCCGACTTGGAAAAAAATCTAGCAACGCTGATATTTGAGCACTTTCACCCTAATAAAGCAAATTATTTGTTAAAAATATTACTTGATGACTGGCTAAATGCAATGAACCAAGACAAACGAAAAACAAAGGTATTCGCAACTAAGAATTTTTCACGAGAAAAACACTCAGTGGTTTCATGACTTTAACCAAGGAACCCCATGTCCTACATTTTACTCGTGACAACCTTTGCCTTACAAATTTTAGAATCGATCTGTGAAAGTGTGTCAAAGTATGATGGAGATATTTATGAGGTTGGGGGATAAGTTCGTTTAACCAAAGACTTTTTTTAATAAAAGTTAAGCCAGTTTTTAAAGTAGGTACATAGGGTAGAAAAAATAGTCATCCATCTGTGCAAGATGCGGAAAATACGGCATTTTTTTCGTTTCTTAATAGATAACCCTTGACCACAATATCACCTGATGGTAAGTATCCTTGCGGTTTCTACACGACATCGTAATAACGTACCGGAACGATAAATCGCTTGGCGATACGTCTTTGTCGTTAGGGTGGTAACTGTTAGTAGTAGCGACGGCCGAAGCCTCCCACCAGCCAAAATGGTGAAAGACCTCCCCTTGAACTTGTGTAAATGTGCATTGTAGAGCTGACAGTTACTGAAGTTTAACTAAATAATATAATAAATCAATTACTAAATCAAAACACCAAACAAATAAAGCAACGTATAGCTGATAAAATAAAGCCGTTCCAATAAACGTACCGCAGTAAACGCGTATTCGTCGCATAAATCGCGCTTTCCGCTAAAAAGTCACGCGTCAGACTCGAGGCTCGTAAACGCGAACCACTCTCCTACGGGCATCTTTTACGGCATTGAATTTCTAGACTAAAACTTCTCGTAGTTGAAGACATTAAAAGTGAAACTTGTTTTATTAGCTCCGCTTTAATAGGATGAGGCGCCGATTTTATAACGGTAGTTAATAAGTTGCTTAATTATCATGCCGTCGCGTTTTTTTTTTTCTTTTTTTTACTATCGACACATAAGGAGTTGTTGTAAGGGCGTGTCCAAACTTAGCGTGGCAAGAACACGCAGCAAATGCGAGACACAGCCCTGCTGCGCGACTAGTGACGACACGTAGACACCTTAGAAACATTCGTGCGCGGCGGATTTCCACACACAGCGCGACAATCGCGCGCGGCGTGCCGCTCACGATTACCGCGCTATGTTTGGACACGCCCTATCTTAGCTGTGTATATATTTGTAATACAAAATTTTATATTTTAAAATTTTCACACAAATCTCCCAATTTTACAGGTGAAGCCTACCTAATATTATAAACGCGAAAGTTTGTATGGATTGATATTTGTTATCCTTTCACGCCGTAATTACTGAACTGATTTGGTTAAAGTTTAAATTTGGAAATTTTACGTAATTTTTGGCAGTGTGAACCACTAAATGAACCACTAATAACGTAATATTTAGCCGCTTATATAGATAGGCACAATTTTTAATCCGCGAATACTGAAGACGCGAAAAAGGAAGTGCGAATGGAGCTTTTACTAAACTACTGAACCGATTTAGCTGAAATTTGGCATGGAAATAGATTTTACTGTTAATTAACATATATGCTACTTTTCATCCCAGAAAAATCCATAGTTACCGAGGGTATTTTAAAAAAAAACTATATTTCACGCGGACGAAATCGCGGGCGTCTGCTAGCTATGTTATATATGAAATTCGATTTATATAGAAAGTGTTTTATGACAAGACAACGTCTATCAGTTCAGCAGTATATAGAAACTGTAAAATGTATAATTGATAGTAGGGACATTGTAATGAAGTTATATTTCAAGATAAAATCCATAAATTATTATTAATATACTAATTACAATAACAATATCTCTGTTTAAGTTCACGAAGGTGTTACGTTATCTCTCTTGATTGAAAATTTGTTTACTTATTAATTACTGACCTTAGTTCTGACCTTGAAATTTTTATATTAAATATTAGTAAATATGGTCTTTGTTGTGCAGTTGACTTAAGTTTATAATAATGAACTAGACGATCCTGTGACTTCGTCTGACTGCAAGTTTTTGAGATTCCCGAATCCAACGCTGATTGTAGATCTAGACGCCTAAAAACGTCTTTTAAGATTCTGACGATGACAATATAATGAACGAAAATGCTTCCCAGGCAACACAAACACAAACTACACAACGTCTTCTGCGTCGAGGGTCTCATGTAAAATAATACATTATTTAAAATAGGCGTTTATCACTGATAATTATGAACGAATTATGTAAACAGATGTTTACATAATTCGTAATTAAGGCCTAACCCCTCTCATTCTGAGAGGAGACTCGTGGTCAACAGTGAGCAGAATATGGTTTGTTAATGATAATGATAATGAATATAAAAATAAATGAAAGATTCAATATGGGTAGATTGATAAATAATAAAAAAAACATTGACTTCGTCAGAGTAAAACGTATGCGATGTTCGTTTTGTGTAATAAACTAATTCTGAAAACCGAATTCCGCTTCGATTCATGCGGCTGACGTTAATAGCCGAGAGATAATATGTTTTATTCATAAGACCATGTCTTTGTACTGGATTCAAATGTATGAAAAACCCTTATATCGTCCGATCGGCATTATAAAGAAATAAAATTTTATCACCTTTTCGCTCTTCCCTGACCACATTGTTGTCTGACCGCCCACGAGAGGTAAAAACGCATTCTTTGAGAACGTGACCGACTCGGAGATTAGGGTTAGTGCGGATACTGAATCCACAATAGCTAACAATATAAATTAGTTTTTAGTTTTATTCCATTTAGCATTTAGCATTTTATACCATTTAGAATTTAGCATTTATTGCAGGCTGCAAGTACCTATGCTACCTCCGTATTACATGTCAATACAAAGCTAACCTTTTACTCCTCAAATTACACGACGCCTACAAGCCAGACCTTATACGAGAGCGATAACCACTGAACCAACTAGGCATTTGGTTAAGGTTTAGTATTTATGTGACATCATGAAACAGATAAAATGTAGACCATGATGGTTGAAAGCGTTTTGGCTCGTATTGTGAAAACAATATTTAAACATTAAAAGTTATTATGTATTCACGTTTAAAAAAATATATACCTATTTCTTTTCAATCTAGTAGAACCGTAATGAACAATTTAAGACCACTAAAAAAAGTGTCAACAAGCATATTGCGACCAACGTAATAAAATCGCTGCAAATTGAAAAACATGGCGGAGATAAAGTATAATTTATTTAATTAAATTTTTAATTTTAGAATTTAATCTATCGTGAGTGTTATTCATATTTATTGATTATGAAACAATGCCGCGATGCAAGAACCAGCTCATGACTAAGGGCCCCGTATGGGTTCGAAACTAGTCGGGCATACTCTGACGTAATATCACGTGAGTTTTAGCCGTGTTTCATAATCAATTAATATAAATTTTTAATGTTTTAGTGCAGAATATCACGCCTTCTCTCTTTACTTATAATAGAGACTTACCCATCCAACACGCTACATTAAAGTGGGATTATGAGCTAATAATGGCGTTAATTAACCAACGCATAACCCCCTATCACATGCAAGGGAAGGACCAGTTGAGCATTGTAACATGTAAAGGTTATGAAACAACATTTTGTCCGCAATGAAACAAACAAATTCCACTACAGCAACAATACTAGATTACTAGAGGTTAATTGCTTAATTACCATATTACAACAACTATGTTGTTTTAGCAATAATTATTTCCCTACCGAATGCAAAATCGTGATCTATGCATTCATTGGACGCGTTGGAGTTCATTACATCATTAATTGATCGTATAAGATTTATTTTTGGGAATATATATTTTGACTTTTGTTTTATTGAATTTTGAGAAAATTAAAACAAAAAACATTTGAAGTTAGACGAGGGTAAATTGTATTCAACGACGGTTTATTAATTTTTTGTTTTAAATTAATCTGATGTAATCTTTAGTACTAACTAGTTGATGCCTCTGACTTTATCCGCGTGAGTTTATCGTGTACTTTGTAGAAAAAATGTGTGGTCACTTCTTATCTATCTAGGTAGTAAGTACTCATTAGTTAAGACGTGGTATTGTCCCACGTGAACTTCGTTTCTGGAGGAAATCCACTCCGAAATAAAAAAAAAATCCTATCTCCTTTATCTCATAGTGAAAGTCCTATTAAAATCGGTTTTTGAGATAAGCCTGGACAAACAGAAGGAAAAATTTTAAAAATGCTTATTTGTGTTTAGTATTGAGTAACTGAATAAAGCACTTGTTAAAACACAGTTATTTTTAAATCACATATCAGACATTTTAATTTAATTTGTGTACCTACTGATAAAAATGATTAGGAAATACGGTTTTGATTTCAAATGCTTGCAAATGCAAAACTTGCTTGTGCACGTTAACCATGTTTTTCAAGGGATAATATAAAAAAAATCATAAAAAATCATAATCAAACGGTGAAGGAAAAACAGTGAGGAAACCTGCATACCAGAGATTTTTTAATGCTCTACGTGTGTGAAGTCTGCCGATCCGCATTAGGCCAGCGTGGTGGACTTTTGGCCTAACCCCTCTCATTCTGAAAGGAGACTCATGCTCAGCAGTGAGTCGAATATGGGTTTAGAATGATGAAAATGATAAGGCAAGTTTAAAATACACTTTAGAAATATCAGCCCCCCTAGCCAAGTGGCAGGTCGATTCTCTTTCTACGATCGCTAACACTTCGAGAACTAGAAAGATGTATGGGAATGACATTTTTGCTATCGACAGGTCACGTGCTCAAGACCTGTCATTCCTATACATTTTTCTAGTTTTTGATGTGTTAGCGATTGTAGAAAGAGAATCGACGTGCCACTTGGCTAGGGGGCTGATAATGTTGTTAACTTCTTATGGTGATAGTGAAATATACACGAAAACTTAAAATTAAAGTTACGAGAGTTTCATATTATAGAGTACAAAATGTTGGTTCATGACGCGTTGGAGCGTCTTTAAATGATACGAGTACACTTCATACTGTTTTGACACGCCACGCTACTGCTATGCGTGGTGTTGGGTTGCACGGCGATCGGTAATGTATTGGGTTACCGGTGGCGGGATCCCGCAAGCTTTCTTAAATACCTATTGAAATTTATTGTACGACGCTCTTGAGGTTCGTCAGTCAAGCCTTCATTGCACTTTGCACATTGCACATTTGCACATTGGGCAAAATAGACAGTTTTTCACACATTGTTTAAAAATACTAACTACTGATATACGTGAAATTTTGATTTTTTTTTTATTATTTTATTAATTTATATACATATTTTTATACCTACCTCGGTGGTCCAGTTGTTAGCTTATGCGTTTTCGGATAACGAGGTCATGGATTTGAATCCTCAGTGCTTGACTGAGAACACCTTTGAGATGCTGAGTTTATCTTTCTTTTAAGAAATTTTCAGTTAACATTTTCAGTCCAAAGTTGGTGATATGGCCCATGCCTCGGAGAGCACGTTAAGCCGTTTGTCCCGGTCTTTATCATTAACATCTGTTAGTGGTCATTAATGAATCTAACACTATCACTGCCCGCCAACACGCACTGGAACATGCGGTGGGCCAAAGCTCCATGTCCTCTGTGTATATGAGATCTGAGAATAGATCGTAAACTCCTTTGGTGGCGAAGTTCAACTTTGTTAAAAAGCCGCTACCATGTATTTTTCTACTTTTTTCTATACTATTTTCGCACTTAGTCATGTATATCGTGACTATGTTGTGCGTAGTATAATTGTTAGTCCCGATGGAGTCATTCACGCCAGCTGAGCTAGCTCCAGTAGCCTTCTTTAATCCTTCAACGGTGACTCCTATGTCTGTGAGACCGGGTGATTTTAAAAATACCCTTTGCTATCGCCAACGGTTTTCGTTGTGTTATCGAGAAGCTCCAACATTGCCCTTCTCCCATCATCCACTCAACCTGCAAAGTTAAAGTACGCGCATGTTGTAAAGTTCTAGTGCCGACCCGGTCAGTGAGACCGGGGTCACCGTTTAAAAAAGTAGTCGTGGTATGGAATATTCAAATATTTCTTTACCTAATTAACGAAAATTTTAAGTAATTCCGTTAATTTTAAGTAAGAAGTATATTGATTATTGTGTGTGTCTAAATGTTATGTGTAAAATCTTAGTAATATTACATGTTTAAAGCGAAGTTTCTTATAACTAGTAAAATTGCAAAAAACGAGCTGTGAATAATTAAATATCTTTGTTTGTTAGTTAAACAAATTATAATAAAGATACATGGTCAATAACAAAAACATTCTGAAAAATCATCATCATCATCAACCCATATTCGGCTCACTGCTGAGCTCGAGTCTCCTCTCAGAATGAGAGGGGTTAGGCCAATAGTCCTCCACGCTGGCCCAATGCGGATTAAAAGACTTCACACACGCAGAGACTAATGAAAATTCTCTGGTATGCAGATTTCCTCACGATGTTTTCCTTCACCGATTCAGACACGTGATATTAAATTTCTTAAAATGCACACAACTCAAAAGTTGGAGGTGTATGCCCCGGACCGGATTCGAACCCACACCCTCCGGAATCGGAGGCAGAGGTCATATCCACTGGGCTAACACGGCTCGTCTGAAAAATACTTCATTGAAAAACCCGGTGCGTGAGACCGGCATCACTATTGATGCAAGTCAATTTGTTGTCACCGTTAACGGGTTAAAGATGCAAAAAAATGCAAATTACGTTATTACAGTTCATAGTGTCTCGGCGCCCTTTATCTTAATATCTCGTCCCTGTAGTCGACTCAATTAGAGATCGTTAATCGTAAACCAGTTGTTATAATAAACTGGTTAAGAATTCTTTACGCTCGTTAAACAATGTCAAAACCGATAAAAGCGTATGTTGAACGTGCCGGGGGTTTTGTTAAATGATCCTTTTGAAAATCTAAAGCTTTTGTAAAACGCCTAAGCCCGGCAAGATATTTGTATGTAATTATTTCAACGTTTTATTGCGTAAAAATGTTTATGCGTGGGTGAAATTTAATGCCTTGACGCAGTTTAAGAGTTTCACATTTATCCAGCAACTAGCAGATGCCTCGCAGTTTCACCCATGTAGTTCCCGTTTTCGTTCTAGAAAGATATAAAATATAGCGAAATATAAAAGAGATATAATATATGTTATTCGATGAAGATGAAGCTTTCTAATAAAGATTTTTTTTTAAATGGTTCTAGTAGTCTTTGAGTTAAATTGTTCAACTTTCAACACTATTGGGGATGATGACTAGGTTGGAATATATTGATTTTTATGAAATATTAGGGTATATAAGATCAATATTAAGTAATTAATACTTAAAAAAAAATAAACAATGTAAGGATGTTTGTAAAATAAATAATGTATTTCATAATCATCAAAAATCTTTTAGCGTAATTAGATGAAAAACCATAAATTTATAGCCAATAAAACTGATCGTGTGTTGGTCGCGATGTGCATGACATCATGCCCACCGCGACCAAGACACGATCAGTTTTATTGGACGTAAAGCCGTTAGCGCTGCAGGCATATGGGCTTATCGTATGGTGATCGTATACAGACAAGGTGGGGATCTGAAACGGTAGCAAACGATGTATATTACAGCGATTAATACACGTAGTGTACATTGTCCCCGTCTGGGCTGGCTCGCATAATTCGTGGCGCAATGTCAAGGCCGTCCTACATTGTTGCCGTTTGTTGGCCTACTGACTGACTGTAACACGGGTGTTGCGTCACTGCTGTTATTTATAAGCGAAATGTCGACATTGCGATGAAAGCCGGCCTAATTTTTTAGGGTTTGACTTTAAAGGCGTATACAGTAAAAGACTAGTGCAAGACGTCTGGGCCGAATCGCATGATTTGTGGCTCAGTGTCAAGGCCAGTCTACATTGTTGCCGTTTGTTGGCCTACTGCCTATAACACGGGTGTTTTTGTGTTGCATCACTGCTATTGTGAAATGTTGGCATTGCGATGAGACGCCGACCTTATTTTTTAGCGTTCGACTTTAAAGACGTATACAGTTAAAGATTAGTGCAAGACAATTGCGTGTAAACGGAGGCTTATATCTACACTATCATGATAAGAAAAGGGTCATGATAGACAGACATATGCAGTACGGAACCGTCAAAATAAAGTAGCAAACAATTAATATAACAGCGATTATTGCACGTCTTTGTACATTGTCCCCGTCTGGGCCGAATCGCATGATTCGTGGCTCAGTGTCAAGGCCGCTCTACATTGTTGCCGTTTGTTGGCCTACTGACTGTAACACGGGTGTTGCGTCACTGGTCTTATTTATACGCGAAATGTTGACATTGCGATGAGACGCCGACCTTATTTTTTAGGGTTCGACTTTAAAGACGTATACAGACATATGCAGTAAAGACGTAGACAGACATATGCAGTACGGAACCGTCAAAAAAAGTAGCAAACGATGATTATAACAGCGATTATTGCACGTCTTTGTACATTGTCCCCGTCTGGACCGAATCGCATGATTCGTGGCTCAGTGTCAAGGCCGCTCTACATTGTTGCCGTTTGTTGGCCTACTGACTGTAACACGGGTGTTACGTCTCTGGTCTTATTTATACGCGAAACGTCGTCTTTGCGATGAGACACCGGCCTTATGTTTTATGCAATAGTGCAATAGTTTTTATAGTGTTATAGATTGAAATACTTTGTACCATGGCAACACATTAACTTAATTAGATCAAGAATGCGATCTTGCGTGTTGTCGTAATATTATAACAATGGGAACAATTGTCGTTTGCACTATATCGCCTGATTCATGTCATTGAAAGATGAGATAACGAAACTTAATTGCACGCGTGGACTCAAAGAGTACCTGCAAATAAAACGACACATATATTCCATTCCATTCCAAGTAATTTTGTCCACAAATGATGCAAATTATAATAATTTCTTGTACGATACGAGTGTAAAAAAAATGGAACAGGCATTTTTATCTGAGCATTCTGCCAACCCTGGTGGTCAAGATTACCACATCTAAACAATTACTCGTAAATAGTTATTAAGAGGTGTAAATGTCAGATAGTAATCAGTTATGATTATTTTTTATTTAAAATCAAGGGCGTTTGTTTTTAAAAGAATTGTCTCGACATTAAATGATGTTGCAAAATAGGTAGATAATTAAAAAAAAATATATTTGCCATATTTTTTTAAATATGACCAATATTCCGCTCCAACTAGTCGGGAAATACTGTATTAGGAGTGGGTACGACAATAGGCCCACGGGGCGGGGATTGAACCACCAACCGTCGGTTATGAGTCCGACTGCTCTTACCGTTGAGCTATTGAGGCTCTTATTTGCATGGAGTTCAGTGTTTTACACACTTTTATAATATTATATAAAATTTAGCTTTAGCTTTTAGCGTTTTTTATATTCTGTGATATTTATAGAACGAGTGATTGACGAACGAATTACCAACACATTTTCTTTTTTTTTTACTGCAACGTACCCAGTCCAGGTTTTCTTAACCACCACACCGGACTACAACACATTTTTTTTAGAAAAAACAGTTTGTAAAATTTTGTGGCATCAGCATGTTCATTACAAATATTTTTTTTATAAATAATGAAAAAAAAATCAATTAATACTATTAGTATTAGGGCGGAATTATAGGTATTTGTCTGACGTGTCGTGTCGTGACGCATCAGAACAGAAACGGTATAATACATTTTGTATGCGGCACTTCAGAAGCCATCACGACATGTCACAACACCTAAGTAAACGTTGCCATACAAAATGTATGATACCGATTCTGTTCTGATGCGTCACGACACGACACGTCAGACAAATATAAATCCGGCTTTAGACACACGACAATTCGTTTCAATAGATAATGTGATGGAAATAGTCTAGTCCTTTTAGAATTACAAACAAGTGCTGTAGCTTTGATCGCATAGCAAAGTATTCCCGATCTGTGTCACGCAGTATTGCAATGGAGTCATTATACCGGCCGCGCCAACACGCCGCAACATTGTAGGACGACCTTGATATCGATTCAATCCATAATTTTACACGTGTAATTGCTGTTCCGTAATAAGAGGAGCTAGGGCTGGCCAACTAAGGTTTTCATCACATCAGTGTCGCCACAGTGTGCCTTGGAAGAGCCCTGTATCAAAATTAGTTGGGGGCCAAATGAAGGATAAAGATTTCTCACAAAAGAAACACAAATTCTCATTTATAATTAATATGACAGTTTTAGCAGACTTAGAAGTGGATTATAAAAATAAGAATACCAATGTCGAGCAAAGTTTATGATTCACAATATTTGTCAGAACAACTTGATTAACAAATCGAACTGTAACCAAAATAAGACTTCTAGAGTCTAAAAATGTTATAAATACAATTTTTTTTTTAGTTATAAATTAAACCAAAGTATTACCATTTATAAATACAAAAAAGGTTAAACGGATCTAGATAAAATTAAAAAATAAAATAGATTAAAGTCTGGAGTTTGGATTATTTTTTAGTTATAAATTAAACCAAAGTATTACCATTTATAAATACAAAAAAGGTTAAACGGATCTAGATAAAATTAAAAAATAAAATAGATTAAAGTCTGGAGTTTGGATTATAAATTGAGAATGCGGACTATGCGGGTGAAACCGCGCCTTAGGCTTGTACATATGTATTCTGTTCAGGGACAGCCAGTTATGGCTAAATATATAAGATTAAAGAGACTGAAAGTTTTTTTTTTTAAAGTATATTTGCCATATTATTTTTTTATTTAAATATGACCAATACTCCCATTCTGCTCCAACTAGTCGGGAAACACTGTATTAGGAGTGGGTACGAAAATAGACCAACGGAACAGGGATCGAACCACCACCCCACGGTGATGAGTCCGACCGCTCTTACCGTTCGAGGCTACAAAGATAATGATACTGAGATGTATAAAATAATGAGTAATTTGGCAAAAAATTCCATGTGACCAACATTTATATATTTATTTTTGTTTATTAATAAAGGACTAAAACGGCGACAATTTGTAATGGCGTATAACCGGCCATTAAAACCTTATGATCATATTTTTTGTTCCAATGAGTATGTCTGGATTAGACGACATAGAAACTTAATTTTTCTGTGGTCAGGAATTAATTTTTGACGTAATATTTTACTGGCATTAAGTTAGATATAGTACCACAAAATTATGAAATTACGACACTAGTAATTTGACCATTGATTGACTAATCACGGAATAATCCTAAAATTTACCTTGGAATCTAAGAAATAATCATTCTGACCTTGATCTTGTCATAAATATTTATCTAACAGGTTGTCTTTACACCCTCTCTACTCGTATATACTCGTATCTCCCAAACCTGGTGGTCTATCGCTCTCTTCTCTCTTTCTTTATAATATTAGTTCAAACTGTGCTAAATACTTCCTTATATATACTTATTGATGTATCCATCTGGTCTTGTGGTCTGCTGGTACCTTTCGATATGTCGCTGACCCAATGGTCCAGTACTTTGTCAGAGAAGATTGTCGTTTGGCGGCGTTACTCTTTGAGCACAATCTGCAACATTGTAACCGACCTTGGTGGAGCGAAGAAATGTGGAACTTGTCCTGCGAGTGCGACAACCATGACAAAAACGTTTATCCTCGGGCCACGAGCGCAGTGCTCGACGCTAATTAGCACTGCAAGCGTCTGCTTCAAGCGTTATTAAAATTATATATAATGATCATCACCAGCAGCCCTTGAACGTCTATTTGCTGAGACGTCAGCATCCAGCGACTTCCACCTAGTGAGGGATCATCAACATCTTGGGCCCAACGTTCATCGGCATTTCGAACTATGTGCCCGCCCGCTTCAGCTTTGTGACTCAAGTCAAAAATTCAAAATCAAATTTCGTTTATTACAAAACAACGATCATCATTGGCACTGCGATTTTTAAAAGTGGTCCCTTAGTAATGTAGGCAATCTCCTTTACACATAAAACATCAGCTATATTAATAGTAGCGGACGCCCGCAACATCATCCGCGTGGAAATTAGTTTTCTACAAATCCCTCGGGAACCATGGATTTTTCTAGGATAAAAAGTAGCCTATGTATTCTTCGTGATAAATTTGAGCCAAATCGCTTCAGTAGTAGCGGCGTTAAAGAGTAACAAACATGCAAATATACATCCTAACTTTCGCGTTTATAATATGTATAAGTAGGATTATAAAGAGGAAAGATTTAATTGTTTGTTTGTTTGCATTTAATAGGCTCTGAAACTACAGAAACGATTTGAGAAATTCTACACTATATTCTATCGCTACACTATATTCTATCGTCTTATTACTAGGGAACGAAAACTACACGGGTGAAACAGTGAGGTTCAGCTAGTAAATAATACACCTACTTATTGATCATAATTCCACAGCTGAAAGAAAATATAATTAAAATTGAAGTATTTACCACACTAACAAGCCAAACCTTTACCATAAAATAATACATCAAGAGCAGATGAAACATTTAAACGGCGATAATTCCGTGGCCCCAGAAGATACAGGTTGCACCACACCTTTTCGCTGAAGAGTGAACTCGCGTGCGTAAGCCACCGCGTAGTTGAAAATATTGGTAAAATTGATATACCATCAAACTTGATACCTTTGTTGTCCAAAACGAGTTGAGCGACCGCTTACTTCTCGCGGTTTCGTCTTCTTACACTTAAAGTACGATTTTTATTTTATTTAAAACAGACCCCGTGGTTTCACTCTCGAAGTTCGCGTTCACAATGTTTGTCGGCGAAAATTTTCTTTCTAATTTTTAGCGGACTCAGAGGTGATTACAAAAATAAGAAAACTAATGTCGAAAAAAGGTCACAACATTTGTCAGGACAACTTAATTAACAGATCAAACTGTAACCAAAATAAGACCCTAGAATGGCAGAGAATGATCTTGAGTGAAGTCACGCACTTGTGAACGATGTGTGTAGGGTTAAAGGTACCTTTGACTGTTAACAAACACTCCCCTTTTTCACTCAAGTCTCTCTCCCCGCCTATCCCAAGTAACCCATAAAGAATTACATAACAAGAGATGTGAACGGCTTGAACGGCGCGAGCACACTGAAGCCAACACAAGATCGAGCGACGTCATATCCGTCACAGACTACCATTTCCTACACCATTTATTAAAAACATGTAAATTTAAAAGCGGCCAACGTGGTGATAACATAATGGTGAAAGAATTATTAAAATTGGTCAAGTAGTAGAATTAAATCGTAACAAACAATCAAAAAAAGGTAATCTACCTCTGTATCGATATTGACAAAAACTTATCTATGTAGGTACTTGCCTATTTTAGGGTAAGGTAGGTAAGGTGTAGGGTAGGGTAGGGAGAAGAGAGTGCACTTAAGTCAAAGCGACGATTAACTGGTTCCGCTAGTTTAATGATAAAGTCAATTACAATGCGATTGCCTTTATAGGTATCATCATCATCATCATTATCAACCCATATTCGGCTCACTGCTGATCACGAGTCGCCTCTTAGAATGAGAGGGGTTAGGCCAATAGTCCACCACGTGGTCCAATGCGGATTTACAGATTTACACACGTTGCTATTTAAGAAAATTCTCAGGAATGCAGGTTTCTTCACGATGTGATTCCTTTACTGTTTGAGACACGTAATATTTATTTTTTAAAATGTATATAACTGAAAAGTTAGAGGTGCATGCCCCGGGCCGGATTCAAACCTACGCCCTCCAGAATCTGAGGCCATCACGGGCTATCTCGGATCTCTTTATAGTTATACCGTTGCAGAATAACATATTATTCTATTGGTGTTCTTGTCTTGTCTACCTTGAGAATAAATCTATGTGCCAACTATGGTCATAGTGGCTATTTCTATTGTACCTAACTGATGATAATAATTGTCTATACTATGTATACTAATATTATAAAGCTGAAGAGTTTGTTTGTGTGTTTGATTGAACGCGCTAATCTCAGGAACTACCGGTCCGATTTGAAAAATTCTTTCAGTGTTAGATAGCCCATTTATCGAGGAAGGCTATAGGCTATACATTATCCCCATATTCCTACGGGAACGAGAACCACGCGGGTGAAACCGCGCGGCGGCAGCTAGTTTAATAATAAAACTAGTAGACAGTGCAGTGGTAGGTAATGCTAAGTTCGGTTTTTCAGAACCCTGAAAATAAAATTTTAATTTTTTTGGTTTTTTAAATTTCAAAGAAAAAGTTAAGAAAGATAAATTATATATTTACACTAATAGATAGCAAAAATATTGCCACTTTAAATGTTGTTATTTAACTCTTTACATCAGTAAATATCTCGGAAACTAAACTGAGCCTACTTGATATAAATGATTTTTGATTTGATGTTTGATTTGGAATAATATACGAATTTAAAGAATATTCATGAAATTATTAATTAAAAGCGCGAAAGATAGGAGAGATTCTATAAGCTATAGGATGAATTACATTAAAAGTAAATACGAGTATTTCTCTACTTCAAATAATCCACGTAATGTAATTACTATAATTATTACTTAACCTACAAATCGCTTAGCGTTACAAAGCGGTCAATATAAATAGTTATTGAATAGCACAAGTTGTCTCTCACTTTGTTGACAAAATCTTTATAATATACTCCCATGATATCCTGTTTATAACAGTGCGTGTTGCCAGTGATGACTTACGGATCCGAGACTTGGTAGCTAACTATGGGCCTAATAAGAAGGCTCAAAGTCACTCAGCGGGCGATGGAGCAAGCTATGCTTGGGGTTTCTCTGCGTGATCGAATCAGAAATGAGGAGATCCGCAGACGAACTGAAGTCACTAATATAGCTCAGCGAGTTGCCAAGCTGAAGTGGCAGTGGGCAGGGCACATAGTTCGAAGAGCCGATGGACGTTGGGGTCCCAAGGTGCTGGAATATAATTATAGTATTTAGTTTATTGTAGTTTTATGTATCGAAATACTTCCATAGACCTTTCACTGAAAGGTAGAGGATATTATTGGCTACATTTGATCCCGAAGTTTGCGTTGAAAATTTATATCTTAATTAATGAGTACACTAAGATTTTTTTTTATTATTTACAAGTTAGCTCTCGATTACAATCTCACCTGATGAACCTAAAAGCAATTTAGTTTCTACTAGCTGACGCCGCGCGGTTTCACCCGCGTGGTTTCCGTTCCTGTAGGAATACAGGGATAATATATAGCCTAAAGCCTTCCTCGATAAATGGGCTATCTAACACTGAAATAATTTTTCAAATCGGATTAGTAATTTCAGAGATTTAGTGCGTTCAATCGAACAAACTCTTCAGCTTTATAATATTAGTATAGATAAAGTACCAAATTCAAGCGGACCAAGTTGCGAGCATCAGCTTAGTCTTAGCCTCATTGCACAAAAATCACCCATGCTACAATTAAATAAAAAAAAAAAAATAAAAAAAAAAAAATAAATAAAAAAAAAAAAAGCCTTTATTCTAGTATCCATTTACAATTTTAACTTACAATCTAACATTAATAAAAAAGAAATAATACACTAGATACAAGTCGCCTGTACGGCGTAGGCCTCCCCCAAATCTTTCCATATTTTCCTGTTTCGGGCTGTACGCATCCAGGCCGTGCCACTCGTTTGTGAGATGACGTCTCTCCATCTCCTTTTCTGGCGACCTCTTTTTCTTTTTTCGCCCCTTGGTACCCATTCCGTCACCCTTTTGGTCCATCTATCGTTCTGCAGTCTACAAATATGCCCAGCCCATTTCCACTTTAAGGATCGGATCCTTTTTATTATATCCGTCAGTTGTGTTCTTTTCCTTATGGTTTGGTTTCTTACTCGGTCCTTTATTTTTACGCCCAGTATGCTTCTTTCCATTTTCCTCTGACAGATAGAAAGTTTATCCTCCTCTTCTTTTCTTAGTGACCATGTTTGGCATCCGTACGTTAGGCATGGTAATATTGCAACTTCGTTCGAAGTTGCTACAATTATAAGTGGCATAAATAACTATTACCGATCCAGCTCATCACTAAGTATCGTAAATACGATAGCGTGCTGAGATTCTAATGAGAAGCAACGATCACATGTTTGAACTTATTGTTCACTGTTCAGTGGGACAACGCACGGCAACATTGTAAACGTCTATTATCATAATTGTTATACACCTGGTTGAATGTTCAACCAAGGTTAGTTAGTTTATAATCGAGACTGGTAACAATTAATAGTAAAATGACAGTAATTTAATTTAACATGTATTTTTCTTGGTATGATCTTGGCCCGCCCGTGTGCAGTATGAAGTTTCATGCAAAGAATTCCTTCATGGCTCGAATTGGTATGGTGCTGATTCCTTTTCCGAAATGATGTGTGGTATGACATATATATGTCGGAAAACATCTGCCAAGTGGACGGTGTTGTAGGTAGTGTGTTAAGTTAAAACTTAATAGAAAGTTATTATAGTTATTGGTTTAAATTAGACCTAAAAAGCACTTCTCGCCATCGTTAGTCAGATACTGGCCAAGTGCGAGTTGGAACCGCGCAGGAAGGTCATCCACGTTGGCCCAATGCGGATTGGCAGACTTCACACACCTAGAGAATAAAGAAAATTCTCAGTTATGCAGGTTTGTTTGTTTGAACGCGCTAATCTAAGGAACTACTGGCCCGATTTGGAAAATTCTTTCAGTGTTAGATAGCCCATTTATCGAGGAAGGCTATTAGTATTGTCATTTTGTGCTAATAAATTAAGTTACCTGGAAAGTCTTCCGCCGCCATTTACGAAGAACGCTTGTTTCAGATGTACATAGCTTTCCAGGTAAAACTACCAAATGATTGGACTATATATATAGGATATTATCCCCGTATTCCTACGGGAACGGGAACCACGCGGGTGAAACCGCGCGGCGTCAGCTAGTCCATATATAATATGTACCTAAATTATGTGAACTACCTTATTTGACAGCCATAAAAATGAACGGAGAGACCGACTGTTAGCTGGAACGAAAATTTTTTTAGCATATTCGAGATTCGGCGTCAGCTAGTTTCTTATATACAATCTTCCTCTTCTTTATAGATAGGTACGGAACCTTAAAAAGTAAAAGAGCCACCTTTTTATACGGAACAGTGGTATCGAGATATGTGTGGCACTTAAGGTTTTGTTCCGTCGACATATTTGTTGAGTGGTCTCGACGGCGGTGTGGCGTGTCAAGGTCGTTAACTCTCGGTTACAAAGTTGCAGTTTCTTGCCCCACTGAACAGCGGTTTTGATCAATACGAACTGACGTATTCGCCTGCTTTATATTGTCTTATAGCAGTTTTTAATTATCTACGTATATTATGTTTCTTCTGTTCATTTTCAACTCGTCGGAGAAGGGCTGTGATTTTTCAACGTAATTTGTTTGTCATCGATTGGTGGATTTCAATATGTTATTTTTGACGTGACAACGTCTTATAATTCGATGAAGCCAGATGCAAAGTTGATAAAAGATGACGTCATGCGTCGTTCTCTCGCTCTAGGGTTGCTAAGTTTTACAAGAAATAAAGTATATTCTTGTCTATGAAGATTATTAATCAGTATTTTTTGAAAAACGAACAGTATTTTATTTATTTATTGTTTTAAATACGTTAATTGAAATTTTCTTTTGAAAAACGCAAACATTCCATCAGTATTTTCTGACGTTGTCACGTTCAACTAAACAGTAACAGTTCGTCAGTAAACTGTCTTTACAGACAACCGATTTTTTTTATTCTTTACAAGTTAGCCCTTGACTACAATCTCACCTGATGATACGTGATGTAATCTAAGGAAGCGGGTTAACTTGTTAGGAGAAGTATGAAAATCCACATCCCTTTTCGATTTCTAAACGGCATTGTACCGGAACGGTAAATCGCTTGGCGGTACGTCATTACCGGTAGGGTGGTAACTAGCCATGGCCGAAGCCTCCCACCAGCCACACCTGGTACAATTAAGAAAACCTCAATCGGTCCCGCCGAGGATCGAACCCAGGATCTCCATCAGATTTGGGACCATTGGTCTCAGATGTGAAGTTACTTAAGGAGAGGTGGTAGACACAAATAGTTAAAGTTGAGTTTCTAAAAGTACTTGTATACTAAGTCTACTTCAAATACATGAATTTTGATTTGAAAAATGATGTTTTTTCTTACATTTCTCATTATTTTTGATACATTTACTTAAAATATTTTCATGTACATATTTGTTAGGTGCATAGAATTCTAACACTTGTTATTTTTAGTAGAGATTAAGTAATACGACAACAATTACTTAAATTATTTATTTTAATAATAATTAAAACAATTAAAATACCTGAAACTCACATTTTTAGTCACCAAATAGTAGAGTTTCTATTCATTATTATTAAAGAAAATACCTGCATTTTATGTGATCTTTCCAAACTTAGAACAAAAGTCATAATATGGATTTAGTTTCTTTAAAATTAAAAAAAAAAAGAAACGAATTCCACACGAATGAATTCACGGGCGTACGCGTCCCTAAATGTTAATAAATTTCAAAGTAGGTTGCATTTTTTATACCTGCAGTACGACAGTTATAAAATGACGCAATAATATAACTAAGTAGTATGATAAATCCTACTGAGTTAATCTCATTCGTTCAGTGGAGTAGGACAATAAACTGCAACTTTGTTGACGTCCTTGATATGGCTCGCTTTTAAATCAACCATGCCCACGGCCACTAGTTGCTGTATTGTACAGTTGATTTCGGTTGTCTTATTTTGTGTCCAATTGTTCAGAATCAGATCGTGTGCAGTTGGGCAAGTTGATTGATTTAGATTGGGTAAAATTGGGCAAGGTTTCTAAATCATATGGCCAAGTTGGGCAATTCCCCGCGCAACACTTTTGATCCCGAATCATAGAAGTCTTAAGCTCTGAGAGAAAAATTTCAAGTAAAAATTAATTGAAAACCTGTGATAGTCAATAAAAATTTAGCTAGAAACACGATTAAGTTCATCTTAAAAACAAGTTAAATGATTTAGATGAAATTTTGTATTTAGATTTTTGTTTAATATATTGTATTAATATGATAGCTTAAAAAATATATCTGAACTTTGAAGTACTATCATTGTATAAAAAATAAAATATCATGTGCCTCAAACGGTGAAGGAAAAACATCGTGAGGAAACCTGCAAACCTGAGAATTTTCTTAATTCTTTACGTGTGTGAAGTCTGCCAATCCGTATTTGCCCAACGAGGTGGACTAAGGCCTAACCCCTCTCATTCTCTTCACTCTTTCATTAGTGCTCAACAGTGAGTGATGATGATGATGATGTTGATCATGATGATAATGTTTATGATGATGATGATCATGAAGATCATGATGATGATGATGATTATCATATAATAAGTAAACGGTTGACGTATAAACAATAAATAATAAGCAATTGACGTATGAAACAATGTTACTTCAAAACAGTTTAAAGATTTTAAAAAAAATTAAGAAAATAAAATGTTTAGCGATTTTCGCTGAATCTCGTGAACAAAATGAATAAAAAACAAACACCAGATGGTATAATTGGAGTAATACTGCTAAAAATTGTTGAATTATTAATTATTTTGCCGAAGTCCTTTCCTCTGGCAATTTATTTTAAAAGTCTTGGCATTCTTGTTCAGTCGACATGATTACTCACAGTGTCTTGTCATGTTGCTTTAAATTTTTCAATCGGTTAAGCACCAAAACAAAGGTCACTGGGCTAATTTAAATTTTGCCTCACAACTGTAAAAAAAATCTCGAAAAAAACCTATTAATGTATTTTATTTTGATAATATAACATTTTTGTTCATCTTATAACTTATTGTTTTAAGTTATTGAGGAAATTGATAAAAAAATATATAATGGTAGTTCCACCAACTAGGTAGCATAAAATATTTAGTTTAGTATAAAATATAATGCAATATACATAAAACTAAAGATAAGTATAGAGGGTCATCATCATAATTAGGTATCGAATTGCATTAGGTTGGGGCAAGAATGTACCGATTTAAACAAAAAAGGCTTTTCTCTTTTTTTTAAAATATGGGTAACCACTGGGTACTATGGGTACTCTACTTCAAAATGAATTAATAAATAAAAGTTACGTATTTAGTAGTTGTGTTTGGTGTTTCCAGATTGATAACGACTTATTGCATAATAATAAAACAAAAAAGAATACATCTTTCGTACTGTTTTTAAATCATGACTACAGACAAAATCTAAAATTTTTTTCTTTATTCTATGACTAAATGCACTTGAAATAACCGAATTTTGATTTTAAATATGGTAAATCATTAAAATTCTAACAAGGACGTATCCTAACATCCTGCGCTGTTCGTAAGTAACCTGAACCTACCTCACATGCCTGTTACTAAGTCAAAGTACCTATGTTTCCGCTTGCCACAAAAAGACATACTAATGCTAGACATTGACCATCAAGTATACCCACGTTTCTGCAAAGCTGCCCGCAGCTAATACGTTTCATAGTAATGCTATTATTAACAGACGCATGGAATTGGTATCAGCCTCCGCGGTCCGCTGCTAGCCATTGACAATCAAGTATACCCACGTTTCTACAGCGCTGCGCGCTGCAGCGATCAACATACGATCAGTTATAGCCGTGGGTGCTGCAGAAAAGTGGGTAATACTTGATCGTCTATGGCTAGCATAACTTGGAGGTCAAATAACCAGATCTGTGTTCCGCTCGTTCGTCTCGACAAATTAGTTCCCCGCACCATGCATTAGCAAACATTTATTCATTTTTCGCATGATAATTAATCTTTTTTGATTGCATCAGAATCGTATAATGATAATTAATTCATTAATTAATACCCTTGACACGCCTGACAACAGTGAAATATGTGGGTACCACTTGGGATAAAAAGCGATTGTTCTATTTTGCATTTTTTTATATTAGCAGACGCCGCGAAGTTTCACTCGCGTAGTTCACGTCCCCGTAGGTGTAAAATAAATAAATCAAATAAAAAGCGTTTTATTTCGCACATAAGTAAATGATACAAAGTGAACTTATAGTACGAAACGAAACGAAAAAATTACAATTTTTAAATTTTTGTACTCAAATTACTTTAATATAAAAACTAGCAAACGCCAGCTACGTAGGCGTGTAAGTCAAAGTTTCGCAAATCTCGCGGGAACTATGTATTCATTCGAAATAAAGTAGCTATATGTTGCTCCTTAAACTACTAGTTAAAATTCCTGTTAAAATCGGTTCAGCCGTTACAAATATTTGCCCGGACTAACATAAAGATAGACAGACAAAATTTATTAAAAAAGCTTGTTTATGTTTTTGTATTGTGTAAATAGCTATAAAAACTTGAAAAAAAAACACAGTTATTGTAAAATCATAGACAGACACACCAATTTGATTTATATGTTTTATGAAGTAATATTTAAACAATTTAAAAAATAAATGTTGAACCAATGGACTGTAACTTTATCTCGAAAGATGTACGACCTTATAAGTAAACCTGTATGACTATTCTCTTGTCGTTGCTAGGGGGCCTACCTTTTATGTGAATTAAGACAAGGACACCTATATTCGTATGACGAGGACGTCTATATCCGTATACCCGTAGGAATGACACCAAAGACGTCTGTAAACGAATTAATCTAGAAAACTCATGCTAAGTTTATGTTTAATCTCGTAATAAATCATAAAGTTCACAAAAAATATCTTAAAAAACAATTTTTAAATCATTGATTTCCAGTAGTTTTGTATTTCATAGAAAAGTACTGTACTGGGTAGTTCCCGTGAGAATACGGGAATAACATATAGCCTATGACAATCATAAATATTGTAACTTTCTAGTAGTGAAATAATTTTTAACTCGGTTTAGTAGATCCACAGATTACCCCTACAATACCACAAACTTCATAATTTTCAACGCAATGTTAAACTTATTATCTTTTTGGTTTATATTTTAATAAAGTTTTTATCCTAGTAACAAAGATGTGCTTCCAAGCGCTTTGGCGTTTCCGCATGCCACTCCGTGAATACCGTCAGAGATTTTTTTTTTTTTTTTATTCTTTACAAGTTAGCCCTTGACTACAATCTCACCTGATGGAAAGTGATGATGCAGTCTAAGATGGAAGCTGGCTAACTTTTTAGGAGGAGGATGAAAATCCACACCCCTTTCGGTTTCTACACGGCATCGTACCGGAACGCTAAATCGCTTGGCGGTACGTCTTTGCCGGAAGGGTGGTAACTAGCCACGGCCGAAGCCTCCCACCAGCCAGACCTAGACAAATTAAGAAAATCTCAATCTGCCCAGCCGGGGATCGAAGCCAGGACCTCCGTCTTGTAAATCCACCGCGCATACCACTGCGCCACGGAGGCCGTCAAAGATAAAGAATATATAATAAGATAAGAATATATAATAAGAAAGAATATATAAGATAAGAAAGATAAGGCTTGAATAAACTTATACCTTTTTCAAGTCATCCCGCTACAATTTACAGTGCATACTTACCTAATATCAGGTGAAATGGCAGCCAAATACTAACTTGTTTTTATAAAAAAAAAACTGTGCACCTGTCGATCTTCAAACTTGTGCACTATAAGATCTCTGACGGCTATAAAATTGGCCGTGGCCGAAGTTTGCTCGAACTTTTATTTTACTTTATTTATTAGTTTAAAAAAAGTATACGACGGATGCCACAGCTATGAAAAGTATTCCTCCACAATGTTGAGGGGTTGCAAAAAGTTGGTGTATTCAACGCTTTCATTCGTCCAGATGCTTTGAAAATCCGAACGCTCCTAAAAAGGGCACGCATAGAATTGTACGATGAGTTGAAATTTTTGTTTTTGTCCACTTCGACATTATTAAATTAAATTCGCTCGAGAAACACATCTGGCAACAATTTGGTTCATTTATATCTATATTATTTATAGTAAAACTGTAATAGGTCAAATTCTGTACAAAGAAGATATTTTGAAAAACTCGTATTATATAATGATTTATTTATTTTGCTATCATCCGCGAAAATTCGGCGAACCCATGCGACAACGTCACCCAGGTCCGACAAAATACTCTCTACGTACGTTTCACCCCGAAACCGGAGCATCCTCAGGAGATGTTGACTCTACAACGTGCAATTGCAAAGACTTTGCAATTTGCAAAGAATTTTCGCGGATGATAGCAAAATAAATAAATCATTATATAATCATGATGAACTTCCGCAAAGTAACGCCTGCTTCTATCCAATATTTAAAACTCGTATTATTTAAAGGGCATTAAAAATGTATATTTTTATTTTTTGTCTATCTGTCCGTATTTTGTTAACCCGGCATCACGCTGAAACTACTGAATGAGTTTAAATTCAACTAGACACAATATTTTTTGTCGCGAAAATTAAATCTGAAAGGGGTGAAACTGGGGTTGAAAGTTTAGTTAAGTGTATGGAAAGTCCTTTATTTTACAAGTTACATTTGTAAAAAATTATACTACCAGATTAATACTAAAAATAATGCCATTCAAGATTTTTCAAAATTCTACACATAAAGGGTTAAAAAGTTTTTTAAATATAAATCGTTCTTGTTTTGTGCTATAGTAAAATGATTAATGTAAAACGATTAGTGGACTATTTATTATATAGAAAACAAGCGAAATTATAAATAAAAGGGGGTGAAATAGGGGTTGAAAGTTTACATAGACCTCCACACGGACGAAGTCGCGGGCGTTCGCTAGTGTTGTATTACACGTGTAGATTTATCTTTTATCTAAATCATTTTTACCTTGCACCTCGACATTAACACTTTGTTCTTGTGTATGTCTATAATTTAACGCATAATTAATTTAGTTACTTTGCAGTGCAATGTCACGTCTTCATCACACATTGACGGCCTCCGTGGCGCAGTGGTATGCACGGTGGATTTACAAAACGGAGGTCCTGGGCTCGATCCCCGGCTGGGAAGATTGAAATTTTCTTAATTGGTCCAGGTTTGGCTGGTGGGAGGCTTCGGCCGTGGTTAGTTACCACTCTACCGGCAAAGACGTACCTCCAAGCGATTTAGCGTTCCGGTACGATGTCGTGTAGAAACCGAAAGGGTTAAGGTTAAGTAGATCCAGAGATTGGTATTGTAGATACAATACCACAAACTTTACCTCCTTATAATATCAGTATAGATTTGAACCGGAGGAGAGATAATAATCTGAAATAAAACGTAGACTGCTTTGTGCCCGATAAACTAAAGAGTTCCCGTGGGATAGTTATATAAACATTAATGATTTTTTTTCAGTTGCTATCTGTATCATATTAGATATATAAATCAACATGGATATTAAAACTGCGTAACCAAACTTCGCTTGCATTAATGACTTTGTTTCCGTTACTATGTGTATCAATCTAGATATACAAATCAACATGGTTATTAAAACTGCGTAACAAAAATTCGCTTGCATTAATGACTTTGTTTCCGTTACTATGTGTATCAATCTAGATACACAAAACATCATGGATATTAAAACTGCGTAACAAAAATTCGCTTGCATTAATGACTTTGTTTCCGTTACTATGTGTATCAATCTAGATACACAAATCATCATGGATATTAAAACTGCGTAACAAAAATTCGCTTGCATTAATGACTTTGTTTCCGTTACTATGTGTATCAATCTAGATACACAAATCATCATGGATATTAAAACTGCGTAACAAAAATTCGCTTGCATTAATGACTTTGTTTCCGTTACTATGTGTATCAATCTAGATACACAAATCATCATGGATATTAAAACTGCGTAACAAAAATTCGCTTGCATTAATGACTTTGTTTCCGTTACTATATATATCTAATTAGATACACAAATCACCGTTGATATTAAAACTGCGTTACAAAAATTCGCTTGCATTAATGACTTTGTTTCCGTTCCTATATATATCAAACTAGATACACAAATCACCGTTGATATTAAAACTGCGTAGCTAAAATTCGCTTGCATTAATGACTTTGTTTCCGTTACTATATATATCTAATTAGATACACAAATCACCGTTGATATTAAAACTGCGTTACAAAAATTCGCTCGTGTCTCCATGCCATTCATAAATTGTTCGTCTGATTACTACTTAACTCTTGAAAATTATCGTTTAAGATGCAAATTAATACAAAACTCATAAATAGCAAGCATAGGATTTGTGTCACCCGGCGCAACAAATAACTGGTTTTATTGAGAATGGCATGGTTATTAAAAGTTAATTCCGACAATAAGTTAGTGAGTGTGGACTATTTATTTGATGTGTCGGTTTCCTTTGATACAGAGACGTGTGACAAAAGTAAAGCTGAATAAGATATCAGCCATTGATTTAAATATTAATTAAGAACAAACGAATAAAGATTTGTTTTAAATACTTGTACTATGTATTCTGTGGTAATCGTTATCAACCCATATACGGCTCACTGCTGAGCTCGAGTCTCCTCTCAGAATGAGAGCGGTTAGGCCAATAGTCCACTACGCTGGCCCAATGCGGATTGGCGGACTTCACACACGCAGAGAATTAAGAAAATTCTCTGGTATGCAGGTTTCCTCACGATGTTTTCCTTCACCGTTTGAGACACGTGATATTTAATTTCTTAAAATGCACACAACTGAAAAGTTGGAAGTGTATGTGGTAATAGTTGAAGGGATTAAATGGCCCATTAATGTTATGTGGAAATATCGCCTTTCACGGAGCAAAGCTTCCAATATAGTCCAGGATTCGTAGAACGACTTTTACAACTGATTACTATCAAGTTAGCTTCATCTCGATGAGACAAACGACTTTTTTTTTAAATTCTTGACTCTGGTACCTAATTGGGTTACCAGGAAAGGAAAATTTCTGACCGTCGTAACGAGATAATGTATCACGCAATTTGTAAGACATTGTGGCTGTTAAGTTGTATAACTATTAATTAAGTAAAAAAAAAAACAGCTGGTTAGTCACAACTTTTAATAACCTCGTTATTGATATAAGTTGGGAGGAGGGTAGTTTATCAAAAGTTGTTACTAACTAGATGTATGTAGACTGTTGGTTAATTAATAGCCATATAACTTAACAGCCACAATGTCCTACAAATTGCGTGGTACATTATCTCGTTCAGAAGCTCAGTATTTTTTATATCCTGGTAAAAAATGTTGACCAGCTCTCCGACTATACATCCTACGATTTAATGCCTCGTACCCTCAGTTATAAGTGTGTTTAGACACTTCTTCTATCCTCATATTGTAATCCTTCGTAAAATGTACATATAACTAGCCCCGCGGTTTCACTTGCGTTGTTCCCGTTTCCGTAAGAATACGGGGATTAAATATAGCATATAACACTCACAAATAAAGTGGCTTTCTAGTAGTAAATGAATTTCCAAAATCAGTTTAGTAAGTTGTAGGTGATATTACCTCCCTACAACTTAGTATAGATAGTTTCACTTTAGTACATGTATTTGTAATATGAAGGCATCATTTAATATTTACACTGTTTAAAATGTATTCTGTTACTAAGAACACGTTTTTCTTTAAACAAATAAATGGCGGAGCAAGCAAGACCTGATGTTACCACTTAACTTAACAACCGTTGCCTATAGATGCACGCAATGAACATGTATTGTATTGCACTGTACTTGTCCGTCAACTTGAGGCATAGAAACGATATACTTTAAAGCTAACAGGGCCTATAGCCATGTGGCCCATCGATTCTCTTTCTACAAATGCTAACGCTTCGAAAATGAAAAAATATATGGGAAAAAAATTATTCGTTATCAAGTTATCGATCGGATCTGCGTCACCCAGACGTAGGCTTTTTAACTCACGATCTCGGGGGCGCTTGGACTGACACACTCAAGCCAAAACGCCCTTCCCGAACGGCTTTCTGAGCCGAGGTCCGAGTCTCAGAGGAGACGCCCTTAGAGAGTCGTTCCGCCCGTCTACTCTGCTTCTGCGCTCGCCCAAACCCACGGTGACGTCGCTGAGGTCCCATACCCATCCCAGGAGCCTACGGGACTTACACAATCAGAAAAAAAAAACTTTTTAGTTTTTTAAAACGGTAGAAAGATAATCAACATGCCACATTGCTAAAGCCCCAGAGCCTATTCAGCTCCAAGCAACCATTTACTTGGCGGCTAAGATAAGACATCTGAACTTCTAAGAGTTTTACTAAAAGCATCCATTGGTTAAAGTAAGAATTGTTTATTTAAAAAAACACAGTACACAAATTACAACGACGTCCTGACCCTTAAACTAGGTAAGCCCGTCTCTTAAGGTGATCCGTCTCCGTGGCGCAGTGGTATGCGCGGTGGATTTACAAAACGGAGGTCCTGAGTTCGATCCCCGGCAGGACTGATTGAGGTTTTCTTAATTGGTCCAGGTCTGGCTGGTGGAAGGCTTCGGCTTTTGGCTAGTTATCACCCTACCGGCAAAGACGCGCCCACAAGCGATTTAACGTTCCGGTACGATGCCGTGTAGAAACCGAAAGGGGTGTGGATTTCCATCCTCCTTCTAACAAGTTAGACCGCTTCCATCTTAGACTGCATAATCACTTACCATCAGGTGAGATTGTAGTCAAGGGCTTACTTGTAAAGAATAAAAAAATAAAAAAAAACTTAATTTTCTCAAAAGTCTCATTAAATTTAATATGTTCAAATGCAGTCATCCACCCTATAGGAATACACAGCAGCTGTAATCCAGTTTTTAGACTTAAATACCGTTTGGTTACCGAGTATAAGTACCTGTAAGATCCTGTAATACATGGAATGTTTTACATAATTTGTATAATACTTATAAAAAAATGGTTATGTGGTTATTTTGTACGCCGTAGGTAAGTAGGTGCGAGAGGGTTAGCTATTAGCAAAAATATCTTTATAACTTGCTTATAGACTGTCGCATCATTAGAACTGCAGCAAGTTTTATATTAGAACGGGTATCCAAAGTTGCTCTACACCACAGTCCAGGCAGTGACATGCGCTTCATACATGCAAAAATGCACTGCCTACCCTAAGGGCTCAATACAAACCTTTGTTGGACCACAGAATACACAGTTACACAAGGAATTTTCCAAGTTTTACATAATTTGCATACCCTAGTTAAAAGCCGTATGCACGTTACTGAGTCCAGGTCATAAGTCAGGGCTCTGCTCGGATATTTTCTCTCTTACACACGATGGACACAGCACCGGCTCGTTGAATTCATTACGTCATCAACCCATATTTGGCTCACTGCTAAGCTCGAGTCTCCTCTCAGAATGAGAGTCCACCACGCTGGCCCAATGCGGATTGGCAGACTTCACATACGCAGAGAATTAAGATAATTCTCTGGTATGCAGGTTTCCTCACGATGTTTTCCTTCACCGATTGAGACACGTGATATTTAATTTCTTAAAATGCACACAACTGAAAAGTTGGACGTGCATGCCCCGGACCGGATTCGAACCCACACCCTCAGGAATCGGATGCAGAGGTCATATCCACTGGGCTATCACGGAACGTTGAATCCATGGATAGCTAAAATATTCGTGTTTAAATTACAAGTTAACATTAGTTAATTAAGAATTATATGTCAAAGAGAAAATAATTACACCCACTAGTTGTAACCTTGTTAAAGGATTTCTCTTTAGACTTTATCCATTTATGACATGTACTGTAAAAACTCGTCTATCAACTTACAATGTGACTTGTATTGGTTGTCGTCTTTTTGCACCGCTTTAATGTGATAGATGACAAGTTAGATAGATTGAATCTCGGTGACATTTATTAGACTGCGAGTTCCATACGAGACCCGGACGTGTAATTAAGTTTTCGACTTCAATTACTACCTTTAAATTATCACATAACTTGACTTATCAAAAGTGCTTGTAAAATAAGCCTAATTGAAATAAATGAAATTTGAATTTTATCGGGTCCCGGCGTCGTCATGTCTAAGTCCTCATTAGCATGAGAGTTAAAAAAGCAATACGTTAACACCCAGCGTTGGCGCGTTCTTAACTTAATTCATGGTCTATGTCCAACGCACAAATCTGCGCGAGATACATAAATTTTCCGAGATGAAGAAGAGTAACCTATGTGTTTATCCAAAAAATAAATCTATTCCATTTCCAAATTTCAGCTAAATCGCTTTAGTAGCCGTGACTGTGGAGTGGAACAAACATACACACTTATACACAAACTTTCGCCTTTATAATATTAGTGTGATTAGTTCTTAACTATACGAAACAACATTTAGCAAAAATAAGCCGATTCGACACCAGTTAAGAGTCGAATGGCGTAGACGCTACATTTAGCTACATTATTAATCATTTATTATTAAGAGCCGTGATAGTCCAGTGCATATGACATCCGCCTCTGATTCCGCAGGGTGTGGGTGCGAATCCGGTGCGGGGCATGCACCTCCAACTTTTGAGTTATGTGCATTTTAAGAAATTAAATATCACGTGTCTCGAACGATGAAGGAAAAACATCGAGAGGTCACATGCATACCAGAGAATCTTCTTAATTCTCTGCATGTGTGAAGTCTGCTAATCCGCATTGGGCTTGGTGGCTATTGGCCTAAGACTCGAGCTCAGCAGTGAGCCGAATATGGGTTAATAATGATGATGATTAATCATTGGTTTGTATTCACCGTTAGCAATTCCCAAAAACAACCGAATGCCACACCAGTTGGAGATGCGATTCGTTTCGTGTGGAGACGCTTTTATCGAAAAGATCGCGCTTGACAGATGAGGGAATGCCGAAATCGCGTGTTTTGCGTGTGTGGGTGAATTACATTGTACCACTCTGACAGTATCAGGAGTCAGAATCTTTTGTGAATTGACTTGAATGAAGTATTTGAAGAATCATTTGTGTCGCTTAAAAGCTACAGTTATAAAAAATGGCAATTTAAAATTTTTGTTTAAGATAAAATTAAAAAATATCTTTTTTTGTCCGAGTTCATTTAAAGAATTCAGAAATAAAAATTCTAACCTTGTTCACTGGTGTTTCTACACCTTCTTTTTCACTGTTTAGACTCTTCTAAAGTAGTACCCCTTATAACAACAAAAATATCAAAAAAAAAACCATTTTTTTTTTGTTTGTATAGCTAAAAAACAATATAAAGTTAAGGTACCTAATGCAAAAAAACTAGACTGAGTTAAATTAATGGGAAAGCCTGCTGGCCTATTTACTATATTGGTCATTATGAACCTATTAAAATAAACATCAAATCAATTCAGATATATCCTCTACCTACTGTATGATATCCACCAGTAGGCACCGGATGACATTTGTTACATACTCGTATTATGTCGATTTCGTATATTATGTCAAAAAAACATACGTCAAATTTAGTAAATTAGACTGCTGGCATCATAATCAAAAACTTCCAAATCTGACAATAATCTAATGTCACCTCATATTTAAAGTAAAAAAAATAAACGTCTTTTCCAATAAGCACGAAACTACGCCAACTATCCAGGTGGCCGCGTAAAAAATAAATAAAATATAAAATAAAATAATTTACATGTGCAAAATGAACAGGTTTCGGCAAATAGTGGTGCTACAACCTCGTGAGGTCGATGCCACCTTACAATGTTGTAGCCTAATGCACACCGCACACTGCACGGCAGAACTGCGATTCGCGATCGAAAAAAAAAATGTAATACGACACGTTCGCTTTGTTTCGAACAAAACCATCGAAAATATGCCTACGCGCGTCCCGATTTTAAGGCAGATGTTGTTTGAATTAATGCCTATTATGTTATTGAAAGTGCAAGTTCACACATCGCTTTACCGAGGTTTATTATTCCACTGGTTATGAGAAAGTAAATCGAATGGTACACTGGAGATATTATCTGCGTGTATAAATAGGGGTTTATTAAGCGAATTCTTAATGGTTGTTGTACTTAAATGGATTTTAGTTGGGGCAGGTTAATTTAAACTGATTAAAACCAGAATTCTTTGTACCCACAAAAGAAATAAAAACATTTTATTTAAAGTATAATGTCATTTCATTCTTGAATGCGGTCGATGCATATTTTAACACCAGTAAGTTATCGATTTTTGATATGATATGCACTTAGGCTTGTTTACATAAACACTTAATGCTATAATATGGGTAGTTTTGAGTTTAGAAATTCATTTATTTTAATAGTATGTAGGCTTAGTGTACAAGCATCTTTGTAACGTCCAATTTGTCTGTTTGTATTGTTCTGAAGGCAGGAAAGCCTCTTCGTCTTATTACACATTGTACAAGTGTTTTTCTGTATAGGTAGAATAGGTAGTTATGTGTTAGAGCTCATTCAATTACTTTTGCCAAAAAAATACAGTATATATATAATCGTCACCCAAATTTGATCAGTAGTTTATGCGAAATTCGGGGACATATAATTATAATAAATAGAGGTTGAATATTGTGAAGAGGTTCTACGGAACCCTACGTTGCCGTCGCAACAGGTTTTATTTGATCAGTGCTAACTACGGTTACATACGATCTCCTACCGGCTCTTACCAGCTGTCACTTCTGTAAAGCGATAAATATGATTAATAATAATGATAAAGTGCGTTTGGTTGTTTGTTTATTACGCTTTTTCACGCCTTAACTACTCAATCAATCATTGTCAAATTTTGCTTCAACTTTATCCGTAGTACAAATATACGTACATACACAGGTGTCTCCTTATAACTTGGTCACCCTACGAATTTTTTCAAAACTAATTAAATTAGTTTTGATAATTTAGGTGATGTATTTGCGTTTTATCAAATACACCTGGAACGCCCTATATAATATATAGATACTATATCGATAGCATTTCTTTCTAGGTAGGGAGTTTTTTTGTAATAAAATAAACCATTTGCGTTTTATCCATTAATTACGGGGCATACTTTTAAAATAAATCCGAAAAAAAAAATAACTTGGTCAAATAGGTTTTAGATAATTAGGTGGTGTATCCACCACTTGTGTTTTATCCATTAATTACGGGACACCCTTTATAAGGGGTGTCTCCTAATAACTTGGTCACCCTACAGATATTTTCAAAACTTATCAAATTAGTTTTTGATAATTTAGGATATTTGCGTTTTATCCTATAAACCTGGAACACCCTATATACAACGTGTCCCAAAATTCAACGATAAGCGGGCGCCAAAAGATTGACCTGCTCATGAGCACTTAAGGAAAAATAATAAAAAAAATATACCTAAATTTTTTTTTTAGTTACAAAATAAATTTTAAAATTCTTTGAAAATTTACACCTTGTATGATATTTTGAACTACCGCAGCTACAATTTCTTAAATATGCTTAAGATTTTTTTTGTATCGGAACCTAAGTAGTACTACTATTCACCACAACTCTTAAAAACACCACAATGCCCGCAGTTTTTACACAAAAAAATATCAAAATATTTTTTTTCCCTCAAATTTTTAAAGATTTTTACTTTCAGTCTACTTTGACTCATGGTCTTGCAAAAAAAAGTATGAACACCGCTATGGCAAGTTATTTTCAAAGTTGACGCAACTAATCAAGATTTCAAAATAGTATAATACCCTAGGATAACTAGTCGCAAAAAAAAAATATGCGTACCATTTAAACCACCATACCATGTAAACAAGAACTAAATTTCTAAAATGTTTTTGCTCCTAGAAATCACTTTTACTTTATGCACAAAATGATGTGAGTCATACGTTGCAATTTCCTAGAATTTTAATGGAACGAACGATAACATTTAAAAATAAGAGAGAGAGAGAGAGAGAAAGATAGCGATAAGTATACGTTAGAGAGGGATAGACAGATGTTCTTTGTTGAATGACAATGATGCAGGTAAAGAAAATCCTGTTCCCAGCAAGTCAGTACGCTCTGCTCCTTTGTTTACTGCGCAACTTTCCGTATTCAATTGACGTGGCTCTCGTACTAACGACTTTTGGCTTTGCATTTTGGACTGGACTTAAGTGATCTGCAAACTGAACTGACCTGGCATTATTTTGGACTGTGCCTGTGTTTTGTGAATTGGACTTTTGGTGTATTTTGGACTGTTTAGCGTTATCATGCCGCAACCATACACGCCGATGGAATACGCTAACATGCATCTCATTTATGGAGAATGTCGGTGCAATGCTAACGCTGCTAGCAGATTGTATCGAGAAAGGTACCCAAACGCTCAAAGATATCCAGATTATCGGGTATTTATGAATGTGCATCAAGCGTTTTCGGAGGGTCGTTTGCCGTCAGCTAGAAGAAACGCTGGAAGACCTAGATCGGAATGCGATGAAGAAGTTCTCAATGAAATAAACATTGATTCAACTACCTCAGTGCGTGCCATAGAAGCAGCTACGGGAATCCCAAAAAGTTCAGCACATCGAATACTAAAACGTCATCGGCTACACCCATATCATTACAGACGTGTACAAACGTTACTATCACGGGACTATCCACTGCGGATCGCATTTTGCCGAGTGATGCTTCAAAAGCATCGGGAAGATCCTCAGTTCTTGGATAAAGTACTATGGTCGGATGAAACAACCTGCAAGAAAGATGGCTATTTAAATCTTCACAACCTACACAGCTGGAGCAATGAGAATCCGCACCTGATGAGAGAAGACAAATCCCAATATCAATTTAAGGTCAACTTATGGACGGGCATTTTAAATGGAAAAGTGATTGGGCCTTTTGAATTACAAGGAAACTTAGATGGGGACAGTTATTTGAACTTTTTACAAAATGATTTGCAAGAATTACTAGAAGACGTCCCCCTAAGCGACCTTCAAAATATGTGGTATCAAAATGATGGTTGCCCAGCTCACTACGCTCGTCCTGTGAGACAATACCTAGACCACGAGTATCCGGGGCGTTGGATCGGGCGACTTGGTCCTATCCTATGGCCACCCCGATCACCCGACCTAAGCCCCCTGGATTTCTTTTATTGGGGTTGTCTCAAAGACAGGATCTACGCAAAACCGATTACGACATTGGACGAGCTTCGGCAAAAAATCACTCAGGCTGCGGCACATATCAATGCTAGAAGATATGCGCGAAAAATAAAACGGTCGTTTTTAAGGCGATGTCGTGCCTGTATTAATGCCGGTGGAAAACAATTCGAACATTTACTTTAATGTTGTGTAATTAAAATAACAAACACATTTTTGGAACATAGTAAAATTTATTACTAACAACAAGAACAATTAAGAAATTTGGTTCTTGTTTACAAATGGTACGCATATTTTTTTTTGTGACTAGTTATCCTAGGGTATTATACTATTTTGAAATCTTGATTAGTTGCGTCAACTTTGAAAATAACTTGCCATAGCGGTGTTCATACTTTTTTTTGCAAGACCATGAGTCAAAGTAGACTGAAAGTAAAAATCTTTAAAAATTTGAGGGAAAAAAAATATTTTGATTTTTTTTTGTGTAAAAACTGCGGGCATTGTGGTGTTTTTAAGAGTTGTGGTGAATAGTAGTACTACTTAGGTTCCGATACAAAAAAAATCTTAAGCATATTTAAGAAATTGTAGCTGCGGTAGTTCAAAATATCATACAAGGTGTAAATTTTCAAAGAATTTTAAAATTTATTTTGTAACTAAAAAAAAAATTTAGGTATATTTTTTTTATTATTTTTCCTTAAGTGCTCATGAGCAGGTCAATCTTTTGGCGCCCGCTTATCGTTGAATTTTGGGACACGTTGTATATAGGTACTATATCGATAGCATTTCTTTCTACCTAGGGAGCTTATTGTAATAAAATATACCATTTGCGTTTTATCCTTTTATAGCAGAAAACAACGTTTTGGCATAAAAAAAAAACATTTTATCCAGCCGGTACTAGTCCTTTTAAAAAAAATATTTTATAAAGTTTTGTATGTAAAAATGTATACTTTGCTACTCGTAGTATTGTCCTGGACGTGCAACCTTAAGGAGGCTGTTGTGCCGGCGACTTTAGCTTTATGACTATTTCAATAGCACGCGGAGACAATGATGTCGCTTTGTTACTTTTATCCCGGGACTCGGGACGGGATTCGCGAGTTATGGGAGAACTAAATAAAGCTTTGCACGTTTTTATCAAATCGGTTTATCGACCTCACCGACGCAGTTGGTTACATGGACATAAAAGTCTTGAGTTCGATGGATTAAATTGGCTTGTACCTGGTTTGGTACGATCAAGCTACTAGGACCAATTTGAATTTATTTTTAATTGGAAGAAGGTCGCGAGATGGTTCGTGAGAAAGAATAAAATAAAGTTCCCATATTTTTACGGGTTTGATGCTGCAGTATGTACTGTGCTGAGCTGTTGTTATAGAAAAACAAAACAGGTGCTGGGAATCGTAAAAAAATTAACACTCTTTATATATTTTTTTTTAATAACTAAAC
This sequence comes from Bicyclus anynana, assembly GCF_947172395.1. Classification (NCBI taxonomy): domain Eukaryota; kingdom Metazoa; phylum Arthropoda; class Insecta; order Lepidoptera; family Nymphalidae; genus Bicyclus; species Bicyclus anynana. Next base: position 7,608,938 of record NC_069103.1, on the reverse strand, counting down.
GTCTAATCTCAGGCAACCGCTAACGTTTATAGTCGTATTTAAATTTAATTAACAAATTGCACCTGAAGTGAAGTAATTTGCATATTTGAGAATTTTCATAATTCTCTATATTTGACAAGTTTGCCAATCCGCATTGGCCCAGCGTGGTGGATTATTGGCCTAACCCATCTCATTCTGTGAGGAGACTCGAGCTCAGCAGTGAGCCGAATATGGGTTGATAATTATAATTATGATGATGATTCTTCTGAGGAAGAGTTTCCTCTCAGAATGAGAGGGGTTAGGCCATTAGTCCACCACGCTGGTCCAATGCGGATTAGCAGACTTCACACACGCAGAGAATTAAGAAAACTCTCTGTATGCAGGTTTCCTCACGATGTTTTTCCTTCACCGTTTGAGACACGTGATATTTAATTTCTTAAAATGCACTCAACTGATAAGCTGGAGGTGCACGCCCCGGACTGAATTCGAACCCACAGCCTCCGCAATCGGAGGCAGAGGTCATGTCTACTGGGCTATCACGGCTATTTATGTAATAATTAATTATACGCTATTTATATAGCAATTTATAGGCTATGTTTTTACGTATTAATTAGTTAATATTGACCTTATTTTTCCGAATGCCTCATAAAAATCAATTCAGTCAAACCTATTCATCATCCCCATCATCATCCCCATCATCATCATCATCATCATCATCATCATCATCATCATCATTAACAGCCGATGGACGTCTATCCTCATCATCCCCATTCAAATCAAATTTAAGAACTCTCGGTTATAAAACAAGACATTGAGGTCAATAAACGTTTTAAAGTATTATAAAAACACAACAGACTTTATATGAGACTCATACTTCTACGTTGAACAATATACATCATTATAAAAAGATAACACACTTTAGAAATTGTAAGTACTGTCCACGATTGTCAATGGACGCTCATGAAAAAGATAAAAACAATGAGCCTTCCTTCTCATCAAAACACAAAGACGCGCCGCCAAGCGTCTTAGTAAGAATTCTTTTTCCGGCTATGGTAAAGTCTATGCCTATGTTATGTGATAGCCCAATGGATATGACCTCTCCCTCCAAATCTGGAGGGCGTTGGTTTGAAACCGGTCCGGTCCGTTAAAAATAAGAAGAAGAAATACTTTATTGCACACAAAACACAAAACAAAATAGTAATAATTAACAAAGAATTAGCAAAGAAGAAATTGTAACTAAAAGCAGAATGAAATTTTAGGATTTCATATTATGAGATACCATGTTGCACTCTGTAGCCACAGCTACGGCTAGCAAGTTGCTTCTGTCGTGTCGTAAGCGATCTTTTTTCGCTATCAAGTCGTTCCGTACGCAGTATGCTCGAAATGCCCCAACTAATCGGGTACTGTCGATGCTCAATTCGTTGATTGCTCAGCGCCAAGATCTAGATATTTTTGTTATAAAACTTCATGTATTTATTGATATTGTAAATAGCTGTGAATTTTAATTTTAATTTTATAGAAATATGCAATTTATGTGTTTGTATTGTATAGTGATTATATTGTAATTTATTTATCTGTTATATTGTTATATTGTAAGTCTGTACTTTGTATGCGCTTCGGCATAGCTGTAAGCATACTAAGGATATATATAATAAATAACTAACACGAAAAGTCTATAACGTCGTTGTCAGAAAAATGACTTGATGTGGCGGATTTACAAAGAAGTATTTATATAGTATAGCCGTGATAGCTCAGTGGATATGACCTCTGCCTCCGATTCCAAAGGGCATAGGTTTGAATTCGCCCGGGGCATGCACCTCCAACTTTTCAGTTATGTGCATTTTAAGTAATTAAATATCACGTGTCTTAAAGGGTGAAGGAAAAACATTACGAGGAAACCTGCATATCTAAGGATTTTCTCTACGTGTATGAAGTCTACCAATCCACATTGGGCCAGCGTGGTGGACAATTAAGGGTTAACTCCTCTCATTCTGAGAGGAAACTCTTCCTCAACAGTGAAAATCATCATCATAATCATCCATCAACATTATCATTTTGAACCCATATTTGGTTCACTGTTGAGCGAGTTTCCTCTTAGAATGAGAGGGGTTAGGCCAATAGTCTACCACGCTGGCCCAATGCGGATTGGCAAACTTCAGACACGTAGAGAATTAAGAAAATTCTCTGGTAAGCAGGTTTCCTCACGATGTTATTCCTTCACCGTTTGAGACACGTGATTTTTATTTTCTTCATAATGTTGAAAAGTGGGATGTGCATGCCCCGGATTAATATTTAAAAAGAAAGTATAGTATAAAAAGATCGCTAACAACGTTCGCATACAAAGTGGCAAGGCAACCTACTTACTATAGTGCAACATATAAAATCTAGTATCATCGCTCGGCCCGACCTTGACCGTGCATACACGTGGATGTGTGCGTTTCAACGAAACGGACGTCTGGCTACTATAATATTTCTTATTTAAATTGATTTTTTACATAAAAAAGACCCCTATTTTATAAGTTTGATGTGTCTGTCTGTAGCATCGTCGCTTCTAATGCTAGCCACAAACGGTCAATTATAACGACTATAATGGATTGTGTGTTGGTCACTGCGTACATGCGTATAGTATGCCGCGTGGGTAGTGCCGTTTGCTTCTCAGAAACGTGAGAATAATTAACCGTCAATGGCGACCTTAAATGAATAGACCATTTATGATTCGGTTTTTTGTTTGATAAGTGACATAATCGAAATATGCTCAGTTTTATAAAACACTAGCGGACGCCAGCGACTTCATCCGCGTGTTTTTCACAAATCTATGGATTTTTCCGGGATAAAAAGTAGTCTACGAGAAAATTTATTGAAAAGAAGAATATTTGTAATATATATTTATTAATTCAGAGTAAAATCTATTGCCATTCCAACGCCGCAGCGTAAAGAAGGAATAAAGACACCCAAACTTTCGCGTTTATACTATTAGTGTGATATAATGTGGATACGAAATTTAAGCATTCTTACGATAGAAATAATTTATGGCTGAAGTTGTTAATCTAGCTATTCTTGAGTGTCTGTGGGTTTTAAAATATTTTAATTGAATTTTTAAATATTTTTTTTTTATTATTAACAGATATATACCTATACCTACGATAATTGCCTTACTGATGGTCGTCAGCAATGCTAGGGTGAAATTCTGCTTTTTTCCAGACGGCTTATTTATTTTAATGAAACAGATTTTAATTAAACAGATCTAGTCTTTAAGCCTGAAAATGGCTTACAGTATGTGTAAAATTTCAATTCACTATTTTAGTCTTTATTACTATTTTCCTATTAAAATAAACGTTAAATCAATTTACAAAATGTAATTATTTGAAACCAGTAAGCACTTAATGACATTTTTACATAGAACCTCAATTTCTTTTAATTAAACTAGCATGACAATTTAATTAGCGCTATACAGTATATTTTATCGAATTAATTAAGTTATTATGTTAACAATACTCTAAGTAATGATCTACAACTACCTATCATTTACTGACATAAAAAACCGATTGTCGGTCTTATTCTGTATGAAATAATGATTAATAGTTGTTGCCTAGCTAAAGGCAGTCTAGCAGTTCTAATGCTCACTCGCGCAGTGCAACTATTTGCATTGTGATTACGAGTGACCTGACTGAACTGAGCCTTTGGATCATGCATGCGACCTTGTTGAGTTAATAATTTATATGATAATACACTTTGTATGTTATTCATACGCTTTGACGTCCAATGAGGTGAAAATAGACGCCAAGTTCGAACGCACGGTTTGTTCCTGGTTGCTTTATCAATTAAAATAAATCTATGCTTATTATGAACCATGGATTTACGTTTGACTAGATGCCGCTTGATCTATTAATAGTATGAAAATTATTTTTTTCGCATTTTTTTTAATAAGTTAATCTATATAAAAATGACTTTTCTTTGTAATTTTATAACTCAAGAATGGGCTCACCTATACAAACCAATGTTTTTAGGGTAGGGGTAGGAGTAGGGTAGTGTAGGGTAGGGATAGGGAAGAAGTGCTATGTGCACTTCTTTCATATCAAAGTCAAACCGAAGCTTGACCGGGTCCGCTACTTATTGATATAAAGTACGAAAACTATTGTATATAAATAGATATGAGATATATATATATATATATATATATATATATCTCATATAAATATATATATATATATATATATATATATATATATATATATAACTTTTATATATAGATATGAGATAGACTTTGTACGTACATAAATAATACTTTCACGTCCAATGAGATGAAAATAGATTATTATTATTTATTGCATTTGTTTCTAGTTGCTGCATCTATTAGCTTCATTACAAATGGCTCTATAAATTTAATATATATTGTTAATAAAAGTAAACAGTATATTATTAATTATACAATCTATTATTATAAATGAGGAACTTAGAAGCGGTTGGACGTACGCCGACCAAAATAGGACGTCAGTGTAGCCGCAATTACGGCCGATCAGTCACGATCGTAAAGGCGGAATTATATTTGTCTGACGTGTCGTGTCGTGACGCATTTTTTTTGTTTTTTTTTTTTTATTCTGTACAAGTTAGCCCTTGACTACAATCTCACCTGATGTTAAGTGATAATGCAATCTAAGATGGAAGCGGGCTAACTTGTTAGGAGTAGGATGACAATCCACACACCTTTCGGTTTCTACACGACATCTTACCGGAACGCTAAATCGCTTGGCGGTACGTCTTTGTCGGTAGGGTGGTAACTAGCCACGGCCGAAGCCTCCCACCAGCTAGACCTGGACTAATTAAGAAAACCTCAATCAGCCCAGCCGGGAATCGAACCCGGGACCTCCATCTTGTAAGTCCACTGCGCATACCACTGCGCCACGGAGGCCGTCCAAGGCATCAGAATAGAATCGGTATCATACATTTTGTATGCGACACATCAGAACATCACGACATGTCACAACAGATAAGTGTAAACGTTGCCATACAAAATGTATGATACCGATTCTGTTCTGATGCGTCACGACACGACACGTCAGACAAATATAATTCCGTCTTTAACGTTTCAAAACCAAGTTAGCAGGTTTATTCACTACCTTTGACGTATGTTAGATGACATATGAAACAGATTCTATGTAACAAATGTCATGCGATGCCTACTGGTGGATATCATAGAGTAGGTAGATGACATAATTGATTTGATGTTTATTTTAATAGGTTGATAATAAAGACCAAAGAAGCGAATAGGCTTGCAGATTGAATTTACAATATGTGTCATCGTTTATGTGTCTGTCGTCTTTAGATTATTATAACTTAACAAGACAGATTTTTTCCAACTTACATTTCATACACAACTTACATATATGATACTTCATTTGTCCTTTTACCTTAGCATGTAGGGTATAAAACCTACTACATAATATAATACATAGTATTTATATAGGTAGGTATATACGAGTATTATAAAATTAAATATGGAAGATGTAAATGACATCAACAAAACCTTAAAACAGCACGGACTGTAGCCATGTAGTATGTCGATTTTTTTCTACAATCGCAAACGCTTCGAAAATTAATAAAAAATGCAAGGGAATGACACTCGGTACTCGGTATGACCGGCAGGTCACGTGATCAAGTTATCAATCGGATCTGTCATTCCTAGTTTTCGAAGCGTTAGCGTTTGTAGAAAGAGAATTGACGTACCACAAGGCTACTGACGTACTACTAGGCCCTGGTCTATGGGAGTCAAAGTTTCGGCTGAAATTCGAATGGACCATTCCTATAAATGCTACCATACTTGTTCTATCACTAAGGAGTTTTGTGCTGGTCATATACGGCACGTAAGGCTTAACACTATGCTGCAGGTCTCGCATTAGGTGGGCTGTCTGCATGTTCCGTATTGTTATAGACAAATACCTTCAGAATCTGTTTGTTGCTAGCTTCGTCTCGGGAATCAAGCCCAGAATCTTTAAAAAGTAGAATATTGCAAAAGCTATAAAATTAAACCAGTACGTATATTGAGGTCGTATAAGTCAACCTGAGGGTCACGACCCCCAGGGGAATTTGCGAGTCTTACTAAAGAATGACGGCAAAGGATAAGTGAATTTTATAGAAGGCTACATACCTTTATTGGTTATTTCGCCATCGATTTTTCGCATAATAAATTTTCTCAAGCAAGAAAATTAAATACCTTGCCTTTATATTTACTGACATAGTTTTATAATGCCCCGGGGGGCCGACGAAATTTTTTACAAATCGATCTCATCTTTTAAATTGCCAAACAAATAAAATACATTTATAAGATAATGGAATTAAATCTAAATCTGAATAATGGTAATAATGTAGGTATAGTTAGTTCTTCCTTCGATAAATATAGCTAATAAAATACAAGATCAAAGGGTTTTATCTCTAATAATGTCATTTCCATTTTCCTACTCGCAAATGTGTTTTAAACTAATGTGATCATTCTATGACTTTCTATAAATTGACGCACTATACCACAAAATTATTGAACTTTGTAATTGCACAAAATATAATATAATACGCTTGTTCAGGCGACTGACATTACTTTTGGATACAACACGCCATTGCATATTTTGGTCATGGTTAAGACTCAGTACCTATAGCAGGAAAGTTGATGATATGTGGTTTTAAAGCCACAGCAGAACAAGGTATAGATTTGAAACATGCAACGTCCGACGAAATAGGATTTGGTTGTTTCGAATTATTTCTCCCCTATGTCTGATAACAAAAATTTAGGTAATATCATTAAGTATTTTTACGTTCAAATATCCCTATTGCCTATAGTAATGCATCCAATAAGTAAAGGAAAAACCATTTTTTCTTTTGTGCAGCAAATTATTTATGAAATAAAACGCTTTAAGACGCAAAGAAGTGGCAGCGATCCATTCAGATTTACTTATATATACGAACACTAAAAATATCGCAAAAACGTCTTTCAACGCATTATCTTTGATCTTGACCTCAGGGGCTGCATAAGATCAATCCTGCCGAATTGAAGACCGTCGCTTGTTTCCGCGACCGGGTAGATAATGTAGGGCGTGAACAACGCATCTATTATTCAAACATCTCCGACGTAACGTGTCGTGCCGGCGTTTTGCACATGTCTGTATCCGACGCATTCACAGCGGTGCATAATAAAGTGAAGTGTATTTTATACAGATAAGCCTCAATAGCTATAGTTGAGCCACACTTTAATCCTAGGTTCTATCGACAACCGTATGACGCATCCACTTTTGGCACATCATCATTATCGACCTACTATAACGGTTGCCTCATATCTTCTCCTGTCAGGATGGATCCTTACAAGAGAGGGCAGTAGCAATATGACGCATCCACTTCTGGCACGACATCAGCATCATCATTATCAACTTATTTTAACGGTCATATTCCCTCCTGTCAGGATGGATCCTTACAGGGGAGGGGAGAGGGCAAATTATACCCACTAAGCTGTTCCAATGCGGATTGGCGAGCTGGATTCATTATAGAACACTATCAGATGTTAATGGAAAGGACTGGCATGTGACTTTCGCTAATAAAAAAATGTTTTTTCTTACAAATTTACAATTTGAGTTCTCATTAGTACCAGTTAGTACGCACTGGGATGTATGTAAAGGTCTAAATACATGTGCAAACTTTGCTCACGAAATTACCGCCATGTTGAGAATAAAAATAGAAAATAATTAATTATTTGTAATAAATTATTCAATTGCTAATTTCATTCGATTACAAATATTTTTTAATTCTGAATCGGGAAGAAAAATAAATTACATTTGCGTGAAATTGTGTCTCTTTTGCAATTGAAATTTCATTATGGATTTTCCGGGATAAAAAGTAGCCTATAACACGAGCAGAGAAGGGGAGTGTTGATCGATCGTCAAGGAATTCCTTAACCCTACATCCAGTAGTCAAAAGTCCTGGACTGCTTGGTGTTTATCTCTCTGCCACGCGATGGCCCCGCACCTGCACGGTCAATCCATGGAATGCCAAGATATATAGTCTCTCTCTCTGCTCCAAGGTCCTACTTATATCTATACCAAATTTTATGAAAAACAGTACAGTTGTTTAACCGCGAAAACAAACAGGCAGACAGACGTCATTTCGCATTTATAACATTACAGATAGTAAATATGGATAATATTAAAACGCATGTGCAAGAATACACGTGTCGCTGCTAAAAATAGTACAAATGTAACAGTGTATCGGAGTTGCCTGCCGACCGATAAATCCGGCCTTAAGAGCCGCTCTCATTAGCTGAATAATTGCGGATCTTTGGCCTGCCTCCAACATAGTCCAGGCGGTCAGATTTATGCTATTGTCTTCTTATTGAGGTGATCTTGTCTCGCACAACGGAAATGGTGTCGGGTTCTAATATCTAACCGGTTTTACTGTGACGGAGGGTTATGTTTTTCGAGTGTATTATTCTTTGGCATTGTGTGTATTTACAAAATTTTACTTGACAGTACCTCAGATGTTAATTCAAATAAAAGCCTTTATTCAGAACCAGCGAACGCCCGCGACTTCTTCCGCGTGGACATCAATATAAACTTACATCCCCTAGGTGTTGAATTTTAAAAATTCTTGAATACATTATATTTCGTATTTTTTTACGTTTTATGGATAAATTTTTAAAACTGTGACTCTAAAAATTAAGGAATTTCCACATAAACTTTCAACCCCTATTTTACCCTCTTCTATTTTTATTTTATGGTCAAAAAGTACTCTATATTTTGCTCCAAGGTCCCGTTTACCATTATACCAAAATTCATTTTGAACAGACAGACTTACTTTCGCATTTATAATATTAGTCTAAAAGTATAGATTTGTCTGATGATGGTCTTTTAAGGCCTCCTCCAAGCTTTACAGAATTTTAACAGATTTTGTTCAGTTGCCCCTTACCAGCTGTCTCATTTCGTCCGCCCATCTCCGTTTCAGCCTTCCTCTTCTTTGCATATGACTTGTATACTCAGACCAATTATTGTATAGGACATGCCTCGCTAGACATTACTTTTCTGTCAAAGTATATGACCAATGATCTAACGCGATTATAAAGACTGTCTGTATAGTATAGATGTTTCATAGTTGTTATCGTGTTCGCCGGTTAAAGAGCTCCGTAAAAGTACCTTTTTTGTAGTAGAATGGTGTTAAAAACGGACAAAAACATCAAGTTTAGTTTATGATATATACCAAATGTAAGATCTTTTTCCTCAGAAAATGGCAGACAATTTTCTTCGTGACTTTGGGTACGATACTGGTCCTTCTATAATTGGTCTGAGCTTTGTATACCATCGCATGACCGTTTTGCTCTATTTTTCTGTGCCTCTGATGTGTGGCTTGTCCACCTGCATTTAAGTTTCTTGATGGCAACAGCTGTCATAGCCGCGATAGCCCAGTGGGTATAACCTCTGCCTTCGATTCTGAAGGTGTAGATTCAAATCTGGTCCAAGGCATGCATTTTAAGAAATTAATAACAGCTACTTCTTTTATTTTTGTATCTTTTTTTATATTTTGACTACTTTAACGTATGCGATGAACACTTACATAAAAATTTTAATAAAAAAATTTCAACCGACTTCCAACTCAAAAATTAACCTAAACTAAAAAGCAAAAAATAACATCTTACCTATGTGCTACCTTCTGATCAGTTTGAAGGCGGTGCCAATCCAGTGTCATGTTTTAATTAAAGCCGTTTCTGAGAGAACCACAGAAATTGTGTCATTTAAACGGCTTGAATTAAAACATCACTGGCTTGGCACCGCCTTCAAACTGATCAGAAGGTAGCACATAGGTAAGATGTTATTTTTTGCTTTTTAGTTTAGGTTAATTTTTGAGTTGGAAGTCGGTTGAATTTTTTTTATTAAAATTTTTATTTTTTAATTTTTAGTGTTAGCACACCTACTGAGTGTGAACTGACTGTCCTCCGTCTTCATCACCAGACCTCTAATACAGTCACAACCTATCCTGGTGGAAAGTTCTCATCAATACAAAATTATCAAGTCAAAACACAAGGTAGCTACTGTGAACCGTCGAGGAGTTCCCTTAACTATCCTTTGTCTTCATCACCAGACCCCTAATATAGTCACAACCCATCTAGGTGGGAAGTTCTCATCAATACAAATTTATCAAGTCCAAACATAAGGTAGCTACTGTGAACCGTCGAGGAGTTCTCTTCACTGTCCTTCGTCTTCATCATCAGACCCTTAATACAGTCACAACCCATCTAGGTGGAAAGTTCTCATCAATACAAATAAATTAAACCCAAACAAAAGGTACCTGCTGTAAATCGTTGACGAGTTCCATCGTCTGTGTATCGGCTCCATCATCAGACCAACTCCAGACCTTCATAAAATTGGTCCACAAATGACGGAATTATCGCTGGACATACATAAAAAAAAAAAAAAAACATACATACAGCCGAACGTAGAACCTCCTCCTTTTTGGAAGTCGGTTAAAAACACTGTCTTACGCCCCTCATGATAGGTATAAAACCTTCTGAAGCATAATAGTTATACAGCCGTATATAGCTAATATCTCATAGAACCATTATATAACATTCTTATTTGTAATCTTAACAGCATCTTTCATATCTAAACATAGAAATACTTGGTCAACCAAGAGCGTCGCCAAGCGGAAGCGCAGAGAAGGACAGCCCCTAGTAACTCAATAATAAAGATCCAAAGTCCAAGGTTCATTAACTTCACTTTATTTCGCAATTACTGTCGCCGTTGAGGTGTAAACGAGTTGAGGCGTAAAAGCTTCTTTTCTCACACTTCATAGTATTAATCCCCCCTCCCCCCTCCCCTCATCTCCACGCTACGTGGTCAGCTAATGTCAGTCACAAATAATCTACCACTTCAAAGTCGCAGACTAAAAACAAGTTATTAAATACAAACAGGCTGTCCTTATCGCGTATGATTACCATTATCTACACATAAAATAAAACGGCATTCAGTAATTACATTGTGTTTAATAAATTACAAGTCTTATCTCAGGAACTAACAACGCGTTATTGATCGAGCAAATACTTTATTTGTTGTTATATTCAAGTGATAATTGTAATACAATCGGTATCCTTGTTGCTAGTTGCATTTGATACATTTCAATAAACAAATGTTTCGTATTCGTGAGGCTCCAACGTGTATAAAGATATTCTTATAATTCTGTTTATTAACGAGTTGATTGGGGGTCAATTGTGCAGCGCGATCGCAATCAGTTTGACTTAATAATTAATTTAATTAACCTGTTTACAATATGTCTACTAATATTCTAAAGAGGTAAACGTTTGTAGGAGATAATCTCTGGATTTACTGAACTAAAACTATTTTACCAATAATAAATATATATTACATTTTCACACCGTATTCCCACAGAAATGAGAACTATTAGGGTGAGACTGCGGGGCGTGTGGTAATCTTTATTATATTTATAAGGTGATCATTTTTAAGCGAATTGCTTTTTCTTCATCTGAATTTCTTGCCGGCTGCTTACAATCTGCATTCCGCATATGTAGCAGAGTGACTTTCAACAGACAAATTTGACATGTTAAAATATTTGTGAAGTAAGCTAATTCTTACTGAAATCTTTCTCTGCATTCGTTACTTCATTTTTGAATAGGTTCTGGTATGACCTGAACCTCGGACGGGTCTACAATGTCCATTGACTTCTTTCAGTGGCCATCTTCGGTAGAGTAAAGTCTTTTTAGTTTCTGTAAGAACTAGGTCTTCTTAATAACCGGTCAGTCTACTGTGTTGGTAAACCCTAGTTTTTTTTTCGTCAATCCAGCCAATTCCAAAATATGAAATAACACCCTTACTGAAACAATTAGAACATTTTTTTATTTTATTTAAAAAAAATCTTTCTATTACATTGAATATCTGGTAACCTGCGTTTTGAGCATTGTTGATCTAAGCTTCTATTCGCCATATAAGGGAAGAAAAAGAGTGTGCTTTGTAGTGAGAAATTAAATAATGACCTTGATGATCTCAAGACTCGAACACAATTTATAATACTTGACACAACCTATTTATAGTCAAATTCATTTATTTTCATTAGGCTTAGTTTACAAGTTTTTTACTTTCGAAACGTCAGGTAATAATATTATTAGATAATGGTGATAATAATTGGTCGAAAACTTTAAATTAAAGTTACGACTGTTTCTAATGTGCTTTGGTCCGAGAAGAGCCCACAACAAACTCAGCTAGTACCATTCTAATCTATACTAATATTATAAAGCTGAAGAGTTTGTTTGTTTGTTTGTTTGATTGAACGCGCTAATCTCAGGAACTACTGGTCCGATTGGAAAAATTATTTCAGTGTTAGATAGCCCATTTGTCGAGGAAGGCTATAGGATATATATTCCCGTATTCCTACGGGAACCACGCGGGTGAAACCGCGCTGCGTCAGCTAGTACCATATACGAAAAGTTTATACTTATTCTGAGGTACGTGTAAAAAAGTTACAAAATAGCCACTTTTAAAGAGAACTAATTACGTCAAAACACAACACTTGCTGTTATAAGCTTGCGTGTTAAAAAAGATTTTTTATACGCTTTATTCAGAAGAGGTGTATTTAACGCAATGACGTCACAAAGAACCCTCAAACAATAGGAAGTGGGAACTGGAGGCAACGTTGGTAATTTGCATTCGGCCTAGTGCAGGCAACAATGATATGTAAGCCAACTTTGTGAAAAATTCTATTTTTTTTTTTTTTTTAAAGCCACTCTTTAATGCGGACCTTTGTCATTCCATGCGTGTGAAAAAAGATGATACCTGCTAATTTTATGATTTATAGGGTAAAGGGTATTTATTCTATATTTAAATGTCTGTATTGTCGAAATCAGTTGAGCTTTTAATCGATCAACAAATATACAAACAATGATGCAAGAAGTAGCCACCAAAGACTAATGTATTAATCTTTGTTACCACCATTTTACATTACCAAATTAAATATAATTGTTAAACACCTCAGACTAATTACATGTGGACTAGTATCGCACCCAAATCCACGAAGGAAATTGCCTGTCAATGTTTGAGGAAAGCAAGCTTTTATTAGGTATAAATCTTACTAGCTTATGTCTGGCTGGTGGAAGGCTTCAACCGTGGCTAATTTCCACCCTACCGGCAAAGACGTACCGTCAAGCGATTTAGCGTTCCGGTACGATGCCGTGTAGAAACGGAAAAGAATTTTCATCCTCCTCCTAACAAGGTAGCCCGCTTCCATCTTAGATTGCATCATCGCTTACCATCAGGTGAGATTGTAGTCAAGGGCTAACTTGTAAAAAATAAAAAAAATACTTTGTCAGAAAAGTAATGACCAGCGAGACAGGTCCTTATATAATTAGTCTGAGTTAATCACTGATAAAAATATTTCTCAAATATTTTTTTTAATTGTCGTTTGTTCTTTTATGTAATTGGTCCAGCTGTAAGGTTGTAAAAGTAAAAATATTACTAAATAAATAAGAAAAAACGTAGCTGCGAAAGTCCCGTGGTTGTTTTCCTTACGACTCGCATGCAAAAACTGTGGAAGCGATGTATTCATAGCAAAGATGTCAAGAGTGCTCTTAAATAATGAAAGCTGGACGCCAAGTTAACGAAGCTCAACTGAACTGGGTTAAAAGGAGTTCGGTTTCTTCTTATTAAAAGGGACTTTAAGTTCAGTGTAATTCTTAAGGAAGTTTTAGACTTAGCTTTATAAAAAATCAAAAAATGTGTCAAAAAACAAGGTATTGTGTCGAGGATGTCAGCTTAGTTTACAAGACAGAAATGTCTAAATATTTAAGCTAAAAATCACTCATTAGGAAACCATTTGAGGTACAAAGATGAAATTTGGCAGGTTTAGAAGGCAGGCAGTCCACTGAGGATTTTGCAAGAAGCTCGTTTTAAGGTCTAAGGGCAGACGAAGACGCGGGCGTCCGCTAGAATATCCTAATAATGTAAACCATGAATATCACAACATATCTTAATAGAAAACTCTCATTTTTCAAAAGAGTAACTATCGAGTTTTTTTCAGACTTCTTGGCAGAATCAGCTTTTAAGTCACTACTCACTGATAGATTTGACTAATCAATAGCGAGTATCAAAGCCTACTGTAAATAAATAGATTTAAACCTGAAATGGGCATTCTTAAACTACTCATTTTTAAATTTTTTATATTTGTTTAAATCCCTACATTTCTTCTTTCTGTGGAGCTACAAATTCGAGTTCTGAGGCGGGCTACAGAATTAATATTTATTTTCTTATTTGATTGGGGCTTTTTGTTTCCAAGAAATTCATAGTAGCAACTCTTGAGTTGGCAAGTCAGTGGTACAACACATGTCTTGTAGAGCACGTTAAATCGTCGATCATTGTCACTAAAATCTGATAATGACCGTAACAGTACTTAAAGAACCAAACAGTCAATAATTCGTGTACGAGGTAAGAAAAATAAAACACTCAAAATCATATTTAATTAATTTTAGAGGTAATCTCTGAATATACTGAACCGATTTTGAAAGTTCTTTTACCACTAGAAAGGTCTATTTTTTTCTCTTATTTATTTATTACTTCTTTTTTAAAATTTTTAACAATATTAACAATAAAATACAAAACATTATTAAAAAATTATAAAAAAAAAATCACCCACCCACTGCGGGACATTTGAGTGCCCAAGCAACCGGTGGTCAGGGCTCCAGAGTGCGGAACCTCCTCACAATACGCGCCGTCTCAAGAATCACTGCCTTTTGTATCCGACTCTTGATCCAACAGTTAAGCGAAAGCTTCTTAAGGTGTTGGTCGAAGCTTTTCGCTATAAGACCATTGACTGAAACAACCATCGGAACAATACTAGTTGACTGAACATTCCACATGGCGGTAATCTCGTGAGCAAGATCCAAGTATTTTGATACTTTTTGAAAAAGGTCCATTATTATTAAGTGTCTTGACTATATTTTGTTCGCGTATTCCAACAAGAACAAGAACTACGCAGGTGAAATCGCGGAGCATCTGCTTGCCCTACGAATATTATACACGCGGAAGTTTGTATGGATATTTGTTACCCTTTTACATCGTAACTTCTTAATCGATTTGGATGAAATTTAAAATTAAAATAGATAATACCTTGAATTAACACATGGGATACTCTTTGTCCCGAAAAAAATCATGGCTTCCCGAGATTTGCGATAAACTAATGATTATGGTGGTATGCATGTTTGTTACTTTTTCACGCTGTGACTACTGAACCGAATTAGCTGAAATTTGGAATTAAGACAGATTTGAACTTTGATAAGCTCATAGGTTTTACTTCTTTTTTTTTATTCTTTACAATTTTGACTAGTAAGTGATGATGCAGTCTAAAATGGAAACAGCTAACTTGATAAAAGGCGCATGAAAATCCACACCCCTATCGGTTTCTACACTTTATATCCCGGACAAGTTTTATTCAGTTTAGGCACATACTTAGCTAGCGGGTAACACCGCGGGGCGTAGCTAGTTGAATATCAAATTGAAAAAGCATAAAAGAATTATGCATATCCACTCTCTCCGCTTTCGTTTGCCCAATAGCAGTCACGAGGTCATTTAGCCCAGTGCTTGTAGCACTTTATTATGGGATATTAGTTTCCGATAATATCTGTCGATAATCACCGGTTTAAATCCTCGCGGTCGGCGCTTATTATTCCATACATCAACATTAAAACCATTATAACAGACCTTTGGGTTGGTTATCTGGTATGAATGTAAATTTAAAATTTATGGTCCTTTAAAAAGGATAAAAAGTATCGGAGGCAGTCAGTTTTTGGTGCTTCTGAATCGTTATTTACGATCGGCCTTGACTGTTTTGTTTAATGAATTTATCTTTACATACCTTTCAGTTGTTTTACGTGTGTGGTCAATTACATTTGTAGGTACAGGGTCATCACGTGTATTGAAAATATATCCTACTAATATTATAAACGCGAAAGTTTGTATGGATGTTTGGATGTTTGTTACTCTTTACCGCCGCTACTACTGACACGATTTGGCTGAAATTTGGAATAGAAATAGATTTTACTCTGGATTAACACATAGGCTACTTTTTATCCCGAATCCATGGTATCCCGAGATTTGCGAAACTGATGATATGAATGTTCGTTACTCTTTCTCGCCTCGACTACTGAACCGAATTAGCTGAAATTTGGTATTTAGATGTATTATAGCATGGGTTAACACATAAGCTACTTTTTATCCCGGAAAAATCCATAGTTCCCGAGGGATTTGTGAAAAACTAAATTCCACGTGGACGTAGTCGCGGGCGTCCGCTAGTATATAAAACATTCAAAATCCATTTATTTAAATTAGGCTTATCGATTTATGAAATTGACGTCTGTGTCTTTGTGAAAAACGTCTTTAAAAATCTGAATCGTCTGAAGTTAATTGTAAAGATTTATTCAACTCTACTTTGTTATCTTGCTGTAAATTAAATCTACGAAATCTATTTACGTACAAAGTTGAAATTTGGTAGGGAGGTAGTTTATAGTTAGTAGACGGCCTCTAATAATGGATTTTGTGACAGAGTCAAATTAAGGTGGACAGATTAAGACGTCCGTTAGTCTATTAATAAATATAATAATCGATTAATATACAAATGTTTGTTTAACGTGACATTTATGGCACTAAGGTTTACTACTGTCACCTTTTAACTCCTAGCTGCTATAATTATTTTTTTACGATTTTAGATACTTTTACGATTTAAAGGCATAATATGTCATTTTTAATGTTGACATCGGTATTTCACTACATTGACGGTCGCTAAATAACGCAATCCAATTAATCATCATCAATCAAACCATTTGGCGTGTGATACATTCAACTTTAGTGTGTCCAATTATTTAGAGCCCTCATTCTGCGTGCGACCTCACCAGATACTTAGAAAATACAGGAAGCTGCCAGTAGTTCGGGGGTTCAAATTACACTGGTTGGCGGGTATACAACTCATATATTGTAATGTATATGTAACTCTGCCTCGTGGACTTATATCAGACTACGTAGTCTGTGTCATTGATATGAGAAGTGCACGCGCGTTTTTATTCAACACCAAAAGGTCGTAAGTGCTTGCAATAACAAATGCTAATTAGAACTCAACGACTCGTGGAATACGTTTGACATTGCAATGCAGTTTAACATTAATAAATTGAGAAAGTGGATAAATATAAACGCAAAGCTTGATAGTGGTATTGCATTTATATTTAAATATGCATGCGGCGACATTGTATTGGCGTTAGTTCTATTGGGCTGCACATTTTACGAGCGGACTTACTCGTTTTGTTGATAATGTTATTGGAAAGTTCTGCATTAGGAACAGATCGTGTCCTGTTCACAATCGCCTTAATCCCGGCTTGAGTATAAACCGTGGTATTTTGAAAATATTCACTTCATAGTGTAAAAATCTGAAAGTAGTACAGCGGGCGATTGGGCTATACCTATGGAGTTTCGATTGATCGAATCTGAAATGGGATGATCCTCAAAAGAACCAAAGTCACTCTCATCAGCGAGGTGGCAGCACCGCAAAATTGACCTTTTAAACCCCTGTAGCTCCGTAAGTAATGATCGCAGATACCCTGTTATTTGTACAAAATAGCTTTACTATTATTATCATCATCCTCATATCAGCCGATGGACGTCCACTGCAGGACATGGGCTTTTTGTAGGTAGACTTCCAAACATCACGACACTGAGTCACCTGCATCCAGCGAATCCCTGCGACTCGCTTGATGTCGTCAGTCAACCTGGTGGGGGGTCAACCAACACTGCGCTTTTTGGTACGGGGCCGCCATTCCAGCACCTTGGGACCCTAACGGCCATCGGCTCTTCGAACTATGTTTATTAGCATACTCGTAATTTATATACATTTTGAATAACTATTATCATCCCTTAATAACTATAATCATCTTTACAAATAATCAAACTTGACTTACCTACTGCTAACGAATTTTTTATATAGTACGTGTTTGATGCTAATTTTCCAATTACAGCAGTCCATGTCAATAATAATTGACTGGTCAGATGGACTGACGGTATGTGTAATGTTATAAATATTTACGTAAAAATTATTATTACTACTTTTTGTCAGTTACGGGATGTTTTAAATAGATGTTTTAAATATAATGATCAACCTTATAATGAGAAAAATGTCGCACTATAGACTTGCAACGTAAAGTGTAATCTATACTTCTATACTAATATTATAAAGCTGAAGAGTTTGTTTGTTTCTTTGATTGAACGCGCTAATCTATATAATAATGAGGAACTACTAGTCCGATTTGAAAAATTCTTTCAGTGTTAGATAGTCCAAAGGCTGTAGGCTATATATTATCCCCGTATTCCTACGGGAACGGGAACCACGCGAGTGAAACCCCGCGGCGTCAGCTAGTACATTATAAAGAGGTAAAGTTTGTAGTGTTGTAGGGTATAATCTCTGCATCTACTGAACCGATTTTGCAAATTTTTCACTACTAGAAAGCCACGTTATTGTGAGTGTCATGGGCTATATTATATATAGACTATATTATATTTTATTCACGTATTCCCGCTGGTTTAACCGCGGTCTGCTAGTTGAGAATAACTTGGAAGAAAGGAAAAAGTATCGGAACTCGAACCTAATACTTTATGACATAATACCTGCTGCAAAGGCTAAGACCTTATTCGCACGAGAGCTTTCAAATACAACAAATGCATTCCCAAGTATATGTTCACACGACTACGTTTTTAAAACTCGACGCTTTTTTTCGAACAGTATTGTATTTTTTAATTTTTAGCGTTGGAAATAAATCTTCATTTAACTTAATTCTATATTTGAACGATTTTTTAACGTAACGTTAAAAAAACTCTCGTACGAATGAGGGCTAATCGGCAATCGAGTTAGTTATCAGTTACTTTAATTACATCATTGTTGTCGTACCGTTTCTTTGTTTCTATATTTCCTTTTGTTTCGAAATTGATGAAACAATTGATTTTGAAATACTTGTATGTAAATGCATCTTGAATGAATCGATAAATGGTTAACACCTGTTAATTACGAAGAAAAAAATTATAAAACCGCGATGATATTTTAATTGATGTTCAATTATACTATGCTATATATGTACAATTATATACATCTACATAAATGGAATTAAAACATGCGATGGCCAGACGAACCTCAATTAATGAACACTAAAAGTTTGTTTGCCTAAACTCCTAGTGTTGCCAGCATAGCATAAGTACTTTAGCCAATTGATTGTGGTCGCTTTGGAAGGTAGCAGGTTCCAAGGGTTCATATCTTCTACCGCTCAACTATAAAGTGTATTTTTGAATATTTTCCTCGCATAATATATTTGTCAATCACTTAGCTTCGGGTCATTTCTACGTAAGGGAACTTTAAACACTTCAAGGATATCTAGTGAAGAGTTGTCACGAAACTAAGGGTCTGGTGAATTAAGACATGATTCGCCATTAGAGCCCAAAGCCACTAGAGTCCAAATTTTATAATAGGCAATAGGCCCATGAACTGACAATCTTTCAGTATTCAAAAAATAAAGCCCCAAAACTTTTACGGTAAAGGGGCCGGTGGCCTGACGACATCAAGCTAGTCGCAGAGATTCGCTGGATCAGGATGGTGATGTTTGGAAGTCCTTAGAAAAAGCCTATGTCCTGTAATGGACGTCGATTGACTCATGATGTTGATGAAATCGGCCGGACTTCGTTGAAAGGTCGCGGGTTTGTTGAACTATTCACCACCACCACCAGCACCACCAGCTGGTTCGCACCAGCTTTTTTTAACCGTCGTTAAACAAGCGTTAAAATATAATATGAAGTTAAATGAAGGTTTATTTCCAACGCCCAAAATTGAAAAAAAACGCCGCATTTTTAAAACGCTGACGTGTCAAGTATATACTTGGAAATGCATTTTTTCTATGTAAACGCTTTTTAACGTCCATTAAAAAAGCGCTCGTGTGAATGGGGATCACAGTCTTATCCGACAAATTTTGGGGAAACGGGAATATTGGTCATATTAAAAAAAACGGCAAATATACTTTAAAAAATATTGAGGTATGTCTAACTACTTCAAGCTCTCGTACTAAAAGAAAAGTTATTTTATTGGTATGCGCACATATAGATTATCATCGATACCAGAGCCATTTTATTTCATGCTACAAATAGGTTAAAGTCAGGCACCAAACTTCACAATTAACCAGTTTCCATGAAATGTATGTAATGACCATGGACCTATAATGATACATTCAATGACATTACATTCATTACAAGTTTTATTCATTTACTAAATTCTCTTTTCTATTTTTTTTTATTGTTTACAAGTTAGCCCTTGGCTACAATCTCACCTGATGGTAAGTGATGATGCAGTCTAAGCGGGCTAACTTGTAAGGAAGATGAAAATACACACTTATTTTGGTTTCTACATGGCATCGTACCGGAACGCTAAATCGCTTGGCGGTAGGGTGGTAACTAGCCACTAGCTAAGCCTCCCACCAACCAAATATATATAAATTTATATTATAAAGATCTATATCTACTAATATTATAAAGATGTAAGATTTGTTTGCATTGAATAGGCTCTGAAACTACTAGACAGATTTGAAAAATATTTCATCAGAGTCCTACATTACATCTGATAAACATATGCTTTATTCACGTATTCTGACTGGAACTAGAATTACGACGTTTGCTAGTATTAAAGCTAAAGGTCACACATCACGAAGTCTCAAAAACCGTTTGACGTACAAAGTTAAAAAGCAATGCCCGAAGTTGGGCCCACTTTTCAGAACGATACAGAAATCAAAAATATACTAAAAACCTTGTACATTTTACTAGATTACTCCGTTAGAATCTTAGCCGAAATAATATTCGCCAAGAGGGAAAATAAGCTGATTTCATTATTTTCACATTGATCCAGCCTTGCATATCGTAGTGATTTATACATCCTCTTTGACGCGTATTTCACTGATTGTCAGTTGTATTTGCAAACGCCGGCTGTCAATATCAAAGTCAATAAATGAATGAGATGTCATTGTCAAGTATCATATTACCATAATTTGAATAAATATGTCAAGTTAGTGTCAAATTATCTTTATTGCATTATATGGCATTATGTGTGTCTAACTGACAGGCGAAAATTTTAATAAGGATTTGACACGTCATCAATCCATATTCGGCTCACTGCTGAGCTCGAGTCTCCTCTCAGAATGAGAGGGGTTAGGCCAATTGTCCACCACCCTGGCCCAATGATTGGCACTTCACACACGCAGAGAATTAAGAAAATTCTCTAGTATGCAGGTTTCTTTACGATGTTTTCCTTCACCGTTTGAGACACATGATATTTAATTTCTTAAAATGCACACAACTGAAAAGTTGGAGGTGCATGCCCCGGACCGGATTCTTACCCACACCCTCCGGAATCGAAGGCAGAGGTTATATCCACTAGGCTATCATGGCTCTCCTATAAGCTTTAGTTTAATAAAAACTTTGAACTTATTAAGAGACATGCCAGTGGCTTCATCTAATATATTCTAATCTAAAGCTCTCGTTTTAAATAAATGAAGCTGGGAATGCATGTGTATATGGTGCTTTAGATTATAGCAAATGATTTCCCATAAATTCATTTCCAAATCAATCGGCCGTAAATTGACACGTACTATCGAATTTGTGTATCCCATCGGCCACTATCATCACTGCTCAATCATGAGTTATGGTCGGAGAGCTTATTATGGGTCCCATTATTTACGACTGGTGTTTAAGAAAATCACTCGTTTGCACCATAATTGCGGATCTGAGTTATGGGGAGCGAAATCAAACACATTTTTTTTTTATCGGAAACAGGTTTGCAGGTTTTCGATGGAACACATCTCACTTACGTATATGTATAAGACTGGTAATGCGCCGCCATTTTAGTATACTTACAAGTTTGATTCCCAATTCGGGTTAATTTAGGATGTTTTTCCAAAACTGCCCGGGCATTTCTTTGTATTTCTCAGGAATAATACCATTTTATTTTTAAAGGTTTACGTTACATCATTTTTAATTTTTAACAATGTTATCCGAATCTTGATCCAACAGTTAAGTGAAAGCTTTTTAGGATGTTGGTCGAAGCTTTTTGCTATAAGACCATTGTATGAAACAACTATCGGAACAATAATAGTTGACTCAACATTCCACATGGCGGTAATCTCGTGAGCGAGGTCCAAGTATTTTGATACTTTTTCTTTTTCGGCTTAACCAGATTATCGTAATGTGGAACAGTAATATCAACAATTATTGCACGGCGCACTGACCGATCGACTAGCACTATATCAGGTCTATTGGCAACAATATACATCATCATCATTAACAACCCATATTCGGCTCACTGTTGAGCACAAGTCTCGTCTTAAGACAGACAGGGATTAGACTTATAGTCTTTTTTTTAATGCAAATAGGCCATGATCTAACCTGATGGTAAGTGTAGTACAGTCTAAAATGGGACACGCTTGTTAAGATGGGACGTCTTGTTTTGAAGATACCCAGGTTATAAGATTCAGGAAACACTGACTTGGGAAGGGTATTCTAGTCTAACACGCTGGCCCAATGCAGAATTGCAGATTTGACACACGCAAAGAATTGACAAAATTCTCAGGTATGCAGGTTTCCTCACGATGTTTTACCTTCATCGATTGATGAACGTGATATTAAAATTTCTTAAAATGCACATGACTAAAAGTTGGCAGTGCTTGTCCCGAACCGGTTTGAACCTATATGCCCTCCGAGTCGAAGGCAGAGGTCATGCCCATTCAACTATAGCGCAAAAATAGAGAAACTCGCGCTCAATGATGTCTATTAAAATGTATTCGCAACATAAACATAAAGGTCGTTTGTCCTAAGTGTGTATAACCTAACATGCGTGACCTTTTTGTCTTGCCTAACGATATTAATTAATGCTAGAGATAAGGCACTAGCGTATCAAAACTGAGGCGGACAAATGTGCAAAATTGTCTTAATTTAGTCGCTTATTAAACAACGAACGTTATTTAATGAAATAATACCTAGATACTGTATACAACGTGATCGAATCAGAAATGAGGAGGTCCGTAGAAAAACCAAAGTCAACAGTCAACGAGTTGCGAAGCTGAAGTGGCAATGGGCGGGGCACATAATTCGAAGAGCCGATGGACGTTGGGGTCCCAAAGTGCTGGAATGGCGACCCCGCACTAGTAAACGCAGTGTTGGTTGACCCCCCACCAGGATTCGCTGAATGCAGGTGGCTCAGTATCATGATGTTTGGAAGTCCCTACAAAAGACCTATGTCCTGCAGTGGACGTCCATCGGCTGGTTTGATGATGATGATGACGATTGTATACAATGTCGATTTGTGTGTTCAGAAAGTGTAAAACTATATATACATAATATATAATTGAATTAAACACAAAATTGTGCATGTGTGCGCTCACTGGTGTAGCTAAATTCGGATAAATTTTTGCTTTGATTTAGTAGGCACGTAACATATCTATAGCATAAAATATCGTTGGCCTTGCCTATATTTTATTCTACTAACTCATCAAACAGTATAAACGAGAACGGTTAACGTTTTATGTGTTCCCCATTATGTACACTGTTTCACCGGAATCGACTTCCAGTTCTATCCATGTCAAACGAGACTATATGAGGTTAAAAGCTAGCTTTAAGTAATAGCAGACCTTGACTTGGAAGTTAAGTCTAACGGGCCCGCTACTATGCACTTCATAGATGCAACTTCATGTATGTAAAAATGCACTGCTTACCCTAAGGACTCATTAAAAACCTTTGTTTGACCCTAAAATACATAGTTGGACCTGGTTCCTCAATTATTACTTATAGTGCAAACCCTAGTTACAAACGTTACGCACGCTAATGTCCGCCTTTGCGCTGCTCCTCGCAATGCCTTCTCTGGTCACCAACATGACTAAAATCTCACCTGATGGTAAGTGATGATGCAGTCTAAGATGGAAGCGGGCTAACTTGTTAGGAGGAGGATGAAAATCCACATTCCTTTTCGGTTTCTACACAACATCGTACCGGAACGCTAAATCGCTTGGCGGTACGTCTTTGTCGGCAGCGTGGTAACTAGCCACGACTAAAACCTCCCTCGAGCCAGATCTGGATCAATTAAGAAAATCTAAATCGGCCCAGCTGGGGATCGAACCCAGGACCTCCGTTTTGTAAATCCACCGCGCATACTACTGCGCCACGGAGGCCGTCAAAATCAAATACTGCTTATCTAGAAAGAGTGATGCTCTAAGGGATATCCCTCTCCTATAAGAAATGATGCCTGGCTCTATAGTGAGCTGTTAAAGTAGGCTGATAATGATGACTAGTAATATTAAATACTCTTTAATAAAACTATGAAGGTTTCTTGTATCTGTTGGTAATTTTCAATATCAAACAGCAGTAAATCTTGTAAAAAACTTTTTTGGCTCTGCATTTCCTATTAAAAAACCCACCTGGCTATAAGTTTAAATGACTATAAACGGCTGCTTATTTACCTCTAAATTTACATTTAAAATGTAAATATTACTTAATTAACAACCAAATAAATACAATTTAATTAATACCCATAATGCATTATTAAAAAAACACAGATGTTTCTTGAAGGCATGCGAAAATCCTTCAACTTACAATACAAAATTTATGATATCCACATATTTGTAATAAATAACCTACATATTCGAGTCTTCTTCTTTGTTTTCCTCTATATGTAAAGGCTATAATTCTAAAAAAGGGAATAATGTTCCGACTCAACTCGTAAAAACGAAAAGTAAACAAAAAAAAACGAAGGATCTATCCATTAAATTATGCTTCGTTTTCTTGTAATCGTTCCTATCATTTTACGAGTAAATCGAAGCTCTACATTCTTGGAAGTCAGTCAGTTTTTCGATCAATGTCTTGTTCTAAATTAAATGATGTTCCGAGTCTCCTCCAATTAGTAAGTAATTGGAGGAGAACGGAATTATTTGTCATCATTAAAAAAATATGGCAAATGTTATTTAAAAAACATTTTTTTTGTGTCTATGGCTAGAATAAAGCATAATAAGAGATTCGTTAATGGGCTTAGTCCTTCTAATGACACATAATGTCTAACCAACGGCTCAATGTCGGATGGCAGATTGCCGAGTAGAGAGTAAGAGAAAAGAGAAAAAAAATGTGTCGTCTTGTAATCTTTCATAATAATAAGCTGAAGCAGAAGATTTCTGTCTTGTCTCATGATATTATAGCCTATGATATCTTACGCTTTTTACATGTTGTATAAACTATACATATATATACAAATTTTTAGTTTTACTGTTTTGCAGATAACTAACTTATTATATTACAAATATTAACGCGTATACAAACGTTCCTTTGCTGTTATTATATTATAAACAGGTGCCTGTAATAACGAGACCTTCGTCATTTTGTAAATGCTAAAAGTCAGACCGGCATCTCTAGTCTAGTCTAATCTTAGGTTTAGCCCATGACTAGACTAGAGACAAAGACTCTCTGGCAAAGAGTTGATACTAAGCTAAGTGGCTTTCAGCTTTTATATAATGGTCATTTTATGTTTTAATATGTTATAATAGTGTTTCACAGAAGTCGTTCAAGTAGAATGCTTTCGCGGTTATATCTACGTTACAGTGAAAGTATAAATATGGCTCAAATAAACACCTGTGAATATATGATAACTTCAGGGTGGTTTCAAAACTAAGTCAGACTCCCGTGTGCCTAGTGCGAGTTTTCAATATTTTCCTACTGTAACTATCACGTTGACGTTTACGCAAATTTATATGGAATTGCAACAGTTGTGCAGTAGTGCCACTAGATGGCGCTGTTTCAATTCCCTAGAAATTCGCGTTTACGTTACGTGACGGTAACAGTATCAGACTGCCACTAGGCTCTCTGATGTTCAAACGAGAATTTGTTTAAGTAATACCTATATAATTTTATAGTGTGACGCGGGCTACAGATCTTCAGTTTGATTTGCGTAGTTTTATCTAATCAAAAATTAAATCAAAATTATTAGGAAAAACACTTCTCAGTTTTGCCTACACCCGGACGATTTAATTGAACAGTTAAATCTATTGATTGTATCAAGTTCAAGTTCCAGCATCAAGTTATCTACAAAAGACTCAATTATGCATTTGCGTGTGCAAGCGGCAATAGCGAAAGTGCGAATGTTACATGTAACATTTGTACGTAACGTGTGACACTGACATGGCGTGTACCATTTGCAGCACATTGGGTGGTCCACCAGTGGCAGCTGTACGAGCGCTCGCTGTGCTCCATCCTCGAGCTGCAGGCGCGCAAGCGCACGTACGGCGTGTGCTGCTCGCCGCGCTACGTGCTCGCGCCGGAGTACGCGCCGCACTTGCTCCAGCTGCCGCTCGCCGCGCGGCTCTCGCCGCCGCCTGCGCACTTGTAGCGGTGTACCACTGCGCCAACTGAGGTACGTAATCCAACTTAATTAATAAATATATACGGACAATACACACATCGCTAACTAGCAGTGGCGAAGAATGGAATTTAGATGAAGGTAAACCTTCCCAAGGAAAGGAAATTCATATAGTGTGATACAAACTCCGGTTTCTCATATATCTAGATACAGTACAACAATGAATATGCATGGATTTTTCAAAGGTAATCGGCTTGCATGAACTCTTCGCCGCTGCTATCTAGACCCAAAGTATGCGTAGCTTCTGTTATGGTATGGTATACACTTTTATTATCATCATATCAGCCGATAGACGTCCACTGTAGGACATAGGCCTTTTGTAGGGACTTCCAAACGTCACGACCCTGAGTCGCCGTAATTCTTAAGAAACTTTAATGAAAAAGATTCCATGTATATTATGCATGTCCGTTATTTTTTCAAAAATTACTGATCCTACAGTGTATTTTTTTAATGTATATTTTCAGGGATGTTTTTAGTATCTTCGTTTTGAAGGTATTTGATAAAAAATATGTACAGCTACTGGCATTCTTAATTCAGATTAGTTAAAATAAATTTTAAATTTAGTATTTTATGTTTTTAATATAATGTAACTACTAAAAGATAGAAGAGAACGAAAAATAAACTCATTGTAATTTGATACATACGTGTTCTAGCATAGTCTTACTAAATCCAAATCCAAACGCAAGACAGAAGAGAACGAAAAATAAACTCATTGTAATTTGGTACATACGTGTTCTAACATACTCTTACTAAATCCGAATCCAAAAGCAAGATAGAAGAGAACGAAAAATTAACTCATTGTAATTTGATACATACGTGTTCTAGCATAGTCTTACTAAATCCAAATCCAAAAGCAAGACAGAAGAGAACGAAAAATTAACTCATTGTAATTTGATACATACGTGTTCTAGCATAGTCTTACTAAATCCAAATCCAAAAGCAAGACAGAAGAGAACGAAAAATTAACTCATTGTAATTTGATACATACGTGTTCTAGCATAGTCTTACTAAATCCAAATCCAAACGCAAGAAAGAAGAGAACGAAAAATAAACTCATTGTAATTTGGTACATACGTGTTCTAGCATAGTCTTACTAAATCCAAATCCAAAAGCAAGACAGAAGAGAACGAAAAATAAACTCATTGTAATTTGGTACATACGTGTTCTAACATAGTCTTACTAAATCCAAATCCAAACGCAAGACAGAAGAGAACGAAAAATAAACTCATTGTAATTTGGTACATACGTGTTCTAACATAGTCTTATTAAATCCAAATCCAAACGCAAGACAGAAGAGAACGAAAAATAAACTCATTGTAATTTGGTACATACGTGTTCTAACATAGCCTTACTAAATCCAAACCCAAACAGGTGCACACACAATAAACCGCATTTAGTTATAGTGTGTATTTTAGTTTCATAATCTAGCATTAGTTCGACGAAGTTATTCATCCACCTGTGCCATAACAAAGGCAGTTCAACTAAACGCAGTAGATGTCTAACTATGTCATCAATTCCGTCACAGCAGCGGGATAGGCAGTAAAATCTTTCGGTGATAACAATAAAACGGGACGTGTAGCGGATAAAGAGCACTCTCCTGGCGAGTTATTACCAATAAAATACTGCAAACAATCCCGCACATTTTCAGACACGTAATGACGGAGGTATAACTGTCTAAGACCGCGTTGAGATGAAACTATAACAATCGCGCGACCGGGCAGGCTAATTCACTAACTTTGACGTATGCTGGTTGAGGTAATGAAATTGAGATAGTATGTAACAAATTTCATCGGGTGCTTACTGCTTACTAATAAAATACTGCAAACAATTCCGCACATTTTCAGCCACGTGATGACAGAGATATAACTGTCTAAGACCGCGTTGAGATGAAACTATAACAATCGCGCGACCGGGCAGGCTAATTCACTAACTTTGACGTATGCTGGTTGAGGTAATGAAATTGAGATAGTATGTAACAAATTTCATCGGGTGCTTACTGCTTACTAATAAAATACTGCAAACAATTCCGCACATTTTCAGCCACGTGATGACAGAGATATAACTGTCTAAGACCGCGTTGAGATGAAACTATAACAATCGCGCGACCGGGCAGGCTAATTCACTAACTTTGACGTATGCTGGTTGAGGTAATGAAATTGAGATAGTATGTAACAAATTTCATCGGGTGCTTACCAATAAAATACTGCAAACAATCTCGCACATTTTCAGACACGTAATGACAGAGGTATAAATGTCTAAGACCGCGTTGAGATGAAACTATAACAATCGCGCGACTAGGCAGGCTAATTCACTTACTATGACGTTTGCTGGTTGACATAATAAAATTGAGATAGTATGTAACAAATTTCATCGGGTGCTTACCAATAAAATACTGCAAACAATCCCGCACATTTTCAGACACGTAATGACGGAGGTTTAACTGTCTAAGACCGCGTTGAGATGAAACTATAAAAATCGCGCGACCGGGCAGGCTAATTCACTAACTTTGACGTATGCTGGTTCACATAATGAAATTGAGAATGTAACAAATTTCATCCGGTGCTTACTAATAAAATACTGCAAACAATCCCGCACATTTTCAGACACGTAATGACAGAGGTCTGAGACCGCGTTGAGATGAAACTATAACAATCGCGCGACCAGGCAGGCTAATTCACTAACTTTGACGTATGCTGGTTGAGGTAATGAAATTGAGATAGTATGTAACAAATTTCATCCAGTGCTTACCAATAAAATACTGCAAACAATCCCGCACATTTTCAGACACGTAATGACGGAGGTATAACTGTCTAAGACCGCGTTGAGATGAAACTATAACAATCGCGCGACCGGGCAGGCTAATTCACTAACTTTGACGTATGCTGGTTGAGGTAATGAAATTGAGATAGTATGTAACAAATTTCATCGGGTGCTTACCAATAAAATACTGCAAACAATCTCGCATATTTTCAGACACGTAATGACAGAGGTATAAATGTCTAAGACCGCGTTGAGATGAAACTATAACAATCGCGCGACTAGGCAGGCTAATTCACTTACTATGACGTTTGCTGGTTGACATAATAAAATTGAGATAGTATGTAACAAATTTCATCGGGTGCTTACCAATAAAATACTGCAAACAATCCCGCACATTTTCAGACACGTAATGACGGAGGTTTAACTGTCTAAGACCGCGTTGAGATGAAACTATAACAATCGCGCGACCGGGCAGGCTAATTCACTAACTTTGACGTATGCTGGTTCACATAATGAAATTGAGAATGTAACAAATTTCATCCGGTGCTTACTAATAAAATACTGCAAACAATCCCGCACATTTTCAGACACGTAATGACAGAGGTCTGAGACCGCGTTGAGATGAAACTATAACAATCGCGCGACCAGGCAGGCTAATTCACTAACTTTGACGTATGCTGGTTGACATAATGAAATTGAGATAGTATGTAACAAAGTTCATCCGGTGCTTGCCAATAAAATACTGCAAACAATTCCGCACATTTTCAGACACGTAATGACAGAGGCATAACTGTCTAAGACCGCGTTGAGATGAAACTATAACGGGCAGGCTAATTCACTAACTTTGACGTATGCTGGTTGACATATACGAAATTGAAATATAATGTAACAAATGTCATCCGGTGCTTACTGGTGATATCATCACTCAGTACGTAGATGACAATTTTGTAAATTCATTTAATATTTATTTTAATAAATTTATAGCGGACGCCTGCGACTTCGTCCGCGTGAACTTTCAACTACCCCTACCCTACCTCTACCCTACCTTTTACCCTACATAAATTGTTACACATCTGTGTAACACTTTAGCTTACTACCTGAAAAACTGCGAAAAGTTCCATATAAAATTTATTTTACTCTCTCTTTTAAGTGTTAGGGGGCGGATTTTCAAAAAAAAAATGATGCACAGCTTTTTTATTACTAACAAATGGGCATACTAATTTCTACCTTGGAAATTTTGAAATGCTCCATACAAACTTCTACCACCCCCCCCCCCCCATTTTAGGAAAGTGGGGGGAAAAAGTAGCCTATTTCTCTCTCTATATCTATATCTAACTATCTCCACTTATAAAATCACGTCAATTCGTCTTTCCGTTTTGCCATGAAAGACGGACAAACTGGTATCTGGTTATTTTGTTAAAGTAACTAGTTTAGATGATCACGTAACTAAAATACGATAAAAAACAATGTAGTGACTCAGTATTTCAATGGTACACCGAGATAAATAATAACCCTGCTGATCAGCTATTCTGATAAAATAGGCCCGCAGATCTGGATGAAATTTGGTACACTGATATAGATTACAGTATGGAATCTTTACCTTCTTATCCCAATATTACCAACAAGATCTTCGTGAATAAAACTGCAACGAGCAGCCGCTTAGATTTAAAATAGATAAGCCTATTATTAGTTCTAACGAAGTAAGTGATGTAAGTTAATACTCATTGTACCATTATATGCATAATGATTACCATAATGTTCGTTCAGGCATAGGCTGAAGCATCGAACAAGCCTCATTAGTCTATGGCTTTCCGAGTTCATACTGTATAACGCAGAGCCTTAGCGTCTGATGAAGATATAAGCTATAACTAAACCTTTTTTTTATTTAAAGACTACGCCAAAGAGATCGTTGTTTTTATTTTGTTATTATTAGTTATTAGCTGACGCCGCGCGGTTTCTAATAATAGTATATAGTACGTACGTAAGACGCCGTAGACGTAGAGAGCCGTGATAGCCAAGTGGATATGACCTCTGCCTCCGATTCCGGAGGGTGTGGGTTCGAATCCGGTCTGGGGCATGCACCTCCAACTTTTCAGTTGTGTGCATTTTAAGAAATTAAATATCACATATCTCAATTGGTGAAGGAAAACATCGTGAGGAAACCTGCATACCAGAGAATTATCTTAATTCTCTGCGTGTGTGAGAAGTCTGCCAATCCGCATTGGGCCTGCGTGGTGGACTATTGGCCTTACCCCTCTCATTCTAAGAGGAGACTCGAGCTCAGCAGTGAGCCGAATATGGGTTGATGACGACGACGACGTAAGACGCAACTGTCACCGTACCCATGCTATCTGAAAAACACTTTAGTGTGATAATGTTTCATTCATTAATGATAATGACCGGGCCCTACGGCCTATCGTACTCTCGAGGTACGGGAGCGTAACACCACCAACTTCCCAACTCCGGGCTGAGATAAGAAGAAAGAAAAGCTTAGTATCTTATATCCCGAACCAGAATTCAAACCCTGAACATTTTGAGCTGAACCCTTACACTGTAACTACTGGACCAACTGTAACTATAACTAGCGTACTTAATAATACAAAATCTGTAATTAAAATTAAGGGTTTATTTTTTAAATTTTCCGCGAAAACGCGACGATTTTGAACAGTCAACTTTGACCCGACTTTTACCATGTTTACTAGAGAGATTATTACTCTACAATGTTTATCTTTGTAGTCAACATTGTAGTCAATTCTATAAACCTATTTTTCTAGTACAAAAGACATGACCGCGCTTAGCCCGTGTAACGTGCTACGCTGTGAACTTGCGAAGGCCTCAGCTAATGAGGTTGTGCAGCGCTTCGCTGTGAGCATGACTGAACACATTATGGTAATCCTCTGCTTATGTTAAACGAGACTACAGTGTTGTTTAGACGTCATACGATGAAACTGAGGTATAAGGAAGTATTGAATTTCGAACATACTTGAGAACGCCCGTGCCGTGATAGCCCAGTGGATATGAACTCTGCCTTCGATTCGGCATAGGTTCAAATTAGTTACATAAGTGCATTTTAAGAAATGAAATATGAAATGTCACGTATCAGTGAAGGAAAAACGTCAGGAACCCTGCATTTTTTCGAGTTTCTTGAATTTTCTACGTGTTTTTTGAATAGTATTATTCGAGTTTTTTGAATTTTCTACGTGTGTGAAGTCTGGCAATGCATCGGGTCAGCTTGGTGAGCTATTAGCGTAACCTCCCCCATTCTGAGAGGACGCTCGTGCTCAACAGTGAGCCGAATACGAGTTGAAATTGAGGTTTTTTTTTTATTCTTTACAAGTTAGCCCTTAACTACAATCTCACCTGATGATAAGTGATGATGCAATCTAAGATGGAAGCGGGCTAACTTGTTATGAGTAGGATGAAAATCCAGACCCCTTCGGTTTCTACTTTGCCGGTAGGGTTGTAACTAGCCCCAGCCGAAGCCTGCCACCAGCCAGACCTGGACCAATTAAGAAAACTTAATAGGCCCAGCCGAGGATCGAACCCAGGACCTCCGTGTTGTATATCCATCGCGCATACCACTGCGCCATTGAGGCCGTCAAAAGAGGTATAAGGAAGTATTGAATTTCGAGCACATACTATAGTTATGTGTTCGAAAGTTAGTATAGAACTTTGGTCGCAGAGCTGACGGACGTTTGGGGTCTCAAGGTGCTGGAAAGCGTAGAGGTCGACCCCCCACTAGTTGGGCCGAGGACATCCGCCTACTGCCGAACAGATCACAGCATTGCTGATGAGGCTAAATTGTGTTTCGTGTCTATTCTATTCTCTTATTAATTGCGGAAAACTAATTAAGGTTATAGAATAAAGAGTGCTTCGTGTAGTTTTACATAAAATTAACTTTCAAACTAGGACGCTACTTGCACCGCGATGCAGCAATAAAACCACTAGAGAAATGTATAGCCATCTCGCCTTTTCACGCTCGTAAACCAACGCGGAAAAGGGATGGAGGCTTTATGGTCTCCGCTACAAAAACTTTTATTGCACGCTACCTACTCGTAAATTATACGCAGACTTAGCGCTGAGGAAAATTTTAAAGCGCTTTCTTTTATGGGTGGATCTCTTTCGTTTCTTGTTGTTCTTTATTTAAAACTAGTCTTTCAACTGACTTCGTAAGGTTATTTCAGTTATAATTTTCAAATTGCACGAGTCTTCTTTCAAGATGAGAGGTTAGGATAGTCCACCACGCTGGTCCAATGCGGATTGGCAGACTTCACACACGTAGAGAATTAAGAAAATTTTCAGGTATGCAAGTTCCTCACCCCCGTCATTCGTTTTGACGGCCTCCGTGGCGCAGTGGTATGCGCGGTGGAATTACAAGACGGAGGTCCTAGGTTCGATCCCCGGCCGACCGGAAAATGCAAAATATATTTTATTATTATTGCTTACTATAGTTGATGATGATGATGATAATCCTCATTATTGTCATTCAATGATTAATCTACAAATCTTTCACTAAGGACATATTTTTTGATTGATATTAATTAGGCTCTGAATTTACATTCAAATATTTAAAACGTTTTGCCAAGCTATTCATACGTTTGAATGTTTTAAATTATTATGTTGACCACAATTTTGCTATTAAGTTAAATTTACAGCCACAAAAGCAATGTAATTAGATTTTACTACAAGTACGAGTATAACTATAAATTACAGGAACGTCTAAACTTAAATTACAAATGCAATTCCACTTAAAACGTTAAACTTAACATACAAGAAAATATAATATGTAAAAGGTACCTTTCATACAACATCGTTAATCCAATGACCTACCACAAGTTAAGACCCATTTAAAAATGGAACTCGGGTACGAGACGAGACGATCGTAAAAACGAACCTTTTAGTGATGTACTTGAAACCGGTAAAATCAATATACAATATCGACACGAAAATCACAATAGTGAAGGAGGACAGAGATATCATGACGGCCTCCGTGGCGCAATGGTATGCGCGGTGGATTTACAAAACGGAGGTCGTGGGTTCGATCCCCGGCTGGGCAGATTGAGATTTTCTTAATTTGTCCAGATTTGGCTGGTGGGAGGCTTCGGCCGTGGCTAGTTACCACCCTACCGGCAAAGACGTACCGCCAAGCGATCTAGCGTTCCGGTACGATGCCGTGTAGAAACCAAAAGGGGTGTGGATTTTCATCCTCCTCCTAACAAGTTAGCCCGCTTCCATCTTAGACTGCATCATCACTTACCATCAGGTGAGATTGTAGTCAAAGGCTAACTTGTAAAGAATAAGAAAAAACATTATAGTTATAATAAGTAAAATTTCTATTCGCAGAAGTGGGTATATAAAATATTATAAACTACCATACCAATTGAATTAAGTACATGAAATAGCACCGACTTCGTAAATATAAACCTCTTGCAACATGTACGTATTTTGTAATTTTGTTCGTATTTTGAACTAGTCAGTCATTTAGAAGTATAAGTAGAAAATGAAAATGTAAGACGTATAAAGTGTTTTAATCGTAAATCTTGTTGACTGCCTAACAAATTTATTCACTATAATTTAAATGCATATTTGTTACTTACCTTATAAATATATCTTTATTCAATTACCAACATTCAACAAAGTGCAGTTATCGATTGCGTGATCGCACAACCCTATTTATTTGATGCGTCTACGGGTCGTAAAACTTTTCGCGCGTAAACGTCACTGTTGACATTAGCTAGCAGCTGCGGCGCTGCCTTAAAATCCTTTGTGTTCCACCGTCTAATAACAGAGTTTGTTTTATCGCTTTTTGCGCTTTAATTGTACAAACCTTGGTGCTAAAGAAGGCATATCGATTTATAGATTTTTCAGTCGTTTGGAAAATTAAATCGGTAAGTTATAGGTAAAAAATATCTCTATATAAGCCTTACATAATAATGAAGCCTTTTATTTTAGGTATCCATATTCTTATTTACAATAGTTTTTAGTTAGGTACTTAGTGTTAGTATATTTAGTATTTATATTTTAGTTTATTAGTTACAAAAATACAATTGTCATTTCTTTTTAGTTTTAAATTGTTTAAAATTATGATGATCATAGAGATCTTTCTAAAACCAAATAGATTCCAAAAAAATATTTAACTTTTATTTTTTAGTAAAAATAGAGAAACTCGCGGTCAACGATGTCTTTCAACATTATACAATCAATTAGTTAATACATTGACTGACTGCTGACTACTGACGTTTCGAAAGCGCTTAGAGGCCTAATTGAAATAAATAAACTTAAGCTACTGTTACACATGCTCATTTCAACCACGAAAGCAAGCTACTATTGAGCAGTTGCTACTTATTAGCATGTGTATCGTAACATTGCTAATAATGAGCATGCTTATTTCTATTTATGCTAGTCGATCAGCATTGCTATTCTGTATTCTCTTCACATTCATCTCTCCCTGTCTAACACGATACTATAGACAGAGCGATAGATTCAAAATAGCATGTGTAATTGGAATGTTTGCTTTGAGCATGCTTATTCAGGAGCATACTTAAAAACAGCATGCTTATTGCTAGCAAATGTAAACTGATGATATGCATGCTCGTATGGAGCATACTTAATAGTACGTTTTTAAAAGCATGCTATTTTAGAGCATGTGTAACAATACCTTTAGACTTTTTGACTTTGACTTAACAATAATCTTTATGTGTAAAGGAAAATCGCACATAAATAAAACAAGACTTATTACTAGTAAGTTACTTGTAAGTGTACATGCTTAATAGATATATATGTGTAAATCAAGTAAATGAACATGATGGAAGTTACATTAGCTTCATGCTAATGTAACCGGCCATAGTTAGTTTTAGAGAGTTTTACCTTAAAAGTTATTTATGTCTTTTGGTTCGATCCAAAGGGTTTTTTGCTCGGCTACGGAACCCAAAAGAGATTATAATTGCCGGTCAGCGGCTGTAACCCAAGGTCGTATCTACGAAGTGCTTACAGTCTGCATATGCCATAGTTAGTTTTAGAGAGATTTACCTTTAGAGGTTATTTATGTATTTTGGTTCGATCCAAAGGGTTTTTTGCTCGGCTACGGAACCCAAAAGAGATTATAATTGCCGGTCAGCGGCTGTAACCCAAGTTGTCGCAACCGGTTCAAATTTCGCACATCTCTGCCGTACTTTGTTGTGTGAAAACAAAAAGTTTCGGCCTCCTTCGTTCAGGAAGATTGAATTTCTGCAGTAATAAGAACAAAAAAGTGTCGTGGGGATGGTGTTTTAGAGATCCTTCGGTTGTAATGTAATCACACTATAATGTTACGAAGGTGAAAGTTTGTTTAGTGTGTATGTTTTTTAATCTTTAAAAACGCCGTAACTACTGAACCTATTTGGCTGTAAATTTGGAGTAGAAATAGACTGTACCCTAGATTATGTTATTTTAATGAATTAAGTTAATTTTGAACTAGAGAGAGAAGAAGTAATTCGACTGATTTGAATCGAAATATAAGTTGAAAATCTAAGCAGCATAATGCTTGAGACAAAGGAGAAATGAGAAGCTATAAGATTTAATTTGGAAGGAAAGTGTAAAGAGAAGGACGAAAGAAACAGAGCACGGTTCTTCGCCACTGCTACGTATCATAGCAGTGGCGAAGAATGGTATTTAGATGAAGGTCCTAAAGAAGGAAATTCATACAGTGTGATACAAACACGGTTTCTCACATATCTATATACAGTACAACAATGAATATGCAAATTTTTAAAGGTAACCCGGCGGGAATCGGCTTGCATCAACTCTTCGCCGCTGAATTACATAGACAGCGGTGTTGGTGGTAGGCCGAATTGACAGGAACACCAATCTTGGGGTCAAAAGGGGCCGTTTTGTCCAAGAGGATTTATTTTCTCCTGAAAAAAAAGAGGGTATATATTTCTAATGACGGTTCTTAGACGGTTTTTATTTCGTTTTGTAAACTACACAATGCGTATATGTGTTGAGGTGCCAAATAACAAATATTTACATAATAATATATTATTCAATGTACTGTACACACACTGTTACCACCGTTCTATTACACTAATATGTATAAATTGCAGCCTATATTCTCGTAAATATGTAATAAACGTTGTGGGTAGGCAGGTAAATAAACTTGACATCCATAATAACAAAACCACCTTACAAAATTTATGTAAAGTACTAAAAGCCTATCTTTAAAACGAAACGTTTATTGCTTTATCTCTTAGAACTAGTATTAAAATCTAGACGGACTCGGTCCCGTCTGCTGTCGTAAAACGTACCTAAATATCCCATAAAATATTGTCAGCTTGTTTAAATTTATCTAAGGAATGGCAGCTCGTTTCAAATCAAATGAACTAAATGTTATATAGCGCTATCAATGGAAAGTTCACGGTTGGTGTTAAATTTAAAGTTTTAATGATTTTTTCATCATCATAACCATCATCAGAAATAAAGGTATCATCCATTAAAATAGCAAAGCTCGAAACGGGAGAACAAAAATTTCACTAAATAACATAAAGAGGCATCGACACTCAACATTAGTTGATATCAAATCAAATCAAATCAAAATACATTTATATCAAATAAGCTTAGTTTATATGGCCCTTTAAAAACGTCAGGTAATAATATTATATTTAAGATAATGGTGATAATAATTAGTCGAAAACTTAAAATTAAAGTACGAGGGTTCCAAAAGCGCCTTGGTCCGAGAAAAGCCCACAATAAACTCAGCCAGGTTTATACTTTTTTAGTTTATCACCATTTAACAATAGGTATTAATTAACACTATAATACGACTTTTCTATAAGCTTACGTTTAATTAAAATTTTGAACTTATTGAGAGACTTATTCAACACTCAAAAAGCAAAAAAAAAACTTCAATAGACTTTTGATTGCCTTACATTTTTATACGCTTTTTGTAAAATAATGTAATAAATTAAAACGTTAAAAATTGCCTTGTAATTTTTTATAAAAAATAAAGAAAAATTAATGTTCTCCGATGTTAATACTGTATTCAATATGCTAATTTAGGGTTGCATGGGGACACTTGATCTCGCAACGTTGCATAGTTTGATGACTCTCTATTGACCCTTGAGCCAGTTTACTGTGCGCTACATAGTTTTGAGCGAACGTAAACATAAAAAAAAATATTCGAAAGAAAAACTTAAACCGACTTAGGTCGCGCTTGACAAAACTACGAGAACTGCTTAATTTTTAATTGACCTAAAAAAAGTTTTCATTTTGATGTTTAAGATTTAAAAATTCAAAAAATCCGAATTCGTTTATTTCGCCTCCGTGGCGCAGTGGTATGCGCGGTGGATTTACAAGACGGAGGTCCTGGATTCGATCCCCGGCTGGGCCGATTGAGGTTTTCTTAATTGGACCAGGACTTACTGGTGGGAGGCTTCGGCCGTGGTTAGTTACCACCCTACCGACAAAGACGTACCGCCAAGCGATTGAGCGTTCCGGTGCGATGTCGTGTAGAAACCGAAAAGGGTGTGGTTTTCATCCTACACCTAACAATTTAGCCCGCTTTCACTTACCATCAGGTGAGATTGTAGTCAAGGGCTAACTTTAAGAAAATAAAAAAAAATTCAAGTAAACTAAGTTTACAAGCACTTTTGAAGATTTAACATACTATTCATTACGAAGAGCCGGCATCATTCGCAAACTCTTTTTTAAATATCCATCCATATATTTTATTATAACTATATAATAAATACAATAAAAATGCTGAATAAATGGTTCATTGTTATTGTTATTTGTTAAGAAAAACTAACCGTTTTTGATAACGAACCAAATTTTTTATATTATTATTAT
This sequence comes from Bicyclus anynana, assembly GCF_947172395.1. Classification (NCBI taxonomy): domain Eukaryota; kingdom Metazoa; phylum Arthropoda; class Insecta; order Lepidoptera; family Nymphalidae; genus Bicyclus; species Bicyclus anynana. Next base: position 7,569,893 of record NC_069103.1, on the reverse strand, counting down.
TAAATAGGACTATTTTAACAGTGGCAATTGAAATTAACATAGTTAACAAGATGTGTTACTACTACAGTCAACCATCGTTTTTTTATAATTAATTATTATTGAAAACTCTTTAATGGGACCTCAGCAGTCTCAGGGAACTTGGACGACCATCGAAGATCTGCCACAATGAAGTCCGAGAACTAGACAAAAAACGTAAAAAGAACACCTCTTCAAGGTTTTGTGTGAGACTCGGATTTCTTGCGCTATTTTACATAGACTATAGCGCTCTTCAAAAACGATTTGTATAAATCTCGTCATTATGAATTTATGAGCCTCGAATTCATCCTTATCTATTTCTATTTATATTATTTTAGACAGAACAAGAGACAAATTCATTACTCACACTGTCGAGTTATAAAAACATCGTTATAGAATAGCGCCGTTGATTGTTTATAATGGTGGTAATACACGAAAGTTAAAGTGGAATAAGTGAAGATGTCCATATGTTTATTTTTTTAACATAGATCATAGTATTGTTATATGTTTAACATAGAACCTCCTCCTTTTTGGAAGTCGATTAAAAATACCAGAAGACGCCCGCGTATTCATTCGTTGGTTTGTTTGCGTTTTGGTATGATTTAAACAACTATTAATCAATTAAAAAACCCAGTTATTTTGAAAGCTTAGATAGACATTATTATATTTATGTATTGATATTGATATGGACACCGATACCTATATACTGTTCTTAGATAGAACCTCCCTCTTTAACGTCGTTCAAAATTAATTTTTGTTGTTGTAATTGCTTTAAAAGTATATAATAAGCTATAATTTATGTCTTATTGCACATATAATTGCAAGTCTCAAACGAATATCCGTGTGTTTACGACAAAAATAAAGGAAACGCTTTATTATAGGATGGCCCTGCGAGTTGCTTCTTTTTATATTGCTGCTCATATCAGCTCAAGATATCATTAAGTAATTTGTAAAATCGAATCACTTGTATAACGACGTACGAATATTGTAACCCTATATTATGATTCTACGAATATAAATCAGCGGAATAACGTAATCTATGGAGTAGATGGTATATAATATTACGTAAAAAATATTAAGTTTGAAACTTAGTTAATATAATATAATATAAATATATCGTATTTAGATAAAACGTTGTTTTTTTGAAAAAACAGTCTATAAAAGATGCAAGCCCTTAATTTTACTTAAACACTTATTTTACACTGCGATAAAGAAAAAAATATATATATTTTAATTCAATTAGGCTCAGTTTACAAGTACTTTTGATACGTCAGTTGACTATTTCTAAGATTCTACCACCGCTTCGGAAGGCAGACATTTTAAATTTTCATCTATCTGGTTTTAAGATAAAACTATTTACGCTAAATTTGCCGTGTAAATATATTATTACCAGGATTCTAAATTTAAAAATGTAGTATACAACTGTGGAGTTTTATAAAATTCAATTTTATAAAAAACAATTATGCCTTGCGAGCTATAGACCTTTAGTTTTATGGTTAATTGAATCGAAATTTTATTAGAAAATCTGTGAACTGTACAGTCTCAGTTTTGCCTACACGTGGGCATTTTAACGGCACAGTATGACTGCACAATTAAAACAGCATAGTTAAAGCTGCACAGTTAAAATTGCAAGTCTGTAGCTCGCATTACTGGCGGACGTATAAGACAAAATTGACGTTATGTCTTTTTGCTAATTAACGAAGCAATTTCTGTGCGAAAAGAATTATTTATATATCTTCATCTCACTTACACTGTCAATACGATTTCTCGCGCGTTTCTGAGTTAAATTATATATTCTTTGGGCCTGGTCCGGGCATTTTTTATCCTCCCAAGAATGTAACAACGCGGACAGCGGACATAGTGTTTATTATTTTCGCCTGCAGAATCAAGAGATTCTAACTTATTGCTTCTCACATAAATCTTATCCAATTGAACACTGACCGATCATCTCGTACGACTTTTGAATATAGAAAAGCTATTCTCAATGATGTTTTTATAACTCGACATTGTGCTCATCCTATATGTCTCATTCTGTCTCTGTTTAACATGATACTATAGATATAGAGGGATTAGAATTCGAAACTTAGTTCCGAAAAGAGTTCTAAGACATCGGTTCATCAAACAACAATAGCGCATCTATTGACGGACTCGATACGATTTTTCGCGCGTTTTTGAGTTAAAATTCTTCGTTTCGTCCGGTATTTTTTTATCCTCCCGAAAATGTATCTCAGCGCTAAGTATTTCTGTGTCTACTGCACAAGCCAGTTAATAATGTTTATGTTTTAAATCTGTATTTCCAGTATATCTACTTTATATCATGTGTGCTTAAATGTTGTTGGCCTGTTTAAATAAATAAATAAATATTTTTTTTTCCATCTGTCTTACTTCTTTACGTCGTTACTTCTCTGTCTACAGTTGGACGTTTCTGTCTATTCACTTTTTTGTCTAAGCTCAGTTGACTTAATACAATTTCTCGCGCGTTTTCGAGTGAAAATATATTCTTCGTCTCTAGTCCGGTATATTTTTTATTCTCTCGAGAATGTATCGCCGCGTTGCGCCGACAACCGGCGTCGTGTTTATTATTTTCGCTCGCAGACCCGAGGGCTCTAATTTATTGCTTCTCACATAAATCTCGTTCGTTCCTGATTATACACGCGCAGCTATTGGAATAACAGCCAATGACACCGACCAATCATTTCGTACGAGTTTTGAATGTGTAATCATTTTTCTTTACTGAAGCCTGAGTGTAGAAACCAGAGATTCTCAAACTTTTTTTTTCTCATAAAAAGATTTTTTTGAAGGATTTTTTTTAAGAGTATGCTAATACTAATAGTCATCATCATCATCATTAACAACCCATATTTGGCTCACTGCTGAGCTCGAGCCTCCTCTCAGAATGAGAGAACTTTTCAGTTGTGTGCATTTTACGAAATGAAATATCACGTGTCTCAAACGGTGAAAGAAAAACATCGTGAGGAAACCTTCATACCAGAGAATTCTCTGCATGTGTGAAGTCTGCCAATCCGCATTGGGCCAGCGTGGTGGACGATTGGCCTAACCGCTCTCCTTCTAAGAGACTCGAGCTCAGCAGTGGTGATCGCTCAGAAAAGCTTCATATAAATATGGCACATTTATTTATCATGTCACAACTACGTAAAATCATCAGATTTATATGGGTGTTTAATCATAATTAGCAATTTCTTATACCTATGTGCTTGTATGTTAGACTAGCGGACGCCCGCGACTTCCTCCGCCCTTAGACCTCTTTAATTTGGCCCTCTCGCAACATCTGTTCTTAGTGGACGGATACTTTAAAAAACTGACGAACTACCTCCCTGTCAAATTTCAACTTTGTACGTCAAGCTGTTTTCGAAATATCATGATAAATGACCTTTCGCAATTATTTATTAAGATTATACATATTCAAAAATTTCAGAGTTTCAAATTTTTTTGGAAATCTTCAAGTTGAAAGCTATAAAATTATTTCATAATTATCTACATCATGGATTAAAAAGAATAATAATGAAAAATAACACATTGAATGTAAGGAAGAATTCTGCTATTTAGGAGAAAAATCTATAAATCAAACCTAATAAAAATCGATACAGGCGTTCTTGTAACTGAATGAAAACAGACGTAACTCACGACTTGTCTGCCTATGCAGTAGGTATTGTCAGTAATTAAAAGTCGTTCCCACTTATTATTCTCAACGCGTACGGTGTTAAAGAAACTTGACAGCTTTTCCACGCTAAATTAATAAACAAAAAGTTATCAATTTATTTAATTATGTAAACAAAACGAAGATACAAGGTTTTATGAAGTCATTTACTGGAAATGTATGCGTGCTATCACTCTGTTATGTTAATGTATAGTATTTACAGCGCGGAAATCGATCTTAAATGTTTTCATTATACGAATCTTGAAAATTAATTATTAAATTTAAAGTAAAAAAGTTGTACAACACAAAACTAAATCGTTTATTAAATTCTTATCTGTTTTTCTGTCGGCCCACGTTGATCACCTAAAATGTTAATGTGATTTTCATACGTAATACGTGGTTAGAGCACACATGTAGATTGTAGGTAGGTATTGTTTTATGAAAATCGGTCTGATTTAAGATATTAAAAAATCTAACAAAAACGTGGAAAGTGTGCTGCGGTTCCAATCAGATGTTAATGATAATCTTTTCAACATAATAAAAAAATTAAACCGACTTAAAAACACATACTGACAAAAAAAGCGTTAAATAATATCATACTAAGTTCTATATATCATATTATGTTACCGATGATCAGTTTGAAGGCGGTGCTAACCTGATGATGTAAATATTTATTCAAGCCATGTAAGAATATCAGAAAGATTTATGTTTTTCAGCTAGTGTTCTTTCATGTAGTTCTTTCAGAAACGGCTTAAATTAACACAACACTGGCTAACCTCCTCCTTTTTTTGAAGTCGGTTAAAAATGGAACCGACTTCGAAGACGTATTTCAGTTATTTTGATTTTAACACGAAATTACTAAACTTTTTTTTTTTGACTCCAGCTAGGCCGATTGAGGTTTTTTTAATAAGTCCGGGTCTGGCTGGTAGGCTTCGGCCGTGGCTAGTTATCACCCTACCGGCAAAGACGTGCCATCAAGCGAATTAGCGTTCCAGTCCAGTCGTGTAGAAATCGAAAGGGGTGTGGATTTTCATCCTCCTCCTTAACAAGTTATCCCGTTTCCATCGGAGATTACAAAGGCCTAAATTGTAAAGAATAAAAGAAAAGCTCCCTACTTAATATTATAAACGCGAAAGTTTGTATGTATGTTTGGATGTTTGTTACTCTTTAACACCGCTACTACTGAAGCGATTTGGCTAAAATTTGGAATGGAAATGGATTTTACTCTGGATTAACACATGGCTACTTTTTATCCCGAAAAAATCCATGGTTTCCCGAGATTTGCGAAAACTGATGATTTTAATGATATGAATGTTTGTTACTCTTTCACGCCTCGACTACTTAACCGAATTAGCTGAAATTTGGTATTGAGATATATTATAGCACGGATTAACACATAGGCTACTTTTTATACCGCAAAAATCCATGGTTCCCGAGGGATTTGTGAAAAAATAAATTCCACGCGGATGAAGTCGAGGGCGCCCGCTATTAATATATAAAAGCTCAAAATTTCGTAGCCCAACCCAACGGAACCCAGGACCTCGTGAATTAAAAATTACCTGTTTATACTCCAAATCACTCTTTATAGTCAAGTGGTGGTCTTTTCCCTACAGTGGGCCACTGAGAATTAGCTTATGATTAAATGTCGAAATAATTATGCACATACATACAACATTCACGTAAAAGAAAACCAATTAACGCAGTCGTAAAGTTAAATGGCGCGTATCGTTCGTTCAAAATGGGATTTTATTAAACGTGTTTCTGAATTGTTCATTGAAAATTTTAAATATTTGAAATATTACCGCTCAACATATCTTTTAATTATTCATATTTCCAGTACATAAATTACACTTTGCATTATGTTCGTTTGATTTTACCTTCTAAGGTCATTGCACATCCGAAGGCAATTTTTTTTCACAATATGTAAGTACACTCTATAAATGATAATGACTCTATTTTGTAATTAGAGGTTATTTATTATGACGTATTTGTTCTACCATATTCGACAGTCGCCATAGATAATATGTCCTAAAAAATAATATAAAAAATGTATTGAGTAAAATAAATAACGGCGAAGTGCGTGTCGGGCTATGCACAGTGTGGGGTTCCGTAGAAACCTATACTGAAAAAAAAATTGTGATTTGATATATATTATAAATAATAATTACATATATACTATGACGATCTCTCGACATCAAGGTCTATTAAAATAACGCAATATATGTTAGCTTATTAATATATGTACTGTTTTTAAGTTATCAATATAACTTAAAAACAGTAAAATTTTGTTGTCAGAGCTATCAGCCTGTAGAGTATATCGTAATATTTACGGGGCACCCTGTATACTATGTTTTCTACTGTTACTTTTGTTACGGCAAAAACTCACAAAGTCGAAGTATGCTGTACTGGTATTGAACCCATATGGGGCCTTTAGTCAAGCGTCGCAGTTTGGATCGTGCCGCAAGAACCAGCCCGTGACTAAGGGCGCCGTATGAGCTTGAAACTTCTCGGGAATACTCCGACGTTGTAACACTTGAGTTTTAGCCTCCTCCTCTTAACAAGTTAGCCCGCTTCCATCTTAGATTGCATCATCACTTACCAACAGGTGAGATTGTAGTCAAGGGCTAATTTGTAAAGAATAAAAAAATAAGTATCTATATCTGAGCCGTGATAGTCCAGTGGATATGACCTCTGCCTCCGATTTCGAAGGGTGTGGATTCAAATCCGGTCCGGGGCATGCACCTCCAACTTTTCAGTTATGTGCGGAAATTAAATGTCACGTGTCTCAAACGGTGAAGGAAAAACATCGTAAGGAAACCTCTTGATAATTTTCTCTGCGGGTGTGAAGTCTTCCAATCCGCATTTGGCTAGCGTGGTGGACTATTGGCCTAACCCCTCTCATTCTGTGAGGAGACTCGAGCTCAGCAGTGAGCCGAATATGGGTTGATAGTAATGATAAAGAACGTCGGCTATAACTGCTATAATAAGCTCATAGGCCATAAGCAATAACTAGCTTAAAAAACCAATTAGCGAGATATTTCAGTTACCTATATTGAACGAAGTTGCTTATTAGTTTTATCCTACTTTTTACGCATGTGATATTATAATAAGTTAATTCTACAACTATGTTATAAGTTAAATATGGTAATATCAAGATATTCGTCCAGGTTTTTTTTGTTGTGAAGTTGTATTATTTTATTAAATTTTATAAAAACATCTGCTCATTATTTTTGAAGTGTCAATATGATACCAAATGGGGTACCTCAAAGATGTCATGCCATAGTGTAAAGTTTGTCAATCAATCAATATTGTTGGCTAAAAAAATTTGATCGGTTAATAATATCGGAATACGAGTACCTACCTACGTAAAATTGCGTTTTCTTAGGAAGTTCTTTTTAATTGTAGATGAGAATGTGTGAGAACAAACATTTTTTGTTAAATAAACTTTTATGTAAAACTCATAGTTTAGGAGAAAAACTCAATCCAAAAATTTTTTGAGTTTCTGAGTCACTCCAAGAGAGGGGCGGTCGATGTACACAAGTTAAGTTTGTTGGGTCCCTACCGGCGGTTAAAAAATCTCGAGTCATGTAATTCTTGTAGTCATATTTCCTTAAATTCCTGTACTATTAAAACAAAAACACATTTAGACTAAAAAAACAAACAGGTTACCTACGAGTCTGAGACAATTTCAGTCTTCGCTACTGTTACATATCCATTATATTTTAGGCGATAATTTAAAGGTATTGATCGCAGTGTGACAAGTGTCAACGCTATATTAGTCTTTCTTGATGAATACTGTTTACCAACAAATAAATTAGAAATGAGGTTATAAATCGCTAGTCATTTCACACCTAATAACAATTTTAACTAACTTGTTCTTCAATTAATGAAAATAAATATGATTAATAAGCTTAGAACAATTAACCTGAACCTGAACTTGTGACTATAGGATGTAGGGTTAAGGAATTCCTTGACGATCGATCAACACTCCCCGTTCTCTGCTCGTGTTGTTCTCCCTACCTAGCCAAATTTGGTAAGATCCTATTAGAGCAGCTTTGGATACTCGTTCTAATATAGAACTAGCTGCACTTCTAGAGAGGCCAAGGTCTTTAAGCAAGTTATAAAGAGATATTGCTGGTAATCCTCTCTCACCTACTTCTACGGCGTAAAGACTAACTACATGGCCATTTTTAGTTAATTTAAAATAAATAAGTTATGAAATGACATGCGTTGTCTACCTTCATTTCTAATTTATTTGTTGGTAAACAGTATTCATCAAGAAAGGCTGTAGTGTAGTGTGTAGCAGCCCTATACTCTACTTCTCGTTATTATAAAGCTACAAGAATGTATCGTATATGCGGTGTGCATTAATATTATTCAAATACTAAGCTGCATATCGTAAACTCGTATTTAGCGTAAAATAGCTTTAAGTTACCGAAGTCAACGTAAACTCAACACTTTACGATCGAAGCGGATTCCTTAATCGAACGAGATATCAATATTTAAAAAGGATTACGCCCACTTATCTAACAAACTGTAAACTTAAACAGGGTTATGAGTTTGTATCTTATATGTGTATAACATATTATACACAACTTACAAATTGTAATACACACGTTATAAAACACTCACGTTTGTTACATAATTCGAAAATTCTCTTGTTTTAGTTATATAATAATTTTCGTGTTTGAAAAAAAACATGAAAATTATTATATAACCTATAATGCTTGACGGAATATTTAACGTAGAAAAACTAGAAATAGGAATGTCTACAACTTTAATGAAGTCATTCAACATCATTGTGTTGGCACCGCCTTCAAAGTGATCACAAGATAGCACATACGATGTTATTTTTCGCTTTTTCAATATTTTTGTTAAAAATATTTTATATTATGACTTGATGCTTGTTACGTATTATATTATTACAAAAAATTAGTTGACCATCTCTTGTCCCACATAAAAGGACGCCATCTACTGAAAGTAATCCGAAGTAACGATTCCGATACAAATTGGCAATAGTTTACGTTTGTTTTGCATTATCCCTAACTTTATAATTTCCTAAATCACTTTGATAAAACAAGCAAAAAGAAAAGAACAACGGATTTTTAAATTATGCCGTTTTAGAGTTTTAATAAACAATTTATTTTGTTTTTTTTAGTTTTTAATATTGTTTAATTAATTGTAATTCATTGCACAGTAAAACAAACTTTGGTTTTTGTTGCATTATGGGGCTTAATTTCATTATGTATTTTGTAAAATTATAAATAAATAAAATAATAAAATAAATTAAACCGACTTCATAAACATAAATTTTATTCGAAACGGTCCAGGCGTCTTCGAGTACCTAATCAAGTAATATTAATATTATAAACGCGAATTTTTGTATGTATGTTTGGATGTTTGTAACGCCGCAACTACTGAATCGATTTGGTTTAAATTTAAAACGTAGATAGATTATACCATAGATTAACCATCGTTAATCCATTTGCGAGATTTGCGAAAAATTGTTTGTTATGATAGTGTGAATGTTTGTTATTCTTTCACGTCATGACTACTGAACCGAATTAGCTGAAATTTGGAATTGAGATGGATTATAGCCTGGATTATAGGCTACTTTTATTCCAGAAAAGTAACATCGCAGGGCGCAGCTAGTATAGAATATCAAGGCATGGTATATCTGTAATATCATTTCCGACATGCACTTCATTAAGCTTAGTGTTTCGTGAGTGCGTCGCAACACTCATACAGAAATATACGCCTATTTTTAATTCGCGGCTCGCGGATTAACCGCGCACTACGGTAGAGTCACAGTATGTAGAGTACAGTAAACCCGCTCTGTACAGTTGGCGAATAGCATTACCGTTAGGGATGGCAGGCTATTTTTTTCTTTTTTTTTTTGTTCTTTTTATTCTCTTGCACGATTCATTATCATCATCATCAGCATATCAGCCGATGGACGTCCACTGCAGGACATTGGCCTTTTGTAGGGACTTCCAAACATCACGATGCTGAGCCACCTGCATCCAGCGAATCCCTGCGATTCGCCTGATGTCGTCAGTCGACCTGGTGGATCGACCAACACTGCGCTTTCTAGTGCGGGGTTTTCAGTACTTTGGGACCCTAACGTCTTTTCGAACTATGTGCCCCGTCCGTTGCCACTTCAGCTTCGCAACTCGTTGAACTATGGTTGACTTTGTTTCTTCTGCGGATCTCCTCATTTCTGATTCGATTACAAACTTTTAACTAAAGTATATTTAAATAATGAGATTTTAGTTACTGAGAGACGTATATCTTAGCAATTGACCGTGCGGATGCCGGAGTATCGCGTGTTAGAGAGAAAAACTCCGAGCAGAGTCCTTGACTTGCGACCAATGGGTGTAGGGTTAAGGAATTCCTTGACAATCGATTAAAACTCCCCTTCTGCGCTCGTGTTGTTCTCCCTGCCTAGCCAAATTTGGTAAGATTCTGATAAAGCAGCTTTTTAAAGTTGTAGAGAGATTTTGCTAGTAATTATATTAAAATGACGTATTTTTTGCAAACCGAAATTTGTTATTGAAACTCCCTTACTTCAGTTTTTGTTTCAAGATGACGAAAACATTTAAAAAATGAGAATTTTGAAATATATTTTAATCAAACATTACCTGAACAGACCTCTTCTAACTTAACCATAAAATATATTAAATATTTCCTCACATTTTTATCTACGATATCCAGTGAAGACGAAAAAAGGGCACAAATTTCCTTCATCTATTTAGGGATGGAAATTCTAAAAATTCTGCAACATGGATCTTAATTTAAATCGACAGCATATCTGTAAGGATTACATAATTTTAATAAATATAATTTACAATAATATTTTTAATACGAACTTTAATGTAAATGTTAAAAAATGTACCTAACATTACTTATAAATGGTATAATTAACCTTTGTTTTATATTTGCTTAGATTTGGCAACCCTGATTGCAGTATCAAATACAGACTGTACTTGGGCGTTATAAAAACAACGGATGGCATTTCAAGTGCCTTGTATGGTAACGTAAATGTCGCTTGCAACAAAGTTGCAAGGGCGTATGGCCCAATTGACAAGTGATCAGTGATTTGTTCATTAATATATTTGTCTTAATTGAACGGAACGCTTTATAAGCTTTGTAGGACAAAGGTTATGGCTTTCTCTCTACCGTACCATAATCTTTTATTGTCTTAGAAATGACAGGTTTTGTTAATAATTACTCAACTTAGGTCAACTAAAGTAATAAATAACGTTTCATATATGCATTCAAATCAGTTAAATTCATGCTTTACAGATGTTTAAAAAAAATATTATTTAATTCGATTATAAGCACATAAAACAGAACCCAAACAACTATTTTTGTCTTGATGTTAGATTGCTTATTTATTTACGATATCTGTAAAAACTAATTGACTAATTTTTCTGTGGTTCTTGCATGCTTTTCAACATTGATTAGTTAATGTCTTAGCGAGAAAAAGATGTTGCAGGAAATAAACCGATTACAAAGTCTAATACTCTTATTTAGAACTACAAAATAATACGAGGTTTGTAAGTTAAATCTTGTAGCATCTCCTCACCTCTTACTGTTGACTTTTCTGATCAAATTCAGATAGCTGTAAAAGATTTTTCGCTCTTTATACTTCGCCTGCTTGCCGTTTGCTTATGTCTTGTTGCAAGTCCTATCTTCATCATTTTGATTTAATTTAATTAAAATTTGTAACAGTCTATTGGATATGAGAAATTGCGGCGCCTATAACTTGCAACATAGGGTTGCTAGGTTGCCAAAAGCCGGACAGACCAGCTAGCTTGGCCGGACATTTGGTTAGATAGGCCGGACATTATTGAGGATTTTGTCTCAGTATTAATCGGTAGGTACGACAAAAACAAATATTTTCCTTAATGGCTATTAACTGGATGTTAACTGGTCTCAAAGCTTAGACCGACAGTCGAGTCTCGTCAACTGCGCTCGGCCACGCACGGCGCTCGCTAGTTTGCAAAATGTAAAATTTTGCCTAACAAAAGACGGACAAGCCGGACACCGTTTATTTTGGCCAGATACACAATCAAAAAGCCTACATACGTCCGGCTTTATTTGGACGACTGGGAACGCTAAGTGCACTGCAGATACCATATACGCGATGCGCTATTGCTCAGGTCCAGGTACCAACGTACAGTTGGTAAGTTGAAATCGCTATTGACTTATCCCGTGTACCACAAACGAAGCCGCCAACTACAGGTGGTGTATTGACTTGAATATTCAGAGCAATAATCCCTCGACTTCGTTGCAGTATAATATTGGCGGCTAGTTATAATTATTATTACTAATTATTCAGTTACATGCCCATTAATGTCCACAATAAAATATAACAAGCCGACGTGACTTCTATTTTCTAGTAGGTTTATGTAACTGTTGCATTTTAGTTATTTATTGTCAAAACGTGTAATAACGGGCTATTTCAGTGTTAAATTGTATATCTTTTAATCAACCGTTTACTAGTTTGGCAGGTGTTTGTATTATTTATGCAAAGCAATGAACCTATAGGTACTTAAATTAGTAGACTATCTGTCTATCTATCTGTCTTATCTTCATGAATATAATATTAAAAAGAGCAGATTTGTTGTTCGTTTTTTGTATTCCTCTCTTTCTAAGGCAACGTAACGAAAGAGAGATATTTTCGATTCCAGCGCTATTGTACATTTTCTTTTTAACCGACTTCCAAAAAGGAGGAGGTTCTACGTTCGGCTGTATGTATTTTTTTTCTCAACATATTATTTCATGATGCACATCTTCGGCCTACAAGTGTTGTAAGTTCACGTGGCGGTAAAGTGTGGTAAAGTGTTTAATACGCATTTTGTATTCTACTAATATTGTGTATTGTTTTTCCTTTTTCTTTATCACGAGTTTTTTTTGTTTTCTTGTTTCTAGTGTACTTATAAATAAATAAATCATCATAATTAACATCCCATATTCGGCTCACTATTGAGAAGAGTGAGTAAGACTCAGTATGAGCGGGGTTAGGCCAGTCCACCACGCTGACCCAATGCGTATTGGCAGACTTCACCAACGTAGAGAATTGAGAAAATTGTCAGGTATGCAGGTTTCCTCACGATATTTTTCTTTCACCGTTTGAGAGGTGTAATTTCTTAAAGGGCACATAACTGAAAAGTTGGAGGTGTCTGCCCTGGTTCGAAATACCCCTCCGAATCGAAGGTAGAAGTCATATCCACTGGACTATCACGTCTCTATACAAATAAATATATAAAATTATTTAACCGCTCATGGTTTATGCCTTATATCGTGCGCCGATCAACGTTTATTAACAGGTGGTAGATTGTTCTTGAACTCTCCGTGTAATGGTCACTGCCGTCGCTTGCTCTGATCACAATTATCATCACTCAGCTTTGCTAGTAAATCTTTAATCAATTTGCGTAGAGTATAGTTGCAGACACTAAATATGCAAATAAATACTTTAATTTTTCATCATCATCATTATTATTAACAGCCGATGGACGTCCACTGCTGGACATAGGCCTCTTGTATGGACTTCCAAACAAAACGGTCTCGAGCCGCTAGCTTCCAGCGGCTCCCTGCAAACCGCTTGATGTCCTCGGTCCACCTAGAGGGGGGTCGACCAACATTGCACTTTCCGGTGCAGGGTCGCCACTCCAGCACCTTGGGACCTGTCTATCAGCTTTTCGAACTATGTTGCCTGCCCATTGCTTCTTCAGCTTCGCGACTCGGTGAGCTATATCATTTGGTTCTTCTTCGGATCTCCTCATTTGTGATTCGATCACGCAGAGAAACCCTTTACTTATTTTTAGGGTTAATAAAATGCAAGCATTTTCCTAAACCTAAGGTTGCCATTTTTATCCTACTTCTGTACTGTACCTATTTTTTCTTTTTAATTACTTATTTGTTTTTTATCTTATGTTGTTGTGTACAAATAAAGTGTAAATAAATAAATAGCTCGCTTTATCGCCCGCTATGTGATTCCTTCTTATGAAATAGCTGCCTCTTGCTGGCACAGACTATCTTAAATAATGTTAAGGAGTCGCTAACTATATCGATAAGACATCGTGACAACGCGCTCTCAATCCAACTAACGGACGCCCGCGACTTCGTCCGCTTGGAATTAAGTTTTTCACAAATCCCTCGGGGACCACGGATTTTTCCGGGATAAAATGCCTAACGTATGTGTTAATCAGGCTATAATATATTTCTATACCAAATTTCAGCTAATTCGGTTTAGTAGTCGAGGCGTGAAAAAGTAACAGACATACATATCATCAAAATCATCAGTTTTCGCAAATCTCGGAAAACCATGATTTTTTCGGGATAAAACCCACGTCTTAATCCACAGTAAAATCTATTTCCATTCCAAATTTCAGCCAAATCGCGTCAGTAGTAGCGGCGTTAAAGAGAAACAAACATCCAAACATCCATACAAACTTTCGTGTTTATAATATTAGTAGGATACAAAACAGACTTAAATATCGAATTGTTCACATTTACGATCGCATCGTCACAGATGTCAATCACGCGTCAAAAGGAACTCTGTAAGTTTACGGCGTCTCATATAATTCGTTTAAAAGTTTCATTCATTTGTAACGCCGGTACGGCTGCGTTGCGACGACACGGGTGTTAAGTCTCTATTAAGGGGGGCGATAAAATAGTACAATGTTTTCTTTGAATGCTCATATGTCGTCAAATCACCTATGTTTTATGTTCTTCGCCTTGGGTTTCATAGTTGTTCAATTAATACTCGTCGGTGAATGGGTTTGATTCACCACGGTTGCGTTGTGAATGTTTGTCATATAGATTTGTTATGAGCTACCGCGATGAGTCCATACTGGCCGATTCCCTCCGGTTTACCTTGTAGAAATCCGTACATTCATTTTCATTATTGTAATGAATCTCTGCCTCCGATTCTGGAGGGTGTGGGTTCAAATCCGGTCCGGGGCATGCACCTCCAACTTTTCAGTTATGTGCATTTAAAAAAATTAAATATCACGTGTCTCAAACGGTGAAGGAAAACATCGTGAGAAAACCTGCATACCAGAGAATTTTCTTAATTCTCTGCGTGTGTGAAGTTTGCCAGTTCGCATTGGGCCAGCGTGGTGGACTGTTGTCCTAACCCCTCTCATTCTAAGAGGAGACTCGAGCTCAGCAGTGAGCCGAATATGGATTAATAACGACGATTATAATGAATATGGATGTATGAGAAACCGGAGTTAGTATCGAGTGGTATGAGTTTCCTTTTCTTTGAGACGGCTTACCTTCGTCAAAATTCCATCCTTCGCCACTGCGAGCGAATTATGTTTAGTGGACTACATCACTGATTAAGTGGAAATATAGCTTCGGACCATGAGTTCCCCGTTTCTGCGATTTCGTCCGCGTGAAAATCGATGTAAACTTTCAACCCCTATTTCATCCCCAGTTATTTTAGCGTGTATTATAATAATAAATAGTCCACTAATCATTTCGTAAAGATATAACTCAAAACATGAACGATTTATATTAAAAAGACTCTAACCCTTTAGGGGTAGAATTGTGAAAATCTCGTATCACATTATTTTTAATGATTTTCTGGTAGTACACATATCAATTATTACAAATAAAACTTGAAAAATTAAAGGACTTTCAATATAAACTTTCTACCCTTATTTCATCCCCTTCTGATTTTATTTTCGCGCTTCTTCGTATTACGATCTCAATTTGTGCAAGTTTTTATTTCATTTCATTCTATAGTGTCAGCTTTATGCCTGGTCAACAAAAAGAAAGACTGACAGGCAAAAAATTAAAAAAATATTATTTTAGCTCCAGCTTATACAATACAATATTTTAGCGTGGTAACGAAGAGAGTGGAAACAAAGTAAAAAATTCTGAGTCAGTGTTTTTTCAAAAAACAACCGTCTTAAAATGTACTAAACCAGTCATTGAGGAATATGAATTTAGTTAATGGAAACCTCATCAAAAATCGAATCAGTAGTTTTTGAGAAAATCGTGGACAGAGAAACAAACATCATACAAGTTGAAAAACGAACTCCTTTTTTTGAACTCGTTCAAAAATAATTACAGTAATAATAGTTATTACTAATATAGTTATTGTACTGCTGTAACGTACGTTTAGATTTAGAGCGTAGTAGTTTATTAAAACGCAGAGATTTTACAATTTAAATTCAAGTACGATTATAAAGTCCCCAAGTGTCCACTATTGACCTTGCTTAACTAACCGTGAACCAGGTCTCACATTGGCACTTGAAACTTTTGAAGTTGTTTGAGACCCGGCGGCTATTACATCCATCATCTCTTTCATTCTTTCTCCCGTTTATCCATTCACTCGCAAGTAATTAAGTTACAACATACATTGCTCGAACGCAGTGTAACAAACTTACAGTGGCGAAAAGACGTCAAGGCCAACACAAAGTGAAGTCTTGAAGTGGTCTGTGAAGAACTTGAAGGCCTTTTCGATTTTATAACTTGTATACCCTTTTTAAATAACAATTTAATATTGGGATAGATTAAATTATTCTCGAAGAAATAAATAAATAATAACAAACCGTAATTAGAACTTTCTCCTTTTAAACAACAATACAATACAATGTTAATAAAACCTTACAGCTTAGCTGATTAAAATTATGCATTAATACATGCTTAGTGCAAATATTAAAAAATGCATGTTAACTCTATTAAGTGAATAGTTGAGTACGTTCTTTTGTAAAAATAAATATCTTTAAACGGGAACGCAACAATGGAGAGTTAACCGGCTAACTGTATATTTTGTTAAACTGTGGCTTTATATGATTTACGATGAGGGGACAATATTTTCTCTGGAACTATATTTCACGTGTGTCCGGTCGTAAATGCCTGGCTTGTAATAAACTCGAAAAATTGTGTTTCTAACACTTGGGTGGTAAAAGTTAATTTGTCGTAAAAAATAGTTTTCGATTTCGTATGCATGGTTTGGTTTCTTTGTCACGCGTTTTGTTAGACTATTATAATATTGTTTTATGTGTGTGATATTTTTTTACTGTAATGCCGAAAGAGGGTAATGTTTTTTAAGCTGTCTCATCTTTTTGGCATTCTGTACTTACCTAGAGCACATCATTCGATATTTTTCAATATATTCGTGTCATCGATAATTTTCTATAAAACAACTTTATACTTTCTTGCCGCCTTTTCACAATATGATTTACCGTCCGAACTGGTAAAGACTTTGGTAAACAGTCCAACGGACTGACTTTTTGACGGGCTCTGTAGTACAGTGGTATGCGTGGTGGATTTATAAAAGGAGGTCCTGGGTTCGATCCCCGGCTGGGCAGATTGAGATTTTCTAAATTGGTCCAGTGGCGCAGTGGTATGCGTGGTGGATTTACAAAACGGAGGTCCTGGGTTCGATCCCTGGCTGGGCAGATTGAGATTTTCTAAATTGGTCCAGGTCTGACTGTTGGGAAGCTTCGGCCGTGGCTAGTTACCACCACCCTACCGGCAAAGACGTACTGCCAAGCGATTTAGCGTTCCGGTACGATGCCGTGTAGAAACCGAAAGTTGTTTGGATTTGCATCTTCCTCTTAACTAGTTAGCTCGCTCCCATCTTAGACTGCATCATCACTAACCATCAGGTGAGATTGTGACTTGTAAAGAAAAAAAACCTGTAGTTCCAAAATTGCTTGCAAAAAAAACAAACTTACCTACTTGAAATGAGCGAATTTTCCCGGATTTCTAAACATATTTAATAGTATTAAATCTTTGGCCATTAATGATTCCGCAGCTGCTGGTCTTAAAGGTGGCAAAAGACCGCTGTATTTGGTTCCTACAAAATACCAGCTGTGAACGCAATCGACTAATGAAGAAGACGTCAAAAACACCAGTTTGACAGTAAAAAACATAATCCGCTGCGCCTTGACAGGATACCAGCTACCAGTTGCAATATTTTTTGCAATAAAGTTAACAAATAATTAAAAATAATTTTAAGTGACATATAAAGCATCTGTGCTGGCTCAAACACGTTTGTCATATATCGTCTGCGACAATTCCTTTATGATTTATTATATCCTCGGCTCTTCAAAGAGCGAGTGGACCATGGAGGGTGTCTTTTGAGAGCGCTCGTTAAAACGAACAGCCGTACAGTTTACGATATGACACCTTGTCGCGCTACATGCGATACTAATATCGTGTTTATTATGTCCTCTCACTTCAGTATTCAAGAGAACTATTATTGTATTTATGACCGCCTAGTAAGACTTGCTCTTAGTCGCTAACTGTGGCTTATTGAAAGGCTCAAGTCACTCAGCGGGCGATATAGCGAGCTAAATGCTTGATGTATCAGTAACGAGAAGATCCGCAGAACCAAAATCACCGACATTGCTCAACGAGTCTCGAAGCTGCTAGGCTAATCTGTAACGATATCTTTATAACTCGCTAGTGCGAGTTTCGAATTCACCTCTATCTCTCTTTGTTTAACACAATACTATAGAATGAGAAAGACAGCGGTGAATTCGAAACTCGCACTTGCGATTATACAAAACATCGTTAGAGAATAGCTGTGCTGAAGTGGCAATGGACGGGGCATAGTTCTAAGAGCCGATGGTCGCACTAGAGAGCGCAGTATTGGTCGACCCCCCACCAGGTGATCGGACGACATCAAGCGAGTTGCAGGGATTCGCTGGATGCAGGTGGCTCAGTATGGTGATGTTTGAAAGTCCCTACAAAAGGCCTATGTCCTGCAGTGGATGTCCATCGGCTGGTACGATAATGATGATGATGAACCGCCTAGTTGGTCCAACGGTTAGCTGACTGGTATGTAGCCGGATCCTCGGAATCGGAAGGAAAAGAATTCAGTTGTGTGCATTTTAAGAAATTAAATATCACGTGTCACAAACGGTGAAGGAAAACATCGTGAGGAAACCTACATACCAGAGAATTTTCTTCATTCTCTGCATCTCTGAAGTCTGCCAATCCGCATTGGGCCAGCGTGGTGGACTATCGGTCTAACCCCTCTTCATCCAAGTTAGCCCACTTTCATCTCAGATCGAATACTAATAATACATCCTCACTTACCATCAGGTAATACTGAACTTTTCTTTCTTCCAAGAAATATTCAGTAAAAAACTTCCTTTTTTTTAGAAATTAGAGGCATAAAAAAGCATGTTAAAAATGAAAGTTTTTATGCGCTGTTCAATACAAAGCTCTTGTCAACTCCGTTAATAGTTACTAATAGATGCTCGTTTCCTGCATAGTTCCCGTTCTCGTGAAAATACGAGAATAAAATATAACCTGTGACACTCGCAAATAATGTGGCTTTCTAGTGGAAAAAGAATATTCAAAATCAGTCTAGAGATTGCCCCCTACAACACCACAAACTCTTTATAATTATAATCTAAATATATAAAAGAAAGTCGTGTTATAATCTAAATATATATTAAAGAAAGTGTAGTGACCTATTTATAACTCAAGAACGGATGAACCGATTTGGCTGAAAATTGGTGGAATAGGAGACAGACATATATAGAGATACTTAGGGTAATGGTAGGTAGGTTTCACGCGGGCGAAGTCGCAGGCGTCCACTAGTATTAGAGTAAATTAAATCATTAAAGTGGAAAAAAACAGAAGATATCTTAACAACTATCAACAAATCGTAATAGGATCTTATTATAGAAATAAACTATTGATATTGAGGTATTAATTATAAAATATATTATACCTATACATTTTGATGTCTTTATAATCAAATGCTAAGATATTTCTTCATTTATAATGATTATTTGATATTATTACAATATAATAACCATTATTTAAACCGATTTCACAATAGCGTGACAACCTTGGCATGACAATCACGCCAATAAATAATAAAATTATTACTATTGGCACCGCCCCATTTTTTCTACATTCTGATTGATTACTTGACTGGTTTGCGCAATAAAATAAATAAATAAAATATATTAAGTATGTTGTAATTAAATATTACAAACGGAAACCGGAGATTTTGGATTATTATGAGACATGCAATATGCATCGGAACCAAACAATCCAGTAAAAGAGAGCAGCAGAAATCTATAGATTGACTTTTTTTTAATATTCTTTACAAGTTAGCCCTTGACTACAATCTCACCTGATGGTAAGTGATGATACAGTCTAAGATGGAAGCGGGCTAACTTGTTAGGAGGAGGATGAAAATCCACACCCCTTTCGGTTTCTACACGGCATCGTACCGGAACTCTAAATCGCTTGGCGGTACGTCTTTGCCGGTAGGGTGGTAACTAGCCACGGCCGAAGCCTCCCACCAGCCAGACCTGGACAAATTAAGAAAATCTCAACCTGCCCAGCCGGAGAACGAACCCAGGACCTCCTTGTAACTCCAAGTATTAAATACTACACCGCCCACAACATACCTACAGTATGTAGTAGTATACAGACCTGGACAATTAAGAAAATCTCAATCTGCCCCCAGTCGGGGATCGAACCCAGGACCTCCGTCTTGTAAACTCACCGCGCATACCACTGCGCCACGGTGGCCGTCAAGACTCTTGGGGGGTTCTTCGAGAATTTTTCCGCGAATTCAGAAAATACATTTTTTTTAATTAACGTATTTTTATTTTTGCAATGGCCTTAACATGTTTTTCTCACGTACTCAAGAGTCATCTTCACAATACTCAATTGCGAATTCCCGACAATCACATGCGTAAACGCGTAAAAAACTACATCTTCAAAAGGGCAACCGAAACCAACGCAACGCGCACGGGCAAATTAATACGAAAGTTGTAATAAAACAATAAAAAGTGGCCGTTTAATGAGCAACGCACATTTAGGGATGCACCACGCTATGAGTAGGTACATCACTAATGCTCATCAGGGCTCCATAAATAAATCTTTCACGTAAGTTCTGCCTTATCAGACTTACAAAAAGAGATCAATATTTTTTTTACTAGCACGTGACGTGAACGCGTGCAGTTCTTGGAATTTATTTATTTAGTTATCTTACTTATTACTATTAACTACATAATTATGTATTATGACGTCACAAAAAATTAAAGGCAAGACAACCACAATCATTGCTAATTTACAGCATTCTTTAGATATAAAATTATCGTTCATTTTATAATTATCGTATGTCAGTCAGCCATTGACGATCAAGTAATCCCACACACACGATCAGTTTTATCGGACGTCAAGTCGGCTAGAATTAAGGAATCTGAATCTACTTCAAGTTTAGGTAGGTAGTAAACTTAGCTTAATCTACCCGATTATTCCGAGGCACGAGGGTGTAACAACACTTATTTCTTAACTCCGGGCTACTACTAATATTTTTTTGGAAGAAAGAAAAGCACGTTTGCAGACTGACCCAGGATACGAACCCAGAACCTCGTGACTTAAAGTTATACTAATAAATAAAAAAACTGGAATCCTGATGACATTCGTTAACAAGTTTCGTTAATACATCAAAACTTATTTGCGCTATTTCATAAAAACACACTATACAACTTTAGATGGTGGGAGGCTTCGTCCGTGGCTAGTTACCACCCTAACAGTAAGCATTACGTTTCTAATAAGAACAGCGAAGATGTCGAATTCCCTTCCGACTTCTTTGTTTCCTAACATGATGATTTGTGCACCTTCAAGACAAGAGTGAATAAGCATTTTCTAGGCAAGCGCGCTCCAACCTAAACCTCGTCATTGCTTTCTACCAGGCATGATTGTAGTCAAGCGCAAGTCTATTAAGAATAAAAAGACATACCGCGACGCGAATTACGCGCCGTCCGTTTCGTGTAAAAACCGAAAGGGGTGTGAAATTTCCTCCCCGTAACAAGTTAGCTCGCACAGGTGAGATTTGTTAAGGGCTAATTTGTAAAAGAAATAGTGTGTTAATATTGCATTCCCTAGTGTGAAAAAACATTCTCAAGATAGTCATTTTGGCACTTGAAATCCCCGACTTCGGTCCAAAAAAGCAAACTGGCTCTTAATGTCCTTTTGTTGCAAGCATGAAAGCGCGAATATGTCCCGAGTGCGATTTGTACCGGCTCGTAGCTGTGATTGTTTTGGAAATACACGCGTCGGTGCAGTCGTGCGCACGTGACGTTACGGTAAACAACTTGGACATAAAGGAAAGGTTTGTCAAGTAACACTGTACCCGTTTAGTGCCCACTTGAGTTGAGCCCCGAACTTATTCTTGAGTATGCAAAACTATAATGAGAGTTATAAGGATCTGTCAATGAATGTCAAGTTTTGACGACGAGTGGCCCGTGTGAACGGGGTGGGGATACGGGCCTCGAGACAATGCCTACTTGCCTGGGCGTGTCGCGGGGGACCTTGCTCCACCGGTTTTTCTTCTAGGAGCTGAGGCTTTTCAGCCTAGGAGTTTGGGTTTGGGTCAAATCCGGAGGCCCTGCGCAGACTGCGATTCCTCGCTAACGTGCGTCTGGGCGACGTCGGGTTCGAAGGAGGCCCCCGCGCGGTCTGCGATATCGTCGCTATCCTGCGCAGGGGCGGTTCAAATTTTGAAGAGCCTGATCGAATTACGGAAGTAGACTCCACTACTCGAAAGAAGTCCCGCGGCTAAAACGTGAACTAAAATTGACAGCGCCTTACACAAATGACAATAAAACCGCCATTACCAAATAAAAATGAGCGCCGTTACATTAGAGCTGCGTCTACGGGACTTGTAGTATGGCGCGGAGTATATAACCTTATAGATTTATCAATATCAAATTCTTAAGAGCCTCTTCGAAATACGGAAGTAAGAGTTATATACACACTATTTGTATACCACAAAACAAGGAAACTAACAAATAATTAAGAAATAACATAACATTTAAATGTTGAAAGAAATTATTAATTACACTCTCGATCAAGTCATCAATATTCTTTTTCAGTGCGCTTTCATTTGAGTATATTTGCAGACATTCGAACCATGAAACTCCTCCCACGAAATTGTGTGGAGAAACTGCCGTAAGACTACGTTGAGATCACTGGTTTGTGAACGTGATAATATTTTAAACTTACGAATTCCGATCGGATAAGGATTTTCAAGTCGTTACATAAGATTTCAATTAATTCAATGTGCCGCTTTACATTTGGCTTTAATCAGTAAGACCACATACGATGCTATTTTTCGCTTTTTACTAAAGTACATTTATGTATGTTTTAAGTTAAGATTGAATTTTTTAAAAGTTAACATAATTTAAGTAAAGATAAATAGCATATTTTAATTTAAAAAGTTTTTGTGTTGCACTTTAAGGATTTCACTTTTTTAAGGAATGTCAAATAGAAAATTTTCCTCAGATTCTAGTCAATTAACTAAATAATCTAAGGAACTAAAGACAAAAACGTCTTCTCTCAAACACGGCTATGGAATGAATGACCATTGCGTGTCGTGTCGTACGCATTAACATGACACGAGTTGGTATCATGACGTAACCACAACCGGTATAATGACATTCATACTCTTACATATTACAACGAACTATAATAAAAGTCAAAAAATATTTGATTATAATATTGCTATATATCTTGGTTAAATACCTTTTTGATGAAATTCTCATCTCTCTAATGAAACTTTTTTTTTATAAACTCATACTGTTTGTAATTAATTATACCCAATAACATGAAATGTAACTATGTAACTGTTTGAATATAAAAAGGTAATTTGTATATTTTCTATATTTTCGATTTATGAAGTTACCGGCGATACACAGATATACAATCATAGTATGAGAGTTCATAAGTTATTCTTAACGACATTAAGTTGTAAAAAAGGTTATTTATTTAAATAAAAAGAGGTAGTTTTGGTTTATATTTTTTTTGTATTTCTACAAATACAAAAAAAATCTGCGTCTGCTTCCCTCCGGGGATAAAAGAGAAAGAATGAGAGATAAAAAAAAATCATTTTTCTTTTATTCAGAGCAGAGGACGTACATAAAAAAAACACGAACGCTATCTAAATAAATGTATCTGAGTACAAAGATGCATTTCCGCTTTTCCGAAAAAAAATGTATTATGTGTAGAGTTTTACATAGATAAATCTTAATTAAACCCTCTTATATTTTAGTAATCTCATTGTAATGGTTATATCACTTTATTTTCAAACGGCAAGGGATTTTCTGCATGTGACTTTGAGCCGGTCGTGCCAACGCAAATATAACTGAAGATATAATCCAATGTAAGTTCAATACAAACAAGCCACAGTACAGTCAATTGGAGAAGTGTGTCAACAGTATAATAAAATTTACAAAAAATGTACATTTTTTGCTATTTTTTTTAATATGTCCTAGATATTATAACTTATTATGTACAAATTGTATATATTAATTAGTATTTAAGATAAAAAGTGCTTAGATGTAGGAAACTTAATGTGAACTTATTAAATTCCTAGTAACGGTCAATGTTGTTGTTGCGTTGTTATTCAAACTTTCAAATTAATTTTAGATACTTAATATTAACTAAGTTGCAGATGAATATGTTTTATCGCTTTAATTTCGTAGTAAACGAATTGTAAGGACGTATAAAAAGTGTTTATGTTCATCAATTTGAATGAACAACATTGTGATTATGTTCTTTATTCTGCTATTTGGAAAATATTCTTCAATTATTAAATCACTGTTGCACGGTATTTTGTTGCAAGTTTTGAAAAAAAAATTATTTTGAAAACAGTTATTTTGAAATAATCTAATGTAACAAACGCTTTATGTTTCTATAATATTGATACAATACAAATAAAATTGATATAAATACTGACCTTTGCGGTATCTGCACTCACACAATAGTAATCTACTTGCTTATTATTGCTAATTGCTGTATATATTTTTACAGATTTGAAACGTCACCACAAAATCAATTCCATAATTTCATTTATGCTTTACATTTGGTATTCAAATATTTTTTTTTTTATAGTTTACCATTCCTCACATGAACAATTATTATAAAAGTCAATGTATACGCAATGTTAGATATTATTTTTACTATTTTGCAGGTGAATGTACATTTGAGTCATTGATAGGATTACATAAACCAGTGGACTCGTCATTTATTTGTTTTAATTCTAATTAGTATCTAGTCCGATTAAATATCCTCTTTAGTCTGCGGGGTTTCGCCACAACACGCAGTTTCATTACATTATTACATTGCAAAGCTTTTAATCTTTGTATAGGCTTACAAGCTTCCAACTAAATAGATAATTTCCTAGAGCTTCTAAAATGCGGCTTCATATTCGATTTCAAAATATCTATAAACTTATTAAATTAGGATAACTACTCATACAAATGATTTAATTATTTATTTTTAATTGCTTACCTAAAAATATCAAGAATATTAACTAACCTATTTAGAATAAATCTAATTCAAACAATAACTTTCTAGCGTAACTAGCACATGTCATATGTTGAACGTCTATTATAAATTTAAAAAAATATTTTAATAGTTACCCAATATTAAAAGTAAAAAATAACTTAATATAACTACCACTAATAACTACGTTATTTATTTTTACAACAACTATGACGGAGTAATGTTACTCTTATTCTCTTTTAATTATCAGAAAAAATTTAATAATTTTAAAATAAATTGAATTTAAAAAATAAACACGAACCTAGATTTTAAAATACCACAAAAAAGCTCTTTCTTACTATACTCAAGTGTGAAAGTCAATAAACGAAAAGCAAAAGCAAAAAGCGTAGATTTTAAAAGTGATATTCTTCGACGCTAAATACCATGTTCTCTTAATTGACGACTGAATTACTTCATAATGTACCTACATAAGCCTACAGTGCGTATGTGGTATTAATTGCAAATCTATTTTGTGTTATAACACGCTAGGCGGCGGTAATATTGGATTTGCGTGACAGCGGCTGCACGGAAGTCTGTGTAAACTTTGAGGAAAGTCTACATCGTTAATATGATCGCCGGTGAAAGAATAGGTTCAACTCAAGTTGACGAGCACGATTATGATGACCAATATGAATCCTAGCAATAGGTATACGTTGCAGGGTAATGTGAATGTTTTAATGAAATGGTTTTCATATAACCTCAAGCCCCCATTAGCATGTTCAGCTAAATATTATATCATGTTCAGCTTCCTATTAAATTGTCACATGCTCTTGTATATTGCTGATTAGTTGATATTTTAGCTCGCGAAATTAGTGCTCCTTTTACTCAAACTTTATTTTCCTTACTTTATTTTACTCAGAATAGCTGCTCCCTTAAAAAAATACCAGCACGCTTATCATTTCTTACTTTATCTCACCAACAAATCATTAACATTTTCAGTAAACTAACATCTCAAATAATTCTTTCTTAGAGCTTGTTCTACACGACATCAAATTTTCAAAACGACTATGTCTAATCATATTGGTAAATAATCAATTTACCATTACAAGTATATAAGTATAGCCGATTTATAACTCCTCCAAGTCTTTATCAAGCCTTGCAGGGAACGTTCATGACAAAAAGTTATAATTATCTCCATATGTATTTTAATATTTTTTTAGTCTCTATTTATTCCTGCATATATCTGTCGTGAGACATTCAGCGGGATTTTAAGTATTTATATTAAGGCTTGTTAGGTGCAAAATCCAGTGATTTGCCCAAATATAATAATATAGTGTATATTTCATGACATCTTGTGGTGCTCTTGAGCCTTTTGAAAGTTGTACCAGGTTTTTTTATAATTAGGTTGCTTGCAAGTTGATTTGGATGTTTACCAAAACGCTTCTTGTATTTTAATATTTAACAAAAAATATATATTTTTTAAAATATAGGGACCATAAAAATAAGATATAAAAATATTTTTAGTACATTTTGCATTATAAAATATTGGCAAATATTATTTTATAAACTTCTTTTACATAAAATCCTATCTTTGTTAAGATTATTTGTACAAATTAATATTTTTTTACTCATAAATAAACTGTAGCGCTTTTATGTTCGAGCGTACACACTGTCATCGATAGCGCGTCGGTTAGGTTACACGTGGAAAAGAGTCTAGTTCCTAATCCTCTCTGAAACCCATAAAGCCCTTGTACAATTTAAAGTGCGAATTGTCGACAATGAAACTATTATTAACTCCTATCAACACAAACAACACGAGTTTTCAATGAAATACGAGTAAAATCTCGTGAAAATTTTACCCTTCAATCAGATTAATACGTATAAATAGCATAATTGTATCTCTTTAAACAATATTTCTATTATGATTTTGTAGGGACGTAACATATCCAATAATGGAAAATCTTTGGGATTACCTATACTGGCGAATATCTTCTGTATATGTCGAAGGCTTCTTTTCAGACCAAATAACGTTCCTTAAAATAGAAAATAAAATTGGGAGGGATATTGATGTAAGCGTTACTGAGAAAAAAAGCTATAAAGGTGGATATACGTAAGTTGGAAATATCATTAACAACTCTCAATCGGCTCACTGTTGAGCACGAGTCTCCTCTCAGAAATGAAAGGGGTTGGGCCAATAGTCCAACACGCTTGCCCAATGCGGACTTTACATACGAAGATAATTAAGAAGATTCTCAGGTATGCAGGTTACCTCACGATGTTTTTTCTTCACCGTTTGAGACACGTGATATTTAATTTCTTAAAATGCACATGACTGAAAAGTTGGAGGTGCATGCCCCGGACCGGATTCGAATCGAAGGCAGAGGTCATATCCACTGAGTTATCAAGTCTCATTTTCATTATACATTGAAAATAGAGACAAATATCTTAGCATTCCATGGATTCACCGTGCGGGTGCCGGGTCCATCGCGTGGTAGAGAGAAAAACACCAAGCAAAGTCCAGGACTTGTGACTACTGGATGTAGGGTTAAGGAATTCCTTGTTGATCGATCAACACTCCCCTTCTCTGCTCGTGTTGTTCTACCTACCTATCCAAATTTGGTAAGATCCTATTAGAGCAGCTTTGGATACTCGTTCTAATATAGAACTAGCTGCACTTCTAGAGAGGCCAAGGTGTTTAAGCAAATTAAAGAGAGATTTTGCTGATAATCCTCTCGCACCTACTTCTACGGCGTACAGACTAACTACATAGCCATTTTTAGTTAGTTCATTTGTTAGGTCATAATATTTATTAATAATATTAGAATAATATAATAATATTATTTGTACTAACAATATTATTTGTACGTAAATTACTGTCTGAAGTAATGGCCGATATACATTCCGCAGTCAATAAAGTTTATACGGCGAAGTATCGGTATAATTCTATCGCAGGAACCATTTACAGGGCATAAAGTACACGCTTTATTGGTTATAACGAAAATAGAGTTCTTTGTTTGATAATAATGATTCGATGCGATCTATGTAGGAAGTTAGTTGCCAAAGGATTATACACGAGTCTATTACAACCGATTGAACAGTTTTAGGCCAGTTTGTATAGTTTAATTATTTGTTATGTTTTTTTATTACGCTGTTTTTCTGGAGTTTTCTTTATAAGTTAGCCCTTGACT
The DNA here is from genome assembly GCF_947172395.1 of Bicyclus anynana. Taxonomy (NCBI): domain Eukaryota; kingdom Metazoa; phylum Arthropoda; class Insecta; order Lepidoptera; family Nymphalidae; genus Bicyclus; species Bicyclus anynana. The sequence continues at coordinate 7,541,759 of NC_069103.1, read as the reverse complement.
GCAATCTCACCTGATTGTACTCGTAACTGATGATGCAATCTAAGATGGAAGCGGACGAACGTATTTGTGGGGCTTATTTTTCATTACTTCTTTTTTACATATTATATAGGTTGAGCGCTTTTATATATTTTCTACCTGATGTTATAAATAGTTGTCAGTCACTTTGAGTTTCCTCGCAACCCTTCAGTGGACCCACCTCTTAAAACTTCTACCTCCTAAAGCTGCTATATCCAAAACTCCTTAATCGCCTATTACTATTTTTTTTTTATTCTTTACTAGTTAGCCCTTGACTACAATCTCACCTGATGGTAAGGGAAGATGCAATCTAAGATGGAAGCGGGCTAACTTAGGACTAGGATGAAAATCCACACCCCTTTTGGTTTCTACATGACATCGTACCGGAACGCTAAATCGCTTGGCGGTACGTCTTTGTCGGTAGGGTTGTAACTAGCTACGGCCGAAGCCTCCCACCAGCTATTGCAACCCTTCAGTGTGGACCCACCTCTCAAAACTTCTACCTAAAGCTGCCATATCCAAAACTCCTTAATCGCCTATTACACTTACATATAGTAGCAAACGCTGACAAACTCTCAGCTTTAATACCGAAGATTTACAGGCTATTACAGGTTCTTTGTCCAAAATCATTAAATGGATTTCAAAATATCAGGTATCTCAGTTCTAGTAACAACATAGAGAATTTATATAATTCCCCGGATTTCCCAATACTTACAAATTTTATTTTTTTGAATAATTTCATGTGTAAAACTTTAAAACTCACTATCTATAAGTAAGATGTGTCTTTTATGAAATTACCATATTGTCTCTGTTGTTTACTTTACGGCTGTTGGGGTTTTCCTAATTTACATTTTTTTATATACTTCTCATTAAAAAAAAAATCGAACCAATCCGCCTTAACAGTCCTTGCGGACTGTTTCTGTCTTTTTATAACAGAAGTATATTTTGTATCCTTTACCAATAACTCTTTAAAAGCGAATACATATTTCATTAGTGAACTTTACGATGATTTCGCGAACTCTAACACCATACTCGTAAAGGCATAGGTGCGTTGAGTTATAACAGGCGATTTTCGTCGAAACATCCGCTGAGGTAGTCGGCAGTAATAAAACTAAGTGGATGCAGCGTTTATGACCTAATTTTATGCGACTTCGCATAACTTGGGAATATCCGACGTTTGCATGATTAAACTGGGTGCGCGGAACGTCAATATAACCCTTATTAAAATAAATTTCAGCTGAGTTCTAATGCTGTTTTATGTAAGCTTAATTTATGCTGCGCTTATATTGTAATATTTTCTGTTTGTTTATTTGTCTCTACATTTGTTTTTATTTGATTATGACGAAGTTAAAGATAGTAGGGTTATGATTTTCATAAGTATGAGTAGGGATGTCTTAATTTTATCTGTTTCTTAATAAAATCTCAAGGGTTAAGTTAGTTTCATTAGTTAAAATTAAAGCGACTTTATCCGCAACTAAGTCCAAGTGATACGTGATAATCCAGTGGATATGACTTCTGCCTTCGTTGCGGAGGGCGTAGGTTGAAATTCGGTCAGGAGCATGCACCTCTAACTGTTTATTTATTTGCTAAAGAAATTAAACATCACGTGTCTCAAACGGTGAAGAAAAATCATCGTGAGGAAACCTATATACCAGAGAATATTTTTAATTCTCTGTGTGTGTTAAGTCTGCCAATTCGCATTGGGCCAGCGTGGTGCACTATTGGCCTAACCCCTAACCTCCATTCTGAGAGGAGACTCGTGCTCAATAGTGAGCCGAATATGGGTTGTAAATGATGATGAAGTCTAAGTCCCACAACAAACCTAGTCAATGTATCTATTTTTTGTTATCATAACGGTCCATACTGCTCGGGTTACTTGGTAAATGATATCCTAACGTTGCACGTTCATAATTGGCAACAGAGGCGTAGCTACCACCGTATCAGCCGTATCAATGATACGGGGCCCCCGAAATACAGGGGCCCCTTACGTGTGAAATTAGTATAATGTACCTAATCTACAATCTCACTTAATCTGATGTTTCCCGAAAAAAAAAACTATATAAAAAATTTACTTTCATAGTTTAGTGTTCCACAATGGAACCAAAAAAAAAAGAGTAAAATCTTGTGTAGTATGTTACATCAAACATTTTCTAAATTTATAATGTGGTAAAAGAGTTTAGGGTAAAATCACTAAATAATTTTTCGGGATCGCCGCTCTTCTTTCAATGGCTATCAATGGCCCCCTAAATAATTTTGATACAGGGCCCCTTCAAACCACGCTACGCCACTGATTGGCAAAATATAAAAACTAATCCCACCGACTTCTACTTCAAAACTACCCAGCGTTAGTCTAAAGTGCTTTATTCCGGCTTTACGAGCCGTCGTACTTTGATTGGCACTTTCTGGAATAAGTCCCTTTTACGATCGGCTCACAGACTCGAATCCAGCGGGCCGTAAAACCTGACCAGACGTTTTAATACTAGATTTAACCGATAATTAAGTGGTTGGGATATGCTAATTTGTTGCTTAGTTCTTTGTTTTATTGCGTTTCTTGCCCACGAGACGCCACGACAATGGTACGGTGCGGTTTTTCAATGTAATATTAGCCGTGTTTTTTGACATTCGATGCCTACATAGTCAAAAATTACGTCATTATTATTGACAATGCGGAGGAAGACGAAGTATGTTTGACGTCTAGACCATCGATTCCCAAAGTGGTCCAGGTGGACCCCTAGGAGTCTACGGAAGACGCGGCGGGGGTTCCACTTGGACTACTTTTGGAATCATTATTATGAACAATATGTTTTACGTCTAGACCATCGATTCCCAAAGAAGTCCAGGTCCAGGACTCGGCGGGGGTCTACGTTGACGTGACATAAAAATGGGGGTTCACAATTTTACTTATTGTCATCCACTTGCACAATCGATTAATTAACCAATAAAGTAATCAATCCTCACTATTTTTTTTTAAATACTGCTATTTCGTGATGTTGATACAGCTGCAACGAAAATTTTTATAGAATTTAGCAGGGGGTCCACCGGAATCAGTTAAATTTGAAAGTGGTCTATAAAAAGAAAGTTTGGCAACCTCTGGTCTAGACGTATATCTATACGGTGTACCTTTTTTGCAGTATTAACGTCGTGTGAATGATTCTATTAATATGTAATAATGTAAATCATGCCACCATGTGTTCAAAAAAACGCGCAGTAAGCCGTATTATGCAATAGGTATAGCAATAGGTATACGTTATGTTGAGCACGAGTCTCCACTCAGAATGAGAGGGGTTAGGGCGTTAGGCTAATATCTAATACTTTAAGTGTGAAGTATGCCAATCCGCATTGGGTCAGCTTGGAGAACTATTATGTCAGCCACTGACGATCAAGAAAACTCACATGCCTGCAGCTCTAACCGCTTGACTTCCGATAAAACTGATGTGTTGGTCGCGATGTGGATGATGTCAAGCATACTTAATAGTTCTCCACACTGATACAATGCGGATTGGCAAACTTCACACTTAAAGTATTAAAAAAAATCTTAGTTATACTAGGTTTTTCCATGATTTCACTGTTTGAGGAGCGTGATATTTCATTTTTTAAATGCACATACTCGTAACTGTAAGAGGTGCATGCCCCGGACCGGATTCAAATGTACGCCTTTCAAAATATCAAAGGTAGAAGTGATATCCGCTGGGCTATCACGGCTTAGTAGTAGTTCCGTTAAATATAACTATAAAATACTTCTTACAATATGCTTATTTGAAGTCTATATACTTGATAAGTAAGTAAGGCAAGATATCTACTGTGGCAAGAGCATCTCAAAGACAACGGCTATTATTATTAAACATTACATCTGTATGTGCAATTATTTGAGAAACATCGGCCAATATTGTCAGTTAAGAAAACTGTTGGAATACGGATAATATGTCTTGTTATGGAATCAAAGTAAAACGTTGTGGAACAATGACATAGAATGTTATTATTTCAGTATATCTTTGTTGGATATACGAGTAGGTACTTGTGAATGTATTACAACTCATAAAGATAAAAGACATTGAGTAAGGATAAATTCATATCTGTGAAGAAGGGAGTTTATATAATTATAGCCGACGCCTCACATCCGCGAAGTTTTTTTTTATTATTTATTTAGTACCAATATTAGTCACACACAAAAGTAAAAAGAAGAACAGTGGACAAGGAAAAACTTATATCTATGAGAAATCTCTGCCAGTGACCCCTGAATATATGAAGAAAAAAAAATTTGTAGTAGTAGTTAATGTTCCCGTTAGATTATGGGGATAGAATAAAGCCTCTAAGACACAATTGAAGCAACTTTCTAGTGGTAAAAGAATTTTGAAAATCGGCTCTACCGCCAGCTTTACCTTTTTATAATTTCTATATGTAATCTGCTTAGTACATATAATACGTCATCATCATCATCATCCATTTTTTTTTTGTTGTTGTCTTTAGTTTAGACTATCGGAGACGACCATAGAGATCACAACTGAAGGCTCTACGTGCTCTCTATATATTTTTATACCTGTGAAACTGCGAAATTCCGGTCTAAGTTTTGAAGCTCATGTTTCATAACAGAATTCGCCAACGACGAAGCAGTTTACTTTAGTAGCCTCATCATAAACAACCTGTAATGTTTGCGTACTCTCTGATGATCAGTTGATCACTCGGTTAATTACTTCTTTGGATTAAAGACTATATCTACTTTGTTACCCGCACTACTGTAGCACCCAAGTCAACTGCCCCCCTCTTGTCCGAGAGTTGTATTTATAGACGAATCTATTGACAGCCTAGGCTGTTGACATATACACTACACAACATGTAAGACGTTAAGCCTTAGTCCACCACGCTGGCCCTATATGGATTGGCAGACTTCACACATGTAAAGAGTTAAGAAAATTCTCAGGTATGCCAATTTCCCTCACAATGTGTTTCCTTCACCGTTTGAGACACGTGATGTATAATTTCATAAAATTTACATAACCACATTTACTGGACCACATTCAAACCGACGCCTTCCAAATCGAAGGCAGAGGTCATATCTAGGAGAGGCAGAGGTCATATCTAGAGGAGGCTATGACAGCTCAACACTGTGCTATCAGCTTGATTTGCCTAATCGCTATAAATAGAGGGGTTGAAGGTAGACGAGTCAATAGTTAGGGTTAAATAAATAATATTAATATGTTAGAGAATTTCATATATTAAATTACATAAATTAAATATATGTTAAATCGTATAGGATAACAGTAGAATGAAGACTAAACTGGACTAGTAGGTATTTTTTTAAACAATGACGTCATATATTAAAATAGCGCCATCAACTATTTAGCCTCAGGACTTCAAAAGTCATAAAAAAGTCATTAATATAGAATGATCTTTATATAAGCCTTCATTGTAAGTTCCATAAAATAGCACATAATAAAAATACTGAAATTAACATAGGAATCCTTGAGATGAGCTATAAAACGTGTAGTCATTACTATTTATGGTTTCTTCTGTGTTCAAAGACATTGAGTGCCAAAGTTTTTGACGCTTCGTACTTTACGAGTGTTGGTGATGTTGTTTGAAACTTGCAGACCCGACAGACGTTGGTCGGTTGGACCGTTGGCTTTCTGTTGAAACGTTGGTATACAAAAATTTAGGAACTTGTGACTTTTTACAATAAAAAATTGGGTTGTTTGATAAATAGCATTTTAACCGACTTCAAAAAAATAAGAAAGTTCGACTTGGTTGGTTTTTTTTAATGTTCATTACTTCATAACTTCATCATTTCTTAACCAATTTTCAAAATTTTATGTTTGTTTGAATGAGTCTACTTCCAGATTGGTTCCATTTCATTTTAATGAAAATCGGTATAGTAATTTGTGTTAAAATTAAAATAACGAAGAGACACGTACTGTGGCGCTTTCGTTCACTATGCTAGGACACACTCAAAACAGAAAAGTAAAATCGTTTTAACAAAAAAATTAAACCGACTTCAAAACCACAAAAATAAACTAAAAAGCGAAAAAATTATAATACAAAAAATACAACCGACTACAAAACCTAAAAACGTACCCACTAAACTAAAAAGCGAAAAATATCATCTTATATCAGTATGAAGGCAGTGCTAAGCCGGTGATGCATTAATTCAAGCCAATTCAATTAATTTAAACCAATATCATAAACCACCGCCTAGGACAAACCGTATCGATATTTGCCTTGTACCATGTACAAGGCAAAAAGCCGAAAAGGATTTTTGCCTTGTACATGGTACAAGGCAAATATCGATTTATGTTATCCTTAAATCTGTAAAACATCTGCAAATAATAAAACTCTCAGTTTGTTGGGTAGGTATAAATAAAGCTTCCAGAAGTGCTAATACGAGGACATTTATATAATGTGTGTTATAATTTATGATACATATTGTGCACATAATATTTATGTAAATTGTTTTATCTTGGCACGTCAACACATCTACGCATTGTGCTTTGTTATATGTATGAAATGCAAGGTTAGCCGCGCATAGTCCATAATTTTGACAATAAGTAGGTACTGATACTGTCATATTTATCTATTTTTTTTTTGGGTAATAAAAATTAATTTAAAAAAAATAATAAAAAATTATATTATCCTAACACTTGAAAGAATAAATGACGGTTAGAATAAAGTTTTTTGTTCAAGTTTTTACAGAGTTAGACACTTGTTAATCAACTAACAATTTCCGATGTTCCGCCTTGAAAATCTTATTATTCTCGGAGCCCTATTTATTATGCTTTATAAGATAGCGTTAAAACATTTAATTATATTATATTTATAATATATTATCGAGTTATTAATTTTAAAAGTTAAGATAAATTGAAAAAGTCGAACTTAAATTATTAAAAATCTTTTAGCCTTTTGCTTAAAACAAAAAGGTTAATATTTATCAAATTTAAAAATTATAAAAAAAAAACCACCCAAACATGTCCGTGAGGATTCCCCCTGTGGAGGGGGGAAGCTGTTTGGTTAGATTTGCATCTCTGGTCGAACGCTAATGCTTTCATTTACGCACCGCTCACGCGCCAGAAGCTCTTACAGTGGAATTCATAGACGTTGCAGGGGCACCCCCATAGGACCATTCACCCGCTGAGTCTCAAATTCTCAAACAAATAGTTATTAAATTTGACACTCGGCGGCTGAATTATCCCCTGGGGGCGCCCCCACAACGTCTATGAGTTCCACTGTTAATGAGATACCTTTTATAGAATATCAAGACAGCCATTTATAAATATGTATGTACAACAATGTTGAAGTTTTTTTTTAATAAATTAAACTAGTGTCATGAAAATTAATGCCAAGTTTATACTGACAGATGCTTTATTACCAGTGGACTAATGAGTGTGCACGAGCATATTGGGTTCCTTGTACTTTATATTGGACAGTTGTAACTTAGTAGGTCGCTCGGTCAGTCACAAATTCTATATAATCATCGACGCAAAAAATGGTTATTAAAACCGTCTATTTGTAGTATCATAGCCCATAAATTCAAAAAATCCAAAAAAATCAAAATTCATTTATTTCAAGTAGGCTCAATTTACAAGCACTTTTGACACGTCAGTTGACTATTTGACGTTGAAATTAATAGAGGGATCAACATTTTCCATTCTGATGTAGGTAAGTAGTTACATTACATCACAACAGTTAAGTCTGAAGTCAGCAATTTTCATTGACTTGGAATTTTTTTTTTTATTATTTTTAGAAACCGGTTTTGAAAGTAACAATAATTTTATTGATCAAGGGACAGCGAAATATGTCATTTACACCATTGTTATCAACGGATGGACGTCCACTGCAGACTCAGACTAAATACATAAGGACCTGCCTCAACGATCTAATGCGATTATAAAGACTGTCTCTATAGGATCGATGTTTCATAGTTTTAATCGTGTTCGTCGGTTATAGAGCTCCGTAAAAATACCTTTTTGTGTAGTTGAATCTTGTAAAAAACAGTCAACAACTTCTAGTTTAGTATAAGATATAACTAATCTAAGCTTGTTTTAATCAATATCTATATATCACTATAACGACTGATGGGGTTAACACCACCAACTACCCAACACAGACTGAGAATTTGAATTTCGTAGAAGAAGAAAAAAGCTCAGTATTTGACTGGACCAAAAGAAGTTAATAATAATCACTAACTATTTTATTGGGCAGATTACCTATTGTATATAAGAGACTAGAAAACCCGGTTGATTTATGTGCGTTTCTTCCCTACCCCAACCCTTCCCTACTGCGACCCTACCCCTACCTCACCCCTACCCTAACACTACCCTACCCCTACCCTAAAAACAAAACTCCGTAAACCATCGTCGTTTTCCAGGAATATTCTAAAAAAGAATTATCCAAATTGGTACAGTCGTTTTTGAGATTTACGCTAAGCAACACATTTCATACATTCATTTTTATATTACAGATGTGATTTTGTGGGTTGGTTTTGGTTTGTGGTTTGCTAAGTATAAAAAATCTAGATTAGGTTTTATTTTTCGTCAGTATATCCTTGCACCCTTGAGTATCATGAGAAGTTATTACCCCTATTGCAATTATTTATCATTTCATTATTACCCGCGTTAACAATAATTATCCCCTACAAGGGGGTGAATGTTGTACGGGAGGGTAATAAAACCATTATTTTGTTAGCCAGAGTCGTACGTAAAAACGCGTTAATACATAGCATATTTTACTAATTAGTTAAACAATGACATTGCAAATGGCTGTGGAGAATATAAGAAAATGTCCAACATAATTTATTGCGGCTTATAGACGAAGAGCCAGCGACAGCAAGATCTTCGTCACTTTATAACCACTGAAAGTTTGTTAGATCATACTATAAGTAAATACGGTAGCCAAATTCGGAGTTTGGATTGTACCGGAACGTTAAATCGCATGGCGGTACGTCTTTGTCGGTAGGGTGGTAACTAACCACGGCCGAAGTTTCCCACCAGCCAAAAGATTTCAAGAAAGATTTTGAAAAATGATTTTTCATTCGCAAGATACTTGGCTTCGTGACAACCCTAAAAACCCTAAAAACCCTTAAATAGTGTTTTTCGAAGGGTTGTCGTGAAGCTAAGTGACTGATGACTGGATATAATTTTTCATATTATGCCGAGGAAAATAAAAAAAATACACTTTTTGCCTAGACAGTTGAGGGTCTGGATGCAACCTTCTACGTCCCAAAGTAACCACGGTTCAAACTCCATAATTAGCTACCGTATTTTGATAAAGTAGAGCATAAGCCTTTCAGTTTTTACAAAATGACGAATGTCTGGCTGACGCTGGCTCTCCGTCTATTACGGTAAAGGAAATCGTTGTAGCAGTAATATGCGGCTTTTTTCTATGGACTTTTAAAAGGACGCAAGCAATTGGTCGGACATTTTCGTGCCACCACTTTTATTTACGCGAAGCCGACTACTGTGTTGTTTTTAAGGTGCCCTAAAAGGAAAATTATGTAACTCTTGAGTAGGATCAATTTCTTTTCTTCTGTCTGTTCTTTATATCTGTTCTCATGGCCTTTCATCAAACATGTCTAAGAACATGTCACCTTTAATTTAAAAAAACTAAATTTAAAACTCTTCATCCATTCGGGAGCTACGAGTATGGTGCCACACGCAAACTGACAAACACATCAAACTTATAACACCCTTATTTTGCTTAGCGGGTTAAAAAAGAAATATGTAGCCTGCTAAAATTTTTTTTTTTAATCACGAATGTCTGTCCGGATAACAGCCTCTCGTTGTCAAAAATGAAAGATTTAAAACAAAAAGAAGTTTATAAAACTGTAACCCGACTTTGGTTAAACTAAAAAGTTACAAAGAATCCTTCGTTCATTTTCATATTATTAACATTTTAATTCGATGCATATGCCGTGCCATGTATTGAATTCACTACAAAAAGCAAACATTCTAATTTGATAGACAAATAAAATCCAACGAGATGTCGTCCGTGTCAGTAAAAATATGCACGACCATGGAATTTTAATTCAATTACATTATTCAACATTATTGGTATGAAACTGCCAGAAGACTGGTTTATAAACTTTTTAGTTCAACTGTAGCCGGGTTAAACATTTTTGTTTATCATTAAGGGCTTGATTTATGAAATTGTCGGAACTATATGGTGTCAACTACCAACCTAACAAAAAGCAAACGTTCTAATTTGATAGACAAATAAAATCCAACGAGATGTCGTCCGTGTCAGTAAAAATATGCACGACCATGGAATTTGAATTTAATTATAACATTATTAGTATGAACTGCCAGAAGGCTTGTTTATAAACTTTTTAGCTTAACTGCAGACGGGTTACAGTTTTTGTTCATCATTTAAGGGCTTGATTTATGAAATTATCGGAACTATATGGTGTCAACTACCAACCTAACAAAAAGCGGACATTCTAATTTGATAGACAAATAAAACCCAACGAGATGTCGACCAGTTCGGGAAAAAAATATGCTCAGCTCTGCGATATTTGAATTAAATTATATCTTTATTAGTGTTACACTGTCAAAAGACTGGTGACCTTTTTAGTTAAACAGTTTTTTTGTTTATCATTTAAGGGCTGGTTAAACTTGACTCATTAAATTGTCAGTTTAAATTCACATACTCCAGTCAAATAAGGATTTAACGGAATGAGAGGTAATAAGCTGTAAACTTGTATACACCCAATGATTATTTTATGCTATAGATATGTTACGTGCCTACAATATCACTGCCAAAAAAGATCCGAATTTACGAACTCCAGTGAGCGCACCCATACACAATTTTGTGCTTATCTTTATGTAGTTTTTACACTTCCTAAACACACAACTCGACATTGTAGACAACATTTAGGTATTATGTTTTTAAATAACTTTCGTTGCTTAATAAGCCACTAGGTACATAAATAAAGACAATTAAACACATTTGCCCGCCTCAATTCTGATGCGCTAGTGCCCTATCTCTAGTAGTAAATATGGTTGTTTACACCTTCAGAGAGCCGTGATAGCCCAGTGGATATGACCTCTGCCTCCGATTCCGGGTGTGGGTTCAAATCCGGTCCGGGGCATGCACCTCCAACTTTTCAGTTGTGTGTATTTTAAGAAATTAAATATCACGTGTCTCAATCGATGAAGGAAAACATCGTGAGGAAAAAACCTGCATACCTGAGAATTTTCTTAATTCTCTGCGTGTGTGAAATCTGCCAATCCGCATTGAGCCAGCGTGGTCGACTATATACCTTACCCCTCTCATTTTGAGAGGAGACTCGAGCCCAGCAGTGAGCCGAATATAGGTTGATGACGACGACGACACCTTCATTTAGGTGTTCTAAAAGTTGTTTCAAAAGTCTTCAGTTCAGTTCTTATGAACACATAAGGAGCCTTTTGAAACAACTGTTTAAGATACACACATAACATAACAATATTATATGTGTATCTTGTAGTCTCTATGTGGTTAAATGAAGTTGTGATAATTAAAAAATAAATACAATCCATTACTGTTAGTGTCTGTTAATCGCAGACTGCCGCAAGAAACGCACTTATCTGAAAACGCCAATGTAGGTATCTACTTCACACCGCAGGAATTGACTTTATCGCATCTACTCAAAGTAGAAAATATTCACATTTCTTACACGCAATTGAAATATTTGATCAATATTAAAAGAGGACATTCCAAGTTTTTCGCAAGTTGCTCGATCGGTATGCATTGATTAAAAGCGATTCATTACTGTCAGTGTAAAATTCGTCGCAATGATTAGCACAAGAACGTATAAAGAGTTTTGCCGAGCCAATGACGACGCTCGGTTTGTTGTTCCCGCACTCTAAAGGGCAAGAAGGCATACCACTGGTTCTTCTGATTGCAATGACGAGTGCAACCGCCATATTTGAGGCCGTGAATGTCGCTCACGTATCAGCTTTTTTAGGTAAATAAAAAAGTGTCGTTTAGACAGAGCATAAATCATCTGTCAACGCTTATAAGGCGACGATGAAGTTTCACCGCAGAACGCCGTAGGAAACGCGCGGTGGTACTAAAAATGGCAGTGATTTACCGTATTGGAGCTGACAAAAACGTGCATTTTTAATTCAGCTGTAGCGACAAACTTTGAATCTTCCACAGCGAAAACGTTTCATTTCATTTATGGTCAAACACGTCTCATTACTCTGTAATGTAAACTTAAAGACTGGCACGACGCACGCAATGTTGAAAATGTGTTTTTTCTTCAAATTTTTCTAAAGTCACAGCTGCGCCAAAAACGTAATCAAAAATCTTAATGAATATTATATTAGTAATATCGGATACTTTGGATTTCTTCAATGTGATAATGCTTAATTTATTATCTCTTTTCATGGACTTGTAACGAAAAACTGACTGACTGACATATCTTAATAACATGCTCTTACTAATATATCATTAGCACCCTATTTTAATCAGGCCCAACGAAGGGCAGGACATTTCTTGTAGGAAAGCCGATTTGGATTTGGACTCCTCTACACAAAAGCGGGATGGCAAGCTTGTCAATGGCTGGATTGATCGATCACTGACAGAATAATAATTAATATATTAATTATAATGATTGGGAGTGATTGCTCAATTTAATTTCTGAGATAAGGAGGTGAGGGTGTAACTAAAAACTTCCCAGCTATGGGCTGTGATTGTTAATTTATTGGAAGAAAGAAATGTTGAGTATTTCATAGTTGAGGATTCGTAAACAGGAACTCATGATCCAAAGCCACAATGGCTAACTGACCTAAGCCAAAATGTATTCATTTAAGTGGCGTGCACACAGTTTTTAACCAGAGTAGGGACTGCACCATAAATGTACAAAATGGAAAATTCCTTCTTCAAAACAGCTTCGTAATGTAGCTTCAGAGGGTAGGCAATGAATATTCGCGTCTATGAAGTGCACGACAATGTTTATAGTTTGCAAGCACTTTCGAAACGTCAGGTTCGGTGAGGTCGATTATTAGGTTTTTTTTTCTTTAAAAAAATATTATTATTAAATTGTATTAGGAATGGGTACGACAGTAGATCAATGGGGCGAGAATCGAACCTGTTGAGCTGTTGAGGCAATTAGTGATGATTAATTAGTCGAAAACTTAAAATTATAGTGACGATTATAGCGCCTTGGTCTTGCTCACTGGCTGAGTTCAGCCAGGTTTTTTCTTTTTTAGTTTATCATTGACTTACAATATTATAAGTAGCCAGTCATATCATTACGAATACAAAGCATAACTGAAACTAAAAAAAATTAAAGTGCATGATACTTTTTTACTCATAATTAATTTGGGTCTCTACATTTTTAAAAGTCAAGGATATTTGGCGACACTGTTCTGTATCTATGTTTGGCTAGGCTATAAAAAGCTGATATGTATAATAGTGGACCCTTCTACTAAAGGCCTGTGCACACCACGTTTTTTAAACGCTCCGTTGACGCGCGTTTTAGAAACGTGCGTCGATGGCACGCTTTTATTCTATACTAGCGGACGCCCGCGACTTCGTCCGCGTGAAACACTACTACTACTACTACTACCCTACCCTACTCCCACTCTAAAGCTACTCTACCAGGGGATGAGTAGGGACCCAACCCCACCCCTACCTTACCCCTAATTTTACTCCTACCCTAACCCTACCAAAGCCCTGCCCTACCCTACTCCTACCATACCCCTACCCTACCCCTACCCTAATCCTACCATACCCCTACCCTACCACGCGACGGAAGCTTAAAAAATGGAGTAACTTCTCCCGTTTTCCCAACATTTCCCTTCACTACTCTGCTCCTAGATTGTAGCGTGATGAAAAGTATACTAAAACCTGCCCAGGAGTATAAAGAATAATTGTACCTACTAAGTTTCGTTAAAATCCGTCGAGTAGTTTTTGTTTCTATAAAGAACATACAGTCAGACAGACAGACAGACAAAAGTTTTACTGATTCCATTTTTGGCATCAGTATCGATCACTAATCACCCCCTGATAGTTATTTTGGAAATATATTGCATATACAGAATTGACCACTCTACAGATTTATTATAAATATAGATAGAGTAGATTGTTGTCGTTTGTATTAATACACACGCGCTTTAGCTTCGCGTTTGTATCGCTACAAAAAGGCCTTAAGTGTTGTCTTTGACCAACTTTAAAAGTGGCAACATTTTCCGCGCGCTGTTGGCTCGCGACCGGATCGCAACATTGTTGCGGGTTGCAGTTTTTATACGGCCGGCCGGTATGATCCTGCCTCGATACATTGGCACATTGACCGACATTTTTAACCGGCTTTGCGAAAGAAAGTTATTTATTCCTATGACGTTTTATTGCATTTGTTTATTTTATATTTGTTATATTGTTGGTTGTCACCATAATCATCATCATATCAGCCGATGGACGTCCACTGCAGGTCATAGGCGTTTTGCAGGGACTTCCAAACATCACGATCCTAAGCCGCCTGTATCCAGCGAATTCTAGTGCAACCGCCGCTTTCTAGTGCGGGGTCGCCATTCCTTGGGACCGTGGGACCCCAACGTCCATCGGCTCTTCGAACTATGTACCCCGCCCATTGCCACTTCAGCATTTTTTAGGACATTTTTATTAAATCGGGTAATCTTAATGAAAGAATAAATAATTAACGTATGTAAAACCTTCGTCTACAAAACAAATAAAACATTATTTATAAAAATAGTATCATAATACAATGGTAATTTAATTCGCAATATTTTACAAAAATCAGGTCCTCAAAATATTAATTACAGCAGCATTGAAAATAAAAATAATAAAAAAATAAAAAAATATAACTAACCTAATTAAGTAGGATGTTCCTTTGTAACTTTAAGCAGATAAAATCTATTCTAATATTATATATATATATAAAGCTGAAGAGTTTTTTTGTTTGATTGAACGCGCTAATCTCAGGAACTACTGCTCCGATTTGAAAAATTCTTTCTGTATTAGATAGCCCATTTATTGAGGAAGGCTATAGGCTATCTTTTATCCCCGTATTCCTACGGGAAAGGAAACCACGCGGGTAAAACCGCGCGGCGTCAGCTAGTGTCTCATAAAGAGCTGGGGCGTAAGATTTGCACAATATTAGTCAAGTTCCTAGAGACTTAGGATGTATGTTGTTCAAGTTTTGTTTTTGTTACAATACGGTTTGACATGTCAACATGTTATATGAGTTGAGCTGAGTTTGTTGTGGTCTGTTCTCGGTCCAAGGCGATTTTGGAACCTTCGTAACTTTAATTTTAAGTTTTCGACTATTATTACCACCATTAGATTAATGCACATTTGAAAAAAGTTGACGTCGTGCGTCGTTCCCTCGCTCTAAGGTTGCCAACTTTTTTTTACAAGAAATAAAGTATATTCTGGTCTGAAGATTATTAAACAGTATTTTAGAAAAACGAACATTTTCTTTTCAAAAATGTAACCATTCCATCAGTATTTTCTTATGACGTTGTCACGCTCAACTATCGTCAGTAAACCGACTTTACAGACAACCTATTTTTTATAAAACATCAAACACCAATACACTGTGAGCGTAGTATATTGTTGTTTCGCGTGCAGCCATACCTGTTGCTATCCGTGTGTAACTGAACCACGGACGTATAGAAAACTAGAAATAATATATATTTGTTGCAACTCTACCGGCACTATTAGGAATGCTACATTATAAACGAAACGGGTCAATTAAGGATTTATCATCATCATCATCATTATCAACCCACATTCGGCTCACTGCTGAGCTCGAGTCTCCTCTCAGAATGAGAGCGGTTAGGCCGATAGTCTACCACGTTGGCCCAATGCGGATTGGCTGACTACACACACGCAGAAAATTAAGAAAATTCTCTGGTATGTAGGTTTCCTCACGATGTTTTTCCTTTACCGTTTGAGACACGTGATATTTAATTTCTTAAAATGCACACTACTAAAAAGTTGAAGGTGCATGCCCCGGACCGGATTCGAACCCACACCATCCGGAATCGGAGGCAGAGGTCATATCCACTGGGCTATCACGGCTCAAGGATTTATATTATCTATGAATTAATCGACTTGACCTTATTGAGCTGCTGAGAATCGCTTGAAGCAAACGACTTCAGGACTTGTTTGGAAGAATTCATCAAGAAAATCGGCCTCCATGGCGCAGTGGTATTGGTATAAAGTGGTGGATTTACAAGCCGAAGGTCCTGGTTTCGATCCCCGGCTAGGCCGATTGAAGTTTTCTTAATTGGTCCAGTTGTGGGTGGTGGGAGGCTACCGCGTACCACCAAGCTTTTTAGCGTACTATGTTGTGTAGAAACTTAAAGGTTCATCCTATTCTTAACAAATTAGCCCGCTTCTATCTTAAACTGCATCATCAATATTCATCGGATGTAATTGTAGTCAAAGGCTAACTTGGAAAGTAAACGTAAATCTTGATAATTTACTTTCTTAGCTAACAATTTAGAAGTTCATCAACATAATTATAAGGTCTACTTTAGTAATATTTCGACCGTGGCTTAGTAAATACGCGCCAGTAAGCAATTAGGTAATCTGTTATGATACGACTAGTCAGTCGAAAACGAAGATTTAGTTGTCTATAACAAAAAAATACAAGTAGAACTACCTAGACAGAAAATATAATAGTACAGCAAGTACTTCTGTTTAGCTAGAGCTCATGAAGTCTTAGGTTCAAGAACAGAGTCGGAGTATGAAAATAAGATTGTGTAGGTATTTGATATTGGGATCCTTTGCATATATAGGCAAGATAGTTGGAAAAAGGACACCAGGGCGACAGTGACGTAAATGGATGGACTATAAGGAGTGGACCAAGAGTAATTACAGCCAGCTGATCGCCAAAGGGAAATGCCCATTCTCGGTCCAGCCTACCCTTACCGTCCAGCAACTTGCTTATATTCAAAAAAATCTAGATAATTCTACGTTAATAATGAAATTATTACTTTATCAAAAAAGATTGCAACAATGTTTTACGACATTTCTTATAATTCTGCTTTAATTTGTCCACAACGGGGACAAGCCTGGATATTATGATATTTATTTTGAGACTTAGTATTACTTTGTTTGTTCGTTTTCTTACTTATCATAAACTTGTACCTTTTCCAAGTAAGCCCGAATTCATTTTAGATTGCATTACCATTACCATTAGATAAAATCGCAGTCAAGCGCTTATAAAAGAATGAAAAAAAAAGACAGCCCCGTAACCATGAAAAATGATAAATGATGATAAAAATCCGACACGGACATAGTGTGAAATAGATCCAGACCCTACTTTTCCATATCAGAATTCAGACTAGTCAATGATTCGGATCTTATTCCGATCAGATACAGTGCAAAAAATTCCAACTTAACAGAAACGAGAAAGAACATGCCATCAAGCCTTTACATTTTAAGATTTATTACTATTACCCCCTTTTGTAGTAATTAAGTTATGTTTTAAATATGGATGTGTCCCTTTTTTGTTTTTAGTATAAACTGTTGAAGTTTTAAACTTGTTCTAATTCATAAGTTTGTCGCGCAATGCAGGGAGAGCCGCAAGATTTATAAGAAAGACTAGCCTCTACCCAAAACTATTTTCTTAGTCTTGGTGACACTTGTTGTTCTTTATGTAAGTACTTGTATCACGAAATGAAGATTTTTTAATTGTCAAGGTACACTTGTTATAAGTATTTTCAAATTTAAAAACGACAATAAATGTGTTATTTAACATTGAGTCGTTTACGCCCAAAACAGTTAAGACATTCATTTCTCAGCTTCCGTCAATTAAAGATATTTTTAAATAACATATTTTTGGAGTTTAACTTACGAGAGTTATACAAGTAAATACCGCGTGTACACGTATGTATTGCGCAATTTTAGAAGTAGAATAAGAAATACTTTACTGCACACAAAAACACAATAATAAATAAAACATTAAAAATGATCAACTTAAATTAAACATGCAAAGGCGTCCTTATGACCAGGCAACCCTTTACGAGAGAACTTGTGAAGAGCGATACTGAAATAATTAAATTAATTGCAAAGCGAACAAGCTTCAACTCCATACTAATAATTATAATAAGGTAAAGTTTATGGTATAGTAGGTGGTAATCTTTGGATCTAATGAACCGATCTAGAAAATCACTAGTGAGCCATGTTATTTCTGAGTGTCATGGGCTATATATTATCCTCATATACGTATGTGAACGGAACTACACGGGTGAAACCGCGGTGCGTCGACTAGTTTAAATATCATCATCATCATCATCTCCTTACCCTTATCCCACTTCGGAAAAATATGTCAATCTTTTCCATTCGTGTCTGTATTACTCGTCAACTCATCATCCACTCCTTTTACACACATGTCCTCTTTCACACAATGCAACCATCTCTTCTTTGGCCTTCCTCTCCTCTTATGTCCTTCCACTATAACATTCAACATTTTTCTAGTAAAATGACTTTCCTCCCTACGCATTACATGTCCATATTACCAAGCTAACCTTCTACTCCTCAATTTTTCTGTCACTGGCGCCACCTTCAGACAGCGATTAGTTTAAATAATTTTTTAAAAGAATAATATGAAGAACAAAATCCTGTGAGTCTGCCACCAGCGGATCTTGCGGTAGTTTGCAATAAATTTTTACAGGAAGATGCTAATAGGACCGTGTAAAAACTGCTAATACCATTGTAGGATGCCCGACTATACTGGGACCTGTCGGGGTATTTACTAACTCGTTAAAAAACATTTTTTTACAGCAAATTAAATATGTTAAACACGTCTGAAAGTGACCTCATGTTGCAAAGTTATTTTGTTATAATTTTTTTTCTGTAATAAAGTACCTATATGGTATTCAATAAAATTACGATCTAGCTTACTAAATGAGTCTAATAAATTATTTAGTAATTTGACTTTTACCTGAACTTATTTTTATTGGTATTTATTAATGAAGATAATACTTAAATTAGCTAAACTTATTATAAAAATAAAATATAAGGAAATATAACTACAACTACAAAATTAAAATAAATTAAAATTAAAACTAATACCTAGAAATAATTATCGAAATTTGCCGCCCTTGGTAGGGTGCCCATCACGCAGGCAGCATTCCCGCGCTGAATTGCGATAGAAATTCTTTGCGCGAGAAAGCTGCCCGTCCAAGGGTCGCCTGTTGCCTCTCTGAGGCGTTTGCTGATCTCCTTGTGGAGAGTCTGAGCGCTCCTGCCCCACGGTCCTAGTGTCTCGACGCCAAACGGGACGAATTCAAAGCAATGTATTGAACTTATAATGTATTGAAGATATAGTAAAATAACTGAATATTACTAATTAGTTTGTCACTTTATTCATATAATCTTTTTATAAGCACCTTAACTTTTTACAGAGAGATCCAATTTCGATAACTTTTTTTTATTATTGAAAAGGGTACTTCATATTTGGTCTCACATAAATTTGGAAAAGAACGTCCAATTAAGAAAATCTCAATTGGCCCAGCCGGGGATCGAACCCAGGACCTCCGTCTTGTAAATCCACTGCGCAAATCACTGCGCCACGGAGGCCGTCAAAAACTGTTGTACTGACTCCAAACATGTTTTATATACATTTATTTTTAAGGAGGGGAAAGGGGTATGTTAGTAATCTATACTAATATTATAAAGAGGTAAAGATTGTGGTTTTTAGGAGGTAATCTACTGAACCGATTTAAAACGTTATTTTTTATATTAACCGATCTTTATTTAACCGATTTCCAACTTATGGTAAATTCGAGGTACCTAATCATAAGCGTTAGTTGAATGTTTTCTTTCGTATTTCAGATGGCGCAGTATGCAGAAACCCCATCGACCTCCACATCGAGGGACGCGGACAGTTAAGTGCGGCTTCGATTCCCGGCTCGAGTAGGAAAGTGAACTATGAACTACCAAACTAGTGTTTAGATCTGTATAGACGTCATGTATATAACGTGTTGGTAAAGCTAAAGAATACCTAATTGTTATTTTAAGACCGTGTTGGGGCTTCCAATCTTGTTACACTTACCATATACATTTTACTTGAAAAGTAAAAAAATGGCTTTCGTATGATTTGCGGGATAATTACTAAGTATCATTGGTTGATAAGTCAGAAGATTATTAAATCCTACCTACCTACTTACATCATCAAAATATATTTTTATTCAATCGCATCATCAAGTCATTCATTTCCACAAACTATGTTGATTAATGTTAAATAATGTTTAATTATTTTAATATTTTCGAAATTTATTTAATTTATGACACTAAAACTTAAACAATAACTTAGTGGAACTTAATGCCTTTCACACCAATAGCAGATTATGTCCTAAACCGCGCGTTTCTTTTCGATGTACCTCTTATATATTACTCGCATATATAGTTATCACACTTTAAAAGAGTTGAAAATGTTATTGCTCTTACATCTTCCATTAGACTTAAGTTATGATTTCCAACGACATTATCAAGCTCTAGGTACATTGTATATATGTGTATCGTCATCTGTCAAACTTTTTTTGATGTCGTTCAACCGCTTGATTTTCCTTCTTCCTTTCAATCCTTTCAGGATTGCTTGTCTTCCGATTTACGGCCGATAGTGTAGAAGCGAATAAATTCAAGATTATTAGACTTATCCCGCAAGTTTTATGGTAGCACATGCTGTACGATTGGAAGTACTGGTCCGTAAGTTAAATTTAGTTCTTAGATAAATACAATTGAGAATATTGCACCTGTAGGCTTGGGCATAGTGCGGTTCCACTCCGGCGATGTTTTATGGCAGATAAATATTTCAAGTGTCATGTATGCATACTCTATGATATGACGCGTAGTAGATTATGACGCTTTTTGTATTAAAAAAATCATTACCCTTCCTGTTGACTTCGCCGTAGTCGGGTAAAAAGGGGCAAGTTAAGTTAAGATCTGTGGTATTATTAAGAGAGGACATTATTAGACTCTCTTCCACGTTAGCATTTTGTTCAGTAGACAGTCTTGCGATTGGTTCCACAAGTGGCACTTTCGTTCGAGTATTTTAAAAAGGGAACCGTAATCCATAACCGCAGTGGAACCGTGCTTCGTGTGACCGAACCTTAATATTTCTTGCGTCCATTTGATTTTGTCCAGTGATAAATAAAATTTTATTGTATTTTCTTTTTTAATGTTACGAAAAGAAATGTTTACCGTTTCATAATGTTTGGGATATTTCGAAATATATGATATTCTAGAATAAATAAGGCATATTTGTACATCTTCGTGCTCATATTAATTAAAATTAGAAGTAGGTAACGTGTCGCAACGCTATTTTCATGTAAATTACTTATTCAGTAACGCGTCATGCCTGGTGTAACGCAATGAGGAAAGCTAACTTGCCTTGAATACGCCTATTCAATTAAAAGTGCTCATATTAAAAGTGGTAGGAAACACGGACGTCGGAAGGGCATTCCACACCTTATCTATTCAATAACTAGGCCATGCTTTTCCGTAAAAAATAAAGGCGTATATGCTCTGCTACCCATGCGGAGCTAATATTACTAATAGTAGAAATATTTCGAAGAATTCTTACCGACCTATGGGATTTGCTTATGCCGCCTGCCTTTATAAAATGTATGCAGTATATTGCTTAGCGACTTAAATAACGGAACAGTCCATTCTCTAAAGTTGCGCTGTGACAACGTTCGTTTCCATGGCAACACCGTTGTTAGGGACATTTTGATTTTGTCACCCTGTAAACATAAAGTTCAAATTCGAAGACGTGTTATAGGCGAAAAGTTCGTCGACGTCGAATCAGCGGAATTGCACCCGATACGTACCTACGTTTTATATTGCAACTTCTTAGGATGTTACAAACAATCTTTAAGTACTAATTTTATAGAGAAAAAATTTTTTGATTGTTTGATTGTTTATTTGTTGTTGTTAATTGTTTGATTGTTTATTTGTTGGCATTGAATAGACTAGGCTTTTCAAATCTTTTTTTTATATTGGTATATATTTTGTGATTAAATTCTAAAATTGGAGCATATCCTTTATGTAATACTATTAAATGTAAACGACATTGATGTCTTCCATTTACTCGTACTGAAAGCGATTTTGTTCGAGTATGGCGTCTGCCGTGAATGTGACGTCACTGCATTGAGTGGCGGAGCGGTTATAAGTTGAATATTATACAGAATAACTCTGAAAGGATGGGCTAGCACTGGCTATGGATGAGAGGTAGGTGAATGTACATTTTCACGCAAGCGCTCGGCGGGCGGGGCCTTCTCGGCGCCGCCCTGTTTCGAATCGAATTACTAACGCGGACTGTAGGCTTTACAATCAGGGCTGTCGAGTTTGTAAGAAATAGCAGACGCCGCGCGGTATCACCCGCATGGTTCCCGTTTTCTTGAGAATACGGGGATAAAATATAGACTATGACACTCGCAAATAACGTGGCTTTCTAGTGGTGGTAGAATTTTCAAAATCGTTTCAGAGATTACCCCTGCAATACCATAAACTAACTCTTTGTAATATTTTAGGCCGACGCCCCGCGTTTTCCCCGATTAGTTCCCGTTCCCGTGAGAATACAGGGATAAAATGTGCCTATGACATTCACAAATAACGTGGCTTTCTGCTGGTAAAAGAATTTTCAAAATCGGTTGAGTAGATCCAGAGATTACCCCATACGTGTATGATGGAACTGCTAGCTTTAAATTAAACCAGCAGACGTCCCGCGGTTTTATTCGCATTTTACCTCCGTTCCCGTGGGAATAAAAAAAATTGTAAGAAACAAATAGATATTTTATTCCGTTATACTCACTAGAACGGGAACTACGTGGGTGAAACCGCTGGCCATCGGCTAGTTGCTTATAAACATACGTATCTATACTAATATTATAAAGCTGAAGACTTTGTTTGCTTGAACGAACAAATCAGAAACTATTGCTCCTATTTGAAAAATTCTTTTACTGTTAGATAGCCCATTTATCAAGGAAGGCTATAGGCTATATTTTATCCCCGTATTCCTACGGGAACGGGAACCGCGCGGCGTCAACTAGTATAAACATAAATAAGAAATGTGCGTAGTTTTTGTTTTCTTTTTTATGATAGATAATTGTACTGTAGTTTGCCGTACCGATAGCCCTCTACGTAATGCAACATTGCACTTTGATTACCGATGATAAGTAGGTTGTATATTGTACGCTCGAAGAATAACACGAATGTACCCGCCTTGATTACTGGTAATTTTCTATACCCTTTCATGTACCAGTAAAGGAATATGTATGCTACATAACATCTCATTGGTTGTGTTCTGTTACGTGAAAGATTGAGGGATCGCACATGTAATTTGTGTTTGCCGACTAACATTATTTATGATTGCGTGTGCCTACATTTGTATTTTACCTTTTGCATCGTGCTTATGCCTAATTGTAGTTGCATTAAAATCATTAAAATACGGTATATGGCGGCTTCAATTTGACTTCAATGTATACCTGGTATACATGTTATGTACCTATGTCTCATGATCAACATTAACAACCCATATTCACCTCACCGTCGAGCACAAGTCTATTCTCAGCATGAGAAGATAGGCCTTAGTCCTCCACGCTGGCCCAATCCGGATTTTCAGACTTCACACACCTAGAGAATTAAGATTTCCTTCATCGTTTGAGACACGTGATATTTAATTTCTTAAAATGCACATAACTGAAAAGTTTGAGGTGCATGCCCCGGACCGGATTACCCGGACCGGATTACCGGATACATATTCCGGAATCGGATGCAGAGGTTATATCCACTGGGCTATCACGGCACCTATGTCTAGCCTAGCCTAAAATTAACCTAGTTTACAAGATTTAACTTGGAGATTGTGATAGTTCATAGTAGGTACTACTAGACGTAGTAGTAGTAGTAGACACATAGTAGCAGCAGAAAGTTTTTTTTACACATTTTTCTTTATTAGAGGCCATAGTGACGCCTCGAATGCCTCTTAGACTTAAGGGTAAAATATACAAAACGGTTTTAAGACAAGTCGTGCTGTATAGATCAGAATGTTGCGCGGTGAAAGGGACTGATAAACGAATGCATGTGAACGAAATGCGTATGTTGTGATGGATGTGTGGTGTGACAAGAATAATTAAAATAAGGAATGAATATATAAAAGGAAGTCTGAAAGTGGCGCCAGTGACAGAAAAATTAAGGAGTAGAAGGTTAGCTCGGTATGGACATGTAATGCGTAGGGAGGAATGTCATATTACTAGAAAAATGTTGAATGTGCAAGTGGAAGGACATAAGAGGAGAGGAAGCTAAAAGAAGAGATGGTTGGATTGTGTGAAAGAGGACATGTGTGTAAAAGAAGCGGATGATGAGTTGACGAGTAATAGAGGCGAATGGAAAAGATTGACATATTTATCCGACCCAACTTAAGTGGGATAAGGGTAATTAGATGATCATAGAGACCATAGTGACTGCGGGGCCCTGGGCAGAAGAATGACGCTCCGAAGTCTTTGTCTTGTAAATTATTTCAAGGGAGTAAATTTTGAGGTGGACCACCCATAAACTTAGGGGTATGAAAAATAAATGTTGGCTGATTCTCAGACCTACCCGATATCCATACAATTTTTTTTAAGTTTGGTCAGTCGAAGGGGATTGGTAACATATACAGGGTGCTTGGGACTAATTCCCATAACTTCAAGGCGTTGACAAGTCCATTTATAGGAGCCGAATTGCATAACTAATATTTTTTTAACTAAAAAATAAAAACTTTTTATGTTTTGCATACAAATTCAAATAATTCCAACTTTCCATGTAATACACGCCTTTATCTATCCTTGCATTTTAAAATACGTAAAACTTGACTTGTTATAAAAAAAATGATGCGTGTAAGGGACACATTTTAAGATCTATTTACATAAGAAATATTATTTACCCCGAAAATATTAATTTTAGAACACATGTTCCTTGAACATTTTTAATTATATTTCGGTAAAGAATATAACCCCAGAGTTTTGGGAAATACTCCCCAGCACCCTGTATATCGTATTCTCAAATAAATATTTAAAAATTTAGATTTTCATGATGATAATAAAACGATAATGATCAATTTAAGACCATTAAAAAAAGTGTCAACTAGCCTATTGTTGGAACGAAGAAAGTTCAATATTCTCGAGTGGAGATACATAATTTATTACAATAGCGTATGTTCTAATTAATTACCTTTAAGTATCTGCTAATGAGTTGGAAGATACTAAGTTTCGCTTTTATTTTTAGTTATACTTGCATGCGGGCAAGATAATGGCTCTGTTCGGTATAATTTTTCAATTTAAACGCAAAGCTTAATGGCATATGAAAAAATCCGACGAAGTTATTGCGGAACGCACTCTATAAACGCACTTTGCTGCTTTAATTTTCATATGATAATCAATTATGTTTTATAATGGCTGACGTTGATCGAATTCCAGGGCACTTTGTGCACACATTAAAGATAGGCAGCCTTAGTCCTCGTATAGATAAAAATATGAACTTTATTTTATAAAATTCAGAGCAATAACGATATTAAGCATCTAACGAGTTTTTATATCTTAAACAGAGTGAGTCTCCAATTTGTCTCTATCTAACTCCATACTATAGATAGAGATACCCAGATGTGGACTTTTTAACTCACGATCTCGGGGGCTCGGGGGCGGATTGATACACTCAGGACAAAACACTCAAAGGAGATATCTTTAGAGGGTCGTTACCTACTAGGCTTCTGCCTTCGGGCCCCATCAGGCGATGCTTCTGCGCTCGCCCAAACCCCCCGGTGAAGCTATTATAAACCCATTAAGGAGGCACTTACAAAATTGGAAAATAAAGATACAAAGATAGACGAATTCGAGAAATAAAAACATCATTACAGAATAGCGATACTGTGCGGTTATTTTGGCATACAGGTTTGTAACTACTGTATCTACCTATCCCAAAATATATAATATTGTAAGATATTTTTAATAGATCTACTGCTGAGTTTCTTGTCGGCTCTCCTCAGCAGAAACCTGCCTTCCGAACTGGTAGTGTAGTCTTTACAAATAGTCAATCTTGATGTTTCAAAAATGCTTGTTAACTACTTCAAATAAATTAAGTTTAATACGTTACAGACACTGACCATACGTAAAGCCGTCGCAAACGCATATGAGTAGCAACAGTACTCTATGAGCACGCTTTCTACCCCCTTGACATTACAGGTTCATACCAAGCTAACATTGTACTTCGCAACTTGTAGGTCACTGACGCCAGTTTCAGGCTTCTTCCTTAAATTGTAAATCGGTTAGGAGAGAGCATACGTCCGGATGCTATCCCTGGAACGTGATAGTCACGCACAAAAGCAGCTAAAAAAACGACCTGTCGTATCTTAGTAAAAGGATTGGCTAGACAACATTTTAAATTTTTTGAAGCCATGATAGCCCAGTGGATACGACCTCTGTCTCCGATTCCAGAGGGTGTGGGTTCGAATCCAGTCCGGGACATGCACCTCCAACTTTTCAGTTGTGTGCATTTTAAGAAATTAAATATCACGTGTTTCTAACGGTGAAGGAAAAACATCGTGAGTTAACCTGCATACAAAAGAATTTTCGTAATTCTTTGTGTATGTGAAGTCTGCCAATCCGCATTGGGCCAGCGTGGTGGACTATTGGCCTAACCCCTCTCATTCTGAGAGGAGACTCGAGCTCAGCAGTGACCCGATTATGGGTTGATCAAATATAAAAATAAAAATAATAGACAACATTTTTGGGCTTTCTTATTAGACCCTTACACAGAGTACTTATAATGGATAGTCATATGGGCACACTTTAATGTATAGTTGTAACAACTTTTGATTTGGATAGAAGCAGGCGTTACTTTGCGGAAGTTCATCATGAATATATAATAATTTATTTTGCTATCATCCGCGAAAAGCCGACGATCCCATGCGACAACGGCACCCAGTCACGTTACAAACAAAGCGCGTGCCTTTAATAGCTGGGTCATTCCCTTACTCATATACACTTTTGGCATTCTAAAGTGGACTCAAACCGAACTGGATTCCCTGGACTGTAAAGTCCGCAAACTGCTGACATCATACCGGATGCATCACCCCCGTTCATCTGTAATAAGGTTGTACCTGCCACGAAAGTGTGGAGGAAGTGGCTTTTTGGACGCCAAGAACCTCCATAATCGTGAGGTGTGCAAACTTAGAGATCATTTTCTCAAGATGAATGTGAGTATGTATCAGGATGTCGTTACAGTGGACAAGGGACTTACCCCGCTATCCTTAGGCAAAGAGAACTGGCGCAAGCCTATAGTAATTAGTAACTCAAATCGAGTGCAATATGGAGGAGCAAGAAGTTGCATGGACGATTCTACAAGGCCCTTACTGGGCCGGATGTAGATCGAATGATGATAGCAAAATAAATAAAGTATTAGGTTAACTTTTGATTTAGCGCTGCGACTAGTTCCTACTTAAAATACAGAAAAATTAAATGTTTTTACCCAATGATTTTATACTATAAAATAACTGTTATTACCCCTGTACGTATAATATCGACGACTCTGCCATAATTAAACGGCAAGTGTACAAAATTGGTACCTGCTAGGTACGCAAAAAAATACTAAAACTAAGTACGTTTTTTTTTCATCCATATAATGGTATAAGAATTGAAGTTTTAATCATTTACCTTTAGGCTTAGATGTAAATTGAGAATGAATCCTAATAAACTTAAGATATTCTACTAATTAAGCTAATAAAACCTTAGGATATACGCTGTCTTAATTTATGATCCCATTTTTAACGTATTAAGATATAGTTTTAAGATTTCCGCCCATCGAAACACATCACAATTTTATTTTTCAATACATTTGTTGGTAATATTTGGAATGTAAATATATACATGCTCAACAAATCATGTAAACTTTACTATCTGTATAACACACTAATTAATTATACAGGGTATAATTTACATAGAATTTGTAGGTATTAATTTGGATGGAACTTCAGTGGTAACCAGACCCTATTGTAAATAACGTGAATAGTTCAAAAAACTACAAAACACGCTTGATACCCATATCGCGGGGGTGCATTTCACATTGCCTGTCCGCCATCTTGGACGTCCGCCATATTGGATTTAAGTCACGTGACTATGTTTTCGTACTCCTGACTGCAAACACTTTCATTTCATATCCGTATCGTGGGGGTGGATTTCAAACAGCCAATCCGCCATCTTGGGGAGGCCGCCATATTGGATTTGTAACGACGTTTCTTAGCTAGTCATGTAATGTCATCTGAACTCAGAGCGTGTGCAAAATTTCATCCTAATCGAAGACCGGGAAGTGGGTCAAATTAAGATTTTCTTACTTCCATAGTTAGTCAAGTGAAACTAATATATGCGTGTTAAAAAGGCAATGGGGTATTTTCGTGCAAGCTGAAAATGCAATAATTTCTTTCATTTTTGAATTAAGAAATCGCAATACAACTATAGTCTTGACATTACATTTTAAAGTAATTCTTTTTTGATTGCCAGATTATTCGCAAAGTCGGTTTCTTTCTGATTGTATAATCAACCTAGCTTTTACGTTTTACATAGTAACTTTATTGAGAGATACTCAATATGTCCTACAGTGATTTTAAAAGATTTACGATATCTAGTATCTAGCTACGCCATTCCCTCAACGCTAAACAAAAAATACACAAAAGTACGTACTCTTTTCAATTAATTACATATAAATGTATTGAAAAATGCAGAATGATTACACCTGTGCAAATTCGGCGCAAGATTACTTATTGACCAAGTTTCTATGAGCCACGTTATATATTTATAACAGTGCACAATTGTAATCAAATATAAATATTGTGATATTCATTATATTATACGTCCTTATGTAACATTTTGTCCATTTTCAAACTAATCGTAATCAATCTTTATCTATTGTATAAAGTGAATCTGCCGTCTCTTTTATTCTAATATATGAAAAAGGGATGGCGTTATAATGTTATTTGATATACTAAATATAGCGTACGCAAAAAAGAAACCTTAACGTTCTTTAATTAAAAATAAAGGCGTCCTTATTCCCTAAGACTTTGAAGTTAGGTTCTCGGCCGAAATATCTATATACAGGGTGCTCGGGAGAACTTCCAGGTGTTGATGAGTCCATTTATAGAAGCCGAATTGCTTAGCTAATATTTTTTTTAACTAAAAAATAAAAACTTTTTATGTTTTCATACATTGTAATTCAAATAATTCTGACTTCCCATGTAAAATACACCTTTATCTATCCTTGAATTTTAAAATAAGTAAAACTTGGCTTCGTCATAACTGTAAGGATGCGTATGTGGGACATATTTCAGATCTATTTACAAAAGAAATGTTATTTACTCCGAATATTAATTTTAAAACACATGTTCCTTGAACCTTTTTAATTAATTTTCGGTAAAGAATATAACCCCAGAGTTATGGGAAATACTCCCGAGCACCCTGTATTTGGCTGTAGGTATATATAATTTGACACTAGTTCAAAAGAGTAACTGTCCATTTTAACATTACAAATACAGTTACGGTTGTCCCAGTGAATAGCGGTCCCGATTTAAATCGATTTTCAAAATTTTCGTCCAAAATTTCAGGTCTCAAAATTAGATACCATCCATTAAAAGATTAATATATTTTCATTCGAAGTACATCTCAAATTATATAGATAGGACATGTCTAGAAAACTTACTCTGTGTGAAATGTGCGAATTGTAATCTTTAAAGACTTTTTGTCATGTTATATCAATAATATTTAAGTCGTCCATGCGCTAAGGAAAATTGGGTAATCATTCACGCATGCATATTGTAAAGCTGATCGCACACTTACACGAAGGCAGTAGGTATAGTTATTCCATCTCAGGAAGACAGTTTGACATTGGATGTAGTTGTAACTTAATAGACGAAGATGTACTTAAATCGTGTGCTTAAACTAAGGAAAGTCAGCATCATAGCCTAGAATCCATTCACGAACTAATGATAATGTTAGTACAGTGTAAACTCTATATAGTAACATTAAATAAATTTTATGACGTTATAGTGAGTTGTCGTAAAATGGAAAGAAGTAAAATGTATGGTATGTTTACAGTTTGAAAGTTTGTAAGCAACTAAGAATATGATAACTTGTTAATTCCATGACTACTACTTGTTACCTGTCATGGTTAACAACTACACATGCAATCTCAATTTGTAAACAAAAAGTTTTTTTTGCATGATGCCGATAGTCGAGTCCATTACTGGCTAGGATAATAAAGCGATATAAGAACGTACACAGCTGCACGTTTTTTCACTAATTTTCGCAACTTAGAAGGAACTTTTTATTACTTAATTGTTGTCGTTATTGAGAGTGGGTGTAATGCTGTAGTGTATCATTGTATGGAAAATAAGCAAAACCAATCAAAGCCATGTAATGTCGACGCTTTAGAGAGTTTGTCGTTATATCGAGTGATGTTAAATGGAGTTTACAGTGTAATTTAAAAAATCTTTTTGCTTTACTGATGCTCCTTCAGTTTCACATACAAACGCGCATATCTACGAGTACATCCAGTGGCGTAACTAGTATGAGGCACGTGGCGACTCATTCAATAGATTACCCACTTTAATAGTCACGTATAGAACCACAAAGTTATCTGGCCCAGTGAGGGTGCCGCTGTTATCGCGCCTTTGCAAAATGGCGACCAAGAGTGTTATTTCCAGTTTTGGCCATTTGGTCAGAAAAGTTTGTGGCACTGTCATTTTTTTATATGAGAAGGTCCTTCCACTGTATATAACTATATTGTATAAACTTAGGATGAATTTCAAATATTTTGAAAATATTAAAAGTATAATTTACATAAGAAAAGTTGTGTACTGGTATTATACTGGTACTGGTACTGGTATAAGACGCAACGTTTATTACGTATTTAAATAAATAAATACGTAATAAACGTTGCGTCTTTTGACGTCAAGATTGACTGTTCTCGTATGATGACCATGTCAAATTTGACATCAACAGAACGGTTATTATATTATAAGTTATCGGATGTCAGATTGTCAATTGTGGATCGCTTAACAGGAAACGAAAAGTTTGATGATAAGATAATATTAACTGCTCGCTGTTATAAAATAACTTTTCTCTAGACATGTAAATATAACGTAATCTATAAGAAATAACGGATTATTTTAATAAGTTACACCTAAGCATAGTCCATCACAATACTTAGTTGAGCTGATATGTAGTTTTAAAAGATACTGTAAATAATTCAAAACATTTCGGTTTAAAACTGATATACCTACAATACGATTTTTAATTTTAAATGTGGTGTTATTATGCTTATTTTTTTAAACGTCCTGAAATTTTGATCTCTTTTACTTTCCGAAATACCTACTTAAAGTTACTTCAACTTGCCTTTTTATATATAAAGTTTTTGGATCGTGTTTCTAGTTTGTACTTACGTGGTGTATGCTTTTTTGAATACGTAAGTAGTACCTTATAAAATAAGTTTTAAGTAGGCCTGATTAAATAAAATGGGATCTAACGAGAGAGCAGCACACATAATTTTTATGATTTTTAAGTAAAAATATAAATCTTACTAATACTTCATAATATCTCCTCCATTCATTTTTTGTACAAAGAACAGATTAATATGAATGTGCCAGATTTCTTTATATTAAACTTATTAATATTTCTTATGTATGTATAAAAATTTAAATCTTTAATGACAATATCCTGGTCAAATTAGATACTTTTCGCGTTTTTTTATAATTTTTATAATATGTGTTACCGTTAAATTGTAAAATACGTTGTTTTATAATCTCAATCGCGATATTGTAATCTCTCGATCTAAGTGAACTGAACATACTGGTTACAATTTAACGTGTTATTTTTCGGTATATTATATATAATCTATCGAAGTGAAACCGTTAAATTGCAATCTTAAAACGTCTATTCTCCAAACTTGCCCCTGATTGGTCGGCCTTACAGCAGACTGTTCGGTGTCCGTAGAGTTAGGAATGAAACATATATGTCAGTCAAATAAAATACTTCAAGAATTGTGATTTCACGAAATTTTATATTCTGACCTAACCTACCTAACTTTAGATTTGACAAAATTATACTTATAATTAACAATAACAACATTTTACTAATGGAAGAACAGTGTTTAAAATTAAGTGTTTAAAAAAATGGAAAAACACTCTCTCCATTTGTCCATTGTAATTATTTACTATTTTTATTATGCCCGCTGTAATATTTTGTAACTCTATGGTAAATTCATCCTGATTGACAATTTAAAGGCTTAATATCCATATATTATAATATACCAAAAAATAACACGTTAAATTGTAATCAGTATGTTCAATTCACAACATATCGACAGATTACAATATCGCGAGTGAGATTGTGAACTAACCTTACTTACAATTTAACGGTGACATATGCATTGCTCTTTGCGTAACTTGAGCTTTTGCGATTTTAAGCGCTGAACCATAGTTACGTTGCTAATTATTCGATAAAAAAAAACAAGTGTAATGGCACCAAAACATTACCAGTAACCAGGAGCATAATGACAATGGAAAGGCAGAATTAACCAATCGACAACTTGGGCCAAATTCAAATATAAATAAATTAGATACCTACATCGAGACTTGTACAAAAATAAAATTACACAATTTTCATTAGTCTCATTGTCTTTGAATAACTTACAAAAAGTAAACTTGAAGTCGCTTGGTTGGTTTTCTTTTCCGCTGTCAAAGGTACAATGTTGTCTAAGACTACATTATTTTTGTTTTGTATTTATTTTGTTACAGTTGTTGTATCTATCATTTATTATATAAAATAAAGAGGCAATACGATGGATTTTTCTTTTTTTGTTAATTTGTTTTTTTTTTCATGTGTAACTATTTTAAGAATAAAAAATATAATACCTACCTGTATTATTATTAAATGTGTTTTAATTATTTTTAAATGCATGTACTTATTTCAACTGTTTAGATAGTGTCTGGTTTTTGTAGTAATGACTTTTTGTTCAAACATTGACAATTAAAGTAGGTTACAAATTGAAATGTTATTATTTCCCATTTTATATTTATCCAATTATTAAGTAAAAATGAAAGGTAAAATTAATTTATTTATTACTAGCCGACGTCCCGCGGTTTCACCCGCGTAGTTCCCGTTCCCGTGAAAATACGGGGTAAAATATGACACTCACCAAAAACGTGGCTTTCTAGAGGTCAAATAAGTTTTAAAATCGATTCAGTAGATTCAGAGATTACCTCTTCATAATACTAATACTAAGAAGATGAGTCAGTGGCGTAGCAAGTAGTTGGCCGAGGGTTGGGGGGGGGATTGCTCTGGGTAGCAGCCCGAGGCGTAGGCAAGCGCCATTTTGTCAATTGAAAAAAACAATGCATTACCAAGCGGTAATGCCAACTCGAGGCTGAGGCAAGACTATTAAGATGTAAGAAATCGAATGACACATCAGGAGATCTGCAGACGAACCAAAGTTACTGACATAGCTCAGCGAGTCGCGAACAAAGATTTCAGTGTATTATTGGTCGCGAAGCTCAAGTGACAATTGGCAGGCCACATAGTTCGAAGAGCCGATGGACGTTGGGGTCCCAAGGTGTTGGAATGACAACCCCGCACTGGAAAGCGCAATGTTGGTCGACCCGCCACTAAGTGGACCGAGGACATCGTTGCAGGGAGCCGCTGGATGCTGACGGCTCGAGACCTTTGTGCTAGTCTATGCAAGAGGCCTATGTCCAGCAGTGGACGTCTGACCAGCTAACCACGGGATACGATGGATGGATGGTGGAGGCAGCGTTGGAGTTTGATGGAAATGTATCGAGACTTCGCACCGTTACATTATATTATGTTGGGTGACCTTCCTGTGTGACTGACGACATCACAGAACTATAAAAAGTTGTAGGTACAACATCGCAGGTTGCAGGCAGAAGCGCGATCTATATAATATGATTAAAATGATTTAAATAAAACAATCTATTGAGCTTCTCTAAAACAAGCTTTAAAATCAACCGTTTGAAAATCACATGAAAAAGTGTTCAGAATGACTAGTGGAAGTTTTCAATGTTTTCATACTGTGACGATTGCGTTAAAACAGTTGTGAAGTAGTGCCAATAGATGGCGCTGTTTCAATTCTTTAGAAATTTGCGTTAACGTTTACTCGATCGTCACAGTATGAAAACATTGAAAACTCCCACTAGGCAATCAATACTTAATTTTGAAAATTTGGAAGACTTTCTCTATCTACCTTTTAAGAGTATTATGACAATTGTTATCATCATACAAACATTTTCCACTCGTGGGAATCGAACCCAAGACCTAGGAAGCAGAAACAACTACTACCCAATGCGCCATGCCGTCACATCATTTTAAACTCGGAAGATTCAAGACAAAGATATCTATTTGTACGTACCTACCCTTAATGTACCCTCCGATTCCAGAGGGTGTGGGTTCGAATCCGGTCCGGGGCATGCACCTCCAACTTTTCAGTTGTGTGCATTTTAAGAAATTAAATATCACGTGTCTCAATTGGTGAAGGAAAACATCGTGAGGAAACCTGCATACCAGAGAATTATCTCAATTCTCTGCGTGTGTGAAGTCTGCCAATCCGCATTGGGCCAGCGTGGTGGACTATTGGCCTCAGCAGTGAGCCGAATATGGGTTGATGACGACGACGATCCTTAATGTGATAATTAGCTAGGTACCAACTATAAAACGGTAAACATTATGTATACCACCAGCAGGCTTAATCACTATCTTTGACGTATGCCAGTTGACATAGGTAGCCTGTGTTATGGGTTTTAAAAGAGCGGATTTTAATAAACCCCCCCCCCCTTCTTCATTAAAAAAAAGTCGATATAGGTACATAGATACTGTAGATAATTTCAACTTCATACACACAAACATTGATATTAATTATAGATAATAATAATAGTTAGACTGGGTACAAAGTACATCGCTACATACCTTATTTCCTTCGTTAGCAGAGTTACACGTGGTTTAAAACTATAATTAATGTAATTATTCCTACTCGTATGATAATTAAATGTTAGTCATACTAAGTAACATTTTTTTCTAACAATAGACAATTCATTATTGAAGATGCCTATATATTTCATTTAAAAAATCGGTGGTCTGTAAAGTCGGTTTACTGACGATAGTTGAACGAGACAACGTCCGAAAATACTGATGGATTGATTGCATTTTTCAATAGAAAATGTTAATTAACGTATTTAAAACAATGAATAAAAAAAACTTGAGAGGTGTCAAGGGACACCCGGATGGAATGAAGTTCCTTTAGATTAATTAGTGATGGAATTGTAATATATTTTTTTAAGTGATAATATATTTTTTAAGTTGGCAACCCTAGAGCGACATATACTTTATTTCTTGTAAAAAAGTTGGCAACCCTAGAGCGAGGGAACGGCGTATGACGTCATCTTTTTTCGAGGTTGCATATTCTGGCTTCATCGAATTATAAGACGTTGTCACGTCAAAAAAACGGGCTTGGAAGAGGTAAAAGTTTATTCTACCCAACGCCCATAACTAAGGCTCTTGTCGGTTTCTACGTGACATCGTACCGAAACGCTTAGAGCACATGATGCGTTGCGGCGCCGCATCGCAAAGATTTTACCGTATCAGCGGGCACACGAGCGGAGCAGCAGCGTTGGACCACTGTAATTTTTGCGTTGGTCTGTTAAATAAAGTAGGTACCTAATGATATGACGCATAGACAACTGAGCGGTGCCACTCCGACGTCGCAACGCATTCACCCTTTCCCGCCTCGTCGCGGTGGTTGCAAGTCCGTTGCGGCGCTGGAGCACATCGTGTGATATTTCACACAGATATTTCTATGTAAGACGGCGCAGCAACACCGCTCCGGCAACGCACCGGACTTGCAACTTTGATACGGTGATTTGCCATTGGGGTGGTAACTAGCCACGTCCGGTGCCTATCACTGAAACAAACCAGTAGGTTTATTATGTATCTCAGTTTACCATTCAAATAGTGAGTAATTATAGTTGTGGTTTTTCATTTTTGCAATCATCTAATACCAGCGGACTAGGTCCGCGTGGGTAGGTAGGTATTTCACAAATCTCGCGGGAACCATAATCCGGGATGAAAGTATTAAAAGTACTAAAGCGCCATCTATAATCCTATTCAAATATTAGGTTTAAGAAGATTGTTGTCTGTCTAATGATGAACCATAAAGACAAATTTAGTACGTAGTACTAGTATGAAAATATAGGTGGCGCTAAAGATACAGAGAGAGAGAGAAAGAATCGTAGACAGAGAAAGCAAAAGTATCCTATTTGTCTGTTTTGTACGATGTATTCTGTGCTAATGTCGTTTTTTATTCACTGTCTCTGGATTTATAGCAGTATTCTGTGCTGTGGCCTGTGATTATCTTCATTTGTCGTCTGTGGTGAATTGGTGATTACACGTATTATCTATCTGTATCTTTCTTTTTAGCCGTTTGTGGTACTGGTAATGGACTACATCAGGGTGTAATCAGTCTGTACATTACGACGTCAGTACAAATTGCATATGCCTCTTTAATTCCCTATTTGCTCAATAGATGGCGCTTTAAGGCACTTTGACCAGCAGGATTCTGAGGTAATCTTAAGCCAGGTATTAAAAAAAAATTATAACCTTGTGCGGCTTGTGACATTTTGTTTAATTTTGTAGACGAAACGGTTTTATTTCTTCTGCTTTCTTCATGGTGTTTTTTTGCGTTGATCTTTCCCGACGACCTGACTTTTTTTATGGATTTTGGTGACTGTTATAAATCGTTTTGACCTGTGCTTTACTTTGGATTCCGAGAACTGTGATATATGTCTTGTCTTGAGATTTAGTAGAGTTCTTTTTTTATTTTTTCGTGCAGATTTTTTACATTTAATTGGTGTAAGTCAACAAATATATTGTTAAGGGGTACCACTAGAGGTTTTGACAAAGATGACTCTATTCAAAGAGACGGAGTTGTTTATGTTCACAAAAGGAGAAACAATAAATAATTATATGTATCCCATTTGTGTTTTTATTATTGTATCCGAATCCCTAAATAAAATAATAGAATTAAAGAACAATTAATACTAGTAGGTAAACATTATATTTATGTCTCTATAGATATAGGTTTATATACGTAATTCGACGCTCATTTTATACTTATGGGTATATATTATAATTGGTGTAGTTCTCTATCTGCTCACATGATGGCGCTAAGCGGAGATGGCATCTGAGGACTCTATACCCTATATTCAATGTACTCTATGGACTACATGAATATTGACCGTAGGTTGGATTGGAAGAATGAACATCTGCTGGGGCTTAATCTATACTTAATATTATAAAGAGGTAAAGTTTGTAAGTTTGTCACATTTTTTAAATGGGGTAATCTTCGGAACTACTGGTCCGATTTCAAAAATTCTTTCACCAGTAGAATGCTACATTATCGGGGAGTGCTATAGGCTATATTTTATATTGATATCATATATATTAGCCGAGTTAACACAAATTTTGTCATACAGGTCGGACTGAAAATCCTCTTAAGCAGACTTATTCGCATGCGCTGCCTTAACTATTGTGTAAAATTGAAATTAATGTAAAGAGACTTTATGTATCTTTGAAAGTTCTACAAAAAAGTCCGCGACGCCATATATCTATCTTCTATATATTAGCAGATATAGTACCTTTTGTGTTAAAATTATTAATTTTATATACTTAGGTTTGCGTCATTATTTATGCTACTTAACTTAAATCCTTATCAAAATAAATTATTTAATAATCACAAGGATATTATGGAGATAAGATTTGCCCTTTATAGTATGTTAATTAGTTAAAGAGTTTCGGAGATAATACAAAATTTCTAAAAGACGCAGAAATTTCGCTACGTGACGCCCCGCGATTTCAATTACGTAGTTCCCGTTCCCGTGTGAATATGGGGATCAAACATAGCCTATGACACTCGCAAATAACGTAGCTTACTACTGGTAAAAGAATTTTCTAAATCGGTCCAGTAGATCCAGAGATTACCCCACTTTAGTTTCTTGGGAAATAGTCCTTTGGTCATCGCACCACGCTCAAAGGGCAGGACCGATTTTGCTAAAGGTAGGGGAAGGGTAGGGGTAAGGTAGGGAAGGTGTAGGGTACGAGTAGGTTAGGGTAGGGTAGGGGTAGTGTAGGGGTAGGGTAAAGGTAGGGGTACGATAGGGAAGGGTAGGATAGAGATAGGGTAGGGAAGGGTTAGGGTACGAGTAGGGTATGGTACGGGTAGGGTAGAGTACGGGTAGGGAACGGGTAAGGTAGGGGTAGCGTAAGGGTAGGGTAGAATTAGGGTTAGCGGTAGGGTAAGGAAAAAGTAGGGGCAGAGTAGGGTTGGGTAGGTTTAGGTAGGGAGTAGGGTAAGGTAGGGGTAGGGAAGATGTGTACATAAGTAAAAGCGAAAGCGAAAGCATGACCGCTATCACACTAATATTTTAAAGACGAAAGTTTGTGTGTGTATGTTTGTTCCTCCTTTACGCTGCGGCTGCTAAAGCGATTTGGATGAAATTTGGAATGGAAATAGATTTTATTCTGGATTAACACATAGGCTACTTTTCATCCCGGAAAAATCCATGGTTCCCGAGGGATTTCTAAAAAAACTAATTTTACGCGGACGAAGTCGCTGGCGTCCGCTAGTAAATAGTATAAAGAAATCAGAGACGAAGATTATCACTCACATTTTTTTTAATTATCCGACTTTACGGCTCTAATACAATAATATTCAAAATAAATATAAATATAGTTTACAAATACAAAATAGGTCTCGGGAAAGTATCTATATTTTTTGTACTCATGATAAAACTGTAACAGGTAAATTGATATTTTGAAAATTTCAATTGGAGGGCGTTACCTATATAACTTGGCACGATTAGAGACCACAATAAGGAGAAGGTTATAGGATACTTTTTATTGCGAAAATAAAATAAGAAGAGGGTGAAATAGGGGTTGAAAGTTTGTATGGAAGCCCTTCATTTTTAAAGTTACAGTTTTAAAAATTTGTATATAAATCATGAAAAAAATATAATGTGATTTAAGAATTATTAAATATTAACCCCTAAAGTGGTGATATATGGGGTTAAAAGTTTCTATTCATATCCACGCGGTACGTAGTCACGGGCGTCCGCTTGTTTCAAATAAAGTCACAACTCCAGGGCAGATCCTATCCTTGCTCTTTCCAAAAATGGTTTAAGATGGTGAAGATATTTGTTGGATAAGTAATAAAATAGTAATAATGCTATTTCTTAGCTTCGACCAACATCTTAAGAAGCTTTCACTTATCTGCTGGATTAAGGGTCTGATACAGAAGGCAGTGATTCTTGAGACGGCGTGTATTGTGAGGAGGTTCCTCACTCTGGAGCCCTGACTACCGGTTGCTTGGGCACTCAAATGTCCCGCAGCGGGAGGGTTAATGTTTTTTATAAATTTTTAATAGTGTTTTATATTATATTTTTAGATTAACATTGTTGAAAATTTAAATAAAAAAGATAAATAAATAAATGAGTGAATAAAAAAAATGCTATTTCTTTACAAATAATTGGTTTTATTCTTAAAATTAATTTCTTCCATTCCTTTTCAGTGGTTACCTGTGCAAAAAGAACAGTATTAATAGGTATCCAGCTTCAAGACAGACCAAAATTTGGCTAGCCACTACCTAATTATTTGTTACACACAAATTAAATTGATAGTAATCAGTTATAAAAAATATTCTACAGTTCCCGGACCTTAAATTAAAAAAAAATCATTACACATATAAACTAATTCATTCAGTTTCGTTGCAATTCACAGTGCATCCATAGAAATAGAACAACACACAGTAAAAGCTGTGCGAGTCACTAAAAACCAGACTACATTAGGTTTTATTATTCTTTTTTACAATTTAGGGTGCGTCTTTTTGGTACTTGCTTCACTTGCTTAAGTAGGTACATATTTTGTCAAACAATCCTATAGCGCAATTAATAAAGGGTACCTAATCTTTAAAAATGAGCTAGTAAAAGTAAGCAACTGCGGTATTGAATTTTTCAAAAATTGTTAATTATTATCGATCCTTAAATATATGTACTTACTTTAAAGTTTTATATTTTAGTATTTTAAAGTTTTATATGTAAGTACTTCTCTGATTTTAT
The DNA here is from genome assembly GCF_947172395.1 of Bicyclus anynana. Lineage (NCBI taxonomy): Eukaryota > Metazoa > Arthropoda > Insecta > Lepidoptera > Nymphalidae > Bicyclus > Bicyclus anynana. Next base: position 7,501,606 of record NC_069103.1, on the reverse strand, counting down.
TGTATCTGGTAATTAAGTACATATCTACAAGACCTTTTATTTTTGTTACCATTCATAGATACAATTAAGTATATTTTGGACACCTATTCTATACCTATATTATATCTAAGTATTTTTATTTGTTATAAAATAAATAGGTACACATTTTCTATTAAAATATCCCAAAACAACTGGTGTAAAAATATTACTTAATAGAATTTACCTACTTGTTGCCAGCAGCCATAGATGCAGCAGTCATCAAGGAAATAATGCTGCCAGCAGCTAAGTTCCCGTAGTAAGCCTGGGCAGATGCAGCCAGTGAACCAGCCAATATTCCAACGCCTTGGAAGCCAAGCCAAGGTCCCACTATACCCAACGCCAGTCCACCGGTGCCATAAATCAATGTAGCCCCAATTGCGTTCACGATCAAGGCGCTCATAAAATTACCCATGATTCTGTAAAAAAATATATTATTTACATTAATAAATAGGCGACAAAAAATACTTTAAGATTTATTTTTGAGATTGATCTTAGTAGGTAGGTAATGTTAGTTGCATACGAAAGTTACCTACTTATATAAACAAATAATATATAAATATAAATATTGTCTAAAATGTCGAGTTGTGTATTCAGTGTGTGTGCGCTCAGTGGAATATCTAAATTAGAATCACTTTTGCAGTGATTTTGTTGACAGTAACATATCTAATAGTAAAATATCGTCGAGTAAGAGTATAATAATTAAAGTCGCTGTTAAAAAAACGTAAAATTAAAATTTATATTTAGAAAAATGCTAGGCGTTCAAACATCTAATTTCCTATAGGTACCTACTTATCTAATCACTTAGTTACCTTACTTACTTACCCGGTTTGCCTAACTGGTGGTCACTTGTCTTTTTGTTAATAATGTTTGTGATTATAGTCTAAGCAAGCAGTCAGGCATCAGTGCGTCAACATCTGCAAGCACTCACAATAAAAATATATAAGGATACAAATTGGTTTCAAATTCAATAGACAATAGTGTTTAACTAGTGATGGTACAGTGATTGCTAAACTCAACTATTATAATAATATAATTATTATTAGTCGATCAATAAGATAAGATAAGATAAAGTTTATTAGATAAATTATAACACCAGAAGTGCATAAAACAAAAGAAAATCAGTTTATCATATAAGAAATTGTGTATAAGTACCATTAAATCGATAGTAATGCTATAGTGTGACACTGTGTTGCAGTTATTATCGCTTTAGGCATACAGCATACAGAATATGTAAATAAAATTAAAATAAAGATTGGATTTAGCAAAATTAAAAATATATAAATTAATAAGTAAACAACAGCATTTTTAAGCCGAAGCATTAAGGATTTACCAGCGCCTCCCCAAACTATGATGAAATAACATAGTACAGACTGCACAAAAGCAAAGTATATGAATCTGCTTCTAAGGAAGCAGAATCTTTGAGATTTCTAAAAACATACAAAACCTTTCGTACTGAAATACGGACATTTTTTTTATTTTTTAGTTAAGAATAAAAAATAAATAATTAGCTAAATAGTTATTATATATTTAATCATACGTTATGTATTACCGAATAAAAAAATAGTATTTTAGATATTTTTCCTAACATATACCCCCATCCCACACCTACCTTACCCTACTCTACACCTACCCTACCCTACTCCCACCCTACACCTACCCTACCCTACCCCTACCTTCCAACCCTAAGCCTATCCTACACCTACATGCAACAAGCATTCCCTGAACTCTACCTAACTGATGTAGTTACTGTTACTAGTGTTCCTTTATACACAAAAACTTTGCTGATCTGATTGGTATTAGCCTTCCTCTTTTACCCCTAATTCTAACATAAACATGATTAAATTAATAACATATTAAATTACATGATATTAAACAGTACAACAGAAAGAACAAAATATCATAAATTCAAATTAACTTTATTCGATTACATACTTTCAAAAAGATATGTCGATTATTAATATGTAATTAGGTACAACTCTACAATATACCTATCGGTAATCGATATGTCGGTTGGTTATTTACCAGCCAGAGACAATAGATGTAGTGTTGCTCGCCAACAAGTCCAGTTCGTACTCGTCATAGAGGAATTGTTCTAAGGTTCTCGTTAATCATAAGCATTATTTTATTCCTCTATGGCACTCATTCATCACATACGCATACGCTCCTAATTATACTAATATATTTTATTAGTAAAGTGTTATACAAAAGCTTGCAACGTGTTAACATTAATTTACAAAACTGTTTATAAATCTTTGTGAGTAATTGTTGAGATTTGGCAATCGCTTATCTTCAATAACTTTCATTCAAGTATGCTTTTTACTCTGTTCTGTTGATGATTTTTAAAAGAAAGAAGGTTAAGGTTATTTTATCTGTGAGCTTCGTAGAAAAAAGAAAATTATTACATAAAAATTAAAACAAAGAAAATTAGCTCCATCTACTGGTAGGTATATAAACTAAAGAGCCATCTATAAATTCTAGCTGTCATTGAGAGCACAGACCACAATGATTGAGAGGAGCGCCATCTTACAACCATGTTCATAGATGACGCTGCCTGGTGTCCGAGATCATGTCCAAAGATTACAATGTAGTATTGGATCATGTCTAAGAATCTGTGTTTGTGATGAATTAGTTGTCGAAACTCGAATTGAATTTTTCTTTTAAATTTAAAGTATATAATAGGCAATAGGCCAATACAATAATCTTATTACGTAGCTCAGACTTAATGTTGACTATTTACTACTTTCATTTAAATTATTATCATATAGACTCTTTAGGTTATGATTGCGACAAAAGGCAAAACTTTATCAACGGACTTTTAATGTTGTCCAATTTACTTTTATAATTTAACATAATTTACTATGTTACACGTGTTATTTAATATGCTTTTACATAAATAATGGCTGAAACAAAAATCGATGTAACTATTGGAAAGTATCAACTATTTATCGAAAATGTACTCAAAGAGGATCTACGAATATTACATTTAAAGTTGCAGCAGGTGAACGCCGAACTAACAGACTTGATACAACAGAAGCATACACTTAAAGTAATCACGAATAAATCAGTACATCCAAATGGCATCAAAACACAGGTACCTACATTCTTGCAAGTAACTTAGATTTCTATATTCTACAATCAGTGAATAATCATACATGTTTTCAAAAACTTCCCTCTCTTAGGAGAGGCTATTTTTAATTTTATAGAAAGTATGTTATTAATGAAATATCTAATTGCACTTTACATACAATAATAAAATTTAAAAGAAAATTATTCGCAAAACATTATACTCCATCTAATTGTTCACCCATGAGCAGGGTACCCAATAAGCTAGCGCAATTACTCCTCTGCATTGCAATGATTATGCTTTGGGCTAAATAAATTCTAGCTTACAAATATTAACGGTTGCCTGGAAGATATCACTTTAGAGATAAGGCCGCCGTTACACCATTGTTTGTATTTTACTTGGTTTGTTTTTGTAAAATTTTGTTATTTTGTTTTTGGTGTAATAAAGTGTTTTATTATTATTATTATTGAATATCTTAGCATCCAATTACATTCATATGTAGGATGGGTCCATATTGTGGCAGAGATAAAAATTCCAACCAGTGTCTTGGACTTATGACTATGGGTGAAGGGTTAACTTTAATACTTCTTTAAAACCAGTTCTTCCCTTTTGTGAATCTCTCTCTCACTCGTGTTGTCCTGATTGCCCATTATTAAATAGTATGGTGTCCGAGTTTTTTAATTATTTATTTTTCATTTATTACAGGTAAATATTGGTTGTAACTTCTTTATGGAAGCCTCTGTTCCAGACACTTCAGTGTTATTGATGAATATTGGCCTGAATCACTATTTAGAGTTCTCAACTGAAGAGGCGCACAAGTATTTGGATGCCAGAATAAAGGTATATGAACAGAAATCTGAAGAAATATGCAACAAAGCTGCTGAGACTAAGGCACATATAAAATTGTTGTTAATTGGTATTGGTGAATTAGAAAACCAAAATAATAGTAAAAAGAGTTAACTAGCTTAGTAAAGGTGGACAGAGTTATTGTAGAGATTGTTAATTACTCGCTCATTGGTATTTGCTGAAATAATACATTTGAAAGTGTTAACAGGCTTCCAGGATCTGAAATGTTAACATTATACATATACAATACAATTTAATTTTGATTAGACCATAGTTTCTTATTAACCTTTTTTGTTTAGTACCTTCCTTATTAGTTTATCAGGATTCACTATTTTATGACAAAAAATATGAGTTAGGAATGGGTGATGCTTCATGAATAATATTGTCTTTAGTTTACAACACTTTACTTAATTTTACATTATTTTGCAAAGTAATGCTACATAAAATATGATTAGGCAGAACGGAATGTAAATGACAAAAGGTTCCATGGAATTATTATTAACCTCCTTCGTATTGCTAGTTGTATGTTGTGTGTAGAGGACTGATGACCAATTGTTATAATTATATATTATGTGCCATATTATCTGATTTTTTTATTATAAAATACATAACTACAGTTTAAAACCTTATTTTGCTGTGCCATGACATTACACTGTATCCCCAGATTCAGAGTTTTGTGGTAACACCTATAAAAGAGTTCTCACATGGTTACATTCAGTGACATATACTTCATTTATGTTTCATAAAAACAGCTCACATAAGTTGTTTCCAATGCTAAGCGGGGAGCACGAATTTGACAAATTTTCATATAATCTGCTGTCAGTCGAGAGACTCTTCTATCTTGCATCAGTTTTTTCAATGCTGTAGCTTCTGTAATTAAAATTTTAATGATTCTGATTTTTGTTAAACATTACAGATAAATTACCAACCTACTACTATGCTATTTTTATAAATTATGTTTTATTTGTTTTGTTGAAGAAGTTTTGACTGCAATAATTATTTTTCTTTCACTAAGATGATCTGTTTTTAAAAAATCCTCTAAAAGAATGTATGGAACTATAAATCATTGCTTTGTTGGTGCTTTGTATTGAGCTAGACTGTCAATGCTGTCTGTGGATGGCCATAGGAACTTTTATACTGAACATGAACATTTGTGTAAACTGTTGGAAGTGTCAAACAAAGTCAAGCCAGGAGCTTTCATAGAAAACGTCACCTTTGCTGAAATTATAAAAAAAACCGTGCGTGATAAGGAGGTCAGTGTGAGGGCGAAGGGGAGTCTGCTAATCTTAATATATAAGCGAATGGTCATCATGCATACAAACTAAAACCGTTTGACTTACAAAGATGTGGCAGGGAGGTAGTCTATAGTTAGTAGGGGTTCTCTAAGAACAGATTTTGCGATAGGGCTGGAAATAGGGAAGTGTAAGGGCGGACGAAGTCGCAGGCGTCAGTGAAATGAAAATGAATTTTATTCGTTTTATAAACATTACATTACATAGTAGGGCTGAGACCTTTTAAGTGAAAACCTGTGTCAGAAGGTCTCGCTCTCGCTAGTAATTAATATATATTAAGGAGTGTCAGTCTCATATAAACAAGTGATAATGTAATAAGATCATGTGATTGTTTGAAATAAGATATTGTATTTGTTTGTAGGTATAAGCAAAATAAAAACAATAAATTTTACTGTTCAAATATTGTATAATATAGTTTTCTTTTTTTTAGTTTAGTTTAGTTTGACAGCCTCCGTGGCGCAGTGGTTTGCGCGGTGGATTTAATGACGGAGGTCTTGGGTTCGATCTCCGGCTGGTCCGATTGAGGTTTTCCTTAATTGGTCCAGATCTAGCTGGTGGGAGACTTCAGCCGTGGCTAGTTACCACCCTACCAACATAGACGTACCGCCAAGCAATATAGCGTTCCGGTACGATGTCGTGTAGAAACCGTAAGGAATGTGGATTTTCATCCTCCTCCTAACAAGTTAGCCCGCTTCCATCTTAGATTACATCGTCACCATCAGGTGAGTTTGTAGTCAAGGGCAAACAAACTTTCACCTTTAAAATATAAGTGTAGTGTTTTCACCGCGATGATAGAATAAATATTAGAAAAGAAACAATTACTTTACTAGTTTTGGGTCCAAGGTGTTTGTTTTACTACCCTACACTAAAAATGCAGTGTTGGTCCACCCACCACTAGGTGGTCCAACGACATTAAACGGGTTAGGCATCCTCTGTATGCTGGTGGCTCGAGACTGTGTTTAGAACTACAAACAAGAGGCCCATGTCCAACAGTAGACATTCATCGGCTGATAATGATGACTTTTCTTGGTTTTTGTGTTAAGGGGGTTTTTTTTTTATTCTGTACAAGTTAGCCCTCGACTACAATCTCACCTGATGGTAAGTGATGTAAGATGGAAGCGGGCTAACTTGTTAGGAGTAAGATGATCCACACCCCTTTCGGTTTCTACACGACATCGTACCGGAACGCTAAATCGCTTGGCGGTACGTCTTTGTCGGTAGGGTGGTAACTAGCCACGGAACATCAATCAGCCCAGCCGGGGATCGAACCCAGGACTTCGACTTAAAATTCATTTATATCAAGTAGGTTCAGTTTACAAGCACTTGGGGTCTACATTAGCTACCTACCTATAGTATTCGGTATAGCCCAAGTCTACTTTATGTAAGTATATTAGGTAATTAAGTATAATACCTACCTACCTACTTTTATGTAGGTACATTTTCTTTTGAAAACAAACCAAGAAAAAATCAAAAATGTAGGTATTACCTACTTAAGTAGGTAGGTATACCTACTCACGAAGTTCGTAAAGCAGCAAAAATTGTGCGAAAGTTTTGTAGCACCACTTTAATTTTCACTGTGAAGGGGATGCTTATATTTATGCGATCTTGTGATTATTGAGATGCACCTTTCGATTAGGTAGTTCTTAAAGATCAGCAAATGTAGGGGGAAACCTGCTGCTCTAAGCGTTGGGGACAAATTAGGGTCAATTTGCATAATTTTATTGTACACGGACTAATACTTTTAGTAAGTACCTACCTAGTATATAACTAGATACCGCCAGCTATGCGTTTCAGTAAGATGCTATGCCATTGGATCTAACCTTCCTTGAAAAATACTATACTAGCGGACGCCCGCGACCTCGTCTGTGTGAAAATCGATGTTAACTTTCAACTACCCCTACACTATCCCTACCCTACCCTACCTTTATTTTTGTAGGTACTTTTAGTTATTCTTCATTGCCGTTACACTCTTGACAGAGTGGTCGTGGTCGTCATTTGGGTGTGGTGGCAAGCCTCACTATCCGCCGCCATTCCTCTTGATCCATGGAGAGCGTTTTTTACTTGGTCAGTCCAGCGCATTGGTGACCTGCCACGCGCTCTTGTGCCCTCCATCTTTCTTTGCACCAGAAGTCTCTCTTACCTTACCTTACCTTATCAGCCGATAGACGTCCACTGCTGGACATAGGCCTCTTGCATGGACCTCCAAGCACAACGATCTCGAGCCGCCAGCATCCAGCGGCTCCCTGCAACCCGCTTGATATCCTCGGTCCACCTAGTGCCCTCGCCCTACACTGCGCTTTCCGGTGCGGGGTTGCCATTCCAGCACCTTGGGACCCCAACGTCCATCGGCTCTTCGAACTGTGTGGCCCGCCCATTGCCACTTCAGCTTCGCGACTCGCTGAGCTATGTCAGTGACTTTGGTTCGTCTGCGGATCTCCTCATTCCTGAGTTCAGTCAAGTCTCTCTATGGACATGTAATCTCTTCGTGTAATATGACCAAAGAAAGTCAGTATTCGACATTGGACTATGGAAGAAAGACGCTGTTTGATGCTCAGTTCTTGGAGGTAACTTTTAGTTACTTAATAAAAAATACCATTAGGTCATTCATTGTAAGCATAGAAAAAAGAATACAGTTTAATTCCATAATCGAATCAGCGGTATCTAGATAAATATAAGTCCGTGGGTCCTTACGTCTCAAGAAGTCAAGATACGAGAACACGGTAAGCACTTGAGTGACGAGACAACTTGAATACAATTAGCATCATAATTGATTTAGGGTTGTGGGTGCGTGATTGCTGAGTGACTAACCTGAGTGTTAAATATTGGAACGCTGTTAGATAGGTGGATATTCATTTTATGCGTATTAATTAACTATTATTAGGTATTAAGAGTCGTGGTAGCCTAGTGGTAATGACCTCTGCCTTCGATTCGGAGGCCGTGGTTTCGAATCCGGAAAAGGGCATGCACTTTTAAATTTTCAGTTAAGTAAGTATATGCATTTTAAGAAATTAATCACGTGTCTCAAACGGTGAAGGAAAAACATCGTGAGGAAACCTGCATACCTGATATTTTTCTCAATTCTCTACGTATGTGAAGTCTGGTGGTGGACTAGAGCCTAACCCCTCTCATTCTGAGAGGAGACTCGTGTTCAACAATGAGGCGAATATGGGTTGTGAATGAATGAATGAAATAATTAACAAAACAAAAAACATACAGACGAATTGAGAACCTCCTACTTTTTTGAAGTCGGTTAAAAAAGGAAGCCTGTTTGAGATATAGACGTACGAGTATCGCCGTGTTTGTGGAAGAATCTCTATCTATCTATTTATTTATCTTTGTAGTAAGTAAAAAAAAAATAAACATAAAGGCTTAGGTTTCTTTATAGTGGTCGTACGTATCTAAGTAAGGGATTGCACCCAGACAAAAAAGTTCTTTTTTTATGTATCTATTTCTATCTATACCTACTTATAATAAATGTAGCAGGTCCAATTGTGTATGTAGTTAGGTACATAGAAGATAATTTGTTTTTTTTTATAGGAGAGAACTACTACGGTGTTCATTAAGTACCTAGTGAGAATGACTAACATGCAGTTATCTTTTATTGAATGATATTTTATATTTCAACGTCACCTTTAAGGCTGCCTATCCATCAAAGCGGAGCGAGGGAGCGTAGCGGAGAAACGGACTAATGCAGAGCGGAGTTACAAATTGTGTATGTCCATCGAAGCGGAGCGAGGATGCGGAGCGGAGTTGCAGACTTAAAATAAATAAATAAATGTTAAATTTAATTTATTTAACCCCGTTCCATTTCCCCGCTCCGCATGCCGGTTTTATATGAATTTTAAACTAGCTCGCAAGTCCCTGTCCCTTAAAAATTTCTCCGTTTCTCAGCTCTCAGTGGACTGGTAGCCTTAGGAGTAGGTACCTATACAATTGGCATATCTTTTTCCTAAATATAAAATTCTTTTTCGAAAAAAGTCTTTGTCCAGATCAAACCGTGAAGGTACAGTAAGGTGACGATTTCTCAAGCTGGTCGTCACGATGAATCGATCCTGCCTTTCAGTTGTGACCCGAGATCGTGGCCTTCCTTGGCGACGAACAAAGCATTCTAGGCACCCAGCGCGTTGATACTTTTTTCATACCTAAATAATTCAATTCAATTCGTGTTATTATGGACACTCCCTGTCGAAATCTTTACTTTATCAGCTATAAAACAAACAGTAATAGGTACGACGATTTGATAACATGTTGTCTACGACCGAAACGCCTGTTTTAAATAATGGAGCAATCACGCAGTTGCACGTCAGCGTAAAGTCTCTGGACAGGGGTTATTGGTATTTTTTGCAAGTCATAAATTGATAATTTCATTCTGGCCTATTAACTGGACACTGTTAGACGCGTCTCTGTTTGTTATTTACCACCAATACAGTTGAGTCCAAGATATCGGATTTTATTTGACCATCTCGTCCTATACACATGTATTTCTTATCTATTTCTTTTGGTACCTACTGCTGGCATAGGGCGTCCCGAGCGTGGATCGACATTGGTGGAAGATCTTCCTCGCTTAAACTCATCACACCAACGTGCAATTGTAGAAAATGTAGCAGCATTAACACCTAATGTTTCCCGCTAGTCTTGATTTATCTGCTCCGTACTGAAAATTTTCATGCACAGGTACCTACGAGTATCTATTCATCGCGCGAACTTCTATTAGGTACGTAGCTACAATAGCAAACTGTATCCCCCGACTTTCGTACATTAATTTTTTTGGAATGACACCCCACTATGGAAGCAATTTTAAAGCTATACGTATAGTATTCAAGTCAAAATTTTCTTTGCAGTAGGTAAGTACAAAAAATTTAACTTTCATTATGTGGAACAACTATTCAAAAATAATTACCTATCTATTTTCTAAATTGCACCGAAGGTGAAGAAGGAAGGTAGTGATTTTTGTATTTTGTCAAACATTCAATATACTTAACATATAAACCATAAAATTTTAGCTAACATATGCATTATTTTAATGGGCCTTTAATCTCAATACGACGCCCTATACAATAAGTCGTAATAAGTATTTACGATTTTCACACATTTATGATTTTATGATTTTTACACCGTTGTGTCCCCTAACGGAGAGTATTTAAACTTCTGAGAGGTCTCTATGCAAACCCTTGAGAAAATTTATTCTGTTGATATTCATCTACGAGCTAGTTTAACTCGCTAACAAAAGATGGCGCTTTTACTACACTCGCGGAATGAGCAATTTCTTTATAAGTTTTTAAAAAATCCGCTAGGGGCAGCACCAGGGGAAAATACAAGAATGTGTTGACTTTTACATTGAAATCACCATCAATACTAATGAATTTTATCTTAACCGTTTGCAATGTATTCTTAATAATTTAATTTATTTTTGTACCTACATCATGTTTCGTTAATTCTGTTATAATTATGTACTTACGTTTGATGTTGTTGTCAATAGAGAAATGAAAATACGAGGGGCTCCATTATTATCTTATTTTAATTTGACGTTTTTACTTAATTCATTTTTAATTGGTCTATCTTAGCTATTTATAATTATATTAATGAAAATATAAAGCCAGGCATGCACCATTAACTTTGCAGTTGTGTGCATTTTAATAAATTCACGTGTCTCAAACGGTGAAGGAAAAACATCGTGAGGAAACCTGCAATTCTCTGCGAATGTGAAGTCTGCCAATCCGCGTTGGGTCAGCGTGGTGGACTATTGGCCTAACCCCTCTCATTCTGAGAGGGGACTCGAGCTCAGCAGTGAGCCGAATATGGGTTGATAATGATGACTATCATGACATTGACCAGAACTTTTGTCAGACACTTCAATGCTTCACTAAAAATACTCTCACACTTAAAGTAGGTACTCGATGACGCCTAAACCGATTTGGATATTTCTTTTTTTGTTTGAAAGGGACTCCTGAGGTGGTCCCAATATCATCATGTCAGAGTCTGATGCTGGGATATTGGAAAAATCGGGGGAAACTTTAAAAAACCGTAGATTTTTGTTTGTTCATCTTTTGTGTGGAAATCGATGTAAACTTTCAACCCCTATTTCACCACTTTAGAGGTTAAATTTTAAAAATTCTTGAATCACATTATATTTCGTATTTCATTTATGATCATATTTTTTAAACTGTAACTCTTAAAATGAAGGACTTTCTATACAAACTTTCAACCCGTATTTCACCCCCTTCTATTATTATTTCAGGGTCCAAAAGTAAACTATGTTTTGCTCCAAGGTCCCATTTACTATTATACATAAATATATATATAAAATTCATCTTGATCAGTTCAGTCGTTTAGTCGTGAAAAGGTAACAGACAGACAGACAGAGTTACTTTCGCATTTATAATATTAGTAGGGATTTTAAAGCACTATATTGTAATGAAGGTCTGTAGTCGATTCCTTACCCGAAAGAGCTAAAACACAGATAAGGAAACTCCTTTTAACTTTTCCCATAGAACAGGACGCACTGGGACCTTGCTCTATAACGAAACAAGGTCTTTTTCCTGATACCATTTCCTATCACAAGTGTTGGAGCTCGTATTCATGTTAACTAGTCACTCGAGAGAGTTATCCATATATGTATTTAGTCAGAAAGGATGACAATGATGAGGTAAAATTACAAATTGTTATAATAACTTGCTTAGTAATATAATTAAAATATGTCCTTAATTTCCCCTTACTTTTGTATTAGGTAATTGATAAGTGAATTATAATTGTAAGGAAAATTTAACATTAAACTGGTTTTATTTATACGTAGGTATTACAGGAAAATTATTGCTTTCAAAAGAGACTAGGTATATTTTCTACTGATTTAAGTCTGAGCTCTTGATTCATGAGTTGCGTTTTATTTTGAGAATATCAATAATAGGTAGATATTATATAATTTTCTAAAGTTTTCGTTCGATAAGAAACTTTTTAAGAGCCGTGATAGCCCAGTGGATATGACTTCTGCCTCCGATTCCGGAGGGTGTGAGTTCGAATCCGGTCCGAGGCATGCACCTCCAACTTTTCAGTTATGTGAATTTTAAGAAATTAAATATCACGTGTCTCAAACGGTGAATAAAAAACATCGTAAATGTACAGGAAACCCGCATACTAGAGGATTTTCTTAATTCTCTGCGTGTGTGAAGTCTGCAAATCCACGTTGGCCTAACCCTTTTCATTCTGAGAGAAGACTCGAACTCAGCAGTGAGCCGAATATGGGTTGATTATCATGATAGCTACATATATAGCTTGACAAGTTCGTTGATGACATGCCCTGATATGCGGGCGACGGGGGGTTAATAACTGAGCGGGTGTGAAGTTGTGCGCGCGGGCCATCGCGACCCCCTCCCGCGCAGACCATTGGGAGTGTTATGAACGAATTTGCAAAGCTAATTTTGTTATTATGTAAAAAGATAATCGGTAGGTATCTACTATTTATGACAAAGAGATCATTTCTGGACATTCTGATGCAGACTTTCATACAATTTTTGATTATCTATATTAATATATAAAGCTTAAGAGTTATTCGCTAATATCAGGAAATATTGGTCCGATTTGAAAAATTCTTTAAGTGTTAGATAGCCCATTTATCGAGGAAGGCTATGTATTATCCCCGTTTTCCTACGGGAACGGGAACCACGTGGGTAAAACCGCGCGGAGTCTGCATTAAATAATACATATAGTTAGAGGAATATAGGATAAGGGTATGAAATAAAAGACCTAGTTCAAATAAAAGCTTAGCTTTATTACTCGTTATATTCACGAAGAAACATCCCTCAGTGGTACCAACAAGTCTCCATGCTGATGTATGTCTACTTAACTTTTTCTTTTCATTTTCAATTTTGTATCAACATATTTTAGAACCGCCAATTTGTTTTAAATTCACTAACAGGTGTGTGAACGCAATTTGCAAGACTCTAGGGTCAGGGACCGCTAGACTCAATTTAGATTTGATTTAGATTACATTTTTTTTATCATTAAATTTTTCTTCCACAATATTCGTACTTCCACTTAATGTCTAAAACATTAATCAGTGGTTAGATCCTAAACATTCACGGACAAAGACACACGCTCGAAAATATAAGCATTATGACAATGTGATACATTATATTAGTGTTGTATTATTAAGAATCGTAATAATTAATGTAGGTTAGGTTAGTTTTGTGACATTGGGTATGATTTGTCTGAGGCCCACAGATTACAATAGTGACCCGCTAGCAGCCATTCTAAGACAAATACCAAGGAATCGTTTACATTTTAATCATTTTTTGTTTCCACTTTTTTTTTCACCTTAAAAATGCATTTTAAAGTTATCTTTTTACACCCAGAACCATATAAACATCTTTTAGTTATTTATATATTTTTTTATCTATATAACTGGTAGCCCGACCGCCGCCGCGCGCTGCGCCTCTCAACTTTTTATTTACAAATGTTTAATGTTCCTAAACGTTTAAGTATATCCGATACTATTCTTAAAATTAAATACAAAAAACGCATGACATTCTAATTTACCTAATGTCCATTTTTGTCATCGCTATAATTTATGAAATTTTGATCTTTACACCAACTTTAGAAATATTCAATACAAAAATACTCTTTTGAATAAAATTTTATACACGACTCATTATATCGCCGACGCGGCGCGAGGCGGCGGCGCTGGCGCCTCCAAAAGAAAAGCTTTGAGCCTCGTAACCTTAACATTTGAAATTTGTACTAAATATATCGAATACAAGCGGACGCGGGCCCAAGTTACTTAGCCGAAATGCGAGGATATCGAAAACAATGCCTAAACACTAGTCGAATTTTTAATTTTTTCTTAACGAACGCTTGCCCGTTTCCCGCCTACATCGCACTCAAATCGAAATTTCAGAGAAACGGCGCGGGGAACAGACAACGCGTCGCTATATAGTTAATTAATTTTGATTTTTTTTTTTTTTAATTTTGATTCTAATTTTATCACCGGCACCGCGTCCGCTCGCAGTAATTTACAAATATATTATACGAAACGGCGTCACATGGACTGCGACTCGTCAAAAAGATGATAACAACATAACACATATTTATTCGTACGTACATGTAAACACATAAGAATACGAAATGAACGTGTATCGCTGTTAAGAATGAAGACCACAAGGATATTGAAATTATCGTTTATTTTACTACTACATATATAATAATATATACTCTCATATACAAAAACGAACGCTCAGACACGGATCTTACTTGACTATATACTTTCTCAGAGATGTAAGTTTATTTGAATTTAAAATGCAACATTTTTTATTTTATTTCAACATTAATAAATGTATTATTTTATTTACTATTTAATAATGCCAAATACTATATTTTTTTTAATTTCTCCAATATCAGTGGCAATGTTGTAATTTCCAGTTATTAATATGGAAACAAATGGCCCATTGCATAGTAGGTACACGCCTTACTGTACAAACTCGGTTGGTCAGGGTTTACTCTAATCAAATTGTATTGTGCTTTATTACATTATAAAGCCTATTTAAAGCCTATTTAAGGTCAAATTTATGACGAATAAATAACTTAAAAGTTATTATTAAAGCATTACTTTCATCGGTTTTGAAAGAAAATATTTTGTATTTAATAGAGAGAAAGTATTTTGCATTTGCATTTGAAATGAAAGTTATCAAAGTGTTTGCTTTTTGTATTGGAATACTTTTATTTCATTGGTATACATCTCTGGTAGTTTTTTTACAAACCTCAATTTTCTCACACCATTGTCGAGCGTTCGAGACTTATACTTTAATACTTACTGATAAGCATCGGCAGTATTTGTTTTTGAGATCCTAATAGTACATCCGTGCTCAATTTTGTGTTTTTTTTTTTCATATAAGATAATATATAAACGAATGATACTTATTTTATAACTAACTAATTTTCAGCTTTTTTGTTACTTATTGAATTTCTTTCGTATAGAAAAGTTGATACAGCTATTTGGTACATCTAATGTTTCCTAATTCGACAAAATCAAACGCTACACAATAGAGTCTACTACAATTTCCAAAATTTAGGAACCATAATACCCAAACGCGAAACCAAATATATTATACATATATATTGTTTTTTTTTTGTCTTATAATCAATTTTGAAAATAATTAGATAATTTCATTTTATATCGATATACCAAACATTTCGTAGACGGATTCAAAAATACTACTAAAAATGTAAAGGAAAAACATTAGATACATTTTTTATGAAACTTAAATAAACTATTATCTAGATACGAACTGTCGAAACAATCGAGATGACATCGCCAAAAGGACAATTTTTTTTAAATCTACAATACATATATATATAGTTACAAACATGAGTTTTTTTTTTAAAGTCACACCGAATTTTGTACTTTTTTCTGCGGGTAGCCCCATGATCACTGTGGACTTAATATTTCGATGTTCATACGTGAGTCTTTACATTAAATAAGAACAAATTGTCAACCGATAACTTACAAGTGACACGAACACGAAAATCGGTTAAAAATCGGCTCGATCGAACAATAATATATCCATTGTGGTCTTATTACTGTTGCAGTGAATCACTCAAGTATAAAATCCGGACAAAACAATTCTTAGTTCGAGAACAAATAAGATTATTATTACTATGTCCTCTTGTGTACTCTTACCTTGCCAGAAAATATATCTATCAAAAAAACGGCTCCAAGTATCTGCAAATTACGGCATTTCGGTTGAATATTGTTGATGGGAAATCAATACATTTCTATTGTAATATGTGTGTGTAGCCTGCTTTAATCGTTAACTTGTTTAATATAGATTATTATTGAAAAATCTATGGAGAGATTGGAATAACGGATTCATTACTTACTATACAAGGAATTACATAGGTATACCGAAATTGGTAGGAGTTTCAGAGCTAAAAAATGTTTATGCTACGTTTCACTTTACGAGTGTGCTCCTAAAGGTGGCTTTACACGGTCGTATTCAATTCCATTTTCAATTCAGCGTCAATTGTGCGTTGGTGATTCGTTAGCTCTGAAACGCCACGGTTATGGCAAGAACAAAACAGGTAACATTAACAAAATACAATTTTCAACGTAACATGGAACGATTTTCGTTCACGAATAAGCCCTGCGGCGACTGCGTTTGCGTACCGTATACGATCCGACGTGAATCGAGAAAATTAACCCGGGCTATTGCTGTGAGAGATTGGCTGTGGAGATACACTTCGCGGGAAGTGTTGGGGGACGAATTTCGAACTAAAAACCGGTGCATCAAAGAGGGGGGAATCTGCGTGGTTATTCTATGTGTCGATGTCTTAAAGGTATCGTGTCATTCACACCTAACCTGAACACTACTCTAAGCATACCAGTCGACGCCTGGTCCATCCTAAACTGAGGTACTCTTATATTATTGTAATAGTTCAAACGGTTACAAATGAAACGTTAACAAAGTGTAATACCAAATGAAAAAATGCTTACACTTGCTTAGCTAGGGCCGGCCGCCCGCCCTGCGCGGGTCCATACCATAAACTGAGGATGTCTTAAGATTCTGTACAATTCCGCAAATCAATTCACAATTGCCGTTCGTCTATTGAGCCTTAATTAAATATCGTAAGCTAAGATAGTTTTACTCGTAACTCCTCTGTATTAAAATTACTGTATTTATGTACAAGTCGCTATACATCTCTGTACAACTATCTATCTTATTGTGTATTATCTATTTGAAGAAGCGTTAAATTATATACTGTTTGTTTGCCTGTCGAACTGAGGATGTGAACTGAAATTGTCTCCGCGTCGCGGGGTAGGTGGCCGGCTTCTACACGTTATAACAAATACATCAAGTTTTAGCGGCGGACTCGAGCCTGCGTCTGAACTGCCGGCGTAGAGAATCTAAAATTTCGAAATTTGCCGTCAGTTCGGCATCGTCCTTTGTGACGTCGGTCGTTCAGATTCACGCGTCGCCTCCGCCACACTACATATATCTACGAATCAAACTAAGTATTCTTCTATAGTATAATAGTAATGTGTGTATGTATATTGTTTGTTCGATACGGCGAACTGCGTGCGTGTGCGTGGACGCGCCGCGCGACGGCTTCTGGGCTAGAGGTTCTATTGAGGGCCCTTTTGTATTAATTTCTTATTTTTTCGTAAAAAATCAACATTTTTGAAGGCACTTCTGATCGGACGAGGTGGCCCAGTGCGTTTGATCTGTCGGTCTGTGAACTGTGGGTCGGTGAGTCGGTCTATTGCTGTGCTGCCTTCAACTATTGTGCCGATCTTTAGGTTATTATGTATCTCAGTGTACCATTCAAGTAATCAGTCACTACATCGTATTTCATTGTATTTTTGTTTTTTCAGGTTTTCAATGAAATGACAAAACTGTCGTCATTTTACGTAAAGTGACATTAGTATAGTAGTTGTAGTAGCAGGTAGTAATGTTATTTTAACGAAAAACTAGTATTACGTAATTTTATTGAAATAATCATTTGTTCTGGTCTAATGTCCAGGTCTCTGCTAGGAGTTTTTCTCTTTATCTGCACGGTGAATCTCATTGGATGATCGTAGAAACAAAAAATCATTAGGTACCACTTCATGTAAAATGGTGAATAAACTATTTTAGATGATCATAAAACCGAAAATAAAATGAAAAACGATGTAATGGTTAATTTTTGAATGGTACACCAAGATACATACTCGTATAAGACCGGCTGGTCGTGTATGAGAGGTTGGTAGCCGCCGCGAGACGCGCGCCTGCGAAGCGACCGCGCCGCAAATCCCTTTCAAATATTTCAACGGTTCGAAAAGGAATGCCAGTATAATACGCTGTGGTTATATGTATAGGATTATAGATATAGTTTAAAAGTTTTACGGTCGCTAAAGTCATGAGTATTGTATATTTTTAAAAATTAAATATCAAAACAGTGCGGCGGGGTCGACCGCTTCGCATTCGCACATTGGGTGTTCGCACGCATTTTTCGGAATATAATATTTTTATCTAACGAATAAACTTAACCCTATGTCCGGTGCGAGACTCGCCGATGGTCCGGACCAACTGAACGCTGCCGAAATATGCCGAAATGTGTAAAAATACAACAAAGGATGTTTACATTAATCGAAACACAAGATGCTTACTGCTGTTTTTGAATTTGGTGTCTGTTTTATCTTTATTCTATTTAAAAACCTGCACGAACTTATAACCGGCTATCAGTATAAAAATAATGTTTAAATTCTTTGTCTGTGGATCGAAAAATAACCCTGCTCTATTGTACTAATGTCTATGGTTAACGTTAATTATTCCTAAAATAATTATGACGAGGTAAAGGTTGACAATTTACGGCGGCGCTACGTGCGCCGGAAACCAAGCGGTAAGGAAGTCCAACAAATAAACTGTTCCAATGGGTCGGGAAGGGGTAAGGTAAAGGACGGTTCAAATAATAAAAAAAAACAACCAAAACATTTAAAACTTAAGCAGTTAATATATTAATCGTTTTTTTCCTTAAATAATAAATCAATAAATGATTTTAAGATATACATAACTATAAAAACCATTTACGATAATACTTAATAATAATATAATAATAATTATATATAGCGAAATATATTATGTGCAGAAATAAAATTCTAGGTGACTTAAATTTTCTCTTACTCGTTATAACCTAATGAATTTCCTAGTAGAGCGCGGGCGTGGCGTCGCCACGCCGCTCCATCGCTCGATGTCCAACGTACAAATTAAATTTTTTTTTTTTAATAATTTAATTAAACTTTTTTTATCAATAATTTTGAATCTGAAGGCCTAAATGCGAGTGTCGTAAAATTTTGGTGTGCGAAACAATCGTCCAATAGATTTCTTTTTCTTTTTTTTTTTAATTTAGTTAGCCGAAAGTTTGTGTGCGATGCCGATGCGATGTGGCGCTCACTCCAGCTGCTCGAGGAAGTTCGGTGACTTGAAGTACTCTGGCACGGGGTCGTCGAGCCGGGAGATCACCTTGTATATGGATTTCTTCCAGCTCTGCTCGTTATCCTTGCCGCCCTGGATGGCGCGGAAGAATTCTCTCAGCGTCTGTTCGACCACGTATCTGAAGTTCGGTGGAACCTAGAAATTGAAACAATACTCTGTTTAGATTATTGAATGTTTGGTAGGTATAAATTAAATTTTAAACTCATGAATTTAGTTTTTGTTTTCTTTATCGCTTATAAAGAGCTGGCAAGAACCTCTACATTAGCTCTTTTGAAAAATCTTTAAACCAAAGATTTTTATTATTAGCGTGTATGCCACAGATTGTTTATTAAGTATCGGTGTACCATTCAAATAATGAATCACTACATGGTTTTTCATCGTATTTTCGTAATCTAACAATGATATTTTCAACGAAATAACGTAAATAATAGTTTTTCGGTAAAATAATTACTACTACCACTACTGTAGGTACGGATGCCACTATAAGTAAAATGACGATAATTTTGTCAGTTCGTTGAAAACATAGTGTTGTGTTAGATCGCGAAAACAAATTAGAACGAATAGAATTGAACTATTTTCTTATTAAAAAATATGGAAATCCCAAATTAGACGACTTTGTATATAGGAATTACTATATCCGATTATGATACGTTTGAATAGATGTTTGCTACATAACCACACTACAAGAAGATTAGATCAAGATGACAAAAAACCAATGGACTGATTTAAAAAATTCTTCCACTAATAGTAAGCTACATTATCAGGGAGTAATATAGGCTATATTTTATCCCAATATTTCCACGGAAATAGTATTTACGCGGGTGAAACTGCGAGTCTCTGCTAATACTATAAAGAAATAAAGTCTACGATATTGTAGGGGTAATCTTCGGATCTAATAAAACGATTTTGAAAATTCTTTCACCAATAGAATGTCACGTTATTTGTGAGTGTGATAGGCTATATTTAATCCCAGTAATCCCACGTGAATGGGAAATAAGTGACATAAACCGCAAGGTTCTACTAGTATAGTATAAATGATCGTACTCACTTCAATGTGGTTGTTTCTGTTGTAGTGCAAGTTGAGCACTCGGTACAACTCGGAGTCGCCCGCCACGTGCAGGTCATCGGGCGTCTTCATGCCCTCGCTGATGGCCTGCCGCGCGTACTTCTCCATCTGGATGTAGTAGAACTCTCTGCAACAAAGATAGCATATACGTTAGAATATTAAATTAAAAAAAAGACATGATTGCGTAAAGGAATAGATCCTTATTTTGCCATTAAAAATAAATTAGCTAAGGAAAGAATCGAATGAATAAGGTTGGAGGAGGCTTTTGCTGATTGGCGAACAGAACTGCAGAAAAGCAAGAAACAAATATTTGACTAAATTAGGTAATTTTCTCGTTTATGTATTAATTGTTCATGATCTGAATATAGGCATTTATTTTACTACTTTGCCATTTTATTATTATTTTGCCATTAGTTGTTACAATTGTGTGAAATGTAATACAAAATCGGGTATACTTTAGACCACACGAATTAAGTAAAACTTCTTTAGGATTTCACTTTTCGTAATGCTTCACCAGCTAACTCTCCTCTATCTAGTATGCAATAAAAATCAAGAAATAATTGTCCTAAATCACTCCTACAACTGAGAAGAATCAAATGTCACCTCATGTTGTATTGGGCTTTATTGCGTACCCAAAAATATATTCATATGATCAAAGAATATGATCTTTTGTTTGTAAAGTATCCGTGAAACACAAGTAAAAACTTCAAGTGTTTGAATTTGAGTGAGACTTTGTGCTGAATAGCTGACAGAAGTAAAAACTTTGAATATTTGAGTTTGAGTCTTTGAGACTGTCAATGTTTCCCAGGCGTCTAAGACAGGTCAGGTTTCTATGGTGATTTTCGATCTTTTGTCTGTAAAGTATCTATCAAACGGAAGTAATAACTTGGAGTGTTTGAATTTGAGTGAGACTTTGTGCTGACAGAAGTAAAAACTTTGGATATTTGAGTTTGAGTCTTTGAGACTGTCAATGTTTCTCAGGCGCCTCTGACAGGTCAGGGTTCACTGTGGGGTTTCAGTTGATAGAAGTCGAACAAACCTTTCTTGCTACCCCGTGCAAAAGTATCTATGAGGACTTCCCAACGTAATAAAAAGGACTTGATGTTAACCGGTCTCAATGCGGGATAATAACTGGCAATATGTCAAGCTGTGTTTGTTAGAGTTGTCTGTGCGTCTATCGGCAGCGGATCGAGCACCTACGTTACGTGTACGCGAGCTCACCTACCGTGTGACACTTGAGGCACAATGAAAATATAAAAAGCTCTCGAAAGCCGCGGAGGGCGTAGAGGATTTGATTAGTCATTTTCGCTCAGTTCGCTTGTCGCGCCGCATCGCTTCGCTATCTTCGCTTCGCTTCGCTTACGAGGGCGGATCGAGAGTCTCGCGAGGCTAATTACTTACGAGTTTGCATTCAGACGGGCTAATTCAGTTTTTCGCGTCTCGTCGAGTGACGCGTTACTTTTGGAAAAATTGTTACCGGTTTATGGAGGGTTTTAAGTCGGGTTTTTTATTTCGACATGCAAATTTCAATTACGTGCGCGGATTGCTCTCTTTTTGAATGCACTTTGTACTTATTATTTTATTTCGCTATGCATGTTAAAAAGCAAACAAAAGGCCGCTAAAGTATATTTTTTTATGACGGTCATTTGTGAAATTTTAAATGTTTTAAAGTTTTTTTTTCTGTTAAAAAGCAACGGCTAACGTTTATAAAGAGTGACACGGTAGTAGATGAACGAAAACAAAAAAGGAAACAGTCGAGAACTGCGAGATCTGAATCACTCAATAGTGAGCTATCAATCGACGCGGATCATCTCTAAGCCACTTGCGCGAGGGAGCACACTCGAGCCTCTCGCTCGCACGCCGGGGTTTCTATTATTTTTTAATTGGCACTCGGCGAGAGATTGCAGCCTTACTAATTGAGTAAGTAAATGAAGTGTCTTAATAATTAGATGTCTTTTTAGCGGGTGTGGGTAGTAACTGCTTCTCTCCACGCCTAGCGGTATTTCCCTAATTAGGAGAGGGATGTGACGTTTCAAACTTGACTAAGGTTAGGGATATTTTGTCACTAGCATTTCGTCTTTTGCAGGCGGTATTGGAACTTTACTAGAAATCGTAATATGAAACGAAAATTATGATAGCTAATCATAGACGATTCAATTCGGATTTTTCGAAGAAAAATACTTACAGCGGATCAATGAAACAAATCTAATAATGATTTTCTTTTCAATCTTAAAGCTTAATCTATCTGTAAAAAATTGTGTGTATTTTTAAAAGTCAGGTAATGAAGTTGCAACTTAAAACGCACTAATGTCAATTGGACTCAGACTACAACCTCCGAAAGATATTGAGTTCTGAATCTGGTGAAGGATATGTAATGTACCATGGGAGTCGGTTTACTTTTGGTTTAAAGATACGCTGAAGAAGAAAGGGTTAGAAGTGTATACACGTGGTTAAAACATCGACCTTATTTATATAAACGGATTAAGATTTATTCCTCAAATTTTATCAAAGTAAATTGAACTTTAAACAGTAGTGATTAGGTCAACTTTACTTTGAATCATCAATCCATGTATAAGAATATGGGAGTTAATGTCATCAATATTCAACCATTATTGATAACCGTTTCAACAGATGTGACTATTAAACAACTCGCAAGTGGTCGCTGATCTTTTTCAAGTGTTCTTTTATAATTATCATAAGTGCCTTGAAATTAGATATCGTTTATAAGATCATTGACCCAGTGAAAATTACCTACATACAAACTTGACGTCATATCAAATCAAACATGATTGAAGTAAAAAACTAATTTTGGATTTTATTTTAAGAATTCTGTTTAAATTAAAAAAATTAATTGTACAGCTTTAGAAAAACACTTCTTAACTTATCCATATGTCAGGAGATTTGAGAAGTGGTGTTAATTTTGGCCAAAACTAACTTATCTATAGTATCTATCACTAGGCTTTGTATTTGTGCCTATTTAAAGAAGGGTTTCTTTTAGGTAAATGCTTCAGATAACTCAAAAGACCAGCTCTTCAGTTACCTGAAGCAAGGAATAATGCTTAGGCATATTGTCTTTGGGCGTAGAGCTAGATGGCGTATATTTATAGTCTTTTTTCTTTTAATTAACTAAAAATGTATTCAAAAAGGTTCTCCCGCGGCTGTATTACCGGTTTTCAGTTATTCAACTGTATATCTTGATCAGTTTGAAAGTAATTTGTAGGCCGGCAACGTATCCGTCTGTATCGACCGATGCCAATAGGCATGCGGGTGGCTTAAGTAGGTGATGCGAAAAAAGAAATTACCCCAGAAACGGTACTCGGTGTGGAAATGGAAATATCAGAGCGGTGAACATTTTTTTTACGGAATTAGTTAACGGAACAAGATTTTAGTCTTTCGGGTAACATAACAATATCATACCAAAAAATATATTGATCTTTATTTCGCCTATATTACACACTAGCTGTCACCGCGCGGTTTCACCTGCGTGGTTCCCGTTCCCGTAGGAATACGGGATAATATATAGCCTAAAGCCTTCCTCGATAAATGGGCTTTCTAATACGGAAAGAATTTTTTAAATCGGACCAGTAGTTCCTGAGATTAGCGCGTTCAATCAAACAAACAAACAGACTCTTAAGCTTTATAATATTATAGTATAGATAAGTAATATAGGTGAAAGAATGTGTGTGTGTTAAAATTTGTAGTGGAGATAGATTATACCTCGCATTAAGGTATAATCTCCTTTTCCGTTCCGAAGAAATCTGTGATTCTTGCGGGATTTATAAAAAAATGAATTTCATGCAGAGTCCAATAGTTCTTATATATACAAAAATATTTCATCGAAAAATAGTATTAAGGCATTGTAGTGCCTGTAAATTCACTGGCAATTTCTGCATCCCTTTGGCCCTTCGAACCAAAATACTAACGAACTTCCTTATTTCTGTTGTAAAAGCTCTACTACACATTCGTACGTTGTTCGTACAAATATATCACAGTGTATATTTAAAAATTTATCTTGAATTTAACAAGGTAATGTTAAGTTCGTTTTACAATAAATTCGCACTTTTCAACCCGAATCTGTTGACATCCATTCGGAATAAAAATGTGAATTAAAAACCGTTGCTGTGGGAATCAGCTGTTGCTATTGTGCACGCATTCGGGTAACGAATTTTTGGTGATGAGCCCGTTAAAGAAAATTCTACCTTTTTACCAGCCAATAAAGTGTAATATCCCTTAATCATAAAGGCCGTAACTTACGCGGAATTTTTGACGCTACAGAAAAAAAAACACGAGGATTATTATTAACATTAAACTATTTTAATCTCTAAATGGTGTAAAGTAAAGTTCATTTTGGTGTGAAGATTTTTTTTATTGTCAATGGTTTTCTTAAGATATCGCATCTTGCGCCTACCTGGGGCTACGTCTTGAATGTCATTGTTTGGTGAAGGCAGTTGGTCTTTTTTGCAAAGTTTCTAGGAGCCATGGCTTTTGTGAGCTCTGAGGAAGTAACTTGGCAGGAAATTAAATTGCATTGTTTAAGTTGAAGGTGGCTTGAAATTAAGCCGTTATTTCTATTATCTACCTGTTTTGTTTTCTATCACTCTATATGCTGTAAACTACGGCGTGAATTTCGGTTTTTTCCCTCCAAAAATACCAATGTCCGATCCAATGAACATTTTATTCTATTTAATGGGACTACAGCAGCGTCTATGCTTGGAAAGCTTTGCTGCTAGAAAACTTAGGGAAACGAAATGTCTAAGGGCGTTGAGGAACGATCGGATCAGTGACAATCAATTAAGAAGGTTGATTATGCTTAGTTTAGGAATAACTTGTGTAAGTAAAGTCTGTCTATATAAAAAATACATGATAAACAGTTTAATATAGGTAAGTCTCAAATTTTATTATAATCCACTCAGCCGTTTTAACGTAGGATAAAAAACATACATTGAAATTGTAGGATCTCGAAATTTCTCATGGTTTCAGAATTACAGTGTAGACAAGCAATATTCATTGTGCAAATATTCATGGGGCAATTTAGTTGATTTGCAACATTTTAAACCCCTTTTGTTTTGCGAGTCCCGACCGCAAGGGGGTCCGAAACGAAGGAATCTCGGCGCTAATGTCTTAAAGCTCCCCTCAAGATCATACGATTCCCGTGTGAACCAAACACTTACTGTATGTAGACTTTAGAACGAGTATAGGGGACCGCGTGTCCTTAAATTTGTAAGACGTACTTATAACTTAACATAAAAAGACGTATTTGATGGTTTGTAGGATTAATAACTTTATGACAGAACTTTTATATATAGATTGGCTTTTTAATAAACAATCATACATATATACTGAACTTGACTTAATTAAAATATGCACGCCAAAACATATTTTCGTTCTGAGAACCTACTGAATGCGAACTTTCAATCAAAAATGTGATTTATCGTATCATGTATTTGTAAGTTCCAAGTGTTGTGATGTAAAAAATAAATGATTATTACCTTTAAATTATAATTATGTTAAGATTCAACTCAACTGTGTATATCTTTTTAAAAGAGAACGAAATAACATATTTTAATAAATAAAACGAGACCTGTTGCTCAACTTTTGTGATTGAACATGATAATATGGCAATCAGCATACAATGACTTAATTCATTATTTTACGAGGCAATAATGACAAATATGTGTCGAAGAAAAAAAACATTATTGGTGCCCCTTCTAGCACTTTCTATATTCTACAGCTATAAGTCATACCTAAGATCTTTCACAGAGGGGATCACGTTATTGTTGATTCTTTTTTTTTCTTCCTTCCATTGTTGACTCACTCGCTGCGAGTCATTTTATTCTAAACTTGATTTCTTGTTGTTAACAGTTGCTAATATTTTACTTACCTATTTGTAGTTGATCACTAATAGTTTTTGGCTGCGGTTTTCCAGTGTCAATTAGTTATTACAAAACCGTTAAAAAAAACCCACTCTGATGTTCCCGAAATCTTTTCTGGTGTAATATTATTTGAACTTACCTATACTAATACTATAAAGCTAAAGAGTTTGTTTATTTAAACGCGCTAATCTCAGGAACTATAGGTCCGATTTGGAAAATTCTTCCAGTGTTAGATAGACCATTTATCGAGGAAGGCTATAAGCTATATATTATTCTCGTATTCGTACGGGAACGGGAACCACGCGGGTAAAACCACGCGGCGTCAGCTTGAGTCTCATAAAAAGCTCAGAGTCAATTCAACTCTACCAATCATAGAGTATAGCGGCAATAGATAGGGTACATAGAAGAACTCTGTTGGAATGTCAACTTCCAATCGGGAAACGCAGTGTTTGTCGACTTTTCAATACATATTTTGAAATTATAGATTACAGGTTAACAGGTTACAGGTAGGTATTAGATGTTATATGGCTGTGGTGTTTACTAATGATTATATAATATATATATATATATATATATATATATATATATATATATATATATATATATATATATATATATATATAATGTCTATTAGGTGAAGTAGTGAAAATAATAAAAGCCTAACATGATCCTATAAATTAAATGTAGATAGTCGTTCAGTCAAAGGTATTGAAGAGAGACGTTTTAACCTTAAAATGCTTTCGCTGTGCTGTTGGACCAAGGACACAGATACAAAAAGTGATTGATGATTCGGCGCGTATTATATCGCTTTGGGGGTATGGATGAACAAGAGGCCCTCGAGTCTCAACAGCGGAGGACTGGATTTTTTATTTTTTTTAATAATTTTTTTGCATATTTTTATTAAAAAAAAAAAAATATATTTATGAAGAAAGAAATTTAAAAAAAAATTACAGAAGGAAAAATATTGCGACTGTGAGCCACAACTCGTGTATATCTTAGAATGTGTCGAATATGGGTCAGAGTGATGTATGGGCTTGCAGTTATTATATGACAGCCAATGCGGGTCTGTATCTCTTGCAAGGGTTAAGAACCTTTTTCGCTCGGAATGCACGCTAATTAAGATACTTTAATGTCTCTATGTGCTAATAAGGGACATAAAAACAGTAATTGTTTGTAATTTTTATAGACTACCATCGGATGCCTGCAACTTTAATTGCATAGTGTAGAGCGTTTTTTTTGTTAACACTATTTTAAAATAAAGCATTCTCCAGGATGCACTAGGATGTTGGTTCAAAAAGACAAAGACGGGTAATTTTTTTAAACAAACAAATAAACGGATGGTATGACTTTGAACACTACAACATTCAGTTGAGATCATACTTTAAAACTAATTTCTTTTCTTTAACTCTCGATTCTATAAACGTCACACTAAAAATAAACTGTATCATTAACACGACTTCATTATATAACTATCCAATAACCATTAAAAAAGGCAAAAGCCAAAACTCAAGAACTTAAATATACAAATTGTATTGTAAACCTAAGTAAATTCTAAGTCATGTTCTAAAATCTATATAAGTGTCCTCGATATTAATTAGACACCTCAGTATTGCAACAGCTATTGGATTTTATGTCACAAAAGATATCTACATATGTCAAAACAACCCACCGTAATAAACAGAGTCCTGTCCCAAAACTGAATGCAAAAAAAAAGTAATAAAAAAAGCGCATAAAACTAAAGGGGTGCGTAATTTAGTTCGCAACTGAAAAATAGTTTCCAGACATTTCCCAGTGACTTCACCAAACACTCATTTCGATCGTTGCCAAATACAATGGTTATTAAAACCTGATGCCGGCTCAAATGATATGGGGAGGTATTACGTTATACCCACACCTATACCTGCTATACGTACATAGGTAGCTTACGCTTGTGAGAGTGGACGACCATGGTCCAGCTTTACTAGACTACGGCGGAATGAGCGCTGCAGAGTAAAAAAGCGATAGAGGCAGTAAATTTTCTTTTTTTTGTTCTTTTTTTATAAGCATAGCTTTTTTATTTTGACGCCTTCGGCTCGACGATTTCGTCGTGTTATGTATACACAACTGGTTGTGTATACATAACACGACGTGTTTTTTATTGATTGTTTCTTCCTCTACTGAGAAGTTCTTAGGAAGTATTACAGTAGACCGATTATACATGTTGATATAAGTGATTGTTTGTGTTGTTTATATAATTTTCAGTAAACACTCGTAACAAAGTAGTTGAAATTTTAATAGTTTGAAGTTAATTAAATTACAGGACACTTATGAACAAAACAATTTATGTGTATTTTTCAAACTTTAATACGAAGCATTAGAATGTTTGTTATTTGTGATAATTATATCTCATAATTACAATCACAATAAACAAATATTACCTATATTTCAAACTAATAAGACTAAAAGACGTAAGATATAAAAAATGCACTTTGAAAAATTAATTTGAGTCAGTAGGCTTAATGCAAACCACGCAACGTTCCATGTAATATCGCGTTGCAAAAAGTTGATCCTGTATATAAAGAGTGTAAAGTTGCGAGAAAAGCGCCGCGTCTGTTTATTTTGTTCTCTGTGGAAAAGTCGCACGGCGCCGCGCACACATACACACGCGCACACACAGGCGCGAGTAAAAGCGAGTAAACTAATACCGGGCCGGATTAATGCTTCAGTTAGTGAAAAAACTTTTTTTTTAGACTGCGCCGTCCGACGCAGGGCCGCACTCAGACAAAGTTCAAAGGAAAATTATTAAGTCATGCGATATTACGTAATATGAAACATAATGTTAAAGTGTTTACTCGTCGGAACAAAGCTGCGTGCGTTAGCGGCTGTCGTGAAAAATGCAATGTCCCCCGGTTACTATGAGTCGTGTCTTTTCAAAATGGCGTATTTGTAATTTGGTTAATTTTGTGGTGAAAATAACTACAGGTACACACAATTTATTTTGACAAATATTAATAACGCTTAGTTATACAATGTTCTGTTTAAAAATACCATACTTATGCAATACGGTGTGTATTGCATAAGTATCGCAAAATGTTTCTTAGTGACTTGACGTTTTGTGCTTCACAACACAACAAAGTGTTGAGGTGTCAGGCGACAATAATTTACCTATATTTACGTAAAATGAGGCAAACAAATGGTATTAGGTATACTTATAGTGTAACTTATCATAATAACAAATGTCGTAAGTCTACATCATGCGGGCTGTAGACGATAATCTATGCGTGTACGCGCAAAACGGTAACTTTCTCGCGAATAGCTCCCTTATCTTGTAACGGAAAACGTAAAATTAGCACACGCGTTTGCACAATTTAGTCAGACATTTGATTACTTTTCTTTTTTTTCTTTACTGCAGAGGTGGATCAAAAGGACCGCTGAAGCAAACTCTTTATTAAAAAACAATATTGTCTATGCTCCTCATCGACGCCACTCTAACGTTTTACGTACTTCACTTACTATTAATAGTAAACATGTGGCATTATTACATGTGTGTTACTAAATTGAGGTTAGCATTTGTCATTACTTATTTAACAATAATTACTTTATCTTTGTTAAAAACTTCAGCCATTTGACTTAGGATTTTAGACATTTGGATATTAGGGACAATTTACTGATGCTAAGACTATTTACTTTATGTAGGATATTTTTGACAATATTTCGATTCAGTTACATGAATCGGAGCTACGAATGGACTTGAACTAGGCTTGTTTATTTTAGTATTTTCAGTGTATAATCGTACGAAATTCTGTTATACGCTTATGAAACCTAGCTTTAGTTTTGAATTTGCCATTTACATTATTACTATTATATTACAATTTATTAAAAAATATGACGAAAATTTTGATGAAATTAAAATGAAAGTATGTCCTTAATGTAGAAATGAAATTTGACACGAACTTTTTGACGTTACGTCGATTTTACTTAACGTAAATCTGTCATCGGGCGGCGAGTGCGGGCCTGGCTAATGACTCCCTCGCTGACCTGCCTCTGTCTTGTACCCCACGCTTCAAAAGTTCAGCTCATTTGAGTGCTTGCGGAGATTTTATTACCCCAACTATACTCGGTATTAAAATTTTGAAAAAAAAGGGTTGAGCAGACGCGAGCCGTTTAAGGGCCGCATAAAGCTGACCGTTCGCGGTTACTTGATTTCAGGATTAGTTCGCTAATTACTGTTTTGAGACAGTTTCAAAAAGCGGGCGCTCTTCTTTATTTTTTAGCTGGGCTGCTTTGAGTACGACTGTGCCTACTGGGCGGGTAATTAATGTTATACGCGGTATGGGGTACACTGTTTTATTTATATTACATACTAGCTCAAGTAGCTGACATGCTAGACTACGTCATTATTAAAAAAAAATCAAAATCCATTTATTTCAAGTAGGCTGAGTTTAAAAGCACTTTTTGTAAAGACTACCTCTTTTAAGACCTACTGCAGGGCCTTAGTCTCGGCCTTATATTTAGACTTACAACACTGCTTATGACTTCTAGAACGCAAAGTGGTATATTGATTGATTTTAAGGCAAATATTCCCAATTAATAACAAAATCTCCATCGTAAAAAATGTTGGTTCATAGTACACGCATAGCTTTGACATACGCATAACGAATGCTTTTTACTCGTAAATTTTACGATTTGATCGACTGTAGGTAGTAGTAGTAACTTTAATAGTTACCTAATAAATAAAATCATTCCATTTCCTCTGACGTATTTGCATTAAAATATCATATCCCTGTAGCGTACGTAAATTCAAACAACTATTTTCGTATTAAAAACAAACAAGCAAACACCGTAGGTAGGTTTATAATAAACAAAATAATAATTGTAAAGCGTTATTAAATAGGCATCATCTAAAATGGCCGCTGATATGAATTTAGCAGAGAAAAAATCTCGATACAAATGTGAACCAGATGCGTGCAGATTTGTTTTATCGGGACAAAAAGTAATACTACTTTTAATGTAGTTTAAGAGACAGTCACTTTAATTATTTAGTATCTAGAGTTTATGGATCGCTGAAGTATGATAGGGCAGTGTAGTAAAATCATTTTCTAAAGCAATTAGATGAATTTTAGGATATAATTATTCAAATACCTATTAGTGACATGCGCAACCAATAAGTTTCGTAGGTCCTAGCATGCATTAACGACACTTAACTTATGAAAATAAAAATACGTAGGTATTGTCAGCCAATAGTGGCGAAATAGAAAATATTACTCTTTCCTTTTAATGGGACGAAATCTATCTCGTGGCACGCACCTTAGGCTTAAAGGGAAGTAATTTAATTTGAATATGACCTTTATTGACTCGAAAAATCTAATTTATTCGAATGTGTAATATCGAAAAGTATCTACTTAAAGAAATACCTCTATTCTCAAAGTTAATTATCGTTTATCCTTAGTGGTTAGCAGAAGGTTTAAGTAAGTTATCTTTACATTAATTGTATTAAAGCTGGAATTATCGTTGGATCCAGAATGATAACATTAAAAAATATTCAAAGTAATTTTAATCATTAATGTAATAAGTGAAATGAATATAAAGAGGATATACTCGTGCGAGTCGTATTTTAATTTTCTAATAAATCTGATATTTTATAACAATTTTGAAAGTAACATTAAAGTCATCAAACCAGTCACCGTCTCTCGGTCTATTTGTTTTATCGCGACGAACAATAGGTAACGCGAGATGTTTTAATATGAAGGGTGTTGATCACGTGTCTAACAATAATTACTTTAGTGTTGGCAGGCGTCATTACGTCAAACTGACTGCTTGCTGTCGCATTTTCAGTTTTACTCAAGTTATTTCCCCGGGGTTTTTGTCATTGCTATTTATTACTAAGATTTCCACGGCACGAATTTTCACTTGAACTTGTAATGCGTGTTTTTTATGTAACCATATATTTAGTGATATTTTTTCATTCGATTATAAATTAGCATGTAGGTATATGTTTTTTTATTATAGCATTCTGATGGTGTGTGAGCATTTAGTCTAAGCGTTCTATGACGTGATGTTGTTTGGATTGTTACATCGCTTGACAGTGTGTTTTACTAGCAGTCTGGTTAAGTTATTCACTTTAACTCTTTGTTTCCAATTATTATTAATAATTAAAAGTATACCGAATACAAAGAAAAATATTTATAAAATATTTATCGCAGTTCTATAGTATCTGATCAAATAAATGAAAAAAATATTTTCAAAGAATATTTCAAATTGACCTGAGTCGGTAATCCAAGTTCTCTAATCACAGAGAAAAGTTTGACTACCAAATGAGGAAAATTTTGCTACTACTAAGTTATATTGAGGTGCACCTACTTATGGGCATACGTAGACAAAACATTGAAGACTAGAGGCCTGTTTTGCTGTAATATACGTTATTTTTATTACTTTAAGTACGCATACCGTATATTCAGAATAATCCCCGCATAAAGTGAACAAAGGCGCAATTTTATTATATTATCACATTATTTTCTTGTTTCAAACAATGGCACGGGTATTTTTACACTGTTATCATATTTTGTCCTTGTCGTATCCTTCTGTCTTGCTGACCACTATCGGCTACAACGGAAGCCAGCAGCGCTGGCGCAGCCTTATCTCCCTTGGGAATGGAAACGAGGCGACCAATCGGCGCAGATCTCTAGCACTTCGACAATCTTACACCATTCGATTGTTCTGGCAAGTATCTATAGGTCAAGCTTCGCTGGACGTACGCAAGACTTTAGTTGTGCACACAAGTTATTATAATTTTATAATTTTAATTAGTTCTATTTTATGTCTTTTATGTTGATGTTAATTATATATGTAAGGATGTGTACATTTGTCATTCTGGAGTAAAATAACTAATTATTGCATTTCTTCGTTACATTGTTCGCGAAAAAATGTTCAGAAAAAGAAAATACTCAGTATGTTTAGAAATTTTAAAGGATTTGTTCTCCTTGTTCTATTGTTAAACAATTAGGTATCAAAGAATATTAGGTTACATGGAATAGTTTATTGTTAAAATTATTCATATATTAATTATTGTAAATCAGTGTAATCCCTCCACCTTGAGTTGGTGCTATGGGCTCTATTTCCACCGATAGAGGAAGACTGTGGCATTCACAGTTATTAATCAGGCAAGTAATTATAATGAATAGGTTTTCTTATGGAATTTTCCTCTGTATTACTTAATAGATAAATATTAAATAAATTATATTCTATTGTAAACATACTCTTATACTCATAACCACAAGAGATTGCAATAAAGTAATTGGTATTTTAATTAATCTCTGTATAAACATGTTGTCTATGATCAACGTAGCTAAGACATTTCAGATTTTCCACTATTACCTAATTAATATATTTGTACTCGATGACGATTGAAAACAGTGAACTTTCAAGGTTCAATTATGCTTTTCTGTTACATTTAGAATATTTAGACACAATGGTATAAGGAAACACAGTTAGTTTCAACATTAAGTTGAAACCAAGAGCATGATTTATAACACATTTTAAAATCTGATAATGAAGCAAATTGATAAACAAATACTTTTTACTGGAATTACTAAGTTTCAGATCCCACCTTATACAAAACCTCAATACAATTCCAAAACTCAGGATTAAGATGCAATTTTCAAAGATATAAAGATCCTAGTCAAGATTTCATGGGCTGTAAAAGCCAAAATAACACTTAAGACAAAATCCAGGATAAAGGATCAGAATCAATACTTACAAAATCTAAAATTACCAAGTCAGTTGGCGGACTCTCGACATAAACAAATTCTAAAAAAAGTCAAGACTTGAAGACAAAGTCAATACCATAAGTAAGTCTCACTTGGTAGATCGTAAGCCCCCATTCGCACGAGAGTTTTTTTAACGGACGTTTAAAAGCGTTCAAATACAACAATTGCATTCCCAAGTATATGTTCACACGACAACGTTTTTAAAACAGGACGATTTTTGCGAGCAGTCTTGCATTTTCAATTTTAGGCGTTGGAAGTAGACCTTTATTTTGACTTAATACTATATTTGAACGCTTTTTTAACGCCCGTTAAAAAAATTCTCGTGCGAATGAGGGCTAAGGAATCAGTCAGAGCGATTGTCTAAAGTAAAAAGGCGCGGCATAGGCGGTTATACACATGGGAAATTATCCAAGTGCCGCCACCAAACAGGTCTCTGACCGCACCCTAAGACGTAATTAATTAAGTGCGAAACATAGACCTACACGGTAATAACAAATGAAGGAAACAGATAAACGATATAAAATACAATAACAGCTTTAATTAAAGAACGAGGCACGTTTGCGATTAAATTGCACAAACAAGTTTTGCAGAAAATTTCAGGTATCGCTAGCAATAAGACATTAGGCAGAATGTACATAGAAACCACGTATTTATCACCATTAATTAGATATTTTAGTTATTTGTCTGTGAAAACGTAATTGATATCGATTGATATATTATTCTTTCAAATAATCGAGTCTTGAGATATTTCTTTAAAATTATTTTTACCCTAATTCGAGCAAGAGTTTCTTCTTTCTTTTAGAAATGCTTCCCGACTCAATCAAACCCTTGAAATTCATGATTATCAACCCATATTCGACTTTCTGCTGAGCTCGAGTCTCCTGTCAGATTGAGAGGGGTTAGGCCAAATAGTCCACCACATTAGTCCAATGTGCCAAACAATAGACCAAATAATAGACCAAACGCAGCGAATTAAGAAAATTCTCAGGTTTGCTCACGATGTTTTTCTTTCACCGTTTGAGACACGTGATATTTAATTTCTTAAAATGCACATAACTGTAAACTGGACCGGATTCAAATTTACCCCCTTCGGAATCGGAGGCAGAGGTCATATCCACTGGGCTATCCACGGCCTTTAACCTTATACATTACTAAATGATATAGCCCCAAAAACGAAGGGATTGTATTGGCAATTGAAGAACGCCTGTGCCTTCCTTCCATCTTTAATATAAATTCTTTGGTACTATTATATTAAGTTTTCAGTTAGTTAGTGTGTGTGTGTAGTGATACAAGACAACACACTAACACAAGATGAATGATAGTTCAATTAGAAGGTAGCAAAGGTTTTTAAAGTAAAACATACAAATACAAAAGGACAGCTAACAAAAAGGTTACAGCATTATCAGTCGCCAGCTATCTCTAAAAAAAAAGAAAATAAAATCGCGTGACATCCAAGTTCCCGCCCAAAAGTCGTGTGTCCTGTCATTAGAAGCGTATTAAGTTTTTTAAGGTAGAGACTAATGAAAGAACGCCGCGCCCGCTCCTTCGAGACTAGAGGAAGGCGTGTCGTGACCTCGCATGTTCCCATATGTAAACCGCACAGACATATTAACTCATTAAATGTTAACAATATGAATGAGTATGTTACTTGATAGTAAAGCAGTTTTGTAGAACATCTCAATATAGATGGGTATCAGCGATCATTAGTTTCGGAAGAATCAGGGATTTAAAGGGTCATATGTGTCCCTGCCGCGGATCGCTAATAAAAGCTCCATTCCAAATAGTACGAAAGGTTTCTTCTTACGTCATGATTTCTTGAGATCTTTAGATACGTACGGGCGATTAAACAACATTACAAAATTTGTTATTTGAGCTTGTGATTTATGTTTATACTTCATATAATGAAAGAAACATGTCACATTGAATATTAGGTAAGTCCTTGGGACAGGAAAATATTAATTTTTTTTACCTAAGCTACAAAAATCAAATTAAAAAAAAGCAATATAAGTGCTGATTTATATAATAAAATCATTTTAATCCCAAGAGCCGGCTTGAAAGGAAAATTATGCATTTTTTAATTTAGACGTTGATTATGGATGTCGAATAGTTAAAAGTTTTCATGATAAAATTCTTTAAATTGGAATAACAAAAGATTCCGACGAGTTGAGATTTTCCGTTTTATGAAGTCGGTTAAAAATAGCAACAAATATTAATTAAAAATGTATAGGAAGTCATGTCTTCATGTTTTTGTTTTATCGCAAAGTATTTATGATGAGTAATATGACGGCCCGAATTAATTCAGTAATAGGCGTATGTAGGGTGGGGTAATTAAAAACCTAATGCCCCATCGAAGACAAGATAAGGCAGGCGGTCGGAAGAAACCTCCACTTTTCTAATTACGCTTTCATTAGCTGATGGATGCCTTACTCATGCTTTCGTCGGTTATGTCATCGGCGCGTGTATGCCACGCTCTATATAAGGCTGCCTTTACACCATGTGCCAGACACAAACCAAATTTCATGCAGACGAAGTCGCTCGCATTTCTGATAGGTCTATTTTTTATATTTAAACATAAAAGTTCTATTGTTTCCTAAATGTAAGACTTCTCACATTGTACTGGAAATTTGAAAAGATACATCTATGCCAACGCAAGCAGCAATGAACCCCCAAGCGTTCTGTACCGTATGAGATAAGGCGAACAATTTTTTTGTTACTCAAAATAGCTGTGCATTTTCATATTTTAAGTATAAAAAATAAAGTAGGCCACTAGATAACCAGCGCATCGAGTCCCTCACATCGCGCATTTCTTGATTACAACGATAAGTACCTCGCCTTGCGTGTTTTAATTATATTATTAACGACGTGGCCGGCGAAAGGCTAATATTTTATGATGGCCAGCGTATCGCAATGATATGTAAATATTCAGCCTCGCCCCTCGCCTATTAGGAGCTTCATCGCGTGCGTGTGAACCTTAACGTTCGGAGGTAAAGACATAGTACGAAAAATTTACTACTGACGCGTGACATTTTTTTGGCCGGTCCCAAAAATTGAGAAACGCAGTGACGCTCATCTTATTTATAAAAAAAATAAATGAATAGCTGTTCTTTAAACTTGGTAATTGTTTTACAGATTTCTGTAGATATTTTTTTGTATGAAAAAGCGAAATACATAAAGGAACAGCCAAAATCTCGGCGATGTTATGTGCTATAAGATCGTCAGAACTTTACACCTGTCAAATTATTTTCTATTCCATTCCCTTTTCAACAAAACTATATTGTTAATTTAATTGTGAAACATAAATGTAACAGACGAAATATTTCGTATTAGAGTCATAGAAACTTTCGCTCGTACGAAAGCAGTCTTCGAGTTGCGAAACATTTTGAAAAATAACTTTATTTTGAGGCCATGTTTCATGCATTTATATACTCTTCAGGCGACTTCTCTTTCATAAGACGCGAGAGCTCAAGTGACGAGTAATTAGCAGCTTTTGAGAAGGAAAACTACTCATAAGCTTCCTCGAAAGGGTCGTATTAATTACTGGAGGTGCTCGTATGAGCGTGGCGCGATATAAATGGCCGGCCACTTGGCGCCCTAGCCTCGCCGGGCCTTATTAAAAATGTTAACACGTAAATTAGACTCCACGTTTGCACTGTATTAGCCAACCAATTAAATTTTAGAAGCTGCGCATACAATGCAAGACTTCACACGTCGCAACTTTGCAACGCGTAACTACGGCGGCCAAAGTCGTGCGCTTGTACTTGGTAGATACGCAATATTACCTTTACACTTGGATAACATTTCGAGCGTTTCAATATTAAATTGCGCACTTAAATTTTTTAATTACAAAAAAATTAAATATTGAACTAAATACGTACGAAGCGAGTTAGCGCGGTAAGTTAAAAAGGCATATCAAAATTGCGACGTAAGGTTGTTGGAACATTTCCGTTTCCGACCGTGAGAGTCCTTGCGTACGAGAGATTTTATTCTCAGTTGAATTAATTAAAATATTTACTTTTGATACAAGTAATTCTAATTAGTGGTGAACTTATTACTTCGTGCTATTTATCGTTTGGTTAAATAAGTTGTGATTTATGTTGGCGTACATTGTGGTTAAAACGGTCGGGGTCTGGAAAAATGTAATTAAATTGTACGATGGCTTCGCTTTAGAGGTCGCTGTAGAGTGAGGCTTTAGGACAAGTGTGAAAGGTGTTCCCTTCCGCGCTCAGTCGCCAGGTCGCTGGTGTATGTCGCGTCAAAAGGCATGAGCTCAGACTAAGTGCAGCCCCTCATCCACTAGTTGGATGTGTGTAAAGATTAATTGGAGTGTTGCCTATTCTAACAATTTACGCCTTCCCTGACGGGCCGGCCGCAGACCACTTCTGCGCAACTTAATTAAGCGAAATAACTTAAACGAGTCACCGTTGCTAATTAGTGCTATCGTCGTCGGCTAATTCTACGAGTGACTCTTTGTTTGCCTCTGGGTTTCTTTGAGTAGCGCGCCAAAAGAATTTGTCTTTGCGTCGACTTTGTGCGAGCTTGTTTGTTTTGCGGAGTCTAAAGATTGTAGGGTTAATTTCGAGAACTTCGGCGGCTTTAGCTGCAGAATATTTTGTGGTAGTCGTTAGTTGTTGACAATCTGATACAGTCAATTTATATCTTTCAGTTTTAGCGATTGCTTGCAACAAATTGATCTTAAATGTTAAGTCGTAATGTCAGTTTTTGTTATTTCAGTTATAATAAAACCAACACGAAATTGTGCAATTCAATATTTGTTTACACTTTTGAACATTATTTTTATATCTTCGGATCTTTCGATTAACTTATTTGATCTTCGTAGACAGCTTCGTAAAGTCAGCTATCTTTAAAAAAGCGTGTTCAAATGGGCCCGTCTGTTTAGCATCTACAAAGTCGCAGACAAACAAGCATTTAAACAAGAAAAACAGACATAGAGTCAAGTTAAACCACAGCTATTTAGCGTCGAAAAAACACATGCTACACAAAGTAAACCGCCGCAGTCATGTTGGTACACATGAAAAAATGTCGCGCAAAACATAAGCAGCACTACTGTTGTTCTGTCGACTTGTTTGCCACTCAAAAGGCTGGAGAAATCGGCTTAAGGTGCATGCGACAAAACGGCTAAGCGGCTGAAAGACAAGGAGCTCTCAACGTTAGTGCTCTTGTCGTATGTACGTCAACAAGTGGCCAGTTGTGCCTTCTTTGCGCCTTCAATATCAACGTGTGCCTTCAACACTGCCACTATTTTACCTAAACGTTATATTTTCAAGGTATTCTTCATACACGTAAACTAATTTAAACACGTACTATAAGCAAAGAATGACGGCCTCCGTGGCGCAGTGGAATGTGCGGTAGATTTACAAGACGGACAAGGGTTCGATCCCTAGCAGGTTTTCTTGGTCCAGGTCTGGCTGTCCCTACCAACGAAGACGTAACGTCAAGTGCTTTAGCGTTGTAGTACGAATAAAGAGCGACTGTTTACTTCCTTTAGTAAGATGAGAACATTCACATTTCGATCACAAATATACGAGATCTTCATATACTATCACCAATAACTCTCATCTGTTCCAAAAAAAAAAGTTTAGTAACAGCATTTTTACCCATAGAAATACGAGTGTAATCACCATTGTCAACTTATTTAATATTCTATGGTTAGGTTTTGTCTACAAAGCTTAATACCTATATAGACAAAACCTATTTAAATAATAACTTTTCATATACAAAGATCTAAAGCTTAGTGTAATATTACTAGTATATTCGTATTTTTTTAATCATTTACAAAGAAGATTATTTTGTTGGGTGCTACAGTATATGAACTATTTTGGGCTTATATAAACTAATCATTAATTAATAGGTACGAGTAGTTAGTCGTATCATCAATGTATGTGTAATCATAAACAACAGGTTTAATAGTTATAATTTTTCATGTTACTTCGTTAAAAGAGTTTTTAAACATTCGTTCATTATATTAATCTTAAAAGTTGTAATTAAATACCCGATAAGCATATAAAATGTAACAAATTAATTTTTCTCTTTAAACAGAACGTTGCTCGTTATTTATTTCCTTAATTAAAATAATTGCGATTGACATAGTGTACTTTGATTTTTTATAATATTATGTTGGATTATTTTTATAATCATCTTTTTAGGTGAATTAAGAAGAGTTCACCAAGTAACCGCTTAAATTATTTAAAAATAATATTTCTTGCATAATTTAAGATTTTGATTCTACGATTTTTGCACAAGATTGTCAAATAGCTTGACGATGTCTTTGCCAGTACGTCGACAAGGACTAAGCCAGATCAATCAAGGCTTCAGGCAATTTCCACTCGAAATTGATTGACACCAGAATGTATAAAGCAATGGAAGTGCCAAGGAGTTAGTTAGTTATCATAACTATAGGTAAAGAACTAGACCTTATTATATCCACGTAATAGAGTTTTAAATTTGAAGACACTCGCTACCGTGTCTGCAGCCCTGGTACTTTATTTGGAGCTTGCATTACGCTACGATTGCTACCAAGTCTAGCCACGTAAATAAACTTCGTTCTAATCACTGTTATGATAATGTTGTAATAACCTTTGGCTAAGAAATGATATATATTAGTCACATGACAAATGGCACCTTTCCTATTTTAAAACGCGAACCATCAATCCGTCTTACGGACACCTTAGTTTGTAATTACCCACTGACCCCTCACCCTTTCAGTTTTCCTTTTAGATGGTTATCGCGAGGAAATGGCCGTTTTCCGTCCACAAAGCGGCCATTAAGGGACAATACAAATGGGGCTAGTTCTGTTCCGAAGAATGTTTTAACTTTTTTTTGTGTATTTTTGAAAATATCTTCATTTGGCTGAACGACGTTCGATATTCGAATTGATCGGTATAAACTTATATGAGGTTGTTGTGTGTTGAAGAAAAAAACATTAAAGAAAATATCCCAGTTTACATGAATACTTCATTTAAAACTTCAAAGACGCAAAATTTTACTATAAATTAACTATTTCCCTTTTGCGGTTAATGTACTAGCATATCTCGCTGTACCAGGAAAACATAATTCCGAACAATCAATAATTCCATGGGCCAACAATACTCGCAATGTAAGTGTGAAATAATCTTATCAAAGCTTTTACCAAGTTCTCGTATCGGGCGATAAGAGTGGCTTGAGATACGAAAGCTCTAATATTGGTAATGTATGGTTCAAGTGGTAAGTACACACTACCACGTGCCTATTTTAATATATTGTTATAAAATTCGGTACGATACGATAATATGCGAGCATTGGTGAGGGTTTGTTCTTCTTTGTAACAGACTGACTCTATTTATAGTTGATATAGAA
Organism: Bicyclus anynana; assembly: GCF_947172395.1. Lineage (NCBI taxonomy): Eukaryota > Metazoa > Arthropoda > Insecta > Lepidoptera > Nymphalidae > Bicyclus > Bicyclus anynana. Next base: position 7,460,388 of record NC_069103.1, on the reverse strand, counting down.
GATTTTTATTCTATAATATTTATATTTAGAAATTTTGAATTAATTAAAAAAAATGAGAATTAGGCTATTTAGCTCAATACGACCTTGTTCTTGTACAAGGACGTAAGCAACCAAGTAGTACTAAAAGTGTTTTACATAAAAATGTAATTAATTTGAGTTCTGTAAGAACTACATAGGTACTCGTAATAGCTTAGCGTAAATTTTCATTTACATTACGATGTATTTTAATGTAGATACCTATATCGACTTTCACATTTAAATATGCCAAATTCCTTAATGAGTTAGGAATTAAGATGAGTAATATCTATTTTTTTCAGTGTTTTTCAGGTTTGCGATGAAGACAAAAAAACCGGACCGCACTAGTGTTATATGTTATTAAAGAGTTTGTATAAGCTTATCAAGTGATTGGTATCCACACGTATCCCACTTAAGTGATAGCGCAGGCTATATCGCAGAATAGGGAGATATGCTAGAAGGGGAAGTGAGTGTTATCATATAAGCACGGGGTATGCCGGTGTCTCTTATCACGGGATTGATAAGGCGAAAATTAGCCGAGTGTAGGCACCAAGTGTAAATCAATACTGTTACTTGCGATAATAATAAACCAATGCAACTTATGGAAAAGTTTGTATTGTATTTTTTTTTAAATGCTAGATTAACTTTTTTTTATTTTAATCAATAATATTACAAAAAAGGAAATATTTGTGTGTTTGTTTGTTTTATTTTATTGAAACTACGGGGCCGATATGAAAAATTCTTTCACTATTAGAATCCTATATTATCCCTGATAAACACAGGCTATAACAATTCCTATATTACCACGGGAACAGTAAAGCTAAGTAGCGTCTTCTAGTCAATAATAATATTATTAAAATTGTATCTTTGTTGTATAAATCCAATAAATCGACAATTTATCAAAATTGTCGATTTATTGGATATTTCTAAACTTCTAATTTTACTAAAATCCGACATTAAAAAACTATCGCACTGTCCAAAAGTTAAGACATAAGAAAGTCCTTGACTATAAAATTATTGTGGCGGATAAAATTTAAAATCTTAAACTTTCGTAGCTTTTCGTAGACGATCTACAATCCGTAGATGCGCTACGACGCATCAACTTTAAATGAAGTTAATTATTATAATTATTTACTTCCTAAATGCAAAACACGTCACACACACATCTAAAATTAGTAAAATAATTATCCTCTTTCCGATAACTACAGTTTATCGTAATGCAAAATTAAAGGAAACAAATTTAAACACTCAATATTTAGGTAATAATTCCTGTTAGGTAATTATTATATGTTTATTATATTAATAGATCTGAACCGTTGACCATATTTGGAATGTATTAACAACGTTCAATTGACACTAATATAGTTATCTTACTTTTCTTCATACATTCTAGATAAATATGGGATTATGTAACCTCAAAAGTATTTATTAAAAAGAAGTTAATTAATAAAAAAAACGCACTCTCTCAATTTTTTATGTTTTGTCATTTCCATTGGAAATAAAAAATGAAATTATTTACTCGTACTACATTAAAAATAATTAATAATGTACATGTAGGTAAACTGTTTTATTATACATACTCGATATTAATTAAAATAAACTCCAAGTACAAATAATAAAAAAAAAACAATAAGTTTACACTAAATAAAATCAGTGCAAGTGAAACATATTTCCCATTCAGATCAATTTATCTGTTACATGTCACAAATTAAACGGGGGCGTAACCCTATCAAATTTGTTAATTAGGAAATAGTGAATTTAACAGCCCTTCTATAGCGTTGCGTGAGATAATCTAATGCCAGCAGTTTACTATTTATTGGGCCTTGTTGATTCTTCTCTGGTTTCCAAACTATTTTGCTTCGATTTAATTTATTATCAGCTCTTTTATAAAATATTTATTTTTGAAAGCGTTATTTTTAGTTTTCTATGCTCTGTGTGAAACATACAAGTTATTAACAATAGCATTGTTAAGGTCTTTTGATATTATTATCATTAGCAATCCATCCTCTCGGAATGAGAGGGGTTAGGCTTATTTTTAATATAATCAATGCAAATTTTATTATGCTTTAAGTGCCTAAAGCACTGCAACAATTTCGATAACATTTTAATTAGGGAACAAAGGCTAACTTTTGTCGCAGAAATTAAACTTATAGTATCAATTAAATAAATATAAAAAACAAACTAATTTTACAAATTCTTTTCTTTTGCAATAGTTAAATAAATTGACAATAGTAGAAAATTAAAATGACTGAAAATGAAATGAAAGACTAATCTCTTATGACTGGATTAAGATATCGAAAAAAGATTATCGTAACTCGATAAATTAAGGAGTGGTTTACTTATACGATTGTCCTTAATGAAATCTTTAATATATTAATTGGATTGGCGAATAAGTAGATTGTTCTTTATACGAGTTCTTTTCCAATAAATTTTATTTCTATAACAATGCATTCATGTACGTTTAATTCTTTTTTAACAATATATGAATATTCGAGAAGAAAGTTTATACGTGTAATACGTATAGCAAAAATGCATTAAATGGATTTTTGACGAAGTCGCGAGATCCCGATAGTATGCAATAAAATTAATTTTGACACAAATTCATAGACAATATAGCAACTTTAGACGATCTATATTTATTTATATTAATATCCGTTGACATACGTTAGACGTTAGGTTAGTACGTAGACGTTTTTGATTTTATTCATGTGTGTGCATTATCTATTTTATAGAAAGTAAGTAATTTGATACTTTCACCATCGTTCTCCACCTGAATCTACACTAATATTATAATGCGGAAAGATTTGTATTTTTTCATGTAACAAACTCAAAAACTACTAGACCGATTAAAAAAAATCTTTGACCAATGGAAAGCTACATTATCAGAGAGTAACATAGACTATACTTTACCCACGTATTCCCACGAGAATGGGAACTACGAGGGTGATACCGTAAGGTTCTGCTAGTATCTATACATCCTACCCGGGCGAAGTCTTTTTGTGCTGCTGTAAGTTAATAATAATGTAATGAAACTTACCTGAAGTTTGAGAACCACTTGACGAGCTGCGCTGTGTTGTTCTTGTTGAACTTGATGTCTGGGAAGTACATCTTGAGGACTGCGGAGCTCGGGTACCTCACCCAGAAGAACATCAGCTTCGCTTTGCGGAGGTGCATCGGCGTCAACGTTGAAGAGTACACCGGAGTTAAAGGTCATATTGGTGTGATAATAACGTACATAAGACATAAGATAAGACATACATAAGACAATTTAATATACGTAATAGGGATGGGCGTCATATGCACCATGAACTATCTTATCCTATGTGACTGATGACAGAAGGGCTGGCTCATTTTTTGAGCAAAGGATCAGCCTGGCTGTCCAGCGCGGAAATGTAGCCAGTATTCTTGCCACGATGAACGTGGGCATGATTTGTATAGTTATTAGGATAAGTTAGCTTAAGTTCCTTATTGTATTATTTATTCTATGTTATATATCGTATATAATATATATATAGAGTTATCTATTGAATGTTGTAAGAATTAGGAAACATTGTCGAATGGGAATTCCAAATTATGCATTGCTTAAAGAAAACAATAAACAAATCGATTTACAAAAATCCTAGACCTAGACACGTCAATGATATTTTGTGTTCAAAATTATTTAAAAATTTAAACTTTAATCTATTATTTAATCTTTAAAACATATTAAAGTTTAGTTTTAACTGAAATACAAACTCAGAAGTTAAAATTTAAATTATAAAGCTATACTGTTGTTTGAATTTTATGCAACAAAAAATGTATTCCCTCCCTCTTGGCAGTGATTGAAATAAATTCTTACTTGCCTGCCACTAATCCAAGGAATCGGGATTGAGAAAAAAAGTTGCGTAAATCTGATTATATCCCGGCATTACGTACCTAGACTGATTGAAGCACCACAAGTATTTAATCCGTTTGCATCTAATCTTATAAAGTACCTTACCAGATATCAATACCGTCGTTGTCTGTATTGTATGCGGATCAGAAAATATATGGAGCAAATGTAATTGAATGACGTAATTAATTAAAAAAATATATATATCTTTTGTTTACAAATTATACTTAAAGGATCTACTAGTAAAGGATCCTTATTTGTAAAGCATCCGTACTTGTAAAGGATCTACTAAACCGATTTTGAAAATTCTTATACCACTAGAAAGTCATTCAGGCCATTGGCTAGTTACCTTATCCCTTCAATGTTAGGCATTATAGGTGTTTTGTGACTGTAATTTCACCGGCAAAAATATCTTTCAAATTGTAACATAGCAATCTTAAATGATATTGTATGAGCCTTACTACAAAAAATATATCGCTTTTTATATAGTAACACGATAACGAGTTATAGTATCGAGTTATAAGGCAGCGTTTAATTAAGTTTACGGTTATTTCCTTCGTATCTATACATGGCCGATAGACAAGTATAGTAAAGCGTAGAAACCGCAACACTTGTGGGGTTTCAAGAGTCGTACAATATCAAGTACTGGGTAGGAAGTAAGCAGATGGGGCATTCGTAAGGTTAAACATTACAGAAATAAGATATCTGTGGGTTTTTGCCTGTACGGCTTGAACGGTGAGGACTTGTAGAATAGTTAGTACGTAGGTGCAAGTTTTGTACGTATGCATCTAATTAGTGTTTTCAAAAGTAGTTTGTTTCATTAGTTACTCTCTATGAAGTTAATGTTGAAGGTAGTCTGGCCGTAGATTTAACTTTTTACTTCATTATTTATAAGTAGCAGCAGCGGATATGTGGACACCTATCTTTAATGTCGTATGAAGTGTCGCTCTGATAGTATGTATAGTGTTTCACTTAACATCATGTGTTAAGATGGAACAACGTCAACTATTACTATGAAAAAAGCTATGTTCTATTTGAAAAGGATATAGTAGGCTGAACTCCGTCGTAAGGCAGGTCGGTGGAGTTGCAGTCGGAGTGCGGGTCCTGCATGTCCATGTGGTGCGGGTGGTGCGGGCCGGCGGCGTGGTGCGGCACGTGTGGGTGGTGCGGCCGCAGGTAGTCGGGCGAGCCGTGGTGTGCGAGCAGCACCGGGTGGAGCATCGCCGGCGCGTTGGGCAGCGGCGGTGAGTCCCGCTCTGGCGCGGGGGGAGACCGAGCTAGCCCACCCCCTGCGCCGAAGAACGGCGAGTACGGCGAGAATACTTGGCTCTCGTGCAGCGAGGGGTTCGCTATCGCCACGCTGGTGGGCAGGTTCAGCCCGCTAGGAAACGAACGCGGCGACGGCGACTCCGGGAACTTGCTCTCGGGCGAGTGTCCCACTCCTTCTCCTAAGATTCTGCTCACTGTCCGGGGGGTGATCCGCGTGTCCGTCACCTTGTGCCGTTTTTTCTTCGGCGTCACGACAAGGCTGAGGGGTTCGCTCGGATCGGGGTTCTGATCCCGGTCGAAATGTCCGTTCATCGGGCCACCGAAGTGCGGCTGCATCGGTTTGTGCGGCGCCTGGAACATGCCTGTGGGAGGTCGCATGTGAGCGCCGTGGCCGGGCCCGCCCGCCTCATGGTGCAGCGGGAACGCCGCACCACCCGGCGCTCGGGCACCGTTCATGTGGTTCATGAACATCGGGTTGTTCGTCATAAACGGGACGCCGTTCGGCGCGCCCGGGTGATGGACGGGTGCGTTACCTGACATTTGTCCGGAAGGCCGTTCGGGCACTTTTGGCGTAGTCGGCTGGTCCAGTAGTCGAGTCGCTCTCAACAAGTCCTTGTTGAACTGTTCAGCTGCAGCCGCTGCGGCTTCGGACTGCTTTCCCAGTATACGGCGTTGGTGCACAAATCGAGTCACAATAGAGTCGATCAGACTCGCCAGCGAAGCTGTGATTTCACTTTTGAGGACTTCCGCTAGTCCCTCTAGATCGGCTCCTGATACAGGGCCTACTGAGCCGGAATTGCTCCGTAATGCGTCTAAGCGTTCTGCTAGCTCTGAAGACAGCGGGGGTTTTGGCGTCGGTCCTAATTGTCTATGTTGCGGTGAATGCTGATTGGATTGTAGCCGCTGTTGTTGGTTATTCTGTTGTTGTTCATTGGCTTCTTTCATTCTGGCCTCTTGTTCTAAAAATAGCTTTTGACTTACGTTAAGGTACATGGCGGCAGCGTTATTGAGGTGTTGATGTGTGTGCGGTGGATGCATGTGATCCCCTGTCGGGAGATGGGGCATCAGAGGCAAGGCCCCGTTGAAGCCTGGGGGCAGATGACTGTGGGCTGCGGAATGTGCTTGTTGTATTTTAGCAGTCATCATTTTGGACATAACTTGTGATAATAAATTTGGTGCTACACTATTAGGTATCGAAGGCGGTGTTTCTTTGACAGGTGAAGATGGCTCCGACTTAGGAACGGGATCATCGATCTGTTCTACTTCACTAGAAGCACCATCATTGTCTACCGTCTCTGAATCCTGTCCCATTCTGTTGCATAATTGCACATACTTTTCTTGCATTTCTGCGAGCTGTTCTTGCATAGTTCTTAATTGAGATTTTAAAGCATTCTTTTCTACTAACTTTTGTTGTATGGGCGGTCGCTCACCGTCATCCTCGGATTCATCGGACACAGTCAGTCCGTTGCTGGCGTGGCTGGTCCCGTAGCGCTCCGCTGCACCATCGTGCTGCTGAGGGTGGTACAGCTTCCGTTTGTTGCTGCCGTTCACTTGTGGCTTTTGTGGGGCAGGACTAGCACGCATTGTCGACACTATATTTTCTACACGAGCACGTTTAGCGTCCAAAGGTCGCGGCGAAGAACGTTGGGCGTCACTGTCACGGTCCTCGGGCTCCGACTTGGGAGCGAGCAGCGGTTCACTGGATGGAGGCGCGGGCGGCGGCGACGTCCGGGAGTCGCCGGCGCTGTCCAGATTCATCAGAGCCTCGTCGAGATCCGGCCGGGAATCACACGAGACGGGCCGCTCTGGTGACCTTTTCTCTTCTTTGGGTTCATCGTTATTATTGTTTGCGAGTACGTTGTTGTTGTCGGGGGACAACCTCATCAATCCCTTCTTCTGGCTCTGGAGGATGTCGCGAAGCACGCGGTCGCGCAGCATGTCGCCCCCGGTGGCATCGTCGCCGGAGTCCTCCTGCCTGGGCGCTCGGCCGAGCAGTTCATTGAGCATCTCAGCCGGAGCGTAGCAGGGGCCGAAGAGTCCGAAGTGTTGGCGGCCCTCGAAGATGGCGCCGTAAAGTCCGCCACTCATGTGTGCGGCGCGCGCGGGCGCGAGTCCGTTCGTCGCGAGAGTCGAATAAGAATTGCGCGGCTCGCCGGCGTCCACGCGCTGTCTGACGCGTTTCTGTTTCTTCAGTAGTTTATCCGAGTAGGGCGCGTGTGAGTCGGCCTCCTCCTCCGATGACATCATAGGCGAGGCGGGCCCCAATTGGCCGGACGGGCGGCGGGCAGGGCCCCACCGCGCTACTCGAGGCGCATCGCCCGGTCTGGAACAGAGAGGGGAGCGATCAGCGCACCTGCCCGTGCGACGCGACGCAAGGCGCAAGCCGCACGCGCGCATTCTTACTCTAACTTTCTTAATATACACAAACTAAAATAGCGAATGTTAATATTACCAACAGCAACTTTCCAAAACGGTCCTATAATAAGTATGTTTAATATATTTTTTTATTAATCTTAAAAAATAAAATACCTAATTATTATTTATTAGAAAAGTAAATATTTCGTATATAGATAAAGAGAGAGAAAAAGTAGAGATCATAACTAAATATATACCTTCACCAGATAGACACGTAAAAGTTTACTTAAATTATCGACTAGAGGGTCTAGATTTTATATAGAAATCGATAAGAACGTATATGTTAAGCATTAGAAAGGATTAAAAGGTCGATACTTTACGAGTATCTACATTATATACCTATTACAAATAATATTTCACACAACAAAAATACAAGGATCTATTAGATCCAAACATTTCAAATCTCTAGTATCAGTAGATGTGGAATCGGTTAAATTATGATGTCGAATGAATACCTATACGTAACTACAAAGAAATACCTAATAAGTATACATCTGTAATTTGCAAATTAAAGTCCTTAAGGACTTAGTTAAGTGTAGATAAGTGTGTAGACAGCACAAGCATAATTATGTAAGGTAGTTATCGAAAAAACCGAAAGAAAACTTTCAAAGTTTAAAATACGACAAAGTTTTATAATCCACGAGTTCCTCTGCACTTAGCAATTAGCATGCATGTAAACAATAAACGTATTTAATAATATAATGTAATGTATCCGTAAGTATGTCAGAACAGAATAGGTATTTGAAAGGCAGTTACGGCAACAGCATGTGAAAATATGTGCTGCAAACACAACAAAAGGCCGAGCCGTATGTATCAACCGCATTAATTTCTTTTGGAGCGTGACACCGTATTCATGGAGGACAATGAATCTAAAAATGTCAGAAATAATTCTGTGAGACATGCGCTGGCAACACACGACTCCATTAAAACACGGCACGACATCGGTACACTTTATTATATTCCCACTTTCAGGTGTAAAAATGAAACAAAGCTTTTATATTTCATATCTCTGCGATGTTTTAAATTAATTTGCTTTGCTCTTTAGTTCCTTATAAGAAATATTAATTAACAAGGAAAAATTTAATTCTAATAAGACTGGTGATTCATTTTTACCATTTTATTAATGGTAGCAGTGTTTTGCTTTCATTATTAGATTATGTTCAGTGGCGTGTACAGGATATTTAACTAGAGTATGCAGTATAGGTACAAAATGGAAAAATTTCTTACGCAATACAGGTTCGTAATGTGTTCTCAGAGTAGGCAAGGCATTTTTGCATCTATGGTGTGCTCGCCGCTAATTATATTTAACTATACAATCAAAACTTGTGACCGTTATCAAATAATGCAGTGTTTCTGTATGATTGGTTTAAATTTTATTGTCTGAAATAAAATCTAACTTCACGCAGTCAAAGCTCAGGAATAGCCAGTACTAAATAAATACTAAAACACAACTACAAAAATAATGAAATCTAAAAGGTATTTAAAATCATTAATAAATATTTTCTCAAGATTCTGATAAGAAAGCTTCATCATAATCAACCCATATTCGACTCACTGCAGCTCACTGCTCGAGTCTTCTTTAAGAATGAGAGGGGTTAGGCCAATAGTCCACCACGCTGTTATAATAATTTGAGTTAGATTTCTTTGAACTCTTACTTTACACTTTTAGATAGATATTGTTTCTGGTTAATTTAATTTATTCAGTAATAAATTAGTCAGAAAATACTGTGTTAGAAATGGATGCGAACCTACGACCTCACAGTGATTACGACCCCTTTCCCGAGAAGTTGTTGAGGCATTGTTTTTTTATTATTTTCATAACGCATTTTCGCTAAAAACATACCTATCTAATTCCAGTTTCCGTTATTCGGCTTTCAAACTTAATTTATTATTCAGTTTTTAATTCATGAAATCCCATAAGAATTTCGTGAGGTAATTCATAACCATCCTATTATTTCTTTGCCTCCAAAAATCCCTGTCTATTTTGTTGACTTTTCTGCAGCTTATTTAATGAAAGCTGTGTATTTTTTCGTGCAGAATTTTAAGGTAAGTGGTTTATATGCGGGCGTACCATACACAAACGGGAATTGACTCTTAAGACTGCTAACGTAATGATTTTATTTTTATGCTAATTATAAACGAAACGCTCTATGCGTTCATATTCCTATAGGCACTAAACTCATTGCATTTTTACCCCACGACGAAAACTTGTTGTATTAGATTTTAGTTACTATGGAATTCAGTTTTTACTAATCCCACGGGGAAAAAAAAATCCGGGATGAAAAGTAGCATATGTGTTAATCCAGAGTAAAACCAAACATACACATTTACACAAAAACTTCCGTCTTTATGATTATTTGTGATTCATCATTATCAACTCATATTCGGCTGAGCTGAGCTCGAGTCACCTATAAGAATGAGAAGGGTTAGGCCAATAGTCCACCACGATGGCCCAATGCGGATTGGCAGATTCACACACGCAGAGAATTAAGAAAATTCCCTGGTATGCAGGTTTCCTCACATTGTTTTTCCTTCACCGTTTGAGACACGTGATATTTAATTTCTTAAAATGCACATAACTGAAAAGTTGGAGGTGCATGCCCCGGACCGGATTCGAACTCACACCCTCCGGAATCGGAGGCAGAGGTCATATCCACTGGGCTATCACGGCTATTTGTGATTACTTTGTACAAAAATATTGTTAAAGGTTATCTAGGCCGATTTGTTGTTATTCGGCGCCGTATGTATATTGGAGACGAGTCCCTCTCGCGTCTCTAGCAACATCCGGCTATTTGCGAACAATGAGATGCTATCAATAGCGGATGACTTCCGATGATGGCCGGCTTACGACCGCCGTCACGGTTGCTGCGGCCTGCGTTTAGCGGCAATTGACCACCTCTGAACTTTCCTACCTAAACATTCATTGTTCAGCCCATTTTAACTGCCCACTACAGGCTCTCGGCCTATAATCATGTGGCACGGCGATTTTCTTTCTACAAACGCTAACTTTTAGAAATATACCTACAAAAATCTATGGAAACGCCAGTTCCGATCGATCACTTGATCACGTGACCTATTGCATAATATGTTAAATTAATTTACTGTCTCCTTTATTTTTTTATCTTTATTTATTTAATATTTAACAATGTTAATATTAAAATAAATAAATACACTATTAAACATTAATAATAAAAATTAATATTCCTGGTGCGTTTGAGTGCCCAAGCAATCGGTGGTCAGGGCTCCAGAGTGAGGAACCTCCTCACAATACGATCCAACAGTTAAGTGAAAGCTTCTTAAGATGTTGGTCAAAGCTTTTCGCTATAAGACCATTGACTGAAACAACCATCGGAACAATAATAGTTGACTCAACATTCCACATGGCGTGAGCAAGGCCCAAGTATTTTGATACTTTTTCCTTTTCGGCTTTAACCAGAATTAATAATTGTTATCACATTTTAGATAGCACATCTTATCCGACCACTACACCATTTAGCTTTAATAGAAACGAGATAAATATATTTGTAGCTCATAAATACTTTTTTTTTCATAATTTTTCAACTAATTATAAATCCACTTATTATTCATACAAATGTTTTGAAATTCGTTATGGATATGAACGGAAACGCAATAATAGTTACAGTCAAGGTTCCACCCCTCGTTGAATATTTAAAAAAAAAACTTGTGTATCGTAATTCGACCGAGCGCACGGAACAATTTCGATAATTACCGACATGAATAAGCAATGTACTGTCAAACTGTGACCGCGATAGCCCCCGACTTAATATCTCCTGATTCTGGTTCTTTTAATGTTTTTTTTTTCTCCTTACTGTAATCTTTTGGACTGATAAGTTAATCTGTATTGTTTTATAAGTAATTTTAGATTATTTTAGGGTTAAATAATAGTTGACAAAATTAAATAATAGATAATAACTTGATCTTCTGCTCGCAATACTCTTTGCTAATTAAACTAAATTTCTTTATATGATAGCCTCAGAAACAACTTACTCAAATTTTTCATAGCTCTTCAATTAAAAAAAAAATGAACTCCAAGAATTTTAATTTTGAATATATTTTTTAAGATATTATGATATTTGTATGCTTAATACTTTCCATGGGAATCATGTAAGCCGACTAGCGGAAAAGAAGCATTTCCGTAAAAATTAGACGTAGGGTCGCGCCAAATTACTTTAGGGTTGAAGTAGGGTTGTGATTTGTCGATTACTGCTTTTTACATTCTAAGTATAATAAAAATATTGAAAACTTTTAAAATAATTGAAAAATAATTTTCATTTTTTCTGATTAAAAATAAACAGCTTTATAGCCTATTTTTAGCTCTATTTGAACAGACAAATTAACGTCCATATTGTCGTAAGTTCAAAAAATATATTTGAATAGGGATTTTTACATTTTGGCCAACAGAATAAAACTAACTAAATATAAAAGGGTAACTATAAGTAAAACAATGTATTATGATAGCGTTAAGGAAAAAGCTGTCCCAACTTTTAAAACGCTACTTTACTATGTGAATTATTGCGTTATGTGGAATGTTTAGTCAACCGTTATTGTTTCGATAGTCCAGAGTAAGAAGGTTCCTCTATAGGTGCATATTTTTATAAGTATTGTTAAAAATTAAAAAAAAAAATAAGGGAAAAAAATATCGATACATTTTTATCAACAAGGGTGCATTGTACAACCCTGTGTGTCTGGCGGTGCAATATGGAAAATCAACAGGTCGTATCGGCCCACATGCCTGTACATTTCGTGTTCGTACCTTTATACATACATTTCGAGTTCCCACAGAAGTATATGTGGGTACTGGCATTTAAAAATTATAACTTCGCGATATTCTAAGCTGACAAACAAAATGCACACGATTTTTTTTTCTACTGAGATTACAGCTAAAGAATGAAATAAATACCAAATTTTGTTGTGTTTTTGTTTAATTTCTATTCAAATACAATAAGTCGGGGGAAGATAGTATAGAAATCGACAATCTAGGTGTACTAAAAGAACAGCATAACACAAAACATCGTTTTAAATTATAAATAATTTAACCACCAAAATGTTAAAGTGACTGTCGAGTTTCTTATGGATTCTTAGCATCATACTGATGTTAATGGAAATTTTACAAGCAGTATTATTAAATGAATTTAGTCGAAGGTGGTTTACAGCTATTATTGTTACGTCATCAGTATTTCTTTTTCCAAGATTATAAAATATAATATTTCTAAATTCAAGCTGATGTGTGTATGTCCAAACAGTCATTGAACTTTTAATGTTCTAATCGCGCAGTAAAATAATAAGACTCCGATGCTATCGCGTGGCATATGGCAGTGCACGGTCATTTCTACCCCAGGACAGTATAGGAATGCGTGGGAATGCTTTCCACCCTCGCAATTACCTTCGCATTTATTTATTGTTCTTTACCGGTGACTTATGGTCAGTTGGACCATATGGTCGCATTCAGGGGGTTGGTAATAAGACAATTGAACACAGGTGTGTAATATTCGCAGTTCGGTTAGTATAATGGATACGGGAAGGGGTTGTATTGGTTGGGAACTCGTTTCATGCGAAAGTTATGTCCTTTTACGTGAACATGATATATTTTAATTGTCAAAATTTTCGACTCGATCACTTATCAGAAGCAACGCTTATTTCTGTCGTCAAGAGCTATTGCTGTATTATCTGAAGGGTATGTGGTTGTCATTGATATATCAGGCATATGGGTGAGTCTGGGTAGTGAATTTGTGAGTCATGTTCCTAACGCGTAAGTACATGATTATCTAAAGGTGCAAATACATCTATACTAATACTACAAAGAGGTAAATTTTGTGGTATTTTAGGGGGTAATATCTGGATCTACGGAACCGATTAAGAAAATTCTGGAAAGCCATGTTATTTGTGAGTGTCAAAGGTAAAGCCCGGTATTCTCTCGGGAACGGGAACTACGCGGCTGAAACCGCAGGGCGTCGATTAAATCGATTAAATTAAAACAATACTGGTTATTTCAACTAGAAGTTTAAAAATTGCATAGTTTGATAAGAATCTTAAGCAAGCTAGTTATAGTCACGATGAGATAATAGTCCATTTATGATATTAAATACGGAAAATACCTGCATTTGTGTTTTAAAAGGTTTCAGATGTTATGATATAACGTCACGTCAGGTGACAGTGGCGTCGCGTGATGTCATTTTCTACAATAATAGTACATTATGATATAAGTGCGGCAAGTTGAAATTTTTACTGACATTGACAAGCTCGAGCCGAAGGCGAGAGCTTTAAGGAAGGCTGTAATTATCCAAGCGCACGTATGTCATACGACGTTTTATAACACATTTGTGAGGAAACACACTTTGAACACACTTTCTGAAAATGAATTTGCATCTTTGTTATTTGCCTGTTTTCCATATGATGCATATGATGACATTTTGACACGTTTGTCATTTTTACACAGATAACGAAGTACGAGCACATCGTCTTTTGTAGGCAAATGGTCCAAAAACAGCCAGTATTACTAATAAAGTAAATTAAAATATTAATAATAAAATATTTTTGTGTTTCTACAGATAAATGGTTGTAATTTATTATCAAAATTATTAAAATGAAAGAATTAAATGTTTATTTATATACAACAAACATTACAGTATTGAAATTGATGACATAAGAGATACTTTACGAGCATGTGTTATAAATTATAATATGTATGTTTAGATATACCTATTTTGAAGAGACTGAAGCGATTTGGCTGAAATTTGGAATGGAAAAATATTTTACCCTGGATAAACACATATGCTACTTTTCATCTCGTAAAAATCCATGGTTCCCGCAGGATTTGTTGAAAACTGAATTTCACGAGGACGAAGTCGCGGGCGTCCGCTAGTTAATTATAAATGTTGTGAAACACTAATAATATTTTCTTTTTATTGTGCATATAGTAGGTTTTATTCTTGATAAACGTTTCTTTACAATCTTTTTCATCAACAATGCATTTATTTTTATTGGTAAATTAATTAAATAAATAATATTGATAGCTTGAATAATAATATCAATATTGAACTTTAGTTACTAGTTTAGTTAATTTGAAGTTTCTGACTATTTTTAACAAATAGGCGTACTATTTGTTAAAAATAGTCAGAAATTTGCGCATTATGTGAAAAAATGCAAGAAATAAATAATGGCTCCCATTATATCTTCTTTTCCTCACAGCAAAGTATCACTTTATGCAAACAGATATTTAAAAAAAAAATATCCTTTTGAGTACATTAGTTATATTGTTTACAGCTCATTTTGTTGCCAAACCATTAATTAGCAAAATTGTGGTATTGTGTAATAAAATTTTCTAATTTTAATTATGTAGGTACGTACGTGACATAACAATTCTTATCTATAAAAGCTGTGTACCTAATACATACGAGTACACGTAAATCAATACATACATACTAATAAAATTGAACTGTATGTCTGTGATTTTAAAAGAATTGCTTTCCTAAGTGCTTATATAATAGTTATTTACATGATATCAAAAGCATTTCTTCATTGCATATTTTTTTTTTGTCTGACTCTCTTTTTTTGTTGTTTGACTGTTTGTCCGGGCTAAAAGGAAAAACTGCGGGTTAGCAGGGAATTTTAATTTTTGGAATTTAACTTAAACCTCACAAGGTATTAAAACGAACTATTTTGTAGATCTAAGATTCGCGTCTTGACATATCTCGTGAAACGAAAAAGACAGACGAGCAATAGCAGTTGAACCGAAAATATCGCTTTCTCTTTCATCCCATCGTAGCAAATGAGACAGCGATATTTCCTGTTCGGCGCGATTAGTCGACAATATGTCATTTTGTATTAATGAGATACGTCATGGCCCATGACTTAGAAGTAGAACTTAGAACGAACTGAAGAAGAAGAAGAAGTAAGGTATCGAGGGTAATATATGACCAACTTAATAAATATAAACTGTTTGTATTGATATAGGAAAATAATAAGGAAAGCCTCTTACCCTTTTATATTAACCACAATTACTACACCAAAATAGTTTACGGATTTCCCCATTTAATTTGCAAAACACTTTAAGTGAAGGAAAAGATAAGCCTAAATATTCGATGATACCTACCAAATTTTATAGGAAAATGTATAAACTCTTGTAAAGGCATTAGCTATGCCCTACGGTTTCACTCGCGTAAAATTAGTGAGTGCTACCAAAATTTTAAGTTTTAAAAAGCTCGCGATAATATCACTATTATATAAATGTCTGCTGTATTGTGTTTCCATCTGAAGGATAAAATTACAGGCCTGTGAGGTTTAATAACTATGCAGTGGCGTGCATAAGGATTTTAACTAAGGTATGCTAAGTATAGACGAATATCTTAGCATTCCATCGATTCACCGTGCAGGTGCCGGGACCATCGCGTGGTAGAGAGAAACAATCCGAAAAAACCGGATTTGTTACTATAGGATGTAGGGTTAAGGAAAATTCTTTGTCCAACTAAGTATTTTGTGGTCCAACATATTGGTTTGTATTGAGTCTTGGGTGGGTGGAATTTTAACGAATTTTTTTAACCTCCTCTACCTCCTACCCAACCTAATATTTGAAATCGTGGTTTTAGATTTTTATATTGCAAACTACCTACCTACTGGCGTGAAGAGAAAAATAAACAAATATTAACCAATAGCCGGACATCCGGAAATATCGCTATCTCATTCATTGCGTTGCGACGAAAGAGATGGGACTAGAACAACTCAGCATCAGGGATGGTCAGCTAGCATTTGTATATAACACTAGATCAATGTTTCATGTTTATAAAAAATATCTTTTAGTATTTGTTTTAGTACAATATAAGATAACTAGTTTATGTATATCACAGTAAATGGCGATATTTAAAGATAGTAAAAAAGAATAATTGTGTCCAGCAAAGGGTGAAGCGGCAATCAGTATGCATAAGTTATGATTTGGATAGCGTGTCTCCTACGCCATTATGGCCTTCTATGAAAAAGGACATTTCCCTTATCGGCAGGTATCACGAAAATAAAAACTAGCGATAAGATCGAGCGTGCGGCGACTTTAATCGATATCGATAAATGCAATTGTCTAGTGTGGTACGACGCTCGCGATGGAAAATTGTTTTGTTACTTCCGATTTTGTGCTACAACATTTGCTTATCGTGAGGCGACTCTAATCGATATCGATAAACGCAATTGTTTATTATTGCGCGGAAAATGTTTTGTTAGTGTATCTTACGACTTTGTTACTACAATTTTGGGGAATTCCCCATCAATTGACAATGCTGTCAATAACATTTACGGGCCTAAGAGGTAACGATAGGGTAAATTACAATCCTATTTAATAGCGGTGGACCAATAATATTGTAAGATACGTTACATACACATACAGTTTACTACGACTTATACTATGATGACCTCTGCCTCCGATTCCGGAGGGTGTGGGTTCGAATCCGGTCCGGGCCATGCACCTCCAACTTTTCAGTTGTGTGCATTTTAAGAAATTAAATATCACGTGTCTCAATCGGTGAAGCAAAAACATCGTGAGGAAACCTGCATACCAGAGAATTATCTTAATTCTCTGCGTGTGTGAAGTCTGCCAATCCGCATTGGGCCAGCGTGGTGGACTATTGGCCTAACCCCTCTCATTCTGAGAGGAGACTCGAGCTCAGCAGTGAGCCGAATATGGGTTGATGACGAGATACTATGATGACGATGTAATGATAGTATTGTTGCATAAAACGCCCACTAACAAATAGTATGCTTTGACAGCCGAAATGTGTAGTGACCCAGCACTACATAGAAGCCCAATTTCCACAAATAGTAAGAGTTGGTGTGACAAGCATAAGTGTTCGGGACATCCTGTATTCAGTATATAAAGACTCGGTTTTTAGTTTAACCCATTATGCTATGATAGGCAGTTTTATTAGGCGATACTCACCTTTGTTGTATGATGCTAATCGTGATACAGGATGTTAAGAATATAATGGCGTAAAAAAACATGACTTATAAAAGATGGCACGACATGTAAATTTATCGACCCCCGCACACCCTAACGGTGCATGGAAGACAAGCACTTATTACTCATTATCTACCGGCAGTATCGCGGTGACATATGGCCAATATTGCACGATCATATCTCCGGTGCGAGAGACACGCCACCTAGGGCCTTAATTAGTCTTTGTTTCATATAATTCTTTAAGTACTTTTTAGAAAAGGTTATTTATCTAGTTTTTTTATCGTTAAATTAAATAAAAACCGTTGCGCATCCCTTTTTCTGACGTAGCGTAGACGATCTTTGTAACCAGCGGGTGCCCCAAAATTTCACTAACGTAGATTCCGTTCTCGGTGCAATACGAGTTTAAAATATAGCCTACGATACTCGCTGAAAATGTAGCTTTCCATTGGTGAAATAATTTTTAAAATCGGTTTAGTAGTTTTGAAGAAGTTTTGAAGAATTTGCTACAAACAAAAAGAATTTTTTTTCTTTTTATAATTTTACTATAAGTCTGTTGGTAAGATTTGACTATCTATGGCTATGCGCTGAGGAGTGCCTGATTTTATATTCCGCAAACAGAGATATGGTTATAAAAACTTTGTTTGGTTTTAATATAATACAATACTAAAATTAAATCGTAAATAGTTTTAGGATTTTTGTTATGAATTATTTTCTCGTGAATTTTTTTCAGTACTCATCTTTTGTTTAACTATTATTATTAGTAAAACAAAAGATAAGCACTGATAAAAAAACACGACGAAATATTTCTCCTTTTGGCAGTCGATTGAAAATAGGAACATTATTCCATGTTCGCAAGTATGCCTTTGCATGGAGCCACTAAGAACACAATAGAAGATAATCACGGCCTTATATATTGTAGTACTTATAAGAGAAAGAATATTTAAACATCTTTTTGGGTTATTGTTTGCCTCTCACAAGAGGTTCTTTGGTACGAAAAGTTCTTTTTGTTGGTAACAGATTATACAAAGAGGTAAAGAGAGCTATGAAATAATTAAACTGGTATAAAGCGAATACTTGCTTCCGAATTTTTGCTTTTTGCAAAACTATGTGCATCTTAGAGGATTAGAAAAAAAAAATCTAATTTATATGAGATAATATTAGAGTAAAGTGAACTTCATCATATAGGTATATAATACGAGTACATAATTTATAATAAAGATTTGCTTTTCTCTCAATTTTAGTCTTTTCTGTCAGTCTGTAGGTACATTCAATAAAATTGACAAATCTGACTCGGAGTTATAAAATAAGACTAACAAGCCTTCTTTTACCATTCTATCAATAAAAAACAAAACATTTCTAATTGACAGTTGAATCACGTTAATCACCGGATTTATTTTTACAGATAAAGCTAATTCCGGAGCAATATACTGTATGCTTCATTAGAAAATAGTCAATGACACCAGTAGCAAATCATGCATCGACAACAAAACTAAAAATATACCGTGAATCTGCAAAATTAAAAAAAAATGGGATTGAAGATAACTGTTTTCAAACTTAGTTGCAAGATTTGACCGAGAAAAGTAAATTTTTTTTAAAGTAAATATTAAACTAGGCATTACCAGAAAAAGAAGAAGAAATATTTTATTGCACATAAAAATACAAACAAAGAAACATTACATTAATAATTTAAACTACGAAATAGCATGTAAATGTAGACTTATTGCTGTAAGCAATCTCTACAACGCAACCTCTGACGAGGATTTGCGAAGAAAGATTAATTTTCATTTTCATACAGTGTAGTTTGAATCATTCATCATCATTAACAACCCATATTCGGCTCACTGTTAAACACGAGTCTCCTCTCAGGATGAGAGGGGTTAGGCCTTAATCCACCACGCTGGCCCAATGCGGATTGTCACACTTCACACACCTAGAGAATTAATAAAACTCTCAGGTATGCAGTTGTTTTCCTTCACCATTACGTGACACACAACTGAAAAGTTGGATGTGCAGATGCCATATCCACTGGGCTATCACGTCTCATGGAATTGTAATAACAATTCTAATTGGTTAATTTCATCGTATAGAGCTGGTACAGCGTACAGCCGTTCCACGAACTGAATGCACACACGATCGTATTTGATAAAGTATTAATTATTCACGATAGGTATGAGTAATAGTGGACAAAGTTGCGAAACGATGCCTCCTTATCGCGCGCGCCGGCCTGTCCTGAACAGAAAACCGATAAACATATCACGTTGTATTGAATACCGCCCAAGTCACGAGTGTTGGGCAGTTTTAATATTTATTTATAGAGCCAATAACCGGCAGGCCTTTACATTCGCCAGACATATAGGAAAGATTGATAAAAGCTTTAATAAGTAGGGTCTCACCACACTCTGTCAGTCCGTTTGTTTTTTTTTAGATAGGTAACACGACCCGGAGCATCTGTAGCGAGGAATACGCTGCGATGTTGTCAGATCAACTCTAGTTGATGGATGGATCAACTATGTGTTTTTCGATGTGGACTTTCCGCCCCAATGTCAACTTCGTTGGTGAGAAAATCTTACTAATACTATAAACGCAAAAGTTTGTATTACTCTTTAAAGCCGCAACTACTAAACCGATTTGGCTGAAATTCAAAACACAGATAGATTAACCTGAATTAACATATGACTTTTTACTTTTTATTCCGAAAAAATCCATGGCTTTTGCGAGATTTGCGAAAAACTGAATACCACGCGAAGTTCCTGCTTTAGAGAGCGAATTAAGTAGGTGGTATGCTCCTAAAATATTTTTGATCGATGCAATATTTGTACGTTGGTGTTGTTTCTACATGAAATACTAAGAAGAAGGACCCTTTTTATATGGGAACACATATGTGCACAAAAATATCAGCTACCTAGAAATCTTGTCTCCAGATGAGATTGCCCGCCATGACTGATCAATTAATTGGTTAAGTGTCATTATTATCTTGAAGACCTTATACTTGAAGGTATACGTAAATACTCTGGGATACATAATTATTTTGTATTAACTGTTATAAGAAAGCGGTTTACAATACACCCTCATTTCTTATGTCTTGTATGTTACGCATTATCTTCTGTTTGCTATACGGTTTTAAAATTATTTTTTTAGAAACTTGGTACCTAACAGAAAGCAAGACAAATTATTAATTTAACCAAGTCAATTTTTATTCGGGAACTTCCCGAATTTGGGAAGGAAGTATACTAATATTATAAACCTGAAGAGTTTGTTTGATTAAACGCGCTAATCTCAGGAACTACTGGTCCGATTCGAAAAATTCTTTCAGAGTTAGATAGCCCATTTTCGAGAAAGGATATAGGATATATTATCCTCGTATTCCTAAGGGAACGGGAACCACGTGGGTGAAACTGCGCGGCGTCAGCTAGTTTTCGTAATAAAATTTAATATCTACCATAAAAGCTCATGCCATGGACTATAAACCGATAAAGTAACTGAGCATACATCTGGTTGGTGTCTTATCAAAAACAGAAACACTGTGTATTTTATTTTGAAGGAAAACAAAGCTTTATCTCAATTACATTATTATTATTTCCGGTCTTAAGTTTTTACACTCATTAGGGGTTACGGCGTAGTTTTACGGGTTTAAGTAGAAGAACGACACTTTTTTTGTTGTTTCCTACAGATAACAAATAATGGGCAGTTTGTTTTTATTCCTATTATTGTGTTGAAAGTCGACGCGTGTGTGTGGTTTGTGTTATTTTTTTATTATCATCAACTATAACTAATATAGCCATGATTGCCCAGTGGATATCTGCCTTCGATTCCGGAGGGTGTGGGCTCAAATCTGGTCCGAAGCATGCACCTTCAACTTTTCAGTTGTGTGCATTTTAAGAAATTAAATATCACGTGTCTCAAATGGTGAAGGAAAACATCGTGAGGAAACCTCCATACCAGAGAATTTTCTTAATTCTCTGCGTGTGTAAAGACTATTGGCCTAACCCTCTAATTGACTCGAACTCAACGGTGTGCCGAATATGGGTTGATAACAAATACTAGGTAATATTATAAAGAGGTAGAGTGTGAAAGTGAGTTTGTGAGCTTGTACTCGTAGAGGGCAATTTCTGGATCAACTGAACTAATTTTGAAACTTATTTTGCCTATACAAACCTATATTGTGAGTGTATACTATACTTTATACCAAGGAAAGGGAACTGTGGAACGCGGGTGAAATTATGGGAGGAAATCTAAAGAGATAATTTGAAATAAATATATAAAAATAATATTTAGG
This sequence comes from Bicyclus anynana, assembly GCF_947172395.1. Taxonomy (NCBI): domain Eukaryota; kingdom Metazoa; phylum Arthropoda; class Insecta; order Lepidoptera; family Nymphalidae; genus Bicyclus; species Bicyclus anynana. The sequence continues at coordinate 7,438,584 of NC_069103.1, read as the reverse complement.
TATTATATGAAACTTATCTGACCTTCTAATAGCATTTGGTTTTCTTAGTGTGACCAAATAGGACTAAAAGCTGAGTCATGGTCAATCAGACCCGCGCAAAAGCCCATAAAGACATTTTCCTCCCAGAACAAAAACAAACTTTTTCGGTAGGTAATAACAGTAAAATATTATTCAAATCAACAATACAAATATGTATAAAATTTGATATGTCTTTCTGTGATTTTACAATAGTTAATTAAGAAAAATTCTCTTACTTCTATCAAAAAATAAACAAGCTTTTTTAAAATTGTTGTCTATCTGTTTGTCTAGGCTAATCTTTGCAGTGACTGAATTCTAATTGGACGTTTACCGGAAGATAGTGGCGGTTTCTGAGCAACATACAGGCTGCTTTTTATCCCTGTAAACCCTTGGAATTTGTAAAAAACTGAATTTCACACTGACAAAGTTGCGGGCGTCCGCTAGTCGACAATAAATGCCTAAAGATTTTCCTTGTAATATTAAAAATGTATTAATGCATCGAGTCACTCATTAGCACTACATATTAGGTATGTTTTCTCGTATCTCACATAGGATATTTGACACCCACACAGTTGGACATTATATCCCATGTGTATTGATAAGTATTATAACGTTTGAGATTAAGGTCCTCGCTTCGAGCACACTGCAACTTTATAAATATAATTTAAAAAAAATATTAGATTTCATTGGACAATTGGATTTAAAAATTTTTAAAATATAATTTCCAAAAATGTTTAATTATTTGCTGGATAATGGTTTAGAAAGAAGATAGCCCAATTTTCTTCGTCTTACTTATTGCCATATTTTCAATGATTCCTGAATATATTGATTCAAGAGAAGATTTAGAGTTTACTCTATAGTCTATAGCATCAAAAGTACTTCTGCTTCTTTTCTTGTTAATGTAAAATACTCGTATATATAATGCGAGGAGGTCTCGCGGTTCTAACTGCGTATACCCGTTTCCGTATTAATATGGGAATAAGATATTTTTATCGCTAATAATGTAGATTTTCATAAGTAAAAGAATTATTGAAATCGATTCAGCAGTTTAGCTGTGAAGGCAAAAATACATACCGTGAAATGTGTGGAATGTCATTTGCTATGTTTTGATATTGCACAGCTCTATGTATTTGATGTTGCAATCTAAAAATATAATAGTACAATGTTTAACGAGTAGTCAATTGTTTGAATAGAGACATCCTCGAGTCGGAGACGGCTCGTCACAACATCTCGTCCATTGGCTGTGCGCGAGTTCCTTCCACTCGCAGTCGACAAATTGTCTCTTCCTCCCAAACAAACATAGGGCTATGTTCACACTACACAAAACTATTATTGTTTACTATCCATACTTTGTATTTTAAAGCTAATTAGTTCGTAAGTTTGTTTGTTTAAACGCGATAATCTTTGGGTCGAAGTCAGAGTGGTCAATTGATTGAATAGAAACATCCTCGAGTCGGAGACGGCTCGTCACAACATCTCGTCCATTGGCTGTGCGCGAGTTCCTTCCACTCGCAGTCGACAAATTGTCTCTTCCTCCCAAACAAACATAGGGCTATGTTCACACTAGTTAAAACTACTGTTGTTTACTATCTATACTTTGTATTCTAAAGCTTCATTAGTTTTTTGTTTAAATGCTATAATCTTTGGGTCGAAGTCAGAGTAGTCTATTGCTTGAATAGAGACATCCTCAAGTCGAAGACGGCTCGTCACAACATCTCGTCCATTAATTGTGCGCGAGTTCTTTCCACTCAACATAGGGCTACGTTCACACTAGTTAAAACTATTGTTGTTTACTATCTATACTTTATATTATAATTGTAGAATTCGTTTGTTTAAATACGATAATCTCTTCATCGTAGTCGCAGTAGTTAAGATATTCTCGAGTTCAGCCGGGGATCGACCCTGGACCTACGTCTTGTAAATCTACCGCGACACGGAGATCGTCAATTGTTGGTATAGATATAGATGTTCCATGGAATGAGATGTTACATTTTAATCAACCATTTTTTTACACATCTAAGAACTGGTTACTCGTAGTCCCCAATTTCGATGTAATTTTCGTCGATTAGCGTTTCTTTTTAAGAAAACAATCAGAATAGATAAATACAAATGCGTGGTTTTACTTTGTTTTGGCAACAAAGATACCCCGTCACGAGCTTAGCACTGCGGGCGGCAGATAAGTATAAGTAATTTTTGGTCAAAATTACAAAAAAAATTTTGTTTCTGACAACACTTGCTTATGTTTGTTTAGGCTCACAATATCTCTAAAACAATAATACACAATCAACCCCCAACTCCCCGATAGCTAATAAAAACTAAGCTAAGTCATAATATTGACAGCATGTTGAAAGTAGTGTTTATTTAGCGAAATTTGTGGCTTAAAGTAGGGATTCGTTTGCTGAGCTTTGTCAGTGACTTTGGTTCGTCTGCGGATCTCTTCATTTCTGATTCGAACACGCAGATAAACGCTGAGTGATTTTGAGCCTTCTAATAAGGCCCATAGGATTCTTTTAGTCCTATAGATTTGCTATAATATGTTTGACATTTGGGCTTTTTGATAAATATTCATAGGTATATTTATGGACTTAACTAAGAATAATGCGAAACGAGGTGGTGGTTAATCGACAGGACAAGCCCGACTTGCACGGACTAAAAATAACTACCCCTTTACTTCGTAATCAGCACGGAACCGCTAAGCAATTCTTCTTGCTATACGTCTATTCTCTACCGATGTTTTGTATAACTCGTAAGTGCGACTTTCGAATTCACCGCTATCTTTCTCATTCTATTGTATCGTGTTAGACAGAGAGAGATAGAGGTGAATTCGAGTCTCGCACTAGCGAGTTATAAAATATTGTTTCAGAATAGCCTAGCTGACCTGCCCAATATTATCTTTCGCTCACTCTATTTTTTTTCTCTTGCTTTTATCGTGGTTCGGAGCATATTGGCGCACTTGTGGCACTAACTAAGGTCTGTACTATAATGTACAAAATAAAAATCCTTGTCTTTTACAATGAGTTCATAGGGTAAGCGTCCGTATGCACGAGCCCTAGCGCGGGTAGGCCGCTCCGCAAGCGGTGTGCGTACAACTCGCACAAGATTGTTTCCTCGTTAGCCGACCAATTGAGCAGGAGTTCCGCAAGGAGCGGAACCCGGCCCTGCCCAACAGTTAAATAAATTTTAATCTGTGATGAGATTGTAGTTAACGTTCGCACTTACTCAATGATATTGTCAACTTGCTGACACTTGGAACGTCAATTAGGATTTCACAAATCCCGCAGGAAACATGGATATTTTCGGTATAGAAGTAGCAAGAGAAAGTCATATTAAAATTGATTGAGACATGCCTAAGATTAGCTTGGGCAAACAGAAAGACAGATAGACAAAATCTTTTTTTGGTATCGTAAAAACATAGTTATCTTGAAATCATAGACACTACAAATTTATTTATACAAATATGTACTGATAGAAAAATCCTTGTCTTTCACAATGAGTTCATAGGGTAAGCGTCCGTATGCACGAGCCCTAGCGCGGGTAGGCCGCTCCGCAAGCGGTGTGCGTACAACTCGCACAAGATTGTTTCCTCGTTAGCCGACCAATTGAGCAGGAGTTCCGCAAGGAGCGGAACCCGGCCCGGCCCTAATGGTTAAATTGATCACTCAAGTGCTCTGTACGTGTGCCCCACTCACTGATGCTCGACTATGAAGATCACTTGGTACCAATGATTTTTTGTACCAATGAGTTTGTAATTGACAAAGTAGTCCGCATGCACTCAATAATACTGACAATCTGCAAGTCAAGTGGCACATCGATTCTCTGTCTACGATCGCTAACGCTCCGAAAACTAGAAAGATGTATGGGAATGACATTTGCTATCGACAGGTCACGTGATCAAGATCTGTCATTCCCATACATTTTTCTAGTTTTCAAATCGTTAGAGATCGTAGAAAGAGAATGGACGTGCCACTTGGCTAGGGGGGCTGACCATACTGGGTCCGCGTAATTAGTATTACGCGGACCCAGTATATTTTTCAAAAAAATCGCGGATACTATGGGTTTATCCGGGATAAAAGTAGCCTTTATGTTGCTCACTAAAACACTCTAGTAAAAAAAACGTAAACCACGTTAATATCGATTAAAGCCGTTCCTGAGATTAGCCTGGATAAACAGACAGACAGATAAAAACACAAACAAACATTTTAAAAATATTTGAAATCACAGATACTTCAATTTTAATAGACTATTAAGGTAGTCTAAAGCACAGAAAACGCAGCGTAGCCCGGCCAGTATTACAGTAATATTTCTAAAAAGGTACTATTAATTATTTAAAAAAAAACTATGTAAGAAATAAAGATATGAGACTCAAGTTTCTTATTTTCATGTGAATAACTGTATGTTAACTTAAAGGTAAATTAACCTATTTGATTGTGAAATATCGGTGTCTTAAACAACTACTAGTTAGCCAGCAGGCAGGCAATAATTTTGTAAGGCATCAGTCATTAATTCACTGTCTACGATTGCCATCGACTCCTTACTTTACACCTACCTGTCATCGCTAAATGGTTTCTAAAGAAAGTAATAACGAATGGACAGTTTTATGATGCGTAATCAGCTTGTAAATAAATAAATATTGAAAAGGCTAGCTAGTTCGGCTGGCCTATTCTCTATTTTGGTCTAGATTATCACTTTATGAAAATAAATATCAAATCAATTGAGATATGTCATCTACTTACTGTGTGATATTAACCAGTAAGCACCGGATGAGATTTGTTACATAGAATCTCAATTTCGTATATATGTCAACTAGCATACGTAAAAGATAGTAAATAGGCCTGCAGGAGTGACCGTTGTGTCACTTTTTAAACGACATTAAATCCCAACTAACATTAGAAAAGGCAATGTGAGTTTATTTGTTTGTTACACTTTACACCTTAACCACCTAAACCGGAAATTATTTCACCCATGGTAAGCTACACTGTCAACGAATAACACAGGCTATATTTTCTATCCGTATTCCCACAGGAACTATAATTGAAACCACGGGTCATCCACTCGTAGCTGTATCGTCTCATTTTTGCTTAAGTATGGAATAATTATCAAACAATACTAAAAATGTATTTGTCTACAAAGACGGTTAAGCTCACAGGAGTTTGTCAGTTTAGTCGCATTGTATGAACAGACTTATGATTAGGATCCTCGAATGGGTTTATTACTAATTCAATTATTCAAGAAAACACTTTAAATTCTCAAAAACTTTATTCCCTGAACTTATACAATGACATCAGTGCGCTTACGAAACAGCTTTGCAGCAATTGTGCGAACATCTAGACAGTTATGCAATAGCTTGGTAGGAATCCGCCTGTGTTATACAAGTTGCGAATGATATCTTCAGGCCAAAAAGTCTCCTGGCTAACGTCCAAAGTATACAGAAGTGCGACTGTGATCCTGGAGAACTGGGACACATTGTCTTTAAGGTTAGCACGCCGAATTGTTCAGATACGCGACAGCGTATCGCTTTTGAGCAAACGCCACCCAGTATTCCGTTACACGAACCATTCAGAGCCACATTATTTGATTCTTCAATGAATCAAAATCTATTTTATATTTACCAAGTGCTGGAATAGCGACCCCGCACCGGAAAGCGCAGTGTTGATCGACCCCGCACTAGGTGGACCGACGACATCAATTGGATTGCAGGAAACCGCTGGATGCTGGCGGCTCGAGACCGTTGTGCTTGGAAGTCCATGCAAGAGGCAGTGGACATCCATCGGCTGATAATGATGACATAGAATTTTGGTTTATTTATTAGAACCCCAAGCTTAACTCAAATCCCAAATATTGGTCAAACCAATATTGAGATATTAACACCCTGAAATCATCTATAAAAATATAAGGCTTATAACTTATATAATAAAGCAGTGCAAGAAATCGTATTCGTCCCTCAATTATTATATAAGACGAACAATTTTCTTGGCAGTGTGTCTCACAGACTTTGGTTATGAATGACCCCAGTACAAACTGGGCTTGGAACTGCATGCATATGTAACGGGATAAGTTTCCTTGCAGTTTTAATGGCGGTTGTTCATAAGTGTAATATCTGGCAATAATGCTGAGCTTCGGGCTCGGCGCCTACGTAGCTTTACGACATTACAAATTGTTAGATGCAAATACTACGTGGATTATGTCCTGAACTATTAGAAAATGGAGCTTAATCATCATATCAGCTGATGGAGCCGCTGCATCCAGCGAATCCCTGCGATTCGCTTGATGTCGTCAGCCCACCTGGTGAGTGGGTCGACTAACACTGCGTTATCTAGTGTGGGGTCGCTAACCCTAACGTCCATCGGCTCTTGGAACTATGTGCCGCGCCCATTGCCACTTCAGCTTCGCGACTCATAAGAAGGCGGCATCACACAGTGGGTAATGGAACGAGCTATGCTCGGAGTATCTCTGCGTGATCGAATCAGCAGAGGAGATGAAATGAGGAGATCCGTAGAAGAGCCAAAGTCGCCGACATTGCTAATCGAGTCGCGAAGTTAAAGTGGAGCTCAATGTGATTATTAATAGACGCGTGAAATTTGTTTTTTTACAAATAACCATCGGAAACCATGGGGTTTTCCGGGAAAAGAAGCCTTTGTTCTGCTTTAAAGTACAGTTTATCTCTACACCGAATTTCATCCAAATCGGTTCAGTGGTTTAGCCGTGAAAAGGTAAGATACATTTACTTTCGCATTTCTAATAACAATGATCGTAGCAGAGCATTACTGTGTGTGGCGGCATCTGGGTCCTAGCTGAAAATCAGTGCTGCATACTTTTTATATAGGAGGTCGGTATAGGGTGGGGGGGTTAATGCCAAAGTTAGTGAATTCCTCTCTCCCTTAGAGGACACTTTAATAATATAATATCAACCTATACTCGGCTCACTGCTGAGCTCGAGTCTCCTCGCAGAATGAGAGGGGTTAGGCCAAATAGTCCACCACGCTGGCCCAATGCGGATTGGCAGACTTCACACACGCAGAGGATTAGGAAAATTCTCTGGTATGCATGTATGTATGGTATGCTCTCTGGTAAATGAAAAAGAAATGCCTAATTTATACCACCGTGGTATAATGTCACAGTTCTTATGAATTGTTTTTATAGATAATAATATAACCAAAATAGCAGTCACAGAAAAGTTCATTTACACCGAACGCAAGATAAATACGAAACAACGTTTGAAGCAACGAAGCGAAATGGCCGCAATTAGTCGTAATGCGTTGAATTGTTTCTTGCTGAAAATGGAAAACATGTGCTAATTAATTTACACGCCGCACCTAGAGTTTATTTATAGCTCAAGAGGAAGTGACCAGTCGGCCAACCGGTCGCTAGATTAGTTGGATTGCCCAAGCAATTATAGTATAATCTTAATATATGTGACCTCGTCATAATTAGCTCTACCTGTTGTCTAACAATAGACGAGACAAATTAATGTTACGAGTATGAATATCTATTGCGTTTATGTATCTCTATTTCGCTACGGTACGCTTTTTCATTAAAAATTGTGTTTTATCTATACTATAATTTTATAAAAAGGTTAAGTTTATGAGATTGTAAGGATCTTTGGATATACTGGACCAATTTTGAAAATTCTTTTACCAGTAGAACTCTATGTTATTTGTGAGTGGCATAGATTATAGAATATCTCCACATTCTCACAGTGGGGCTTCGGCTAGTATAAAAATAATAGAAGTTTTATTTGATCTAATTGAGAAACGATGGCGGTATAAAAATATTCCTTCTTTGATATATGTGTCTTCGAATCACAAAATCCTAAGATTGGAGACGTAATAAGCTTTTTTCGCAAAATATTTTTACCCTACTTTGGTTTTTGGTTTTTGTAGGAACAAAAACCAATCTAAAAATAAAAGATAGCAGTAATAAAAGTTCCTATTACAGCAAAGATTTTATACTAGATATGTTACTAACGCGTCAGAACTGAGGCGAACAAAAAGTGGCTCATTGTCTTAATATTTAATTTAGTCGCATAGTAAACAACAAAAGTTATTTAAACAAATAATACTTAGATACTGTCCACAATAGCCGTGCTGAGCCGTGATAGCCCAGTGGATATGACCTCTGCCTCCGTTTCCGGAGGGTGTGGGTTCGAATCCGGTCCGGGGCATGCACCTCCAACTTTTCAGTTGTGTGCATTTTGAAAAAATTAAATATCACGTGTCTCAATCGGTGGAGGAAAACATCGTGAGGAAACCTGAGAATTTTCCTAATTATTCCCTGCGTGTGTGAAGTCTGCCAATCCGCATTGGGCCAGCGTGGTGGACTATTGGCCTAACCCCTCTCATTCTGAGAGGAGACTCGAGCTCAGCAGTGAGCCGAATACGGGTTGATAACGCGTCAAAACTGAGGTGAACAAAAGTGGCTAAATGTCTTAATTTCATTTAGTCGCATAGAAACGAAAGTTATTTAAACAAATAATACCTAAATATTGTCCACAATGTCAGGTTGTTTGTTCAGGAAGTGTAAAAATTATATAAACATAAATATATAATGTAAGTAAACACAAAATTGTGCATATGGGCGCTATGCAGTAGCTAAATTCGGATCACTTTTTTGTAGGCACGTTACATATCTAATAGTATAAAATATCTTTGATCTACAGACAAAAACATGAGTCTTAATGACCTCTAAACTGTTAATCCGGATTTGGTGTCAATTGTCATACACAACAAACAAGTCGGCTCGTCTTGATTAGTCACTCATTGAGGATGTTTCCTTTTTAGCAATTAGTATGCGGACTCATTTCACACTTGACGAGTATAGTTTTGCGTCACACAGGGCAATCTAAATGAACTGTCTTATTTTTTTTTATAAAACAGTGTAAAAAAGACTTGGCTAGGTTTTACTATTTTTAGGATCGCTTTCCTCAATTTTGAGGGTTCCAATAGTGATCCAATAAACATCATTTCATGCAAAATGTCTAACCATTAATAATAATAAAAGGATTCCCGCAAATTGAAAAATATTTGTGTGATGAGCATGTTTTCCAGAGTCTAGGTGTGTTTGTTTATACATTATATTAGTATAGTACCCATAACACAAGCTAAGCATACTTTGGGGCTAGATAGTGATGTGTGTATCATCATCATCATCATCAGCCGATGGACGTCCACTGCTGGACATAGGTCTTTTGCATGGACTTCCAAGCATCCAAGCAAGGTCTCGAGCCGCCAGCATCCAGCGGGTACCTGCAACCCGCTTGATATCCTCGGTCCATCTAGTTGGGAGTCGACCAACACTACGCTTTCCGGTGTGCGCCGATGTCGACACAAGCCAACGAGGTATTCTATGAGGATATATCAAAAGCTATACATGCCTCTTACTACAATATTGCGATGGGGCATTTCAATGCAAAACTGGGTGTGAGGAACGGTTCAGAGTTGAGAGTGGGCCAATTTGGTTATGGGCGACGGAACCAGAGGGGCCAAATGTTGGCTGACTTAGAAGAACTCTTTACGATTAACTCCTTCTTCAGGAATCCCTGCCCTGAGCCTGGAGCTAAGCCCAGAAGGTTGCACGAAAAACGAGATAGACTTCGACGTCTCTATTCACAGGGTGAAAACCGGATGTGTGTGTATTCTATAAGTTTATTTATTTATAAACACAACGACGTTGCTTGGAAGTGTGCGAAACCAGTACAAATAAACTAGTTGTTGCACTAATTAGAAGCACAATATGAACGCGAGCGAACAATTAACACGAATTAAGCAGGAAGCGTGCGAGGATGTGACGATATGGATTTAACCTTTGGCACATCCTACATCTTAGTTTTGACGCCATGGCGCAATTGGCTGAGTCACTTATTGAGATGGCCTACATGCAATTGTATGGCGAATGCAATGTCCTTGACTGTACAGTTTGTGTCTACGGGATGACTGGACCGGCCACTCAGTTCATTCACTATTTTGTTTTTGTATGTACTTGTTGACATAACAAGTCAGCTCCCTAACTATCTAACAGGATATACGTGTATGTATAAGATAAAAAATTAAATAAATAATATTTTTTCACATAAAAAAAGAACCGACTTCAAAGACGAATTTCAGTTATTTTGATTTAAACAGAAAGTTACTAAACCGATTTTCATGAAAATTAAATGTAACCAATCTGTACCACCTACCACAGAGCGCATACATGCACAATTTTGTGTTTACTTACATTAAGTATATATCTATGCATAATTAGTATCTATACTTCCTGAACACACAACAAGACATTGTCAACAATATTTAGGTAGGTATTATTTGTTTAAATAACTTTCGTTGCTTACTATGACACTAAATGAAATTATGTCAGTTAGTCACATTTGTTTCGACGCGCTAGTAACATATCTAATAGTATTCAATCTTTGCCTATGATATACAATAAGTTTAGAAGCCTCGATACTTCAACGGTGAAGCGGTCGGACTCATCACCGAAAGGTGGTGGTTCTATCCCCACCATTAGAATATTGTCGTACCCACTCCTAATACAATCTTTTCCGACTAGTTGGAGGGGAATAGGAATATTAGTCAAATGTAAATAGAAGATATGGGAAATATTCATTTATAAATAAAAATACCTGTTTACATTTTACTGAAATAATTTTACTATTATAACTAATTTTACTGAAAAAAGATTAATATTTGACAAATTATGAACTCAGGACCTCTTGGTCGAAAGCTAGTAGGCTAAGCACTAGACTAACGAAGCTCATCACCGTGATTGGTCTGATCGTCGCCTAATAGTCTAATTTCGTATCCACTCCTAACACAGTCTTTTCCGACTATTTCAAAGGTAAGAATAATATCTTTAAACTCAAAAAAAAACTAAATATTTTTTTTTAGGGAAAATCTATTTAATAAATAGATTTTCCCTAAAAAAAAATAGATATTACCCATCAAACGTGGTCGTTGCAATCCCACAAGTCAATTCGCTCTATTTATTCGCTCTATTTTCACCTCGCCGGACGAACGCTGTGAACTTTAAAGTGGCGCAGTGTCAGGCCCAATAACACAGTAGCCACAAACTAAAGGCAATTCCTAAACACAAACTGCCGTACAACGTAAGCTGGATAACTTATAAGACACGGATCTTGCTTTAATCCGTTCGAAGTCTAAGTGTATTGGATAAGTTTGTACGAGATAAGCTGACTCGACTATCACCAGTATTCAGTAAAATAACAGTCAAGTCTCTTAGACTAAATACGTTGTTTAGGTTGTATTGTTTACCTCCAAGAATCAATAAAATGATCTCATCTTAGACAAACGCACTATAATTATGACCTGCTGGCCTAGGAAATATCCTTTTTTGGTCTTTATTGTCGACCTATTAAAATAAATAACAAATCAATTGACAAAATGATCTACATACTATACAAAACTACCGGACGCCCGCGACTTCGTCCGCGTCCGTCAAAATATCTTCAATGTACAGATTGTACAAAATGTACAGAATTCGTATTATAAGTGTAGATGCTAGATGGAATAAAATCTCAAATTGCGAATAAATGTTTAGAATTCGACCAGTTTTATTATAAGTATAGATACAAATGTCATCTGGTATTCCTGGTGGATATGATATAGCATGTAGATGGCATTTTGTCAATTGATTTGTTGTTAATTTTAATATGTTGATAATAAAGACCAAAATAATGAATAGTCCAGCACATCACTGCTTTCCATCATTATTGTAGTCAAGTGACTGTTGTCATCTTTCATAACATAATAGGCCATCAGTTGATTGATTGTTAAGGTCACGTTTAACTAAGCAGTAAATTTTGGTGGCAAAGGTCTGCTTGCATTGACCATTGCTACTATCCAAATCCATGGTCTCTAACATACAGACAATGACGCATACATACTTATATATATTTATTTATTATTTATAGAGGGGTGGGTGATCTGAAGAAGCCAGACGAGTGATTAGTCCCAACTAGAGACTATTCCACCCAATTCCTGTACGAACGTACATGCTCATGTAAATGGAGTATTTTACAGAACCAACTAGCTATTGCCGGCGGCCTTGTTCATGTGCTCACGTTTTTGACGAATTTTCGGGAACAGTTTTCCAATGAAACCCTACGTTCTATAGGTACTCCTGCGTGTGTGAGAATTTTTGGTACGTCTTTATGTCGTGAAAGTGTAACAAACAAATTAACAATGTTATCAAATAAAAAATAATCCGTTTATAATTGTACTGTGAAGCGATCGTTTCATCATCATTGTCAACCTATATTCGGCTCACTGTTGAACACGAGTCTCCTCTTAGAACGGTTGGCAAACTTCACACACGTAGAGAACTAAGAAAATTCTCAGGTACCTACGTAGGTTTCCTCACGATGTTTTTGCTTCACCGTTTGAGACATGTGCTATTTAATTTCTTAAAATGCACATAACTGAAAAGAGGTGCATACTGACCGGATTCGAACCTACGCCCTTCAGCTCCTCCTTCCTCCTCCTTCCTCTGAGCTATCACGTCTCTCGGACGTTTACTAAAACCTATTATATACGTAGACATACTGTATAGATAGGCTGTGGATAGTTTCCAGAATAAGTGTTTTGTTACCTTAATCGTCTACAGACGGTAATTAAGGCGAAGTTGGTCGGTAGCGAGCAAGCACTTGGAGTCAAAAGTTCGTCGATTATCTGCGATCGACGGCCTAGCACTTGCCGACTCGCAAGATAACATCCTTGCAAACTTTGTGTACTAACATTTTAATCGCTTTGTTTCCTTGAAAATTTTCCAAAGCAAAGATTATTGAACTAGATTGTAAGCATACTTTAAGCACCTAGGATATAAAATCTCTCAGGATACAATGTCTCTCAAAAAGTTAAAGGTTTTGTTAAATGCAAGCATAATTATAAAATGTAAACTGTTTAGAGTTACCCTAGAGTTACCTAATATCAATAAAATAATAAAAATGTTTGGAAGCGAATTTATGTGAGTACCTACTTAGTTCTTTGAACTAAATATCACGTCATATCATGGAAGAAAAAAATTTTGAGGAAACATGCATACCTGAGAATTTTTTACTTGTGATTATTAAATAATTACAAGAATGTTAATTTTGATAAGAATTTAAGTTTAGTTGTATAAATAATGACGTACCTAGACCTAAGTATACAAAAATAATTAATTAAACACAGAAGGTACTATATCTGCTATATAGACGATGGTGTCGCAAACCTTTTTGTAGAACTTTTAAATTATACGCAATATTTAAGTATATATAAGTATATAGTGCGAATAAGTCTGTCTAAGAGGAGTTTCGACTTGTAAAAACACACATCCGTGCCCCCCGATATTTAACAGCCCGATCTATGTTTTGAACTTAGGATCTCTTGGCCTAAAGCTACATAGGCTAACCACTAGACTAACGAAGCAGTCTTTCAGTATATGAATAAAAGTAGGAAAAATTAATTCATACACGCTCTAGAGTTTCGCACTTAGTTTGTTGGAAAAATGAAGTATTTCTGCAGTATAATTATGCGGTCTAATAAAAATGTGCATCTCAAGACAGTGTTAAGGTGTCGAGTGGAGGCGCGAGTCGAGACGGGTTTCAAAGGGTTTCAGTTCATTACTGTCTTACCAACATTCTTAAGTGTTAGGGATGTGCTATTTCTTTTTGGTTGGCATCGATGTATCGATGTTTTAGTCTTTATTTTTTATACAAGTCCAAAGTTCAAGAAAACGTTTCAGCCACTACCCAAGTGGCACGTCACCTTTTTCAAGATGTGGTTTTTCATTTTGGTTAGAATTGATTTATCGAAGTTTTTAGTCTTAAAATGATTTATTTTTAATCAAGTTTGAAATTTAAGGGTTTTGTCAAACAAAAGCGCATAGAATCATAGTACAGTTGTATTTTTTTTTATGTAGAAGAATAAACGATAAATGCTGGCAGTGGACGAATATTGACGACTAACTGTATGTATAAAACGTAGTTAACATCCTGGCAAGACTGATTACACTATGATTTTAAGTAAGTTACAAGAAGCGGCTGGATTTAAAACCCATTAATAGACCACAACTGATTTAATATACAGTACTAAAAATAAACGTAAATGTTTCATTATTTTTTGGTTCAGTCTCTCAAAACTTTCGATTTACGTTAGGTTTAAAAACACAATCCATTCATCAATGTTTTATATTAAAATAGAATACAGATGACCTATATAAGAAATCAATAGCATCTTTGCAATCATTAGAAGGTTTATACGAGTCATCAAACGACAAAGAGGAGCGGAATGAGTGAAGGAAAGAAGAAAAAAAAAATTAATTACTACACAAAAAAAATATCCACCGCTCGCAATCCAAGTCACTCGAACTATCATCGCCGAGCGGAACAAACTACCGCCAAGTGTGTCGATTCCAACGTCCTCGAGAAAAAAATATTCTCAGTCGCAAGTTCAGGGGGGTGGGTGGAACCCCCCTTCCTCTGGACCTCCTTAACTGCTCCAAGCGGACAAAAAGAATGAATGGATCCGCCCCTTAACGAATACACCGAGCGGGATAATTCATACTTAGGAAAATGCAAGGAGTTGACATGGACTCTTGTTGTTTTCTTTTTAATTACATCGATATCCATTGACAAAAATTAAAAAATAAATAATGCACTTGCACTTGATTTGCACCTGCTTACGATAATGTAAATTTTGTCAATCAATTTCATGGTTAACTGTTTTTGATGATCAGTTGATTTGTTTAAGCGTAACATGCAAACAGATTGACCTTCGAATTTAGTAGTTACATTAGCAAAATAATGGAGATTTTATTTTTAACGGTGTTTTTGAATTATTTGGCTTTTATCTAGATACTTTAATATGTTAACGAAACGTTTTATTTGTCTTCCATGTACAACTATCATTTCATTATTATTTATCAGGTATAATAATTTAATAGATTCTTGTATTTATAATATTTTTCCATTTTTCTACGTTCAATACTATGTAGCTACCGTGCAATATTTTTTTTATTTTTTGTGTAGTATTATTGCTAAGTAACCACATTCAAACCTCTCGCCAAATAGGCCAATCGTTTGTTGATATGCGTGAAAAATTGTTTAATCTAATTTATATTTAATAGTAAAATAAATTAAAACATATGGCCATCTCTATGCCTTTCGTTAACAATAATTAATAACGTAAAACGGTATGAAAGAAGTTTGAGTCAAACAAACGAATAGTCGGGTTAGTTTAGCATTGTCCTGTAAGACGATAGTTCTGCCGGAGCGTTTTAGTGCTTGCGAAAGTTAATTATTCAATGTTTCGACCAATGTAAATTGTACATTTAATAATACTTAAGGTACAATAATTCGTATACTTATGACGGTGTTTCTTATCTCTTGAAAAATATTAATAATATATTTATTTTATAGGTTCTTTAAAAATAGACGTTTATTTAATGAAAAAAAAAAGAAAATTATTGGAAACCAGTTTTACTTTTGTTTAGATTATGTTGCTAAGAATGAGTTACACGGGATTAGTAGATTCCAGTTAGGTAGGTACTACTTTTCTTCATTATCATTAATTATTTATTTTCGTATTTACTGGACCAATGCGTGTGGCGACGAAGTAGGAGTTTCCTCAATATACAAAAGTTAACTAGAAAACATTCGTTTGCAATACGATACGAAACTTGTGTAAAGACGACTATGCTTAAACGATTTTTCACGGTAAATAATAAATGTTTTTTTTGTTTTTAATCATTATTCAATAATAATATCTATTATTTATTTTTTTGTCTAATTTTATTAAAATTTTAAATTTTCATAAATTATTTAATCCATTTCATAATTTTTGCGATTAGACATTACCGAAGTGTTTTTACAAAATCTTATGATGAAACTAAACAAATTCAATTTGTAATCGCGCAATTTGCGCAAAGGATCAGCCTGGCTGTCCAGCGCGGAAATGCAGCCAGTATTCTTGCCACCATTCCACGTGGGCATGATTTGTATAGTTATTAGGATAAGTTAGCTTAAGTTCCCTATTGTATTCTTTCTCAATAAAAAAAAAAATTGGTAATTAAATTCGACTTGCTGCCTAAAACTAACTAAACAGTCCACACTACGTCTCGAACAAGTAGTTGCTATCATTCGAGCGCACTCGCCCAGCAGGACGCGGCTCGGAAGGCTGCTCGGAAGTTAAGATGCGTCGGTTGCCACGTATAATTTTTTCCACTCTCTTTCAATTCCTCCCTATCGCCCCCACCTCAACCCTTCCGTCTGTCAATCTTAACTACAAGGCGGGAACGCAGGGTTCAGTAGTGGGCACAATTTATTTTTTTTATTTTTAATAGGACTGCCATTACTGAATCGATGATTCAAAGTGAACGGCATAGTTTTCAGTTTTGTGCGTTATGCGGTATTAATAAGTGTAATATTCGTGTGGTAGCCGTTTCTCTGATTGAGGACTTATTGCTTAATTGGTAAATTTGATTTTATGATTTGGTCGCTGCGGCCTTCTGGTCGATGTTCGGGGAAATATGTGTACCTATTGATGACTAGATTTTATATTGTATATCAGTTTTATAATGTATAAGGTGTGTGTGTGAGAGAGAATTTGTTCGCATGGTAATCGATTTTTTTGGTCCTTGATGGGATGGGTTTTAGATTTTTTGTAATTTTCATGCCATGTTTCACTCCTATTAAATTCATTTTAAAACCGTTTATTCTTGATGAATTTTTCCAAGATATAATGGAAATTTTTATTTTTTACGAATTGTTTATGTGAAGGATTTAAAATGTAACATATTGACAAAGTGATTTTCACATTTTTCTATATTGCTTTACGCAGTGAAATTCCTTATTTTTTATAACTAAGAAACTAGTAGGAAATATTTTAAAATAATATATAAATCATATTATAAAATGTTCATTATTATTTAAAAATAAAAACTATACAATTTACACCTCTAAAATTGTACAGTATTTTTATAATTGAAATAAAAAAAATATAATGTAAAGTTACGTTTGAGCTTTTTTTTAAATGGCATATTATACTTTACAACCAGTTTTAAAATTGTACAATTATTTACTCTAAATAAAACAATAAATATTAAAGTAAATTAACTACCTAAACCTATTATACAAATAAAATAAAAGGAAAAATAAAATATGTTCTAGCTATCTATGGTAATCATAGAGACGTCTGTGAAAAAAAAATCGAAGAAACCCATTAGACGTCCAAGAGCACGTTAATCACAGCATTGTGGTGGCTTTGAAGGCGAAAATGGGAAGACCAGACAGGCCGGGGGAAGAATAAAAAAAATAACCTCAACTTGCATACACGCATAAGTAGGCGGCGTTGCAGCCAATGTGCGAACGGATGCGTGAAATTATTCTCGTTACATTATTACTTATAGTTTTTTATTTTTAATAAGTATTTCCCATAATTTCAAGATGTTGACGAGTCCACTTATAGGTGCCGAACTGCTTAATACATAAACTTTTTTTATATATTAAGCCTTATAATATTAAACAATATTTTTTAACTAAAAAATAAAAAAAAAAATTATGTTTTCATACAGCGATGTGACATCGCTTATTTTCATGGCAACTTCGTTTTATTTTTTTATTTTATTTTTTAACTAAAAAATAAAAAAAAAATTATGTTTTCATACAGCGATGTGACATCGCTTATTTTCATGGCAACTTCGTTTTATTTTTTTATTTTATTTTATTGAGGGCTTACAAACAACATCATAGTACACAATCATATTATCATATTAGTAATATAAATAAAAATTATAACTATGACACCAGCTTCGGAAACCACAGATTACAATACTATAAAGTAGACTACTACGTACCTAAATACTTTATATAAAATTATTACAAACAAATTAAAAAAAAATTAAATTGAAAAGTGAATAAAAAAAAATGGATGAAAGAAAAGACTAAAGACTAAGACTAAATTATTAATTAACTAATAGCTAAAAACTCTGTAAGCGTTTTATAACCAACCTCTTGAAGGTACCTTCGTTGTTAGTATCTATTTATTTTCGACATGCCATAGAAATAAAGTTTAAATTCTAATAAAATTTGTTACACTGCCCAGGATAGTAGATAGATAGATATCTTGTAACTAGTGAAATCCCAAAAAGATTTTTTTATCTAGTTAGGTAAACTACCTAAAATTTGACACATAAAACCATCACACAAACATCTAAAATTTGTATAAAAATTGGCGTGTACTATTTATATTATATTCCATTATGTTTCTTTTTAAGCCAATGAAACGGTGCCTCCATCGAAATTGATATTTTTGTAACTCATATACATAGTCCAATACAAGTTAAATGGCAGTTAAACTCATATAAGCTCGTACGTTTTATCAGAGTTTAATCTACAAGATAACAGGTTTGCAATACTTCTGTTCGACTGTTTTACATTTCTGAAAGTGCTCTGTTTTTTTCGTTTAAAAATCTGGTATTCATGTTTAAAATCTTAACTTGCAAGGATATAATAATATAGACTAAGAAAAGATTATAATTAAAAATAACTAAAATAAAAATAAATTTGTCAATACCAGAAAAAAAATTTAGTGACCTTAACTGAAATGTAAATAATATTTAAAAATACTATAAAATATATGAGTAATATAAAAAAGTATACATTCAATACAGACGATACTACTTTGCAAAAATTAATTGCTGATTGTGATTGTTACATATTCAAAAAACTGGTAAAATTATAAAACGCCCAGTTGCATCTTTCATTTGGGCAGTGGCATGCGACTCAAGATGCATCAGCAAAGGGGTCCCCTACGATCCACTACGCTGTACAAACTTACAACAGATAAGGGCCTCAAGTACCCCCCAAAAGGGGTAAGACAGACTCCCCAAGTCTGTGCCTAGACTTTAGTGGAAGAAAAAATAATGGGGGAAAAGGACAGCGAGCACCGATATACCGATTCAACGGTGCAGTTCTTATATCGTTTTCGCTACGCCGAATGTTTTAAACGTTTACTGCAGCATTTGCTTCAGAAACAATCGACCAAGTCCAATTTAAACGCTTTATTTTGAAACTGCCGTCTTTAAGGTTTTGATCTTTATAATATTTTGATAACAAACTTAGGCAATATATTAGTAAGACAACAAGTACTGTTCAATAACCGACTTTATGAAGGAAGATGTTCAATAATTGCGTATATGTATTTTATTTAATAATAATTAGTATTTATTAGTTTTTTTAGCTAGTCGATCGGTTAGTGTACCGTGCAATAATTGTTGATAACACTGTTCCACATGACGATAATCTGGTTAAAGCCGAAAAGGAAAAAGTATCAAAATATTTGGACCTCCGTCACGTGATTACCGCCATCTGAAATATTGAATCAACTATTATTGATCCTATAGTTGTTTCAGTCAACGGTCTTATAGCGAAAAGTTTCGACCAACACCTTAAGAAGCTTTCACTTAACTGGATCAAGAGAGGGATTCAGAAGGCAGTGATTCTTGAGACTGCGCGTATTGTGAGGTTCCTCACTCTGGAGCCCTGAACACTCAGTTACTTTAATGATTAAATACAACCAATTTGAAAATACATTGATTTAGACCTTAAAACTGAAACTGTTTATTCCACCTTGAAAAAACTGGCACCTGACACCTTTCACGACAATATTGTACCTGTTTAATTTTCAAAACAACCAAGCACAACGGAGCGATTGTGGCGAAACTTGTTTTTGATCTTTGGAAAAATCCCCGAAAAAGTGTGCGTGTGTTTTTTTTTTATAATGGTAACAAAATCCTCATTGTCTCAAGCCAAGGGTCTGAGGCGCTCTGATTATTCCCACGTATAAAGTTACGGTGTATTGTGATAGGCTAGTTGGCAAGTCTTTCTATATCTTGTCTCTACGTAAAGTAATCGTTTTTGTACAGTTAGTCACATTTTATTTTTATTTTTTTGGTTAAGCTAGACTAAAATCATACCTCATGAAGTCTAAGTTTGGTTTTTGCGTACATACGAATTTATTCTCCTTAAAAGAATTTATTTTATAGATGGCAGAAAACACCCACCTAAAATTATCTTTTTAAGTTCATATAAGCTATATTTCTATTATATTATATTTATTAACTATTATTCTACTTTATTCATTCATTGAATAAATGGATATATTCTTAATTTACCTGCCTACATTAAAAATAGTCATCTAATTGTTGTGAATATCATTTTTTTCTATACTTCTTCAATTAGATAATTGCTATACATTATTTTTGCTCCTTTTCAAAACTAGGTTCATGTAAATTCCAAATACAGTTTGAGTACTAATTGAATTTAACTTATGTTGTAAATTAAAAATGAAGAAAAATAATTTCGTCACATCGCAATGTCAAATTAAACAACTCCGACAAAAGAAAAAGAAAACCGTCCTTTCATTCAAAAAATGGAAAAATAATTATCCGTCCCGTTAACGTTATCCAATACCTACAATCCTATATTTTCCATTTAATGAATACGTCATAGACTATTCAGATTGCTGGTATATTTTAGTTAGATTATACGAGTATTGAAATTAGCAATATTTAGTAAAATATATTCGCCATATTTCAAAGAAAACCACCTACAAACAAGTAGGATTTGTTAAGTTGAATTAACACCAGAGGCTTTGTTCAAAGGCGTACTTACGTAGGTACTATGTGTACTACAAGACCTTCCCCCTACTAATCTGCATGTAAAAAAAGTCTTGTTTTCTCGACGACTGTACGCGGCGGTTGGTTAACCTCGCATGAACTTGATACATGACATTGTCTGCCCTTTCACGCACCTCGCAAGTCCTTTGTACGCGTCTGTACTAGCTTTCTTTGGAGTTACGCTACTTGCGCATCTAAGCTGTTCTATTTTTAGAATTATTTTTACGCACTTTTTTTTTGATGAAAAAAAATATGGATACTTTTATGTAAGGTCAGAGCTACTTGCTTTCCTTGATATCTGTCTTGAGCACAAACTAAATTTGGACTTATTTAGAAAAGACACAAAATATTTAAAAAATATACCCAATTATTATCAACGTCTATCTATGTACAATGTACATGCGTGTAACATTTTTCAAACGGATAATTTTTTTATAAATATGTAAAAAAACAAACAATATGTTTTTGAATTGAAACAAAACTAACGGAGAGCAATTTGTCTTTATATGATTAATCATAACATTTCGAAGTATCTTTAGACTAAGCTACAATAGCCATATTCGATGTGCACTGTTTACCAACAAACAAATTAAAAATGAAAATGAAAATTGCTAGTCATTTCACACCTAATAATATAAATGTCGTTCTAATGAAACTAAAATGATTTATAAGTTTAGAACAATTAGAGATATCGTTAATATATTTTGAAGAATACTTTATAAAAAAAAAAATACAAAATTTAACATTAATAAGTTAAAAACACTTTGAATACGGCTTTAGTATAGATATGTGGTTACACCAGTAAAGCATTTTTGAATATTGCTCTCAAAAAAAAACGAAAAAAATTATCAAATCACCTTTCTTGCAGACAAAGTCACGGAAACATCTTAGTGATGAAAATATTTCTTTTCTAAATAAAACCAGTACCAAGCTTCTGAATAAAGATTGCAGCGAAAGTGTTGACACAAGATTTTCTTTTCTTCCGTAAATGCTGAGGTGTGGAGTTTCCTTTTCTTTTTAAAGTAACAAAACAGTTTTTACGGGGCACACCCTGAGAGCTGGGGTGGTCAAGTGTTTCCGTCCTTGAGC
The DNA here is from genome assembly GCF_947172395.1 of Bicyclus anynana. Taxonomy (NCBI): domain Eukaryota; kingdom Metazoa; phylum Arthropoda; class Insecta; order Lepidoptera; family Nymphalidae; genus Bicyclus; species Bicyclus anynana. Next base: position 7,416,810 of record NC_069103.1, on the reverse strand, counting down.
CTGAATGTTAACGTAGCTTAGTAGAAACCTATCTTTATTCATGTGGTTACGCTGTCGAGTTATAATTAAATTATTTTCACACCTTCCCACTCTTGAAACTGTGCGGTTATATAGAAAATGCCATATACAGGCGACTGTTTTTAAATTAGGGTGGACGCGGATAGGTTTCAGAGTTCCGCAAACTGGTGGCGTGCACTGCTATTAGTAAGGGCAAGTAATATCTCGTAAAATGGAAAATCTTTTCCCAATATTTTATGGTAAACTGTTATACTCTAAAAATCGTTTTTTAGAGTAATAAATCTTTTCTGTTTTTAGGAACCGAAAGTGCCACAGTATTTTTTTTTCATGAAAGGATTTTCATGAAAATTAAATGGGACCAATCTGGTAGTATACTCTTTCAAACAAAATATTTCAAAATCTGTTGATAAATGCAAAGTTGAAAGTTGCCAAAATGAGGTAACAAACACTAAAAAAACCTTCGCGTCGTGAGGATCCCTTTTTATTTAGAAGTCGACTAAAAAGTAGTCTAACCTAATTTTGTTTTGCAAGTATATTGTGTAAAATCATTAATTAAACATACAAATTTTAAATCCATTGAGCGGCTGTCTCAAGTCATCGGTTCAATACCTTTTTCTTTATCGAACTACTTGTAATGTACTTTATTTTATTATTTTTACTTTATTGTACTCACTCCTAACACAGTCCTTAGGACATTTATCGTAAAGTAACGAATTTATGAAAAAAAAATACGTAAGATACGTCACTTAAAATTATGATTACCAGAAAAAGTAGTAGGTGATGTATTTTTCCTCTTAATATTCAACCTTTTACTTGATAATTACTCTGAATTTAAATCAACGGAACCTTTTTGAGTATTACATACCTGAAATTCGTATTGAAGCCTTTTATATTATTAAAATCTTCTTATAATATTGCTCATTAATTATACTTTACAATGAACGTGCCTACTTGAATAACTTGACGTTATTTTTAATTTATGAAGCATTTTTGGTACTGAGATGAAATGATATTGTAAGGAAATGTTTGTATAATGCTTGGATGAATGAATGATTGGCTTGTAAAGCCTTACAAACTAATCATCCATCCATCCATCGTATATGGATAATCGCAGCTTAGTAAGTTAACCTTATATCGTCTAAAATATAAATTGTAGGGCAAAAAAAAATACTTGTAGAATTTTTCGTTCGTGGAATTCTTAGTAGAACCCTAGAGCTGAAAATGATCTTCCTCCGATTTTGTTGATTGAATATCTATCTCATCCGACTATAACAACAAGATAGATTATAGAGTGTGCAGTGTGCCTAGTGGGAGTTTTCAATATTTTCATACTGTTGCTATCGCGTTGACGTAAACGCGAATTTTAGGTTTTTTGACGTCCTCCGTGGCGCAGTGGTATGCGCGGTGGATTTACAAGACGGAGGTCCTGGGTTCGATGTTGTGTAGAAACCGAAAGGAGTGTGGTTTTCATCCTACTCCTAACAAGTTAGCCCGCTTCCATCTAAGATTGCATCATCACTTACCATCAGATGAGATTGTAGTCAAGTGCTAACTTGTAGAGAATAAAAAAAAGGTAGGTACAATAGAGCTTATTTTATAGTTCGAGTTAAAGGTTCCACAGTGTTAAACTCTGATAAATTTCAATATAAGGCTATTTCCACATTTATGGAAATAGCAGCAATACTGACATACATAGATAAGCGTAACAATACTAACATACAATGGTTTGCTGAGAACTATTTCGCATGGGCGATTAAAAGGCCGACTCAGCCGTCTATAGATTTGCCAAGACTCCTGCTGTATGGAAGAATGCGCTCGAACGGACTGATAAATGGTCCGGTAATTCCGACTGGTAAGACCGTCAGGTCTATGTTAAGAAACATAAAGAAAATTAAAAAAAAATTAAAGATTTGATGACAATAATAAGTTTGGTGAGAAAAAAAGTGGAATAATTTTTTGGTCATATAAATTCCCTTATATCAAAATTTCAAATTAGTGCAGGTAGTGCCGATTCGCTTTGCATTTTCCCACCTCATTATCAGAAGGATTAGGAAATAAATAAATAATCAATCATATTAACGTAAAAATTATTGGGAAATCGATAAATTATGGATTTTGACAAAAATAGTGGCACTTATTTGCTTAACTGGCGTATCTCAAGCCAGCAAATGAGGGGAGGGTAGATTGATGAATAATTAATGTGCACACTTTTCTCGCCAATTATAATTATGTAAGGAAAGCAATTACCACGGCACTGGCTAGGCGGCGCATAAGTGAAAATTTGCATACAACCTCGGTTAGAGGCAAAATTCATATAACACATAATTAAGAATAATGAACTACTTATCGAAAACATCTGGTCATATAGCTTGCATATACCTCGCGTAATACGAAATATAGCAGTATACCTATGTATGAATTGGCTTACGGTCGCAAATAATAGAACTGAATGGTATCAGCTGGAGGAGGCCTATACCCAATGAGGGGTCCTTACTACATAGTTAAATATATTTAATTAATCAATTAGAAATAAGACTAACATATTAACATGGAAAAAAAAACTATTTGAAAGTGTTACTCTTCTTAGTTGTAAACATTGTTAAATTTTAGAAATGTAAGGAATAATAAAGGCTTTGAAACTTGAAACTTGAAACCTGTGTATGAAATCTTTATCCCTTGCATTTTGCATACTACGAAATATAGCAGCATACCTATGTATGAAATCTTTATCGATGTTATGTCATACACGTTAAACGCTCTAATAAGATTTCTATGTTCTAATAAAACTATGTTTTCATATCAATCAATGTTCATATCAATGTACACGGTTGTAGAATACTTTTCACAACTGTGGAAAATTAACTTTGACAAATAAATCCAAGAAAAAGATGGATGTCTATTAATGAAGAGCTTAAAGTTATAGGTATAATAGAATTTGTCAATTCCTACTAAAACTCCTGGGCTATAGTCTACAAAAGTGACTCTGGATGGCAAAGTAGTTTGAAATGCAAGAAAAACTACATTTTAAAGATTAAAAAAAAACGAGCGCTTTAAGACAAAAAACGGGCTTTTTTCCCAACATTAATTGCTGCAATTTCAGTTAATTACGACAAAGCACCAACCTTATATAACCCCTGAAAGAAAAAGAAAATTCTTTTTTACAATGGAAACATTTTCACCATGAGAAAGTAAAACAACTTGCTGTAGAACTTTAAGCGGGAAAATGTTTTTCAAGTAATGAAGCCGGATCTTAAAACAAATGGCTCTTTAAAAGAACAATACGGTAAACGCATAAAACTTAAGTGCAAGCAAAGTGAAAGAAATATGAAAGAATGAAATAACACCTTTCCTGTAGAGTGTACATTAAGTTGCAGCAGAAGGAAGGAATTTTATTATATGCGTAAAACTGAAACTGCACAATTCTGAAATTGTATAATTTTGCGAATTGAATATTTTTGAAAACACTCATCGAATAACAGGACATGCAGTCACCTAAATTATGATTTAATTTCCCTATTACATGTTTATTGTTTATCCTACATATACATGTTTCCTGAAAATTCATGACTTCGTGATGCAACTTTAATTAGTTACTATATTATACCTATAGATCGTCACTTTCATCTATACTTCAGGTAAAGTTTGTAAGTCTCTGGATCTACTAAACCGATTTTGAAAACGCTTTGACCAATAGATAGCCACATTTAAAACTTGAAACTCGATTTTAATGCTCGACCCATGACTTGAAATCAGAACTTCGTGATCTGAAGTCACACAAGCTTCCTTTACTGGACCAAAGTCTATTTATTACCTATCGTTTTTAACTTAACATAATCAGAAAGAGGAGATCCGCCGAAGAACCGAAGTCGCCGACATAGCTCAACGAGTCGCGAAGCTGAAGTGGCAATGGGCGGGGCACATAGTTCGAAGAACTGATGGACGTTGGGATCGAAGGTGCTGGAATGGCGACCCTGCACTATAAAATGCAGTTTTGATCGACCAGGTGAACTGACGGCATCAAGCGAGGTATCGCAGGGCTTCACTGGATACAGGCGGCAGAATCGTAATGTTTGAAAGTCCCTACAAAAAGCCTATGTGCTGCATTAGATCTCCATCGGCTGATATGATGAATCATGATGATATGATGAATTATGGTGAATCATCATCATCATAAATGGTGATGATTAACATAACATTCCATTGACACATTTCATAAATATTTTGCACGACCTTAAAGGCAAGACATGTTCGGATCGAATAATTGTATATTTAATTTTATAACCCATATAAATGTAACCCATGTTTAAAGCAAATAAATAAATTATTATTATTAACCCTGACTACACATGAGTTAAGTGCTAAGGTCGCCTTTTACTTGTATATTTTAATGTGCTTTTATATTTGTTATGTATATCTTCATGATAATCACTCTAATCACACTAATATTATAAAGGTGAAAGTTTGTGCGTAAGTATGTTTGTTCCTCTTTTACGCTGCGGCTACTGAAGCGATTTGGCTAAAATTTGGAATGGAAATAGATTTTACTCTGAATTAATACATAGGCTACTTTTTATCCCGAATAAATCCATGGTCCCCGCGGGATTTCTGAAAAACTTAATTCCACGCGGACGAAGTCGCGGGTGACCGCTAGTGTTTAATAAATTATAAAAAATGAGTATTAAACATGTAATAATATTTGGAAGTCACTTTATTTACAAGATCATGTAAATAAAAAAGACAAATTTAATCCAGGTATTTATGTTTCACTCCCGCGTCTTCCGAATTGAGACTTCGCGGGGGCTGCTTAGGATCAAAAAATATCCACCTGACGAACATCCATATAAAAGAGGAGCTTATTGTCTTTGCTTCATTTGTACTGGTATCCTTTCTAGAGATCAGTTATTAGTTAAATGTTACAGTAACTTTGAACTTTAACTTTTATTTGTGTGATAGTTATGGAAGTTACATTGAACGAAGTTAAATGCTTTGCTCAGAAGATTTTTTATACAGGTATACGTTTTATTATTATTTTTGCATTCAGTTTCATTGATGGTGTAATTAATTCCTTTTTTGATGGACCTCCTATAGATGTAGGTGATTTGTAATTTTGACCTATTATACTGGTTCGATGGAGAAAAACTTATAATAAATATATTATTGGTACTAGAGTATTAAAAAGTGTTATTCTAATATTTAAAATTGAAATTTCGATTATATGAAACTGTACGAGTAGGTACAGTTAAAACTGCGTAGTTAAAACTAAACGTCAGCACATAGACTGCTTTTTACACCTAAAGCAACAATCAACTGCCACACTTTTAGCAATTACATATGTGGGTAATCAAACATTTTTTTAAAATCACACCTTATCGGATCCATCTTCCGTTCCATATAGCACAAAATCTCCCTAACATCGGCTAATTAACAATGGCGCGTGCGCAGGTCACAGGCGGAACGTCACGCCTTGCCGGAAGCCGGCACCGGCACCGGCCTGCACCGGACGCCGAGATTGTGCCCCGAGCCCCTGATTCCTTCCGGTGACTCCTATGGTCGCGCAATGTGAACGCGCCGCAAATTACAAACGACCACGGTGAGGAATATCTGATCCAATTATACAAAATTTAAAGGAGATGGTCCATTTCAGGTCCACTCTTGTACCCCGTATCATTAAAATTAAAAAAATACAAAGATCTTATTAAAGTGAATAAATGTAACTAAATAAAAAGAAGTAAATAAAATTAAAACCCAAGTTTTTGAGTTATATCAAGATGGCGCCCCTATAGCAACTGACAGCAAACATGACAATTGACAGCAAACGTCAAATCGATTACTGCATTGAAAACGTCATTAATCTGCCATTATTACCCTTAATAGTGTTGCATTTATTTCATTCGAAAGAATTAAAGTAAATTCGTAGATTTGTATAATCAAAAATAGTTTAAAAAAATATTTTCTTTTATTTCCGCTAGGGTACAATGACTGGACCTGGGCTCCATACAATTTTGGACCATCTCCTTTAGACAAAAAAAAATCGGTTGTCTGCACAAGCATTTTCTTTTACGATTTAAAGAATTTCCAATACAAAAATCGCTGTTCTGATGATTGTCAGTGGTTAATAAACTAAAATATTATAAAAAAAATTTTGATTTGCTAATAAAAGCATTTATCAACAGCATGCTAGTATAAAAAAATATTGAAGATCACCTAATTATTTTCAGTAACAACTCATCATCTCCTTATGCTTGCTTATTTAGACATGATTCTATTTTGAAGATCAATATTATAGAGAGAGCAATATGATAATCACAAACTGTACAACATCTAATAACGTCTATTAGTTTAGTTGTAGTGTCATTATACACGTAGTAATTTTTTTTTATATTCTTTTAAGTTAGCCCTTGACTACAATCTCTCCTGATGGTAAGTGATGATGTAGTCTTAGATGGAAGCGGGCTAACTTGGAGGAGGAGGATGAAAATCCACACCCCTTTCGGTTTCTACACGGCATCGTACCGGAACACGAAATCGCTTGGCGGTACGTCTTTGCCGGTAGGGTGGTAACTAGCCACGGTCGAAGCCTCCCACCAGCCAGACCTGGACCAATTAAGAAAATCTTAATCTGCCCAGCCAGGGATCGAACCCCAGGAGCTCCGTTTTGTAAATCCACCGCGCATACCACTGCGCCACGGAGGCCGTCAAAATTACAAGCAGTACAACAACTTATGAAGTCTTTATGTTGTAGTGCCATTTATTATTACCGAATACAGTATGTGTCGCATCCTTAAAATATCCTTATAGTATACGCTACAAGCTTTTATTTTGCCCCACACTTGAAGGTCGACGCTCCCTGATCTTTAGCACGGAACGATTGGCGGTGATCTTTTTTTTATTGAGCTCGTCATGTAGCCCGATGTCTGACTCAGAGATTGATTTATTGTCGGCAAACGAGATGATATCTTTGTAAAAATTGAATGAGTACAACTTGGCTACTGATTTGTCGTGTGAACTTTTTTGTGCTGTGAAATCAGGAAACATAACATGAATTACGTTATGCGGTGTAACTGAAATGAGTCAGAATTTAAATTTCAGTAAATAATTTCCGGGAATTACTGACTTTCCAAGAACTTGTCGCGAATATAAGGATAATAAGTACTTTTTGAACGCAATAATTTAAGTAATTTACCTATATCTTTAAATTTCGAAACTGTCCAACTGACTGAAAGTTAATAAGAGGAAAAAGATAGTGTACACATATTATTGAAATTATACAACTATTTTTTAGTTAAAAATGGGTTTTATTTATATAAACCTAAAACTCAAGTATGTAATAGAAATGGAATAAATGACTATGAATTTAACTCATTTAACTCAAAAACTACTCAACCGTTTCAAAAATAACCCTCCACTGTATGCATATCTTTTGTTTCATCGACAATAAAAGCAAAGACAACCGCGCGGTTTCTTACAAACCGCACTGGGTGTAATATCAATTACATTCACTAAAGCTTCGGTAAAGTGGCGGCCAATAAGTTGCGTTTCTCACGGCGCGGGCGTCCTTCTCACGCGCTCGCCTTACACTTCCTTCCTGTTGGCTGTTGGCCCGCCGCGCTTTTCGCTCGATACAGTGCGTCTACGCATACTGCGTTCGGATACACGTAATATATTTCATGAAAGCTTTAATACAAAAACCTGTACATGAGATTGTTAATGCTTTTTTGTTAATTATTTAGTTTTGTGTATAACGAATAGGTTACATCAGATTTTAAAGTGATAACTTCTTATGGGAGGGTAAACCGCTTTCTAACGTAATGCGTTACGGCGCCAAGCTGTTTAGCATCCATTGCTGTCACACTAAGTATTTTATAATGACTATTTTTTACTTTAATTTTTCTCGAATGTCTGATTAGTTTTTGAATGAAATATGCTGACGTTGAAATTAAGGTAAAATTTCTCATCATTAAAAGAGATATTTTTTTATTATTAACTTCCGATAAAACAAATAATACGTGTTGAATATCCGACCGCATTACCGTCAAGGGTCATCCAGCGGTTGTAAGCGATACTTAAGGGCGATAATCGTTTGTCGGCCGCCTGGGAACCTCTCCTTCCGGAATGGGTACTTAAGTGACAAATCTTTTTTTGATTGTGAGAACTATGGCCAGGATGCGCTATTGACGGGTTAAGGGAAATAGCCTTTCGGAAACCAGCGTTAGAAGGGAAACTGCGGGGTGCTAAGTCAATTAGCTAATTTTGATGGCAAATATTGCTTAATATGCTTGCCTATTTATGTGATTAATCTTTTTTAAATTGTGGGAACTAGCAATGTGCTATTAACGGGTTAAGGATATGAAATACTATTTCTGGCACATAAATGATATTCCGATCTTACTAAATTGAATCTTTATGTTTTATTATACAATTTAGTATTGATTTTCCTGTAGTGTCTTTAATTGGGTCAAATTCTTCCTTTCCTTCCTTCCTTAAATTGTTACTTTATGTGCTTTAATATTAATATATCCTTATATATTAATATTGTAGTAATAAATTATACAAATAACGGATTTTGTGTATTTGTGATATCCCATATAATTCCTGTATAGTTGGGGAAACTATCTATGAATGTCTGCTATTTATGTTCGAAATTTTCGAAGACATGGGCATACCATGAGGTGCTGTGTATAGCTTTCGTACCTCCTAGCTAGATACCTTCCCACGTCACACTTATGGAGCTATTCGAAGTTCTATAACAGTTAATTAAACCGATTCACAGATACAATAAAATCACAGAATGTCCCCCGTAATGAATACAAGAATTCATTGTACACGCAGAACAAAAGAAAAAAAAAGTAGCACAAAAATGAAAGAAAGAAAGAGTGAGTTCAAGAACTGTATCAATTAACCCGTGCAAAGCGTTTGAGCAAACATGAATATTATATCGCGAGTCTTTCGTTTTGTCTTGCGCGATTTCTTCCCGTTTCACATCCTTTGTGGTTGGCTAAGGACTATTGTTCGAGCCTCACGGGCGAGTCTTGAGAGCAAACAGGTCAGGCTTTGTCTCAACGCCATTGTTCACTAGGCCAATATTCCCATGAGACCGCCCCATCTGTGGTGAACGTTATTTTATTCTAGAAACCTTCTTACCTTATCATTATCATTTAAAACTACGGCTAACTAAAAAAAACCTTCGATCTTTGAAGCTGCTTGAATATTGAGTCACCGTTCTGATAGTCTTAAGTTGATAGTCAACGGACTTAAGAAGATTTCGCTTAGCTGTTGGATCATGGATAGTATTCACGAGGTGAAGCAAATTGAAACGGTGCGTATTGTGATATTGAGAGGGTTCCTCATTCAGGAGCTCTGACTAGCAGATTGCTTGTGCTCTGAAACTGCACAGCTTATATGTATATTCTAAGTACCTAAGCTTTATTAGAAATAAAAAACAATACAATAAATTAATGCCAATGAAATATTAAGAAAAAGGTTTAACACCTCTGCGTTTATTTAAAATGCGCAGGGTAGCCCTTTGTAGGATGTGTTGCTAAATTGAGTATTTAGCGGTAATGTTTTGATTTATGCGATAGGTGCCTCATTTGCTTTAACTACATATAAAATTATGCATATAAAATACACTCAGAAGTACAGGCAGTCGTCTATGTGAACATAGGTAACTAAGAGATTAGTTCATGTTTCTTATGTAAGCCGCAGATAGGCATCTCATAATCGGATTGACATGCATGCGAGTCGTTAGGGTCCCCACAAGCGTCATATTGCATAGATAAGTAGACTCGGTGTATTAGTTGGTAGAGTTTGGCTAATGAATGTAGAGACTGAAATTGCCCGGCAAATTTAAAAAAATATCTACTCATCCTGATTAAAAAAAAGTATATATTGTGTATTAATTAAATTGCAATCATTAAAATTAAGGTATTTAAATATTTGCACGAATGTTTTGGGAACGCCCTCCATTTTGTTTTAAATTTGCCGGTCGATTTCAGCCTACTTTAATTAGCCAAACTGTACTTTGAAAAGGCCAGAGACAACCAATTTGTTTTTAACCATAAATGCAATAGAAGAATGTAATAAGTCGATCGTATGCATTTGTGTATCTGTGTCCATGATTTCGCAGCTTCCAAATAGTGGGACTTATGGTGCTCCGCGGTTTCATCAGTGTAGTTCCCGTTCCTGTGAGAATACGGAGCTAAAATATACCTACTCTATGACACTCATAAATAACGTGCCTTTCTAGTAGTAAAAGAGTTTTCAAAATTAGTTCTGTATCCAGAGATTAACCCCTACAATACCACATACATTAACTGTTTAAAATATTAGAAAAACTCTTGTTTCGTCTTTAGTTTATTAACAATTCCTATCAGCATTATCATCATTATCAACCCATATTCGGCTGAGCTCGAGTCTCCTCTCAGAATGAGAGGGGTTAGGCCGATAGTCCACCACGCTGGCCCAATGCGGATTGGCAAACTTCACACACGCAGAGAACTAACAAAATTCTCAGGTAGGTATGCAGGTTTCCTCAGGATGTTTTACCAAAACCGCTTTAATTATTACTTATTAACATAATTTATACTCATTGTGGTAACATTCTATTTTTTACTTTAATTTGTAACTGCTATAATGTGAAAAAAAAATGGATTTTTCACTCAATTGTAAAAGAGTGAGTATCAAGTCACAGTGAGTGCCTTACCAAGCATATAATGATATCTTTTAACGGTCAGGCAAGCTGTCGCGTGGTGTACCGGCCGCTACGCATCTGTCACTGTATACTGTTCTAACTTCTCATTAGGTAAATATGAAAAAGTATGTTATTATATTAATGATATGGCCTACTTGTGGCTAGTTTTGAAGTTGTAAGAGTCATTTTAGCGATATAACCGCCTTGCTAAAAATACTTTTGTTTTTGTGTTTATTTTTTTTACTTTTATATCTCGTGCAGATACTTTGTCTATCTAGTTTTCGGCTGTCTAGGATTGAAGTCAGGTAAAAAAATACATTTTTTCTGCGATCAGTCGGCAGATTATGAGCAGAGGTGTTGTAGGAAAATTTTGACAAAAAGAGATTTAGATTTAATTGAAATTAGAATGTGTTTATTGGAATTTTATAGTAAATCTTCATCAATAATTTGTTTTTTAACCTTAACTTAATAAACGTAAGTTTTGACATAATTATGACTACTGTACTAAAAAATACTTAAGCTCGCTTTAAACATAACGCGTTTTACATATTTAATTTTTGGGTAGGTATACCGTTTTTCATACAAAAACTATATCACGGGGCATGGATAGGATGGCGACTTGGTGTTTACACAACGTCCTGTCAGTTGTAGTTATGCAGCGATCCTTAGTGTATAAGTTTTTAACCGACATCAAAAAAAGGAGGTGGTTCTCAATTTGACGCATCTGTTTTTTTTAATGTAACAAACATTAAAAAAACCTCATAACATCGTCTTTTATTAACCAATTTTTCATATACCTCTTAACTAAATAATAATTTTTATTACATTTTATAAGACAAAACAACGTTTGCCGGGTCAGCTAGTATTATTTATAAATATAATTTAAACTGCGTGTAAGTAACAATTTTATTTAGAAACATTATTTCCTCATAGCTACAGAAATTCGTAAAATCCAATATTACAAGTTTCCTTATAGTGATTCTATTTCTAAATTTACCCGACTTATGCAGAGGAGTTTGAAAAGAGGAAACTCCAAACGCCTTGGAAACGGTCAAACATGTCAAATCACACGTATCTCACTCTATACTAATATATAAAGCTGAAGAGTTTGTTTGTTTGTTTGATTTAACGCGCTAATCTCAGGAACTACTGGTCCGATTTGAAAAATTCTTTCAGTGTTAGATAGCCCACTTATCGAGGAAGGCTATAGGCTATATATTATCCCCGTTTTCATACGGGAACGGAAACCACGCGGGTAAAACCGCGCGGCGTCAGCTAGTTTGTCAAATAATTTGATACTTTGTGGCTTTTTTTGAAGCATTTGTGAACATTGCTTGATAGAAAGGCAAGAGTAACAAGCAAATTTGTCAAACGTGTTTGGTCTTTTGTCATGCCCAAAGCATTTTCTACACGATGGAGCTATGTTTCTCATGTATGATCAATAACATACTTAAAAATATTGATTTACGCATTTTCGTTGATAGTTTAGTTTTGCATTTCGGCTATCTACGAGTATATAGGCTCGACTTTAGATGTTCTCCTGTCTTCGGTAAACTGGTATGTTTAATAGAACTTAACACGCTCTGCAATGTTCATAAAACTAGGCTAACCACTAGTTCAATAAAATGGACAAACATGCTTAAAGTAACTTATAACATTTCTAACCCTTTACATGAGTAAGCATCTCTACAAATGAAATTCAATCGATTCGTATTCCGAATTAGGACCGATGGCCGAATAATTAAAATATCTGTTTCTTCGTTTCTTTATGTCTATCTAAATCCAAATGTGCATTTGAACATGTGTGACATGACTTTGTGGTTTTGAATTTTTTGGAATCTATTGTTCCTACTTGAATGAGTCTTATGTCTAAAATGAATTTGTTTACGGTAATGGGCTTTGAGTTGGTCGCACACTGTTGCAATAGCCGCAGGTGTAGCAAGACGAATAAATAATACTCACTGCATTACACACATTTTTAATGAAAAAAATTGGAAAACAAGATCAATGCATTTGTAAGTTCGTAGAAATGCAACTACCCTAGACGTGTTCAATGTAAAGTTTCTACGTCAGATTTTAGTCAAAGGTGCACTCTGCGATCTCGTTGTTCTTTCTTAAGTGAATAGGAAGTCAATGAAGGTAAGAAGAAGAAAAAAAGGGGTTACGCGTTTTTGCGGTATTCCTTTAGTCCAGTCCAGTAACCAGGTGCCAAAGTGGAATACCTACTATGTTTTTAGAGTATGAGTCTAACGATATCTGTATTTTATGGACTGATAAACACGGCGTTATTGAATACGAGTACTTTGTGTGCGGCGTTAGCAGCTATCTACAACGAACTTTACAGAGGATAAAGGTTAAATTGTCGACGTCACTGCGTATTCTTACGTATCCAATTAAACAAAGCGTCTTAAAGGAAACCAATTCGATTCCGTATTTCCGAAAGAACCCCGTCATGCTGGCGAAAGGAATGATTAGACAAGTTCCAATTTCTTGAGTTGATTAGTTTTGAGTTTTTGTGGCGCACTTCCGGGTGAGTGACGTCGCACGCACGACCAGTTTTCTAGAAATTGATATTCGGGGCTCTTAGGTGGGCATTAGAGCGACTGTCTTCCGGTTATCGGTGGCTACCGGCGCGTGCGCTCCTAATAGCTTCATTTGTGACGATAATTCGTGATGATTGAAGTATATCGGGTGATAGATGGAATTTTAGACGCGACCCGTTCAGCGCGATCGCTAATAGAAATATATTATGCACCAAATGAGTGATTACAAATAGTTAGCCCTGCGTAACGCAAACAAGCGGTAATGCGTCCCAATCACGGTGCAGCATCGCGCCGGCCGCGTAAACAAAATCAGATAAAACTCATCATTTTCCGCCTAAACGAGTTATCTAGCGAATTTTGGGTCGCGCCGCGTCCCGGTGCGTCCGCTTGTTCAAACAAAATACCGACCAATCACGATTTTGTGAATTTGAAATTTGTTAAAGCCCAGTACAGAAAACCAATACTGCGTACATTGTAGGTGCACGTAGGTACGTAAAACTACGCACAGGCTAAGCAAACTCGCGCCTGTGTTGCACACCCACACGCGCGCGGCTCGTGCACACAGACACTCACACAATGCAATACTGCAAATGGGCTAGTCGAATGTATTCGTTCGCCCGCGCGCCGGCCGCTGGGGTGGGGAAGGGGGAAGATGCGTTTTTGTGCACAACTCTCCGCTTTAGCTACATTTACAGGCAAAATATAAGTGCGTAACCGATATATCCTTAATAAGGTGCGTCTGTGTGGGTGCGTCCTGCGTCACGCGACATCTAGCCTCGAATCCAAATTTTAATGGTCCTTGTTCGAATGAAAAAAAAATACAGAATATTCGCCTTTTTTTTGTGAGCGTACGAAATAGTGGTGTAGGTTATACGTGTGCATTTTCGGGTGGAACAAATGCCGGTAGGTATAGGTAGGCGTTGATTGGCTGGTATTGTCCGGAGCGCCGCGGGGGCTACGGTCGGCAAAACAAAAGGAGTGTTTTATTAGTGACAGCAGCAGACTAAGTAGGTAAGTCCACCGGCCCGAGTTGAGCACACCTGACCGGAGACGATCACAGGCTCACACTTCTGGCAGGGCCCCGACCCGGCCGAATGGAAAGTTACATGAAAGGACCCGTTTACTTCGTAACTAAGAAAAAAAGCGAAATAGACCGCTCGCGCCGTACGCTCTCGGCTTTTGTCAACTTCACTCGCTCCAACTAAAATACCTACAACGTTATCGGACTTAAAAGCTGTAACACCTACATCTATTCTTCTGTTTCAACCCGACAATGTTCAACTAAGAACAATTATTAGGTAGGTACTATACATATTTTTTTTTGTTTGATACGCACTCACTGGAAGCTACGAGTAAGACAGCCGTTTTCTTGTTCTAGAAATAAAAAAACCCATGAGACAATTTCTATGAAAATGGTTTAAACTTTTAAAGTAAACCAATAACCAAATCTTAATCAAAACCAAACACGTGTTTTGTATCTTTAACTAATAAAACAAACCAAAACCATTTTACTTTCGTAGAAAGATTATTAGATACCTTTTGTACAAGATTTAGGTACACGTATTCTTACACTAATAAGAAAACTATTCACAGTTCATATTGTGTCAAAGAGTAAAAAAAGCAATCAAACACAATATATATACATTTTTAAATATTCACCAATCAATGTAAACGCAACTAATCAACAATTTAGATACAACAATCCATAGAGTCAGTGCAACCATCGCGATCTAACTTGACAGGCCGACCACCGAATTCATTATACGACGCGTCGAACACTCTTTAATTAGCTAACTAACCTCACGTCAATAGCACCGATTTATTTAGATTAGCTTTCCTACCATAATACCATTTCCTAGGGCAACGAACACAAAGAGAAGCGGGCGATGTCCACTCCTCTTACGCCACGAATTTTCACGCACACTACCAAAGGTTTTACCGTACATCGGGGCTTGTATAAAATTTATGGTGCACACTTTTGCAGCTATAGCATAGATCTGTGGGGGTACTGACTACTGGTCAGCCATTTCGCGTCGACTAGATTTACAACCTCGTGCGTACAGACACCAAGATTGGATAAGTCTGTCAAATGTGTTCATGCTATTGTGGTCCGTAGATTTAATTATTACGGCATGTATTTGTGCAAATTATACAAAACGTTTGTTCGGCGTGCGGGGCCGTGCGTGTGACGGCTTTAATTGATGGCCGTGTCACCGGATGGCTCATGTATTTTATAAACTGTTTCTATTGCTGGTCCACGTGATACTCTTTAGGTTCTGTCACAATAGATACTAAGTAGACCCTTGTTAGTGGAAACTCCCTGTCATGAAAATGATGTTCCTGATTCAATCATTAAGATCCATTCAAATACGAAGCCTCAATAGCTCTTTCGTACCCATGCTTCTCACTGCTGAAGGTCGTGTCTACATTTTATTGTATTCGTTAGGTTCTTAAATATTTTCTTCCACTCATTTCGGTCCTCTACTTTTCTTGCCCCATGCTTAACACGGTATTAAAGAGGAGGGGAAAGGCTAGTCATATTTTCAAGATATGACAAATATTTTTTTAATGCAAGTCACACCTTTATCAGTCATACGAAAAGGGTAGGTACGAGTAAAATGATTGTTTCTATAGTCACTATAAATAAAACCTGAATTTAAAAAAAAATATTAAAGTGTGCTAATTTGAAGAAAAATATGAATTAGATTCTTTTGGGTAAATAAAAAACTTCATACAGAATAAGAATATTTATAAGATTCTACCATTCACAAAAGACTTGTGCACTTTGGTCACGATAATGAGTTTACCTAATCTAATTAATAGTACATCTTATTATAGTAAAATGTAATGGATTGACGGATATATGGATGGATGATTGGTACTCAATAAAGCCCTAAAGACTTAACGGATGTCGATGTAATTTAGCACATAGATAGATTAAAGTCTGGAATAGCATGAACTTTTTTAGCCTGTTTTTCCTAGATTAAAGTCTGGTATAGCACAAAACGTTTTTAGGCTGTATTACCCACAGACATGGGATCTACACGAGAGAGATACGCAGAGCACTACTAGTGAATTTTTTGAAATTGTTTAATGGATATTTTTATATACAAAAATAAACGATATACTTGTACGTAAATAGGATGATATTTCGTACATTAAAACATATAAGAACTGTATTACATCATAGTTTTCCATGATGTAGCTCGACGGTGCAAAAGTACACAGGTGCAAAGTAATATCTGCACGAAAAAAAAAACTACTCTGTATGTAGCGAGAGGGTCAATAATATCTCTCTTAAGCATCGGTTAAAAACTCCTCCCGCACTTGGGGGGCATTATTTCAAAATGTACGTTAGGTGGGGGTGGGTAGACCGGGGTCAGTCGGCTGTTTGTCTATTGCCGCGTTTTCCCATTCACCGGGTGAATTTTCCGAAGCCCATTGCGCTTACCCCCTACTCCCCCTTTCAGCAGCCTCTCTGTATTTTTATTAAAGGAATTATACCGTCTGAATAAGTGCTTATATACTTATATTGATTAGTATGCAATCAGGAGTGAGTTGCGAAATGTTGGAATTATTTTTCATAGAAAATTTTGTAGAAATTATGTAAATAGCCGTTGATGTTAGTTTAGCTCTAATTCTATTCACTTCCGTTTAATACCTATTTTTTATACTTATCTTAGTGCTATATTTATAATTTCGAAAAAAAAAAAATTTAGCTTTACTTAGGTACTTATTATTTTTATTTCAACAAATAATCTAGGAACTATATAATAAACAATAAACTGGTTCGCTAAATTAGATCTACCAAGAGACAATTAGCCCGCAAACCTGCATTAGAGCAGTATGGTGGGTCTAAGCTCCATATCCCCTCTCCTATAAGAAGGGAGGTCTGGCCTTGTGGGCCGTTAAAATAGGCTGAGAATGAAATATGTTATATTACGTAATGTATTAAATTTTGCAATTAAAGAAGAGGCAAAAGGCATAATTAGACTTAACAGTTCTGAAATTAACTATATCATATCAATCAACGTATTATAAAAATAAGATAACAATATCCTAACTAAAACAACAAGATACCTACTACGTAGACGTAGGTAAAGCTCTAAACTGAATAAAAGTAAAGTCAAAATAATTTGTACCGAACTTCAACCTTTTCATACAGCGTTATTATGTCAATATCGATAACAAAATAGGTATTCTAAAAAGCATTTAGAAATTGGTTACTGACTAACACCTCCGAATACAAATAGATAAAGAAAATTCGCATTTCCTTTTGTATAATACCGGATCGGATTCACTCACGTAACGGCTATGCATGGGTATCTGATAACATTGCTTTTGGCGTTCGATATTCAAAACTGCGTTGTTCTTGATTAATGTTCCGCTTTATAGCTTTGTTTGTATTTCGAACACTGTGTTTAGAAATTATCTTTAGTCAATCGATTTTTGAATTTCGAACAGTCTGCCTTTAAAAGTTAGCTTTTAGAACGTTGATTATAATTTTCTGTGCTATTATGAATCTTTTTTTGACTCGGCCAAATATATTTACAGCTGTTTTCAATCAGGTACTAGATATAATATATAAATCTGAAGAGTTTGTTTGTTTGTTTGATTTAACGCGCTAATGTACCTACTGGTCCGATTTGAAAAATTCTTTCAGTGTTAGATAACCCATTTATCGAGGAAGGCTATAGGCTATATATTATCCGTATTCCTACGATAACGGAAACCACGCGAGTAAAACCGCGCAACGTCAGCTAGCTAGAATTTGCTTCTAAGTAACCTAACGATCGATTGCAGTTATCTACAATAGGTAGAATATCGAATATAAATCATGTTTAATCCGTAAATCATAAAACAAAATATATAAAAGAACGCAGCCGTAAATAGTAAGTAGACAGTACAGGCAGAATATAAAGAACACCTTTTTAGCACGGAGTTCCGCGAATAGTTTATAAAATTGAATTGTCAACCCTTTTATAACTTCGATGCAGGTCCGTCTGATCATTTGAAAATTCATGCGATGTCCACCCCTGTCAGCCGGCAGACAAAATACGGTTGTGCAAAATCCTGCCGGTTTTATTCCGGCGGCACTGGCGTGCATAAGATAGGGCTGGCACCTGTTATTTGCTTGTGAAATATATATTTATTTTTACGTGAATTTTTGCTTCTTTTTAGTTATTAGTTTACTAATAATAATATTTTTATTTCAGGCTTTACCTTTACCTTTTTAGACACATAATATTGTATTAAAGTATTTTTGAAATTCCTGAAAGTGGTGATAACAAAAACGGGAACCAAAGTTCGATTATGTAGTTTTACAAATCAATATTGATCGCTGTATGCCGATATTAATAAAATTTATTGAGTGTAATGTGCATTTATATAGATTTAAAATGTTCGAGTAATTGTAACGATTGTGCTTTTCTTTTATTTTTTTACTAAATATTTCATTTTTAATTTAGAGATTTTTCTCACATATATGTTATATCCAAAAAACATCTGCATCAATGTCCAAGAAAATGTTAAAAAAAGGATTATTAAAACATAAGCCAATTTTCAAGTGGTTAAGCATACCTCTGAGTCAGCTAGCTTAAAAAATAAATGATTTATTGAAATAAACTTTACGAACTTACTTTACGTGAAAAGGAACTAACAAAATTAATTTTCACCAAAACAAAGTGGCAGCCCTACTTGGTACATAGCAAATATGGACTGTAGATAGCTGTATAGCTTACAGGCGAGGCATGTGTTAAAACTAGATAGTGTTATGATAATAAATAACATTTTTCGCGAAAAACGTCATTTTTAGGGCACTAAATTAATGTGTATTTTTTTACTTGCTTTACGTATTACATGTATTTACACAATGAAATGTATTAGAAATTTTATATTTTGGAAAGTTGCTCTAAATGTACAAATTATATTTCAGTTGACATTTTTTTAATGTTATATTTTATTTATTTTAGAATTTAAACTATCGTGAGTGTTATTCATATTAACACATTAGATTATGAAACACGGCTAAAACTCACGTGAAATTACGTCGGAGTATGCCCGATCCAAACTGATAGTTTGGATCGTGCCGCGATGCAAGAACCAGCTCATGACTAAGGGCCCCGTATGGGTTCGAAATTAGTCGGGCTAATCTTATTATAATATCTTATTAAAATAAAAGTCGGGAAAATTACTCCGACGTAATTTCACGTGAGTTTTAGCCGTGTTTCATAATCAATTAATATTTTATTTAGTTTAATTGTAGTTATACTTTATTATTCATTCTTGATTTTTTTTGTAATATACTTATCTAACTACATTTGTTTCAAAATATTAAAGATATAATTTATATAGGTAACCATTTTGAAGGTCAATTATTCTCACGTTTCTGAAAAGCAAACGGCAGTACCCACGCGGCATACTATACAAGTCATGTACGTAGTGACCAACACACGATCAGTTATAGTCGTGGGTGCTACAGAAACGTGAGAATAATTGACCGTTTGTGGCTAGCATTAAATGTAAAATTCTTACCATTAATATGATTTTGAGATACTATCCAACGTGAAAAATGCCCGCGGCCTTTTGGTGGATCTGAAACAAAGATACGTATTATAAGTATTAGACAAAAGATTGAGGAGGTACGATTTCTAGCGCCTGTGGAATTTTATCGACACAAAGAACTAGTGTTGTGGTTCTTTGTATCGATAGAAGTTAGTCTTTCGTTAGTCAATAAACGAAACTCTTCTAAACAAATCAATCAATCAATCAATTTATTTATTTGCAGATACATGCATTATATATATATACAGGTGGTCGGTAGATGTAAATGTATTTTGCCAATTTGGCATGCAAATTATTTATTAAGTATTTAAAGATTCAAATGACAATTTCACCATTTAAAATTTACATCTTTACAATAATTTTATAAGTAAACGTTTTATAATTATATTACTAAAAATAGTGAGTGTGTACATTTTAAATATGTAATATTCAATTATAATAGGAAAAGATTAAACATGTGACAAATCAGCAGGGTTATTATGTAACTCGGTGTACCATTCAAGCAATCAGTCACTACATAGTTTTTCATCGTATTTCCGTTTTTGCAATTACCTAACTGTGTGTTTTCAACGAAATGACACAATAATTTTACGTAAAGTAACATTAGTCTAGTATTGGTAGTAGTAGGTACGTTATTTTAACGAAAAACTGATATTTACATTATTTTGTTGAAATAATCATGCCAGACGATTGTTAAAACAAAACATCATTGCCAGTTGATGTGAAATGGCGTAGTCAAGATAATTTCGTAGAAATAACTATATTAGATGATCATAAAAACGAAAATACGACGAAAATCGATGTAGTGACTCATTGGTTGAATGGTACACTGAGATACATAATAAGGTCGCAGAACTTATAGGATAAGCTATTGGGAATAGGTTATTTTGAACATACACCCGCGTGGAAGCCTTCTGCAAAGCGGAATATGCTATGCATTATTTGATGTTTTATCGTATCTCAAAGGTAATCAATCTCTTTGACATATAACAAAGTAACAGGCAGAGTTTTCTATGAAAACTGTAATAAAATAAACAATCAATAGTAATATTGATATATAATAATATTGATTGATTGATTTTTATTTTAATTAATAATATCTTGGCCAGGATTTTTTTAGACAATTTCGCAATACATTTTTAACATACCAAAAAAAAGCTTTCAATTGAACAGATGAGTGTTTATAATTCGGATCTTAGAGTAATCGTTGACATTAAGAACAGTGGCGTAGCTTGACTTGGAGGTGCCCTGTATCAAAATTAGTTGGGGGGCCAATAGAATAAAAAAAATAGGGGGTCAAATACCGCAAATCTCTTTAGCAGTACCTACTTTATGTTTTTTTTCTCCGGAATTCTCAAGATTAAGAGAGATAGGTGAATTGACACAGCTGATTCGGTGGTAGCTATCTATGCCTCTGATTAAGAAATTAATCAATCGTAAAGTAACTGCAACTTAATAATCCCATAAAAATATAAAATACTAAAATATACTTAAATAAACACACATCACCATCTAGCCCCAAAGTAAGCATACAGCGTAGCCTGAGTTATAGGTAGGTACTGAGATAGCCAACTTGATTATATAATTTATATACTACATATAATGTATAAATACACAGAGACACTTGATGAGTAATGTTTACCAACAAAGAAATTAGAAATGAAGGTAGAAAACGCATGTCATTTCATAACTTATTTATTTTAAATAGTGTATGGTTTGTTTATAAAATGTTATATAAAATATTTTAAACATATCTAATTGTTCTAAGCTTATTAATCAAATTTATTTTCATTAACTTAGACCAAGTTAATTATAATTATTATTAGGTGTGAAATGACTACTGAATTATACCCTCAGTTTTAATTTGTTTATTGGTAAACAGTACTCATATAGGCTTAATACACAAATATTTTCCAGTTATAGAAATTGAACCCAAGGCCGTGGATGCAGAAAGCAGAGACCATACCGCAAGAAAAAAAAAATAACTGTCAAAGAAGCACCGTTTAATATCGATTGTCGATTCGATCGCCATACGGGTGCACGATGCTTGTAAAAAACACTAGTCGCACGCGCTCTCACCGGGTGGTCCCGTACTCCGCACGTGGACCCGTATAGATGCTATCGATATCTAGTGACGTCTTATCGATAAGTGTTTTAAGGAAGAGTTATATTGTTTTGTCTAATATAGTAAAGGTTTTGGTGTTAGCTGTTGGGCGGTAAGGTTAGGCACGTGTTACTTGTTAGATACATATCCTCTTGTTTTTTCTGTTTTTTTTTATAGTAAAAAGGCTCGCGCTTCGTGCATTATGGGTAGCAATGATGAGGTGTAGTATTTATTACATAAAATTCAGTTTGCTACTTAATTTTACTTCATTATTATATCATAATGTTCAAAAATAATAACAAATATATCATCGACCATCCAAAGGCGCCGTGGTTTCACCCGCGGAGTTCCCGTTCCCGTGAGAATACGAGGATAAAATATAATCTATGACACTCACAAATAACGTGGCTATCTAGTGAAAAAAAATTTTCAAAATCAGTTCAGTGCATCTAGAGATTACTCCCTACAATACCGCAAACTTTGCCCCTTTATAATATTAGTATAGATTCCAAAATAACGAATTGTATTGTTAATAGAAAAAATCTTAATTTTGTAAATTTTTTGTATCTATACTAATATTATAAAGCTGAAGAGTTTGTTTGTTTGCTTGAACGCGCTAAGCTCAGGAACTACTGGTCCGATTTCAAAAATTCTTTCAGTGTTAGATAGCCCATTTATCGAGGAAGGCTATAAGCTATATATTATCCCCGTATTCCTACGGAAACGGGAACCACGTGGGTGAAACCGCGCGGCGTCAGCTAGTTTGTAATAAGTTGGCACTGAAAGCTATAGTTTCTTAATGTTAATTATTAATAAATTTATGTGAAGATATAAAATCAATTACAAGTAGTACGCAAAATGCGTCTAGCTATTCCCTCGCTTGCTGATTTCAAAGCCCCTTAATAAATCACTTTAGTAAAATGTTAGTAACATTTGTAAACATGTTAATAATTACGAACCTATAAAGATACATTAGAAGAGAGGCCAGGTGTTGGAGGCGTGTATTTATTGCCTCATTCAAGAGTCCAAATCGGTCATAATAGTGGTAGCCCTTAAAAACCGGAAGCGTTAAGTTAGGAACCGATTTATTAGTAGTTATTGTCAAACTTTGATAACGCATCTGCTGAAGCTTCTTACAAATAAGGTTGTTGTAATCTATACTTTAATATTGCAAAGAAGAAAAACATACTATACCTATTATATTTTCTAAACATTATTTGACTATATAAGAGGAAGTCTGAAGGTGGCGCCAGTGACAGAAAAATTGAGGAGTAAAGGTTAGCTTGGTATGGACATGTAATGCGTAGAGAGGAAAGTCATATTACTAGAAAAATGTTGAATGTGCAAGTGGAAGGTCATAAGAGGAGAGGAAGGCCAAAGAAGAGATGGTTGGATTGTGTGAAAGAGGACATGTGTGTAAAAGGAGTGGATGATGAGTTGACGAGTAATAGAGACGAATGGAAAAGATTGACATATTTTTCCGACCCCACTTAAGTGGGATAAGGGTAAGGAGATGATGATAATTTGAAATGTATACACATTTTAAATTAAAGAATGATGGAAAATTAATTGATTCTCGTCTGTACTTTTATACTAATACTAACAAACGCCCGCGACTGGCCCTCTCACAAAATCCATTCAGTGAACCTATACTAAACATAAACTACCTCCCTGCCAAATTTCATCTTTGTACATCAAGCGGTTTGTGAGATTTCATCACCAGAAACAGGTTAGTTTTTATGCGACATGATGCAGAAATAGTAAATCGCTTGTTGTCTGTAGGTACCTCTCTCTACACTATACTATAGAGAGAGATAAAGATTCAGAAAAAAATTGAAAATATATAACCTAAAAATACTCAAGCTGGGAATTGAATTAAAAACATCTCGATTATAAAGTAAAGCATTATCAACGTTTGTTAAAGTCGTATAAATACAAATATTATAAAGTTTAGTTTAGTTTACGTGTTATCCTTGGTACACTTTGGATTATCTTAAGTTGCACAAATGCAGAAAACTTTTGACTAGCAGGCAGATGTGTTAATTCGACCTTTATTGGTTTGGTTCGTAGCCAATAGGATTACAAGAATTGGTCTTTTGAAGTAATATGATCGACTTTACTGATCTTATTATATGTATTGTCTATTATGAATGTTATTTTGAAGTAGGCATGAATGGCGGTACTGTGATTTGTTTTAAAATTGCCTATTTTCAGTCTGACATCTTTTAACGAGAATATTGGCCATATTAATAACACAAAATTGAAAATTTTGAAAAATGCCCCGATAGTCATGATGTTATTAATAACAGTCTCGATCAAGTCATCAATATTCTATTTCATTGTGCTTTCATTTGAGACCCCACTCGGGTATATTTGCAGATTTTTTTATCTTTAATAAAAAAAAAATCGAAATTGAAATCGCTTCATCCGACTGACAGACATACAGACACTTCAAATTATAACACCCTTCCTCTTGCGTCGAGGGTTAAAAAAAAGAAATCAACAAATCCGTTTATACCATATATTCTATGCTTATAAGTATTTAAATAATAAAATGTTTGCTTAACAAATCGTCCTAGCATAGCTAGAAGATCTAAAAACTGTGACAACGAACTCCAAAGGCGGTGTCCTTTTATATTAATATTTATTTGCAATAATGCGGGCGGTACAAAGAAGTAGCCGTTCTTGCTTGCACAATAGACTGGAATTGGTTTACTTGGCCCAAATTACCACCATGCATAGTGTCCCGCATCCTTAGGACTGACACTCGAAATAAATAAAACCTTTTCGCAGAATACCGGATGCTGTTTCTTTATGTGTGTCAACTGAGATGTGGTGCTCTTGATTCTAAATTTGAATACAAATATCTTATTTTGTAAGTCAAATTGGGCTGGATGCATATTTATGAAATTGATCTCAAATCTTTCTTTATTATAGGGGTAGTATAGCTAAGATGCTAAAAGATGTATGTAAATTGCTCCCACCTTATAACGAAAACATTCTTTTGATAAAAAATGATATAAAGCTTTCAACCAATAAACGTCATACAATATTTTGATTCTTTTTAATGCACATTCTTTTGAAATCGTGACAAAATTACACGTTATCGAATTCCCGATGAACCCTTTACTTATCTCGTCACAGACAAGTATCAGGCCGCGACCTGTCAATATAAAAAGCTTGGTAAGGCCTCGCTCACACGCCCACTTGTAAGACGGGTGACGTCAACGGAAGTGACGTAAGGAGACCGTCTCACCGCGTCTTGAATGGGCCACGCACACCTTGACAACGCAGTCCCTACAACGTCTTGTGCGTGTGCGTGTGTGAATGAACGTACGCTGCGCGTTCACGTAGTGATTGTGTTGTGGAACACTGCTATTGAGATTGACGTGCGAGCGTCTAGTGGACAAACATTGCTCGCTAGATGCGACATCCGACTAATTGAACGACGCCAGTCACATCGACGGACGGGAAGCGAATTAAAAGTTTTAGTCGCCGCACGGAACTAGCGACTTCTAATGAGCAAACATACGAATCATTTACCGTCATAAAGTCTCGCTTGACCGCATCTAGAACAATTGGACTCGAAAAACTGTTCGTCATTTCCGAATTTTAATGAGCGTACACGTTACGATGAATGACAGGGGCATTGGACCTTGTGCCAAAACCATAATACACCGGTAACTTGCTCGCATTTTTTAATTTCAAACCGAGTTGCATTTTGAACTTTATTCGTTTGGTTAACAAGCCACAATTTCGAGCTGAAAATTGGTTCAGAATTTTCGAACAGTAACTATCGGTATGGAGTGCGTGCGAGGGGCGCGGGCAGGTGTGAGGCCAGATGTCTTGAACAAATTGCTATGCCATAAGGTACCGCGGTGTGGACACACCCTTACCTTTGTTGGGCGCTTGGCGTGTGCCAAGGTTTAATTTTATGCTTGATTACGAAGCGATCGGGGGACTACTAATTAATAGTTGCGAGATGAACGCTCCAGACTTCCAACTTTTGAAGTATCGGATGCATTGTTTTTAGTTCTGTAAATTTAAATAGCGAGGCAAAAAAATACTGAGATCATTAAAAGTTTAAAACGCAAGTACCAAGGTATATTTTACTAGGCATATTTTGTGATGATATTGTACAAGACATTTTTCGGAAACTAAGCTCGGAATGTTTCTACGTTTAGTTAGTTTTGAGCGATTTTCTGAGGGTGACACACAGTCAATTATATTGTCAATATTGACTATGTCTATCATATCATATCGTCTGAATACCCCGGGAAAATGACAATATTAGTTTTAACAAGCTTGACAAGCTGGATATTGTCAATAATATTGATATGGTCTTAATGACATACATCGCTGTAAATCAATTACACGTCATGGTTTTAATTCAAACTATAACATAAGCCTAAAATACAGTTTACAAATATGTAAGTATGTATGTAAAAGATGCGAACTCCATTGCACAGTCACTTAGAACCAATAAAGAATATTTTTTACCCATCTTACTGGTTACCTATGCAATCAACTGGTCTATATCCACGAACTGTTTAAATTGAAAAAAAAAACAAAGAATGCATTCTACTAGATAAAATATGAAACGCCTTAAAAGTCAAGAACAATACATAATCTTCGCCGCAATGTTTTGAGGCAGCTACTTGTTTAACGTTATATAAAAGAATCGCATTCGCGTCTACAAAAGCGAAATGGAAACAAAACTAGCATTTTATTCATTTCTATCTGTATATTGTCTTTTACCCTGTCCGGCCGGGGCAAGGTAATCAAAGGTGCACGACAAAGCCCGTCTATGGCTTTTTGAATCCTTTGCCCTCCTGCTTCAACTCTCAGTAATTGGCTTTCGACTTTTCGCTTGTTTTTCAGTTTGTGCTCCTCAACCGATAAGCGGTGTGCACAAATCGATTGTTTTGTTATTTGATTTCATGACATTGAAAAAATAAAATTAAAAATCATCATCATTATTAGCCGATGGACGTCCACTGCTTGCTGTAGGTACATAGACTGTCTCAGGCCGCCAGTATCTAGCAACTCACTGCAACCCGCTTGATGTCGGTCCATCTTGTGGGGGGGGGGGGCGACCAACACTGCGCTTTCCGCGGGTCGCCTTTCCAGCTCCTTGGGACTCCAACGTCCATCGGTTCTTCGAATTATGTACCATTTTGCCACTCCAACTTTGCGTCTGAGCTACGGTGACTTCGGTTCTTTTGGTAAAAATCATACATTGAGAAAACCAATGGAGTTTCATCGCTACGTTAACTTTAATACAATCCTTGAAGAATCATAATTAAAATTACTCAATTGATAATATTCGGTATAAGGATTCAAAAGTTCAAAAGGACAACCCACACATTATGATTATAGAGTTAAGAGGTAAGAAAAGATAGAGTTAGAGATAGGTAAAGGCTACATGCCCTTGCGTGTTGCTGAGTTAGGAGCTTGGCTCTCAATAAGATCTGATTTACTATGCAAGGAATATTCATTCATCTTGGCGTTACTGTACATGAAAATATTTTTGGAGAATTACAAATCAAATTCATTTATTGCAATTAGGTTTAGTTTACAAGCACTTTCGAAACGTCAGGTAACAATATTATCAGATAATGACAACAATAATGAATTAGTCAAAAACTTAAAATTAAAATTACGAGGGTTCCAATAGTGCCTTGGTCCGAGAAGAGCCCGCAACAAACTCAGCCAGGTTTTTTTCTTTTTCAATATTTATCAAACTGTAAGAGTTAATCTAAAGCAGCTAAATGATTTTTCCACTCATTCTTTGGTGTATTCGCTAGTTGTAAAACTTTGCAGCAACTTTCTAGCACCATGTTATTTATTTATATTTCAACTCACAACATTTAGATGTGTTATTTTATTACATTGATACTTATACTAAACCGATAGCAGTGCACCCTCAGGAACATCGATTGTTGCTAAGGACAGTGTATCGATCGGTCCTCCCCTGCGGTAGCCATCTTAGCTGCAGCTGCGCCGGCGCAGGGTCAAAGGTGGCGAGGGGCACGCGCAAGTAACCGTAAGCGTACTAGTGGGCGCTGAGTACCGAGACTGTAGGATTAGACGCCATGTTGGATCGATATTCGATTTTTGAACGCATGTTTACCCGACTACCCGCAACTGTTAAGTGGGATAGTGTATGAGCACACCCGACTGACGAAGTAGGATTATGGTTTTTACGTTATTATATAGTAGAGCAAATAGCTCACTTGATTTACGTATATCACAGTCCTTACCTTACGTCTGTCAATCTGAGACATAGAGTTGAAGTCTCAAGTGTTGTGAGCAGTCCTTACATTTCTCTCAATTATAGGAGAGGCATTTTATAATCTAAGAGACTGATGATCAGTCTCAGTGCATTTATAAAAGCAGTTATAATATCACAGGCTCGCACACTAATAGGTTTTTATTTTTATTTAATGTAATGTTTGTTTGTTTCATTTAATTCATTATTACGTTACAAACCGTTACAATTTTTTTATTAATTTTTATTTTATACAATTTATTTTGAGCAGTTTTTTGATTCACGAAACGAAATTCGGATTAATGACTGTAAAACTTGTTGTTTCTGTACACTTGATATTTCTGTAAAACTTTTAAAAATCTTCAACCATATTTTGTTTATTTGTACGAAATACACAATACACAATACAAGAAAGATATTTAGAGTGCGTTCAGTTTAAATCACAATTATTTACTATTTACTAATATTATAAAGCTGAACAGTTTGTTTTTGGTTGAACGCGCTTATCTCAGGAACTACTGCTCCGATTTCAACAATTTTTTCAGTGTTAGATAGCCCATTTATCGAGGAAGGCTATAAGCTATATATTATTCTTGTATACCTGCGGGAAAGGGAACCACACGGGTGAAACCGCGTGGCGTCAGCTAGTTATACTTATAAAACATAGCAAGCAAATAAGGAAACGCTTTCTACCGAGTGACCGCCGAAGCACCTGGGTTCTATTGTCTTAGGCGCCATGCCTTGAAAGCAGGACATTTGATACGCCCACAAAACACATTAATACCGGATCAAACAGCATGTGCATAGATATTATCTTCAAACACGTGCCTTTAGAGACAATCCAAGCAAAAACACACCCTATTTCGTTAGATTTATGTCTTAAAATCGATCGTACTTTATGAACACCTTAAGGGGTTCAAGAACCTTACAAGTTATAATGGCTGTTATTTTTAAATAACGACTCCATTGATAAGAAAATAAGATATGTTTTCGAATAGATTTTTTTACGTCGAGGAGCAAACGTAAAATCAGCTGTTTAGAGTATTTTTTCACTTGTAAAAGTTTGTATAGAATCAAAATGAGCTTTAATCCTTAGAAACAAGGTTGATTACGTATAAACTGAAATAATTTCTTATAGTGAGTCCAACAAATATCTTAAAGAAATGTTTATGAAATTTTCAAACTTAATTCTATGCTAATAGAATTCATTTTCAATTATTGTTATGAATGTTCAGTACACTAAGATTCAGGTATCACAAAAGATGTCTAGTGAAACCAGATGTGTAATTTTATTGAATGAAATGAATTGAAAAGGTTTTGCAAGGTGTACTTTTCAAATAGGAGATAATTTAAGATCAACTATCCGGTCTAATTACACTACTAAATATAAATTATAATTTTAAATTATATTACAACCTTGAAAGTTCTAACTGTGACTATGTATTTTAAGATAAATTCTACTAATAACTCAACAAAATCCTATTTTCTATTGAATCTGAAAGTTGCAAAAGATGAGTAGGTAATTATTTTTAGCATAAGACTACCATTGTAGTAAATTATTGCTTTATTACTTGGTCAATGTCTCTATTCGTTCCTAAAGCGCATTGGCAAGACTAGCTAGCCTATTCACTATTTTGGTCTTTATTATCAACCCATTAAAATAAACATCAAATCAATTGACAAAATGTTATCTACGTAATACGTAATTAATGATAAGTACCACCAGTAAGACATTTGATAAATAGAAGCTCAATTTTAAATATATGTCAACTAGCATATATCAAAGACAATGCATTAGCCTGTTGGATTGCCGTAAAAAAAGGATCTCTTTAAAGCACTTTGAGATCCCAACGTTCATCGGCTCGTCTATCTATGGTCCCGCTTTTGCTTCTTCAGCGCCGCGTCTTATTGAGCTATGTCGGTGAATTCAGTTCTGACAACGCAGAGACACTCCGAGATAGCTCAAAAGAGGCTGAGGCTCAAGAGAGGGGACCAAGGCGCGTTTGGAAGTCTCGTAACTTTAATATTAAGTTTTCTATCAATTATTATCACCATTATCTAAGAATATTATTACCTGGGGATTCGAAAGTGCTTGTAAACTACGTTCAATTGAAATAAATGAACTTTGACTTTGATAGCTCGTTCTCTTGTTATTTGAGTAACTCTGACTTCCTATTAAGGCTAGCGCCAGTCCATAAATATAAAAACTAAAAACAATTAAATGCATAATACAACTAAGAATTGCCAAAGTAACCTACAATAATCCACGAACAATAGAGGAAAGTAAATACAAAAACGCGTAAGAGCATTACAACATGGGGTAGTGGGACATGTGCGCACGCGCCGATCCAACAATCACAGTAATAATATCTAAAAAATAATAATAAATCCGGGTGAAGAATAAAGAAAAATCACCCCCCGGCTCCCTTTGCCTTTATCTTGCAAACAGACTTCAAAATGTTAAAGATAATAGGGGTGGTGGTCCCCCTGTGTAAGCGGCAGCGCACCTTTCGCGGGGGTTGCGCTGCGCGTACGAGTACGTAGGGAGAGGTGACGCGCATTCAATTGGCGGTTTATTTCAAATTTCGAATGCGTCTTGCTCTTGAGTTTACCGCTCATATACAAAAATTACCATTAATTTTATTATTTAATTTACAGGTTGGTTATAATTTATTCTGACACAGTAATATCGTGGCATCCTTACGTTGTGGATGTCATGATGTCACAGCAAAATCTGGAATGCCCTTCCGGAGTTTGTGTTTCCTGACTCTTATAATTTAAACAAGCAAGAGCAAGGCATCTTCTGGGTAAGCGCGCTCCAACTAAGACCGCATTAATGCCTTCCATCAGGCTTATTTCTTGTCAAGCACAAGCCTATATTGTGCCTAAGCCTATCAGAAAAATATGTATATATTTTTATTAGGTACGCCAGAAAAGAATTGATTTTTGTAATGTAATGTAAAATAGTAATGAAAATAGGTTACGTATGAACGTATGACGACTCTTTGATCAGAGATAGTATTGACATGCTGTCTCTATAGCTTAAAGAAAACTATGAAATCAATAACCAACTCGGAATTCGTATAGAATTGTTTACACGAGTAAATCTAGCATACTTGATTAACATGGTTTAGTGATAAACGAAAGTTGCCTTATATAAGATTCATTAATTTTCAAAATAATTAGGGCTAGTAAGGATGTATAGTAGGGTTATATCACAGAATACATATATAAAAGTTACTATAACTTGTTCAGTAAAAAAATATTTAGAAACAAATATAAAAAAAACGAAATTTATTTGTTTTTATAACCGTTTTGAAGTGATTTAATTATCCAAATAACAGACTATTAATTATAACCATTTAGATGTTAAATGTGAGCAGATCAACGTAACATAATATGTCAATAAAAAAAAACATTCATCTATCATACACAAAACATCTTTCCGATCGTATGCAGAAGCTAGAATCGCGTGCGCACGACAGATGCGAACGAAATTGCAAATGAAAAGCATCTTCATCTATTTCTATTGTATTTGTTCAATAGATGAATTGCGAATCTTTGGAGAAGCCTGATGTTTTTGTTCATTTATTTAAATAGACTATCCACTTTCGGCATATCAAGAGACCAGACGGACGCGATTGCAACAATTCTCTCAAAAATCTTTGTTCAAAAATGCAATTTTTTTTTTACTAGTGTACGCCGGCGATTTCGTCCGCGTGGAATTCAGTTTTTCACAAATCCCGCGGGAACCATGATTTTTTCCGAAATGAAAAGTAGTTTATTCGGAGTAAAATTTATTCCAAGTTTTAGCCAAGTCACTTTAGTAGCCGCTGCACAAAGAAGGAATAAACATACACATTTACACACAAACTTAGTGCGAGTGTGATTAGTGTGATGTGATAAACACACACAGTCCTTTATTTTTAATTTTTAACTCTGATATGTGTGTGTATGTCTGACCCCCACCAGGTGGACTGACGATATCAAGCGAGTCGCAGGATGCAGGCGAATCAGGATCGTGATGTTTGGAAGTCCCTACAAAAGGCATATGTCCTGCAGTGGATGTCCATGGGCCGATATGATGATGATGTTTTATAGATTACACAATCAAACAGGCTCAATTGACTTTATCATCCGAAACTTACCGAGTTTGCGAATAACCTGAGCATGGTTAAGTAATTAACATCATACCATTAGTGATATTTAGTGTTCCGTAACGTAGCAGTAAAATTAGGCGTAGGGGACGGGATTTATAAGTCGTTTTTATATAAGTAAAAAAAAATATTCGCTCAAATTCATCTTAATGTCCTTTTTTGTGATAAATCGAAACCCATGCGGGTTAAAGGCCTGCCATGTGCTAGCAAGGTGGTGGCAATCAAAGGAACTCTTTCTCTGAGAAAGGTGCGAATTTTGAAGTAGGTCAGCTTTTTTCACCATCTCATGATATTGAAAGACGACTACCTGAGACGTGGTATTGATCATTTTGGCAAATTGAGATTTAAGAATGGAGGAACATGAATTTCCTTATCTATCAAGATTGTATTGTGTAAGTAACGTTTATAGTATTCCAAAATTATGGTAGATTTTTTTTAATACAGACTATAAATACTTAATAATCTTTTTAACCGACTTCAAAGACTTCTTTCAGTTATTTTGATTTTAACACAAATTTACTAAACTGATTTAAATTTATGTCTGTCAGTCTGTCTGTTAGCCCGGATTAATCTCTAGAACGGCTGAACTGAATTCACTAGGATTTTCACTGTACTACTATATGTACCATGTAGCCTACACATTACTATCATATTTACTTATGCCAGTTTGCAGTCAATGGCTAACTTGTAAAGAATAAATGTAGATATTTAGATTTTTATTACTAATCCTCCTGATCCTGGCACTGATAAAATCTTTGAATGTTCTTCCAGCATCCATTTTTTCCCATCTATAACATGAGTATCTTAAAATTTTGAATGAATAACAACCAGTGATACGTTTGTTATAATTTTACATTTTAGCAAAAAAAACATAACGTGCCCTTATCAAATTATGTGTTTCGATAAAATACATGTAAGAGTTGCTTTTTGTAAAATTTTGCAGTCCATTCACACATATTTATTATTAGGAATCTACATATAACTGTTTAAAATTCATAAGTCTCTTTAATCGGTCCATTGCAATATCAAGGGCGATCACTATTTATGTCAGTATGCCACAATCGGCATGCTATTATGATCGATAATCAAAATTGCACAGACCCTTCCGATGGCTTGTCATTCAAAATACAACTTTACACCACATCCAATATAGACTAATTTTATTTGCAATGTAGAGCAAGTATTTAACTATATCCGTCCAGTTATGTAATGATGCATCTAAATTAAACTCTATTCATATTGTAATAAGATGTAGTTGAAGGTCAAGTTATATTGGTCAACTATAATGTTCCCATAGCCATCTGTTTGCATAGTCTTGAGGGTTGCAAAGCGTGACATTTGCTGTTACCCTTAAACGACCGTTGAAGGTTTTCTAATTGGACGTTTTGGTTGCAAAATAAATAAGTAGTTCCTAATTATTTTTTGAAGCTGGATCACGAGTTTTTAATGATCAAAGCTCACTTTTTCCTCTAAATTAGCAGAATTTGCATCACCTTTCTAAACTGTAAGTTTAAGCGACTTTTATGTCGAAAATACTTATGTTAATTTTATTTTATTAAGCTTAAAATAAATAAATTTATTATTAAGTTATGCCATATCAGAATAAAATTATAAACACCAAAGTTAAGTGTGTAAGTTAGTCTATCATGCAAAAACTGAGCAATTTTGATAAGGCACAGGGCGTTTTGGGTTTCAGATATGTAATAGCATAATGGCTATTTTTTATTTTTGAAAACTAAAGAGTTCTCGCGGGGTTGTAAAAGTTCTATACTTATATTCTAAGTTCAAGCAGTAGAAACTGCTGGCATCAGCTAATCTTAATAAATTACAAGTTAAAGACATAAAACTACTCTCAAGTAAGTACGATTTTAACTTAAGTTTCCCTACAAGTATATGTTCTTAAATAAGCTAAACTAAGCAAGGCTTAAAGCATAGATGTTTCAACAAAAATCGCGGAAAGAAATTATTAACCAATAGAGTAACACAAATCACATCTCCCCTTTCAATATAACTGCATACATTTAATAATCTACCGTACAAGTCACGAGCTATCAGCGATTCTTGTTCCACGCTTTGTTGAAATCGCTTCCTTTTATTAGATAGGTGCTTTAAAAATATGTAAATATTAAATATTTTTATGCACAGTAAAACCACTTGTGGTTTATGTTGCACTATGGTTAGACTTAATTTCAATACGTATTTTCTAGAATAAAGTAAGAAAGACTAAGATTTACTATAGTTAACATTTGTGTTTTGCAACCCAGGTTTTTTTCCAGTGCTAGCTCAAGTCGCCACTTTAATTATAACCTAACACAATTATATTGTATAAAATATAATAATGTGGAGAAAATTTAATAAAATTTAATTTAATATCATTTAATGCGCGTAAATTATTTAGATTTTTATTTTTTTTGTGAATATTTTCAACAGTTATGTTAATTTTCATAATATGAATTTGTTTTACACTGAGATACAATTACTATTAATTAAGTCTTGTAGATGTAAGGGTCCAATTCTAAATAGACCCTCAAGTTTTTGCGTGTACATGTACTACAAGTATCTTTAGGATTATCGGTTTTGCAGTAAAAACCGCGAAACAATAATACAACAAACATAACAAAAACATACTTTCGCGATTATATCAACGAAAGGAAACAATATACGCTTATCCCGTAACTTGAACCACAACACAGCTCACACAAGACAGGAAGCAGTGAGTATACAAGCCCTCCACAAAAGAGATGAGCGGAAAACATATAATTACGCTATCACATAACGGAACTAGGCGCAGATACGACGCGATACAAGAAAAGAACGGCACGTGATTCAACTTGTTGTTTCCTTTACTTATTCAATGGTTTTTGATACACCAGGTTAGTGTCGTATGTCATGTTTGGTAATTTAGATCAGCTTTTTACGTTCTTTATTCATATTAAAATTACTAGCACCTGAATCACTTGTTGTTTCCTTTACTTATTCAATGGTTTTTAATACATCAGGTTAGTATCATATGTCATGTTTGGTAATTTAGATCGGCTTTTTACTTTTTTTTTGTTCATATTAAAATTACTAGCACCTGATTCACTTGTTGTTTCCTTTACTTATTCAATGTAATACATCAGGTTAGTGTCGTATTTACTGTTTGGTAATTGAGGTCAGCTTTTTACGTTTTTTATTCATATTAAAATTATAATTATTAGCATCTGATTCACTTGTTGTTTTCTTTACTTGTTCAATGGTTTTTAAGTTAGAGTCGTATGTCATGTTTGGTAATTTAAATCAGCTTTTTACGTTTTTTATTCATATTAAAATTACTAGCACCTGAATCATTTGCTGTTTCCTTTACGTATTCAATGGTTTTTAATACATCAGGTTAGTGTCGTATGTCATGTTTGGTAATTTAGATCAGCTTTTTACGTTTTTTATTCATTTTGTAATTACTAGCACCTAAACTTGTTGTGTTCTTTACTTATTCAATGGTTTTAAATACATCAGGTTAGTATCATATGTCATGTTTGGTAATTTAGATTTTCTTTTTAAATTTTTCATTCATTTTGAAATTAAAAGCACTTAACTCATTTGTTGTTTCCGTAACGTCTCCTCTCAGAGATGGGAAGGGTTAGGCTAATAGTCCACTGGCGGGTCCAATGCAGATTGGCAGGCTTGGCATACGTGGAGAATTAAGAAAATTCTTAGGTAGGTATGCAGTTTCATCGTTTGAGAGACGTGATATTTAATTTCTTATATTCAGATAAATAAACATAAGCATTTAAACAATCATACGAACTCTTTTAATACTTTAGGTTTATACACGCAAATTATTCACAAGACTAACATAGGAAGGTGGGAATATTCTACTGTGACAGTAATTTCATGTAACCAACAAGTTGCTTTTATAACATTTCCGGAGGGTGCTTTGTTATGGCCAATAAAATTATTACACCTGTTAAGAGTAGGGTTAGCATATATTTTTACATAATTTATTTTTGCATTTGATTTCCCAAGATAAAAAATAATATGGTTAAATTGATTTCTAATAGTTTTGATAATTATATTATTATTAAACTGTACTTATTGGATGAAGCTTGTACATACATCATCGTAATGATTTTAAACTTATTTCGTGGTTGTTCATTATGAATGTTGTTTAAATGTGTACATACCTGAAGATGGTTTCAAACTAGCCAGCGAGTGGAACCCGGTGGTAGAATTGTGCAAACCAAGAGAGCGCCGCGATACGCATAATAACAAAAGCGATGTCGTAAGTGTGGTTTGCCTAAACAGCCAAAAACGCGAGGTTGTTGAAAAAAGAAAAAGAACAAGAAAGAGGGTAGATCGATTCTGCCCCTAACAGCTGACTTCACTTCTCATCTCGCAACTTCAGTCCCGTCGTGACCACGATCCATGCAACTGGGTCGAAATATCGACAATAAAAATCTCGTCGTTTTATCGTGGTATGTACCCGTTTAAATAACATACATCATCGTATTATCATATTAATCTTCATCTCGTATTTTCATATTTTATTTTTTTAATTATATTTAATTTTTAAAAACCCTTAAATAAATAACTAATATACCTCCGTTTCTTTAACTAGTATTTATTAAATGTTTTGGTATTCAAGCATTACTATAACACTATATATACTTTTCTGATTAATGACTTCTCTTATAAGAAAGAGAGTTTCATAAATAAGTTGGAACATATTTATTTGCTATAATTTGCAAATTAAACAGCTGTAGATATCTACGAGTAATACTCGCATTAATTTATTGTTAATTTAGCAAATATCATATTACTAATGTTTACATTTTTGAATATAATCATCTTTATTTGCGAACGTTACCAGTACCGCGGCGTTCCTTCGCGCGTGACATAAAGGATCCGGAACTGGTCACGTCATCGCGTCTGTGCGCTATGCTTGTCCACTTCCGCTGGCTCTTATCGCTTGAGTATCTTTTATTTAAGTTTACCAAATAAATACCTCTGTGTTCTTTATAATTTTAAACCCTAAATTATTTTTACCTGCAGTCTTAAGCTCATAGCTCATCAGACCCACCCGGGACCCGACCACGCTCTGGGTCTAATGAGCTACGACCCTTAGACTCATTTTATGAAGGCTAAAAATTCATCAGCTTATGCTTCTAATAGTACGATAATCAGTTATGGTGCTACAGTAGTGGTAGCTTAGAAAAATAGAAAGTTTCAAGGGTTTCAAAGTTCCTTTCCTCATCTAAGTTACCTTCTAGTTGGTAAATCCTCTGCGGAAGGAATTTTATGAAGGCTTTCGCAGAGGATTTACTTCTGTAGCTTGTCCCTGTAGCCAAACAAAGGCTTCTTGATATTTATCATTTCTAACTCTCAAAATATGTAAATAAAAATTTTCTTGAAAGAATAATTACATTTTAAAACTTAACATAAATGTTTAAAGTTCTTTTTATTGCTTTGCCCACAACTTTCAAGATAGATGAAATGTAAATACATTTCCGATAATCCAACCACAAATAAAATACCTCTGCTAGCATTAAGTACCCAGTACTCAGTAATACCAACCTATAAAATCGTTTGGTACTCCACCAACAGTTAAAATATGAACAACAAAAGTATACATCCGTTTAATGAGTCCCATTGTCAATTAGACAATCATACCTAATTCTTTAATAGCAAGGATTTTAATCATACGTCGAGCACCAGCGCAACAATAAATACAATTGTAATAGCACTCAGACAGAAAAAACAAGCGATCATTCAGATTGTATCAAATTGAGAACAAAAGAAATATCGCATGGAATGAACGCAAAACGAGCCCGAAACAGATCTCCAAAGTGCATCGATTGGTCTAAATTCAAGTATTTTTGTCGCTAATATGGTAACAAAACATGAACTGGATTAAACAGTAGGGCTTGTTTTCGTATTGGTTTTAACAAGGCAACCTTTTTATGAGCTCTCTGGTATGAGTAGGTACTGTTGGAAATGCTTTGCTATAAATAGGTTGTGGGTTCGATTTTCATACATTTTTGGAGATATATCTAATTCAAATGCTTATACAAAGACACTTATATGTGACACAATAGTTGTTCCATTGACATAATATCACACAAAATCTCTAATTTTTCAAATCTTTAATTACGTAGGTAGAAGAAGTTTTATACGACAAAACCAAACTTCGGAGATAATTCAGAAGGATAATATTAAATGAACAAAAAAAAACAATAATCAATAAAATTAAACTTAAGAATAAATAAGCCTCAAATGGTTCGTGTAAAGATACTTTGTCGCTTTGTTGTCAGCAGTTCTCTCGAATTTCGTTGACGCTCTCTGCGCATCTCGATAATAATAAAGAGAGGTAAATAAGGAAACTTTTTCTAAAATATATCAAACTACAGATAGACAAAGTCACATGCCTACAAATATAATACCAAGAGAAAAGAAAAATAAATTATCACTCGTTAAAAAGTATTTACATGAACCTGCTTTTTAATAATGTACTCTTACGGTAGTGGATGGATACTTTTTTCATTTCATTTTCTTTTGGATCAAACGAACTGCAGTCACCTGACGTCTTTGTAGAGACCGCCGCATTCCGATATCACTTTCCACATCAAAAAATACCAGCAAATTTTATTTGAAAAAGTAGCGGAATAGTCATTATTTTTAATTAATTAAAGCAACATCATCACATGAAAGCGTAATCTAAACCGAAATAGGTTAAACAAAGACCTAAGTAAGGCTGCCTTTCCACTGGCGACGTTGCGTACGTGAGACATGTGTCCAGCGATCTCGTTTCACTTTTATAGCTTAGCAACAATGAACAAAAACATAACGAAGCTCGATATTTTTATATCGGTAGCAGTTTAATGAAGCCCGAATACCAATCGATAACGACACCTGACACGTGTCTGCTGTAAATAGTACTCCACATTCATATATTGCACAGAAATGTAAAGCTATTTTTATTCTTTCCAATGCTCTTCTTCAAGGCGCAAACATGGGCGAGCAGCTTAACGTCTCATAGCATTTATGCGACGGCAACAGTATGCAAGGCTCGGCTACTTCGCGTACGTACACGTGGACGGGAAGCCTAACGACTCACCGACGGTGCGCGGGCGGCAGTCTAAACGAAGACATTTAGCGTTCCAACTAACATCAGCAGTAGCATGTCTGCGTTTATTAAAGTAAAAGGTACGAGTTGGTAGTTCCGCTTATACGCACGGCTACTTCGCGTTCGCACACGTGGGCGGGTATCCTAACGTCTCTCGGCGTTTATGGGCGGCAGTGAATACAAAGACATTCATCGACTCAAATAACGTCAGCAGCAGCATGTCTGCTCTTATTAAAGTAAAGATACGAGTGGATAGTTCCGGTTATACGCACGGCTCAGCTACTACGCGTTGGCACACATGGGCGGGCAGCCTAACGTCTCTCCGGCGGTGCGCGGGCGGCAGTAAATATGAAGACATTCATCGACTCAAATAACGTCAGCAACAGCATGTCTGCTCTTATTTAATTAAAGGTACGAGCTGGTAGTTCCGGTTATACGCACGGCTCAGCTACTACGCGTTCGCACACATGGGCGGGCAGCCTAACGTCTCTCCGGCGGTGCGCGGGCGGCAGTGAATACGAAGACATTCAGCGACCCAACTAACATCAGGAGCATCATGTCTGCTCTTAGTAAAGTTACGAGTTAGTAGTTCCGCTTATACGCACGGCTCAGCTACTACGCGTTCGCACACATGGGCGGGCAGCCTAACGTCTCTCGGGCGGTGCGCGGGCGGCAGTGATCCGTGGGCCCGCAGCGAGCTAATGCCGCATCTGCTCGTAATGAGCTACTCAAGTACACACTAACTTGTTTACATTGTTTCTTTATTGTGTTTTTTACCCATCTCCTCCTTCCCTATGGCACGGGTAACGAAATGATTTTTTTCCCCGCAATAAAACGA
Source organism: Bicyclus anynana (assembly GCF_947172395.1). NCBI lineage: Eukaryota > Metazoa > Arthropoda > Insecta > Lepidoptera > Nymphalidae > Bicyclus > Bicyclus anynana. The sequence continues at coordinate 7,376,523 of NC_069103.1, read as the reverse complement.
AATCTCGCGTCTGTCGTCCCTTTGTCTTTTACGCGATTTATTTTTAATTAGACGATGCGAATAGTCGCGTGTGTTCTGGCGTGACGATGTGCGAAGATTTTTTTTTTTTGAAGTCTTTTTTACGCTTTTTTTTAAGAGTCCGTGTTAGTGACACGTCTCTTTCAGTTTTCGTTGTTTCAAGAAATGCGCTTTGTTTTGTTACACGAAAATTTTGCTACAGTATTTTTTTTTATTCAGTTAAATTCAAAATATTTAAAATCTGTCATATGTTACGAATGTATCCTGATATTAAACACATTACATATTACTCTCTCATTTGTCAAAGAATACTAATAACTTACCTATTATTAAAAATGACAAATATGCTTGGAGTCAATTGGATCGACTTTCATCTTCACACAAGAAGTAGAATTAATAATTTTATGTAATGATAATTAAATATACATAGAATGTTAATTTTAAAAGAGAAATAATTGATTTATTCTGCATTTCTCAACAGAACCCATCTTTCTAAACGTTTACGTTTAAACGGCCATTACTTTATGTAAAGACGTGGTAGTCTTTAAATATAGTCAAACATGGTGTTTCAAAAGTGCTTGTAATCTAAGCCTAATTGAAATAAACGAATTTTAATTTTGGATTTATGGCTTAGAAGAAATTAACACATACTTCCATTTTCATCACTTCATCATTCATTAGATCCTCGTAAACCGGGCATCGGACCAAATAGACGGTAAGCACTTTCAAATAGAAAAAACAAACTTCAAAATCAATTTAGATTTCAAAGAGATGGAGCAGCGTCGTCAAAACGTTTAAAAATATCATTTCATAAGTTTTGGAAGTTGATTAAAAATTGATTAACATTCCTGCTGCTTTTGGAGATAATCAATTATTTTTGTAGAATATTTTTTTAGAAAATTGCGTTATAAGTAAGTGTGTATAACTGTATAGATATCTTGCATTGATACAGGATAAAATGAACTGCTACTGGATATGTGCTACTGCAATTTAAATAACGTTAATAATCTTTATATTTTTATTTTCTTATATTGTATTAAAAGATAATGGATTCATAGGTAATATGAGATAGTCCAAATTATGAGGGTAGCACCATATTGCATACAAACAGTAGGTTGACTAAGGATGGATTTTAACTATACGAAAGGAAATATCCATCGTAGCGAATAATGAGGTAATATTTTATTTACTTGAATAAATGATCATGTTAAAAATTACATTAAATACTACACATAGTGTTAATACTGCAGACAGCCTATAGTAACTAGTGTCTACAATTCCCAAGTGGCCAAAACAAGTTGTATCTACAACTTTACGATATTAATACTCACTAACGTTTTTTAATAAAGCGAAGCAATTACGGCCTCGTAGCGTCACAATCCATATGAGCTAAAGTTCCGGGCGGGTACAGTTGGTAACAAAAGTGCGGTACACTCGCCAACAAAGCGGCTAATCATTCTCGTATGTGCGTGGCCCGGTTTCCATTGTCTGTTCCGTGATTAAGAGGATTGTCTCCAGCCTTCCTCGGATATTAAAAGCGTGTCTTCTCGATGCGATAGTCTAGGAATTGTGCACTCGGCTGTACGTGAGCTAGATATTGCGTAAAATGTGCCGCTACAGAAACTTTCGCGGGACGTTTTTTTTTTTGTTTCTATTATTATCTGCCTTTTTGTGCTACGCTTTGCCTTTTTTTACGGCGATCTTGATATAGATGTGACGTCATGGATATTTTCGCTTTATTTTCTATATGCGGTGGTAATGAGGCACCCTTTGCGAACGTGGACTGTTGGCGGTTCTATTATCTATGACTAATTTTTTTTTAATATTCAAATGATGGGAATAATGTCTGAAATACATGCTTATTTTGTAGCAACTACGAAATAAGACAAGTATATCATTATGAACATATAATATGGAATAGTTACCTTATAACAAGAGGATAAGATAATTGTTTGTAAGTTTAATTAATCACAATATTTACATAAAGAAAGTATACTTATTAGTTTCTCAGTTTTTGAAGGTCGAGTGTTGTAAAGTTAGTTAAAATCCGAAATATCTGGATTGAACCCCGACCTTTTTGTTAGAATAACAAGAGAGAGTACGAAGTTGATGTGTCAGGTAGAGAAAAAACTATAATAATTTATATAGTTAAGATTACATCTGTGATAATATGGTCCTAAGTGATAGTGTAAAGGGAAAGAGGATAGTGTAAAGGGAAGGGACAGAGAGGGACTGAGCCCTTTTAATAGAGTAGAAAGTTAAGAGGAAATTAATATTCAAGAGAAAGCTACTTTCTCTACACTTTTTCATGCATTTTTTAAACAATTAAATTGTTTTATTAAAGTATGCAATAAAAATATTGGTATTTTTTTTTGTAACAACACGTTATATGTCACATTCAATTTTACTTTTGTCATTCTAATAAGAATTATAAGTCTTAAAAACTTTGAGTACAATAAATTCTTATAAGATTTTTTATTCGGAAGTTTATATTTTATAATTTGTTGTATGTATGTATAAATGAACCATAATTTTATTCGCAATTATTTGATTAATTAAAAAATTAATAATAAAAAAAAACCTTTTTACGTTGTATGTTGCGTACATTCTTAACAATTGTTTGTTGACTGTTACATTACAAAATAAGTACTCAGTAATATTTTTCACGTGTAGTTATAGAAAATGAAATTAAAAAAAAACAAATGAAAAACTTAAATGTGTAAGTGATGTAATTGAGTGAGAAACATCGGGCACTCAAGAGCCCCTTGAGAGAGGAAATCTCAAGCGAGTTATAAAGATAAACGTCTTGTAAAATATGTCTAGGGTTGTACTTTGCTCCACGATTTTTTTATAATTGAATGATTTTTTTTTGTAAATAAAATAACATCTTTTACAATCTTTAAAAATTTATTATTTTTTTTTTACTTTAATAAAGTAAGTAAGAATTATAAAGGCAGAAGAATATACCTAACTCAAATAAATCTGTATCTGTGTGAGCTATGATAGCCCAATTGATATGACCTCTGCCTCTGATTCCGGAGTGTGGGTTCGAATCCGATCCGATTTTAAGAAATTAAATATCACGACTCAAACGGTGAAGGAAAAACATCGTGAGGAAACCTGCATACCAGAGAATTTTCTCAATTCTCTGCGTGTGTGAAGTCTGCCAATCCGCATTGGGTCAGCGTGGTGGACTATTGCCCTAATCCCTCTAATTGTGAGAGGAGACTCGAGCTCAGCAGTGAGCCGAATATGGGTTGAAAATGAGATAAATCTGTAATCTGCGTTATAAAAATCTAGTCAATAGGCAGTGCTTGCATAGATCTATAAAACACATGCCACAATTTATAATTAAACCGCATAAATTAAGTATCACAGAACAATTTGTACACAAAAACAACCCCAAAGATGCTCATAACCGTGCATAATAAACAAGTAAAACACGAACAAATTGCGTGTTTACTCTGTCCCGCACAAATAATCGGGAAAACGTAAACAAATAGACCGCAAAGTGTTTGCGTGAACCCCAGCCCTACGTCTTGGCCCTCGCTTGCAAGACGCCGCGCGGGTAAACACTCTTAATCGTCACACACAGTTCACATTACCTAAGAAAGCGGTAAGCGGAGCGGGAAGCTATTTTAGTTTTGCGAATTTGACGTGTGAAATCGATGAAGTTTTATGGAAATAATCTCCTATGCATTTTTTTGCAAACAAGACACCGTGTTTATTGTAAATTATTTTGTATTGTAACATTTATTTTAGGAAAAGAAAAATTGCCGCTTTTCTCTATTTCTTTTAGAGAAAATCGGTTGCCAGTTCTTCCCAGTAGAATCTATTTTCTAAGCCGATAGTAAAACCGATGTCCTACTACGATAATGGCCTCCTATTGAAAATCATTTTTTGAAGTAAAATGAATGTATTGACCAATTGACATATTTTTTTAATATTCACATTGTGTTTTGTATTTTCTACAAAAAATAATGGAAGATGTCATTTTCAGACAATTTTTAAAGAATAGCGACATATTATTTCCTTCATAGGTACCACACAAATAAGTTACATTTAGCTACACTATTAATTCATTATTATTTTTATATGATAAAGAAACTTTCCGCGTTGTATATTTATAAGAAGTAGAAAATATCAGTAATTTATTTTTACCATTTAACAGTTAATGTCATCCTGATATGCGAAGAAAAAAGCATAACGAATTACTTCCATAAAATGTTATATTACGTTTTAAATTTATAATAACTCGCTTCACGTTCTACACTGTGATCACATCTTAATCCTTAAATAGCCATGTCTGAAGGGGTCGACATGTGTTTCTTAAGCGATGAACGAACTTGTTCGCGAGGGTGGTTATTGGAGCGTCTGATTTTGTACTTACCTTTGTGTTAAAATCCGGTTAATCTTTATCCAATCAATAACTATGAAATAGTAAAAAAACAACAAACATAAACGTCTGTTTGCTGATAAAAATTGAATGCAATGTAAGACTTATTATAAGAAATACTAAAATAGTTAGGCATCATCATCATTATCAGCCGATGGACGTCCACTGCTGGACATAGGCCTCTTGCATGGACCTCCAAGTACAACGGCCGAGCCGCCAGCATCCAGCGGCTCCCTGCAACCTGCTTGATGTCTTCGGTCCACCTAGTGGGGGGTCGACCAACACTGCGCTTAGTTTTTTTAGTAGAATTAGGTTAATTAGGCATAATAAACCGAAATAAAAAAATAATAAGTGGTGACCAATATTTTTTGAAAAGTTCAATAAACTGAAATAAAATGGAAAGTTTAATAAACTAAAAACGGATAGAAATAACTTCCAAACAAACCAAATAAAAAAAATCTAATAGTTTTCAAGCACATTCTTCTAAACTCGATAGTACCAAAAGTTCAACTACGTATTTTATTAGATAGCAATATCAAAAAAATACATGTATCCATCAATTCTGGTTATAAAATAAAGTGGTCTTTTTTAAGTGATCTAAAACTGTGCACAAATATCTGACACACACACGTAAAGTCGTTACATGTTTCTATCGGAAGTAAAAGGGTTAACTGGCAAAAAGTTGAATCAAATTTGCGGTTCGGAAGTTATTAAAGTAAACAAACGGTGGTCGTGGTTAAAAAAAGCACACAACCAAACGAAAAAAAGCACTTGGCAAAAACACGCGAAAGCTGTTTAATCTGTGGCAGATAGATAAAACACCTTGACTCCAGATAATCTTTTTTTGCGACGACAGAAAAAATTTAAATTTAGAATGAAAACATATGTCAGTTTCGGGCGCGTGCGCTCTGCACACCTTTCGGCAACTTTGCGAATGCATCTTTGTGTATTTCGGTATAATAAAAATTTCTTTTACTAAACGTTCATATTCATAACTGCCTCATATCTGGTTAACCTATTTTCAAAATGAGTGGTTTTCGCCTATACTTCCGCGCAAATATGTTATAAAACGCCTAATGGCATACGTGCAGTATATAAATTTTGTTTTATCAGAAGACCATTAGACTTGTTATACGATAACTGTGTTCTAGGATTTACCTAAAGGTTCTAGGATTTACCTACACAGCAATGCATCGGATCGGCGGAATATCGGATAGATTCCCAGAAATACGTGTTGACAAATCTAAAGAAAGTTCAAGATTTGAAATTATTGAAATATTTAACAGATAGAATAAAATGTTTTAAACTACTATAGATAATGTTTAATAGAGTTTGGCTAGTGAAAGAAGAGACTGAAATCTCCCGCCAAATTACAAAAAAAACTGAGTAAATGCTCAAAATAATTGTGCAAATATTGGAATACCGGAGTTTAGTAGGTAGCAATGTATTTACGAACAAAAAAAAATAATTTAAACAAATTATGAAAACGCATGCTTTTTTAAATTTGTTTAAATGTTTTTTTTTTAATTGGCGGGCGATTTCAGTCTCTACTTTCATTAGCCAAACTCTATCTCCTATCTTAAATACCCTCTATTACATATGTTTTATCATTTGTCTCATATTACGTTACTTTTTAATACTATTGGTATAGCAAACAGGAACACATTGCGTTGTGGCCAACAGGAGGCACTTTTGAGGGCAATGAACTTGTTTTTTTTTGTGTCACCGATTCATACATTATCTGTATTCTTGTTTAGAATCCGATGGTTGTGTTAATTTCTTTATTTACACAGAGAACAGTAAGCCTTCACGTTGGTCTTCGATCAAATCAAAATCCTCAAAGTCAAGTTGGTTAGTAGTGATTCTTCTTCTGATTTTGAGATGAGATGAGAAGATTAGCCAAGAATAAACTCTGCAGTTACTCTTTTTAAATAATTATCATTTACAACATTACCATTTACAATGTCACCTCCAAGCATCTTTGTCATTAAGAAAATTCATCAATGGTTTAGGTTAGGTCTTAATAAATCTTTTTAAAAACATTGGCAGATCTAAAACTTCCCGAGGTCTTGTTATAGTAAAGTACACCCAACACTATTTTTTCTGTAAAATATAAACTTATGGTAATGCCGCTAATTTTAACTATTTATAAAGCTTTAAAGTTAGCCACAGAACAGATAGTAATTGCCACATATGAACCCCTTGATGAATGTAGGCTGTAGTTACGTATAAATCTTTGCTCACAAGTTCCAGAATCAATTACAAGTTGGTGGGAAAAGCCACCTTGTCAATGGAGATACGGCGGGCGTGCGGTGGTGTTGGTATGTGCTAATCTAACTTAGCTAACTCGAAATCTTGGAATGCGTGAACGTATAGAGTCGTTGGGTTTGAATTCCAGGGGTTGTGAACATTTAACGCTGCAGGATATTATTGTTTTCTTATTTCTTTTTTTTATTATTAAGTATTATGAATGTCTAGAGTCGTGTTCAAATTGCAGAGGTAGTGAACCTTGAATGTTTTACAAGAAAATTGCTGTTTTAATACGGTCTTGTTGTTACTAATCTAACTTAGATGTCTGTGACTCGCAGTCTTGGGATTTTTTTAGACAGTAGGCGAATATATACGTGATAATTTTACGCAACTGAGGTAAGAATAAGTATAAGAAATGTTTCTTTGAAATGAATAAATGTAAGTTTGGTTTGATACTCTATAGGATAGATCTTTACTTAAAAGCTGAGCAAGAACTACTGAACGGATACGTATATGGACATCGAAATTTTAATTATAAAAAATATTCAAAAAATAATTTGAATGCATAACAAGGAAAGTTCGCAGAACAATGAAAGGGTCACGAAAACGAGGCTAAGGATAATATAACCATTATTCTTAAAACCATTTCGCCAAAAACGTAATTAACAATTAAGTACTTCCCAACTAGGTTCGCAGTCGTCTTTAAAAAAGGACTTCGCAAAAATTTTTAAAATTGCCTTTGAAAAATCTTGCAGACGCAGCCGGCTCGCTCACGCATTTAAAAAAAAATACAAAACAATAAACACCATTAAACTCGAACAAAAGGAGTAAAAGGCAAGTCGGGGAACAATTAAAACAAGAAATAATAAGGAGTTTGTAATAATAAGTATTATTATAGAGACAGGGGGGCGAACACCTGGCGGCACGCGACCAGCTCCCCCATCAAAGCTTCTGCCGATTATTATTTTTTTTTTATAAGTTCCAGCTTTGGCTTGTGTGCTTTACTTGTACGACAGTTTGCGAGTGTGGTTTAATTAGGGAGTTATATTACCCGAAAATTTTCTTCTTTATTATCAGTCAAATTTTATAAATGGTGTGACTAACCTGATATAATAACATCTTGTATAGGACAGATTTTTATGATCATGAAGAAAATTATTTTCTCATCCTGATTCTGTATGAAAATGTCCTCTTAGACGATTTATCTTCAGAGCTTTTGTAATTTATAGTCTTGTTAAAACTTGAAAACGGATTGATTGAATTGAATAATTTTGTTTTTGTTTTGTTTTCTTGGGGATGGCTTGACACACATAATGCACAATTTTGTAATTACTTGGGAACATCATGTATTTATATATAGTTTTAACACTTCAAGAACACAAAATTCGATTTTGTAGATAATATAATAGGTATACTTTGTTTTAATAAATTTCGTTGCGACTAAAAGAAATTAAGACAATTAACCACTTTTTTTCATCTCGGTTTCGACGCGCAAGTGACATATATAATAAAATCTTTAGACGGAGCCACTATACGAATAAGCTTATCGCCACGTGGCGTTCCCAATTTTCCTCACCGATAGCCCAAACAACAATGCATTGTCGCCCAAAAGAGTGTAACTTCAACCCCATCGAGTGCATTCCTGCATAAATACTCGTAATATAATAAGAATTACACCCTACACGCGCCGAGTAAGCTCCAGCCATCTGTCTTTGCTCGCACCTGGACGACTTGACAAGCAAGCAGAATTTGTATAACGGGGTTTTTATCTTGTAAATTAAAAATGTATATTAATGAAAATATGACTTAATTTATAAACCTGATTAAGATAATCTTATATTATAATAGGCAAATAACATTTTGTTTACTCAATTTCTTTTAAAATAATATTTTCCTACCTTAATTTTTATCTGTATTAATACGCCTACAAAACCTTTAATATTAGTGTTTATTTATGAAATTATAATAATTAATTATAGTTACAAAAAAGGAACGCGAAGTTGTGTGTGTCTTGTTTAGCTTTAAACCATTAATTTTATAAGTTGTTTGCGGACGTCACGCAGTTTCTCCTGGGTAGTTCCCGTTTCCGTGGGAATAAGTGAATAAAATATAGTATATGTTACTCATTGATAATGTAGCTTTTCACTAGTGGAAGAATTCTTAAAATCGGTTTAGTGGCTTGGCGTGGATGCGTATCAAACAAACTCACACTTACCTACTTACCTATTTGTAATAGAATGAACTTACATAAATTAAAAGTACAGCTACTGATACTTATTTGTTCGACATGTGCACACACAGAAACATATCACAAACACTGTGTTCTTTTGTGTGTGTAAAAAAATACATACGGGAACTAATTATAATGATTGTAGGTAGACATCCTTATGTACGAATGGACAATGGCTCAATGATTGTGACTTCAGGAAACGGAAGTGCCCAATGGCGGTCCGTCACGGCTTCTGCGCCGTGCCTCAATCACACACACATACGTGTAATAGTATCTAAAGATACTATTCACTTTTATGTACAGTCATTTTTGCAATGTTCCATGCTGTAGTTAAATAGGGACAGGAAAAACCACGGGATAAAATTATTATAATTAAAAAAATAGACATGAAATAATTACAATCAAATCGATATACAAATTGTCTCTATCTTATCTTATTAATATTATAAATGCGAAAGTTTGTATGATTGCTGCTCTTTAACGCCGCAACTACTGAACCGATTTGGCTGAAAATGTAAATAGATTTTACTCTGGATTAACACATGGACTACTTTGTCACGAAAAATCCATGGTTTCCCGAGAATTTCAATAAGCTTATGATTTTGATGGTATGAATGTTTGTTACTCTACAAGTTAATAGGTATAGATTATAGCCTGGATTAACACATATACTAGTTTTTATCCCAAAAGATTCATAGTTCCCGCGGGATTTGAGAAAAAATTAATTTCACGAAGTCGCGGGCGTCCGCTAGTAATTAGGTACATACATTTAATGAACTAGTACGTAAACTGTATAAAATACGTTTATAGTCAGGTATTATATTTTATAGAAAAATCCATTAACTCGAGAATTGAACTGATTCTCGAATATTGAGAATTTCTTTGAAGAAATGCTAATAATATCACAGCTAATCCAGGACTCTAACCCAGGATAACTTTAAACAAAAGTACGTGGACTAACCGCTGTATCAACCAGGCTGCTAATTAAAAGGCACCATACGACCACAGAATCACAATCTTGGCTACAACACCTTCCATATTTAAATAATTATATAGATAGCTACTTAAATGAGTGAGTTCTACGCTCGCGTGTAATTTTCGAGGGTAAAACTACTAAAAGACATTCCAAGGGAGTCCGCGACGCGTTAAAATCTCGTGACACGGCATTTTTGCACAAAGAAGTGTTCGCGACAAGTCACGCCACTATGAAGTTGCTGGAGAAACGTGTCGCAAATTGAATAGACACCCAGAAAAGGGGAATATACGGATACATAACATGGACGTAGACGCGCGGTTCAATCTATTCCCGTGTAGTAAAGGACAGTCTAATTCATATTATTGTTATTCCAAATAGTATATTAATAAATTTAAATCGTTAACAAATTAATTTACAATTTTTTAACTATAATTCTGTTATCTACATATTAGGATAATTGATAACTAAAAATTGGTAATAACTAGTCTGTCAAAATAGCCTGAGTTCAAGCTGTTTTCTAATCAGTTTCCAAATACTTTAAATTACATACTTGAGAAAGAAGATGTATTAAAAGAAAGCCTTAAATTTGATTTTCTACCATTTAAATATTATAATCATTGTTGGTTAACTATAGCATTAAAATAAATTCTATTGTAGAATTGAACTTTTTGTCCAAACAAAAACAGACAAATGTGGATTTTGTTCAATAACCATTAATTTGTGTATTGTATACATTTTCTTTAATTTATTCGCTTTTATATTGAATTCACTCATGATTTTTATTTATAAAAATATAATATACAGCCTATGCAAATAAAAGCCGATTACAGATTATTTTTTTTATCCCATGCATAGTTATATATAAATCAGAATACTTTGAAGATATCTCTAATACAGAAAGTTTTCTTTTAAGGACCTATTCACGTGCTGTAATTAAAATATTTGAGTCTGCGTTTCGCCCGTAATACCGATCCGTATGTTTCCAAATTAAGTGTACATACGTTTACACGGCAACTTGGGCGCTCGCAGTGAACGCTCCGTCACTTGCGTTGTAAAGGCCAAGTCTAAAGTTTTCACATTATGAGGATCACGTAAAGTAATTATAAGTCTTTGAGCTATTTTAGAACGATTTTCAAAATACAAGAGAGTAATGTTCTATGGAAATTAGCTTGTAATTAACATGTCTATAGCCGAAGATCCCATTACTATGTATAGAACGTTTGATGAGGCGAGATAGAATACGTAAATAACCTGGGCCTCTAGCCATGTGGTACGGCGATTCTTTTTCTACAAACGCTAACGCTTTGAAAACTAACAAAATGTATGGGAATAACAGATCCGATCGACTGAATGTCATTCCCACACATTTTTTTAATTTTCGAAGAGTTAGCGTTTGTAGAAATAGAATCGACGTACCACAGAGCTTCAGGCTCTGACTGTTACTAAGTTACATTCGAAGAATAAAAGCGAGCAATATCTGTGTCCTTGTCTGTCCATAGCAACATTTGTTTACATTAATTATCTCGCCCTGCCCAGTGGATATGACTTCTGCCTTCGATTCCAGAGGGTGTGGGTTCGAATCCGGTCCGGGGAAGAAATTAAATATCACTTGTCTCAAACGGTGAAGGAAAAACATCGTGAGGAAACCTGCATACCAGAGAATTTTCTTAAATCTCTGCGTTTGTGAAGTCTACCATTCCGCATTGGGCCAGCGTGGTGGACTATTGGCCTAACTCCTCTCATTCTGAGAGGAGACTTGAGCATCAGTGAGACAAATATGAGTTGATAATGACAAAAATGGTTATTTTTAACCATATTTTTTGGCCTAACCCCTCTCATTCTGAGAGGAGACTTGAGCATCAGTGAGACAAATATGAGTTGATAATGACAAAAATGGTTATTTTGTTTGACGCCACCTGCTGATGTCCTTAAGTTTTCCTAAACGGGAGGTTGCCTTGTTTGCCGTGGTCTCACGCGTCCGTCTGTTACGTGATAACCTCAAAAATGACTCAACATATTTTCGTATGTTTCATTCATAGATACAATGATTCATGACGAAGGTATAATTATATATCTTTGATGAATTATAATTAAACCTTCCTCATGATGATTTCGTATGCGTAGGATGAAATATGACAATAAACGTTCAGTATGTCAGAAAACATACTAATTGAAGCTCTAATGACTTTTGTCACGTAAACCAGCAGTAGGTGTATCATCATTAATTTTATCTCTCATTTATTTATCTGCCTTTTTCTATTATTTTTTTAACAATGTTAATAAAATACAAAATATAATACAAAACACTATTAAAAATTTATAAAAAAAATACACCCTCCCGCTGCGGGACATTTGAGTGCCCAAGCAACCGGTGGTCAGGGTTCCAGAGTGAGGAACCTCCTTACAATACGCACCGTCTCAAGAATAACTTATGTATCCGACCCTTGATCCAGCAGTAAAGCGAAAGCTTCACATGGTGTGGGTCAAAGCTTTTCGCTATAAGACCATTGACTGAAACAACTATCGGAACAATAATAGTTGACTCAACGTTTCACAACGGTAATCTCGTGAGCAAGGTCCAAGTATTTTTCATTAATTATTGTTTGTCCACATTGGATCTGGATTAGATTTGTAGGTCTAAAAACCTTTCTTATATAGGGATGAAAGACGTCTTCTATTCTGGCTACTGTGGATTATTAAATTAGGTCGATGATAATATAAAATTAACTAGGTATACTATAGCCTTTCTTGATGAGTACTGTTTTCCAACAAAGAAATTAGAAATGGAGGTAGAAAACGTGTGTCATTTCATAACTTATTTATTTTAAATGATGTGTGGTTTGTTTATAAAATGTTATATAAAATATAATAACCATATCTAAATTGTTCTAAGCTTATTAATCAAATTTATTTTCATTAATTTAAGAACAAATTAATTATAATTATTATTAGGTGTGAAATAACTAGTGATTTATTATCACTAGTCATTTAAATTACTAGTCCCATTTTTAAATTGTGTGTTGGTAAACAGTACTCTTCAAGAAAGGCTGTAGTATAGATTAAAACTGTTTTTATATAGTCTTTTTAAGTTTTTATTATAGTTTGTACGAACTACTTTTCCTTTAGTGATATCTACTTCTAAAGCCATTAATCTTTTCTAATGTACCAATGTATCTAAATGTTATAGAGAAGGCATCATTAACAACTCATATTCGGCTTACTGTTGAGCACAAATGTTCTCCTCTCAGGATAAGAGGGATAATGCTAATAGAACTCTAAAGAGTTTTTCAAATAGCAAGGGTACGGTGAAAGTTGCCTTATGACGTTCTTAATACGTAGTATTATCGTGAATCGCGGAAACTTTCAAGAGTCAAACGAACTGTCACCGTTCCCATGCTATCTGAAAAACACTATAGCTGGCACAATACGGATTGGCAGACTTTACACACGTATATAGGCAAATTCTCATTCTTCTCATATGTAGGTTTCTTCAATATGTTTTTCCTTCACCGTTTGAGGCAATTGATATTTAATTTCATAAAATGCAGGTAACTGAAAATTTGGGGGTGCCCCAGACCGGATTCGTACCCGCCTTCAAATCGAGAGCCTCGACGTATTTACTGGGCCATCACTGTAGAGAAGCTAACAAAATTAAATTTAGGCATCTACCTAGATAAAAACTACAATAATTACAAACTTGAGGGTAGGTAGACACAATTTTCACATAAAAGAAAAGAAAGAATGCTTGATGAAGCTTCAAAATGAAAAACTTCGCATATAAAACGAACTCCGAATAACATTCACTTTGACTCTACAAAAGGTACATTTCTAAAACCAAGTGAAAAAATATAGAAAAAAAATATATTTCATAAAGCATAAAGGCGGTGACACGGCCGCGTTCCGTTCTACGTAATGATCGCTAAGATTCCCGCTCCATCAAGCCGAGTTCTTAATTCCAAACCCTTAATGAGATCTACCTTCGTGTCTGCGTACAATGGAACGGTACGCGTGAGTTCTCTTTTTTTTTTCTAAACCGATTCAAGGATCGAGCCCATTCAGACTTAGCGTTTAAAAAGATGCAGTTTAAGTAATGATTCTACATGGAGGTTCTAGAAAATGAGGTTGCAACTGTTTTTAATTTCGTTAGTGGGTTATTGTTGGCGTAAACCTAGGCAGGTTCAATTTATCTTAGTGCATAGGTATCTGCTTCCTTTTCTTTGCATTTTACTTCAGTTTGCGGCCTATTTTGTGTTCAGACATTTAATCTATTCAAATTTTTCTTTTATTTTCTGGATTACTGTGAAATTACGTAATAAATCTGTTGAAATAAAAATATAGGTAAATGACATGAAAATGAATGTTAGGTACATTTATGAATCTACTTCTGTATTAGTTAGTTACTTTTGCCTTACTGTTATCACAAAAATAAACTTACTTATTTAGGTATCTACAGCTTTAATAAGTAATTAAGTAATATTTTCATTCTTTCATGTTTTAATATACTTAGTTTTCAGTAGATTGTTCTCTGTAATAGGGTTTTTGTGAAATTGTAATAGGAGTTAAAGTTATGTCTTTGTTTAAGTGAGACAAAGAATAACATATAAAGTATGGGTATATATTTTTATATATTTTCAATGTCACCAAGGCAAAGTTCCATTACGAACAGATTACAAAATGTAGCAGGAAACATTAAGCGCGGATAAAAAAGTCTTTTAAAAGGCCCACAAACGGCAAAGACTGTAAACGGCTCGAAGAGGCAACTCTCCATTAAACGGAGAGCCGGAGAGATGCGACTCTGCGATTACCGGCTTAAGATAGCGTTTGTAATTACGCGTTACACTGAGCGAAATGTGACGTCATATTACCGTCTACAAATTTCTGGAAATCACGTTTCACTATTCCGTGCATATTTTTTTCAGATTTCAGTCAACTATACATAAGTAGTTTTAGATAGCACAAAATATTTATTTATTACCTGCTCATCATTTGTGTTAGAATGTATCTAAGTGGCATTCATAACGACTCGACAAAATTTTGCAAACCATGATAATGGGAAACGTTCGCATAATGAAACTTATTTATTAAATCATCAAATCAAATGAACATCGAGCCGATTTTTGAGACGAATATCTTAGCAATTCATGAATTCACCGTGCGTGAGAAACAATAGTTAAAGAAATGTAATGTAAAATCAAGTCGTAAAGTAAGTCCTTATCGGACAATTTTCAGGGGTGTAATATTTTGTTAAGGAAGAACCAAAGCCTGTAAGATGGCTTGGAAGGAAAACGTCCCACTCCGAAAACTGGTTTTTCCGACCTGCCATGAATATCACTTATAAAAACTATATGAGTAGTATCATCAATAACAACCCATGTCCGGCTCACTGCTGAGCTCGAGTCTTCTATCAGAAAACGTAATAAATATTTGGACCATGAACAATTATTTATAACGTTTTGCTGAGATTTGCCTATTGAATACGAGAATGCAATATTTGCCAAAGCTATTGTTTCTTCGGTAATCCAGATTATTTGAATGATTTGACAAAGAATACTGAATTTTAACAAGCGAAGTTGACAGTTTGTTGCCGGTATTTCTTGGAACTGGATGTCAAAGCTAAACCACAGGTTTGTCAGGCTTTTGCGGAAAACAACAAATTTTAGTAAGTGCCTACGTCAAATTAGTGAGGTATAAGCAGGTAATTTATTGCAGGTACCTATGTATTACCACGTACCTATTACATATTCATAATGATACAATATTTTTTTATGTATCGTATTAGTAAATTATCTACGTACATAATTCCACGATCGTGTGTTTGTCGCACACGATCGTGGAATGGGGATGATGACTAGGTTTGAATATATTGATTTTTATGATACATTCGGGTAAATAAGGTCAATGTTAACTAATTTATATATAAAAAGCAAAGATTGACTGGATATTTGCAAAATAAATAAGATTATAAAATTTCAAAATCTACTAAAAATATTTTATCGTAATTAGATGATAATTCATACAGTTTTAGCTTCCTTACATTAAATGTGACATTTTTTAATATATGAACTGTAAACATAAACGCAGAAATAACAAAGATATTAGTAATTTTGTTAAAACGCCCATACAAATCTAACGATCATTAATTGCCTACGACGTCATAAGTTCGTACCATTTTGTATGGGGCGTTTATCAGGGATCCGCGGCAGCGCCGCAAATCTGACCCTTTAAATCCCTGTAGCTCCGAAAGTAATGATCGCAGATACCTTGTTACTTTTACAAAATTGCTTTACTATTAGCGTACTCTTAATTTATATACAATTTAAAAATCTGTCATCATCCCTATTATGGACGTTCAGATCGCGACCAACACACGATCAGTTTTATCGGCTGTCAAGCCGTAAACGCTGCAGGCACGTGGACTTATTGGATGGTAAGTGGTCAGCATAACTATATTTGTGGTTTGGGGACTCATTTTAGTAACTGCACTACTACACACAAAATGGTTGTTTAAGGAAGTGCGATAGACCACCTCTATAAGCCAATTGTGATAACCTTTTGATTGATTGATTTGATTTACCTTTTATCTAAACTAATATTATAAAGATGTAAGCGTTGATTTATTGTTCGTTACGAATAGGAACTATTTTACTGTTTCTGTTACCAACTGAAAGCGGCATTATCAGTGAATAACATAGGCCATATTTTAACCCCGTTTTCCTGCTGTACTGGAAACATGGTTGAAACAGCGGTGGGTCTGCTACTTTTGCTATAATTTCCACGGGTATGTGCAATAATATACCTATCTATAGGTACTAATATTATATAGAGAAACGATGTGATTGTTTTTTGTTTGCATTGCATAGGCTCCGAAACCGCTAAACCTATTTTAAACTTCTTTCATTGTTGGAAAGCTACACTATCCCCGAGTGCTATAGGCTATATTATATCCCCGTATTCTTACGAGAACGATAATAACGTGTGTGAAACCGCGTAGCGACTGCTAATTTGACATAAATCAATAGAAACTTGTAAGTCTGTACTTACCTATGGGTGGGGTGACGTCACACGCGAACTCGTCTGTTGTAGTTTGGTGATGCTCTGAAAATTTATAAAAAAAATCAATTTTATTTATGATTGAGGTTTTGGTCAAGGTGAATGGTTAATGGATGAGAAAAAAAATTACACGTTTACTCTATGAGACTTACAAAAGCGTAACCAAATCTAAATGAAAACAAAAAAAAAACAATCGATCTAACGGAAAAAACCATCGACTACCTACAAGAGAATAACAAATGGCGGAGCACATTTGCTTGAAACTTGCTCTATAATGCTCTATAGAGCCCGTCCTCGTGATCTAAAGCCTAGCCTAGACTACCACTAAATTGACAAATTAAGCCTCTTTTGCCAAAAAACCCACAGGAAACTCAGCCGAGTATAATGAAAGGCAGAAGGCTCATGTCATTTGAGACAAGACTGAATAGGCATCTTCTAGACAAGTATAGGCATTCCATATTAGGCCATAATATCTAGATTATATAATGGCCTAAGATGAAATACCTACACCTGATGACCCCACCAGATGATAGAAAGCCTGAACAGGTAAGACCGTCGTCAAGCGTGAAACTATTCCATATAAAAAAATGTAATTTAATTTCTGTAGCTACATTTTTATATATGGAATAGTTACTGCTGTGGGTTTTATGGTTTAACTTGTTTAGCCTAAAAACCCTCAGAAGTCAGCAGAGTATGAAGAATTATACGTTTTATCTATACTAATATTATAAAGCTGAAGAGTTTGTTTGTTTGAACGCGTTAATCTCAGGAACTTTCCGATTTGGAAAATTCATTCAGTGTTAGATAGCCCATTTATCGAGGAAGGCTATAGGCTATATATTATGTCCGTATTCCAACGGGAACGGGAACCACGCGGGTGAAACCGCGCGGCGTCATCTAGTAGTCATCTCACATCACATCAACAAAGCCGAATGGCATTCAACGGCATAGTACGAGTAGGTCAAATGAAAGGCGGGCGAAGGAAATGGGCGTGCTAAGATGCAGGCGTGGCTTCGACCATGGGCGCCTATTGTGAAGGCTGTTCGTGTAACGCATCTACGTATACTTATAATACGTAACTATTTTTTTTAATATAACACTATTCATGACGGCCTCCGTGGCGCAGATTTCCAAGACGGATGTCCTTTCGATCCCCGGCTGAGATTGAGGTTTTCTTAATTGGTCCAGGTCTGACTGGGGGCTTCGGCCGTGGCTATTTACCACCCTACCGACAAAGACGTACCGCCAAGCGATTTAGCGTTACTGTACGATGTCGTGTAGTAACCAAAAAGGGTGTGGATTTTCACCTTACTCCGAACAATTTAGCCCGCTTCCATCCAAGATTGCAGCAACACTTCCCATCAGGTGAGATTTTGGTCAAGTGCTAACTAATTGTAGGTAGATACAGAAAAAAAAAACTATATAGCAAAATCTATATAGTACTGGTAGCAGGCATGACAACTATATATTGTCTGCTCAATAGGCACCTGAAGATAATGAAAATTAAAAAAAAATCTATCATGTCCAGGTTGACGTGAGGAGGAGACCAGCTACCACTTTATAATCACGCTGGTGAAACGCGAGTTACTAGGTAAGGATACATTAGGATACTGCCACGGAAATTGGGTGAAATAGTCCTTACATTAGGATACTAACATGGAAATTTGGAGGAATAGTCCTTAGTTTATGATATTAACACGGAAATTGGGTGGTATAGTCCGTTCTAGGACTGATTGCCCGTCTGGTCTCATCAGGGGTCCCTCTTGGAATATATTTAACTATTTCTAACCCACTTCACAAAAAAGAGGAGGTTCTAAATTCGATGAGTCTTTTTTATGTTTGTTATCTCAAAACTTTGTCATTTTAATTACAAATTTTGTATATAATTATTTTGTTTGACTGTATATACTTACTTTCAAATTGATCCAATTTATTTCATGGAAATCGGTTTAGTAATTTTGTGTTAAAATCAAAATAACTGAAATACGTCTTTGAAGTCGGTTCCATTTTTATGTTAAAAAGAATCTATGATGAGTTAGCCCTTGTATGTATTCTCACCTAATGGTAAAATGCAGTCTAAAATAGCGGCCTTACATGTCATAGGTACAAGTTAGGCCTTGACAGCAATGTCACTTGATACTAAATGACAATGCAGTCTATTATGGTATTGACGTCAAAAGGTATAGGTAATACCTAGTATCACAAGTAGGTACTTAATTTGCCCTATCGCAGGGCGAAAGTAGCCAATTATAGTCCATCGTCAGTCGTTGAATGTAAGGCGAAAGCCACCTTACTAAAACTTTTGCTAGACTATATTAGTCCGACTAGCGACTATATTGAAGAGTTTAAATGTTACAACATTAAAAAATTGGCGAAAACGGGCAAAAATAATCCTTTTAATTAAAGTTCCGCCAAAATAACGTACAAAAGATGGTATTGTAGGGGGTAATCTATACTGATCTGATTTTGAAAATTCTTTTACCAGTAAAAAGCCACGTTATTTGCGAGTGTCATAGGCTATATTTTATCCACGTATTCTCACGAGAACGGAGGGTTATTTACATTTAAAAACTATTGGCCTGCTTACTAGATATGTTCAGTATCTTAGGTAGCTACAACTAAACATTTATAAGGAGGAAGCATCCTAAGTATCTAGTACAAAGAATTGTTAAGGAGGCAATACATTTCCCAACAAAGCCTGTGCCAATAGTCCGCGAGTCCGCCGCCCTCGCACGCCTCCTTTCTTAGAAGATTAGCCTCTTTGTGTCCCGCCCACATCTTAGAAGTTCTCTATACGCCCCTTTACTTGAGCGGTACGCCTACTTTCTTCATACATGTTGAGAATGATGTTTTTAGAGTTATGGACCTTATCCATAACCACAACTAAACAATGTATTCCAACACATTTATTACATCAAGCTATAATAATTGATGATTTTGTATTTTTTTTTAATTTGTCATGTATTTTAACTAGGAATAATCATTCCGTTCCCCTCCAATTAGTATTAGTCCCCCAGCATAGATTGTGTTAAGAGAGGCACGACCATAGTTCAGCGGGCAGCCGGCAGGATCGAACCCACGTCTTTCTCGGTGTGAGTCTCTTACCGTAGTATTAAGACTAAGAATGACAAAACCTTTGGTCATTAGTTAAGACTTTCTTATTTACGCAAGTATCTAATATTGATTTATATTTTATGTACTGATAACAATAAACATTGTAAGAATGATTATTTTAAAAGATCTGTTGAGCTTATTGCCGGATTTGCTCAGAACTTGCCTTCGAAATCGTTGTTAGTTTCTCTATATAGTAATAATATCAAGATAAATATCTGTCGTTATATTCTGTTCGAGACTATAATATCATTATCGGTGAACTATTAAATAATAGATATCTTTTCAAAATAGCATTTTTAATAAATTATTTAAGTTGTAAAATGTATGCCCATAGCGCCACCTATGTAATAATAGTAAAACTAGCAACATGCGCATGAGTTTTTCATGCAGCGCCATCTATAAGAAGTCTAACAAACTACATAGTAAGCTGCAAAGTTATATACTAAGTTTCTCCGTTCACCGCTAGATGTCGCTATACTAAATAAATTAAAACTGATAAATTTATGTCATTTTAAATTATTAGTAATAAAATATAATTTTAATGAAATTGATGCTTTACATCAAAAAACATTTAATACAAATTTCTGCATTTTAATAGAAATCTAATAAAAATTGGTTTAGTAGTTTTTGGTAGGTAGGGTAACCAAAAATATATATTTGAAAATTCTGATTATAGTTTTGTTTTACCAGAGAGTTACCAGAGTCTTTACATGCAAAAGCTTAAAAAAAACAAACTTCGCGTCTCCTTGACAAACGCTACAAACTTTTTTCAGAATCTGTATTTCAAAATTTAACACTAACAATTATTACGTAAATTAATTTAATAATCAATAATTATTAATAAAAAAATACTCAATCTTATTTCTTTAGCTTTTGTGAACAGTTTTTAAAAGATTTAAAAAGTTAATACGCCATTTTTTCTTGAATAATATTGAAAATTACTGATGCGACGGTTCGTATCGTACCGACTCGAGAATATATGACTTTTTGAACTTTGTATTTGGAGCGGCTACGACATCGTCGTGTACCGTACGCTCCATCTGTATATTATTGATTAATATGTGTGACAGCGTAGCTCTTTGAAAGATATGATCCCTCATATCTTTCAAAGACCTACACTGTCAAATTATTTTCGATTTAGGGATCCATTTGTAAAATATTAAGCTTTCATGAGCTTATTTTTGTAAGAGTCAAGTGTCTCCACCCTCTATCGGCTAAACGGTTATTTATGGTTACGTGAAAAAACCACAAAAGTAGCATATACAACGAAATTACAAGGAAAACTTTAACAGATACTTAAGTACAATTTTAATTTAAAAGATAAAAGTGGACCAACTTAAAAAACTCAAAAATTGCATATTAACTCTGTTGTTAAGTAAAAGTTGCCAGACATATTACTCAGAGTCTGTTAAAACTAGAATGTTGAAATTTAGTATGGGTATCTGTATTAATTATGTCTATAAAGTAGTAGGATGAAAAATTAAAAAAAAATTGGGGTTCTTTTCCTACATACAAAGTGAGGATGAATTTTATGTTAGTCTAGTCTATCCCATGGTGTGGGGTATCGTTATCGATATTTTTGTGCATTACAAAAGGGATTCAAGTGCTAACTTTATTTACGGAACCCTACACTGCGCGGTGCGCGTGGCCCGATACGCACTTGGCCGGTCTTTTACCTTATAAATTATTCACTTTGGATTCTAAATATTTCGATATGCACACAAAATATCATTAAAATCGGTCTAGCCGTTTAGGAGGAGATTAGTAACAAACGCCGCGATTATATATTAGATAAGTAGGTACGAAGAAGACTTACAGTACCTAGTTTAAATAAACCAGTAAAGTTCTTAAATGTTTGTGTACTTTCGATATCGACATGAATTTTCATTGTCTTTATTTACATCATTGTCACTCATATAGATTTACTCCGCAATCTGATTTACCAGTACTCTATAATTTATATGCATATACGGGTATAAAAATATCACGTTTATGTACATTCCGTTTTTTTATATTTTGAATATTCTACACGAGACACAGACTTCATTTATGTGAAATTCTGTTTTTTTACAAATCCCGCGGAAACCATTGATTTTTACGTGATAAGAGTAGGCTATGTTCTGCTTCAAGTTCTAATTTATTTCTTTACTACATACAAATTGGTTCAATAATTTAGTCGTATAAATTAGAAAAATTAGTTTATTGATGATTATTCTTTTTTATATGTTTGCATCGTAGTTTGATATTTAAAAATGCATAACTTATTGTTACAAAAATGGAATAATAATTAAGTTACTTATTCGTAGAAACTTTCATTCTACTACTAAAAGATATGAGGCTTATAGTAAAATGGATCATAATTTACGAATATGCATTCTAAGTTAACGCGTTTCCAGTCAAGTTACGATTACTTTGAAACTAGTGAGTATATTTGAAAAAAAAAAAATAAAACGGAGATCTTTATGCACGAGAGCTTATTGTGTGTATTGCTGTGCTTACACAGGTTAGATGGATATTGTACTTATTTGTCTTACGACGTTATTTTTGGTTGTACATCATGTTTTATAACAAGTAGTTAAACCACCTGGTATACCTACAATGAACTATTTACATATAAACCCCAAGCCTACCCGCATCATAAAATAAGAAAACAATGCTTCCTTTGTTAAACAAAACAGTAATAACTTGGTTTTATCTTACTTTATATCAAGTAATATAAGAGTAGACTAACTTCATAGATTTTTATTCGTATATTTTATTTTTTATCATTTGCAATCAATTTAAAAAGAAATTATTTCTCAAACAAGCTTTCTGTCTTAAAACGTACAAAATGATTTGTAAAAAAAATCCTAATACCTGATTTTCAAAGTTGAAAGAATGTAAATAAATATAAATAAATCCAACCAAAATAAAATAAATATATTGTTTTGAATTATACATAACATTTCTGTGGTCATATACATAGGAGAAATGCCTGATTCCATGGATTACAAATACCAATATTATAAAGAGGTTGTGGTGTTATACTTAGGGGGTAACCTCTGGATCTACTGAACTGAACTGAACCGAGCCACGTTATTTGTGAGTGTCGTGACGATGTATTTTATCCCCGTATTCTCACAGACACGGGAACTACGCGGATGAAACCGCACCGGGGCACCGGCTAGTATTATTATAAAAAGACTGTAATTGTCCGTAAAATAAAATGGTAAATGATTCAATTACTGGTGTTAATATGAAAAAGTATAAAGAGACTTTATGGGGTCTGACAAAAAGAACATCTTATTTTTTGTATATATATTCATGCTGAATTAATCTAATGTGGACATTTTTTCTGTAAGTCTTTTCAGTATCTCAAAAAAATTAATGTTACAATAGTAGTTATAGAATGATTTTTAAATTTATGTGCAATAATGATTTAGACAATGCCCTAAAAAAGAAATAAGTTGATAAACAGAAAATGTCCATTGTCTTGACTGGGGAATTGTCTTGGGTAAGACTGAGACGGAGTTCTTAAAATAATAACAGGTGATGGTTTACCAAGTTTGAATTCTACTTATTATTTTAAGGTGGCGTGATACATGAATTTAAATAGATAAAATCAAATATAACTAGAAAACAAAGCAATCAAATGTCTACTCCGTAAAAAGAGAGCAGAGACTAGCCGTCGGTCTGACATTTTGAAATTGCATAACATCGTTTGTCTTCCAATATATCAATTTCTACATAGTAAAATGTTTTATTTTAATGCCAAAAATGATTTAATAATGTTTTTATAATTTCAAAATAATAAGATACTTTAATTAAACTGAAAATTCTTCAAGTTAAATTGTAATAAAAACTCAGAATGTTACAACACATTGAAAGCAGTATATCTAATACCGAAAAAAAATTGCTACACTTAAAAATAAAAATTGAGAAAAAATAAAAACACAAACAAAAGAACATAATTTATTAGGGTAAATCATAAACAATAATAACGAACATACATACTTTTAAAAATAAAATACAATTTCTACAAAGCTTTGAATATTTATATAAATTAAAACGCAAATACAAGTATAACAAAAAAAAAATAACAAAACTATAAAGAAAATTATAACGTATCCGACGGTTTACACTTCTACAGTAAAAACAAATCAAGCAAATTTTGTTTAAATGAGGAGGAAAAATAAAAAAGATGAACTTTTAGTTAATTCCAATACAGTTAATTATTAAATGATTTAAAATGAAACAAATGTAATTTATAACAATCACAAAAAAAACAAAGTGCATACCTACTATTTTAATACTACTATTATAACAATTCTTATCACCGTTTTTGGTCCTTCGAATAAGAATCTTCTTGATTGAAGCACAGAAGTTATTATTGTCCTTATTTAACCACAAGAGTTCCAGTAGCCAGTAGTTAATCTAATTATAAGTAATCGTGGCAGTCTGTTATTATTGACTTTGTATCTTAAACCTTAACATTACTTTAACGCTTAATATTATTTTTTACTTAATATGAATTATTTGCTCACTCAAGGTGTCGCTCGTTAGTTAAGAAAAATAAATTTTGAAATAAAGATATTATCAATAACGGCCAAACGTTTAATCTCTTTACAAATGTAACCGACATAAATATTAAAAATTTCGCAAAACTTTTTCACTGCCAACAGTTTAGGTTAAAAAAGTGAGGGTAGGGAAATTTTAGCCTAAAAATATCTTTGGTAAGACGCGGTTAGAATTTTAAAATTTAGATTTTTTTGAAATTTTGTATTATTAAAATTTATAATCACAAGAGCACGAGGAACGTGTATTGCGCCGCGCGGCCCGGCCGGCCGCCGCGACTCCAGACGGACGACTGAGATTGTCCGCGGCCCGCCGCGCTACCACCCCGAGCTTGCCTCCCCCTACCCCACCCCCTCACCACCGCACCTCTCTCGCCGCGGGGCCGACTTCGTTACGAGCCACTTGTAATCGCCGCGCGATTTTTCCGCCTAAGACAAATTAGGCGGGCCCGCGCCCACTACCCTCCTCGGCCTTGCTTTTGGGCGGCTTCTTACGTTCCGAAGACGTTTTGTTCACGCCTTAGCACTTTCTTTACAATATATACGAACAAACGCTGAGAATTTAAGCCTTTGTTATTTTTATCATCAAAAAAATAATTTATTTTTAGAGGTCCATAATATATTATACATCTAATAGTATATTTGTTAATATATTCCTATCAACGGTGAACTGTTTACTTACTAATTGTTACAGAGATCCGAGCATAAATTATCCACATTTCAATGTTATGGCGGCGAACTGTTTTATTTTTAAATGGCATTTAATCGTCACTCTCACTTTCGACGATGCCGAGGCCGGGTTAATTGTAAATAAAATTCAATCATTCGCAAAAAATCCCCGTAATCGGCATCGACAATATCAATGAGAGATACGTATTTAAAGCACATTTTATGCATAATAATGGGCTCGGGTGAGAGAGTATTTTTATTGGTAAATTCTGGTGGTTTTTTAAAAATTGTAAGCATTTTATCTGTGAATCGGATTGAATCAGACACATATTTAAAGTATTATTTTTATATTGATGTTTACACTTTACATTTACGTAATAAAAATTATTTATAAAATATTAAAGAAAGTAAATTACGCGTCATCGGATGGTGTTGTGTATACCTTGTGTGATTGTCAATTTCACTTTTTTATTGCATTTTTAATCTCAAATTTGCTATTAAAATGTATGTATTTTTAAAAGTATAAAACAGAGACAAGGGGGAAAAATATTTTTACTTTTGGTTATAATATTTATTTCATTCAACCAATGTCAATTAGAACAGAAATTTGAAAATTTTCGTATAGGTAATTAGTTTGGATAAAAATTTAGCGATTTCAATTATTCGTCAATGATAAAGAACTTATGCTAAGTCTATTTACGAGTAACTCATTTAATAGTGTTAGTAGTTATGTTTATAGGAAAAGAAAAATATCTACCGTCCCACGTTTTAACACCAAATTTATAAAATAACTTTATTTTTTATATTTATAGATTTAAATACTCTTCTTAAAATACATAGATTCGAATAATATAAAAATTTTGGTGTTTTGTCAAAACAAAGATACTCAAATTAATAAAATATATATTTGGGCATGGAACGTTGTGTACCAAAATAACTGTTTTTAATGCTTTGTAATAATTTTTGGACAATATTTGGGATATTAAATGCACCGATCGTAATATAAAGTGGTAATTTTCTACAGACATGGTGCACTGCCGAAACCGTGCACGATTGAGTTGGGGATGAATTGATAATATGATTCTTTTTCAGACAGCGATCCAGCTATAGTGGGGTCAATAAACTCGCAGTGATTTTAACGAAGCATCGATTACAGAGACCATAATAGAAAAAATATAAGGCAAAAACCTTTCATTTATTTTATACTGTGATTTAATTAACAGATATGCAGAATTTAAAATATAATTAGCGACTTACTTATTCATAAATTTTAGGTTGAATTTAAATACTTTTTATATCCTACATAATTAAATTTGCAATACGGCGGTTTTATTTTATTATTATTAAGTACTTTTATTTTACAGCATTGTCCAAATGCATCTTTAAACGAAAACTTTGATGAACAAAATTTTATAAATACAAAATTCTAGTTCCTAATTTTTTCATTTACGAATTCGTTTCATTAGATTAACTACTGTTACCATTACTATTAATCTTTCAAATCCAAAAATGGTTTACATTTTACATATAATTTATTATATCTACCTACTCTCTATTAAAAAAAAATAATCTTATAAAAACAAAAATAAAACTAATTAACAAATTACAGAAACTAAAACCAAATGCTAAATCAAATAAAACACTAAAACGTGTAACACTTTCATACAAATTACCTGTATATGGCGATAAATACAAATCTTCTCAAATCTTCTTCTAAGTTTGGAATCACGGAACTTTGTTAATTTTTGTAGTTTCAATTTCAGAAATTACCGAGCACCACAAAAAATAACAACGACGTCTTAAAATCTTACTAGATAACTTAATCTACAAAGTTTCTAAATATTAACACAGTTCAAAATTTAAGTTCCTATCACATAAAAATTTTGTCTTCAATAAAAAGTCCTGAACACTCGAAGTTAATTTTGAAAGTCTTTAATTTAATGAAAAATAACAAAATAAAAAATTAAACGCGGTGGAGGAACTTAATACCACTTATAGACTATGCGGCAAAACGAGCCGAATATTTACATTGAAGAAAAAAAATGAGGTCAATCGGAGGTTACGGGCAACGCAGCCGGACGGCGCGGGCCGCGACGGGATGTGGCATTCGCATCCTCGAGCATCCCGCGCCCCGCCGCCCGCTCGCGCCCGGACCGGGCCCGCCGAAAACCACGTGCGCGCACTCGCGAGCGAGAAGCAATAGCGGACTTCACTCGAGCCAGACAGAGACGGAGCTATTCTTTTTTCAATTTACTATATTTGCCGATTTTTATTATTTTTTCGCATTTCGATATTTTATTTTTTAGTTGATGTGCTCCGCAACTCACCTGTTGTGCTTGACCCCTTTCGATCTGTCGACCGATCACATGATCGACAATTTTCGATACTTTGTATCGTCCGAGGAAAAGATAAGTTAAAATCAAGTTCATTTCAAGTAGATACTTTAAAAAAATGTTATATTTAATTAGGTACAAACATAATAACTAATTTTTATCCAACATTGTTGAATTGCGTGGACACCTCTTACACAAAGAAATAATAACCATGTTATTTATTTGTTTCAAAAATAAAAATAAAAATTGTAAAAAGTTTGCATTTTTAATTAAATTAAAAGAAAGACTATTTCTTAAAACTTTAAATAACATTTTTTTTATTAAATTAAAACATATATAAAATAATTTGCGTAATATCAGATATCTAGATATTATTTTAGGTAACGGCTTTGACTAGAGAATGTAGTGCTGCTATACAAAATAGCGTCGGGTAGCGGAACTAAACATAAACAGACGCGACCGTAGCGCCATGACACCTCACGCCGTCAATGGAAACTATAAACCGATGGTTCATTTCTAACGTGTTATTTTACTTTTTATTTTTTAATTGTGAAAGTGCAACGTTCACTTCGCCTGGCATTCAACGGCCATTTTCGTTTGGAGTTTCTTTTTCGTTTTCATTGGTTTTTCACAGACGTTTTGATCATGTCGTACAATTGGCGTATACGTTACGTAGGTTGTAACTTTTTCAGTATTTGACCCGTTATTCACGCGGATAACCAATATTCATTTACACACTTGTAAATACAATTCCATTAAAGTATTAATATAGTAAGTTACTTACATAAATGACCAAAAATATTGTTTTGTAATTTTATTCATTCGTTTAATTATTTAATTTATTATAATATTTAGGCTTATTATAATAGATGGCGTTAGAAGTTTTGAAATCTACTTCTAATGGATATTATTCTAATATTCCTATTAGAAAAGTAATTTAATTTACCTTTCATTTTCTTGTCTAATAGTAATATAATAGTTTAACAATAATTTGAACTTAGCGAATACTTTTACCTTCCGAAGAATTTATTATGAACTAATTACTTAATTTTTAATAGGTAGTATTTTACTTAAATAACTATTTTCTGGAAGGTTCGTTTAAATTTAGTTTTGTCCTTTACCCATGATTGTATAAGATCTTATTAATTAATTAGGTATATTTTTAGGATATTTATTTTATCACTCCTGGGTATAATTCTGAAAATCTTGAACTTTTCGTAGACATTCTATTTTGTGATTTAATTATAATTTTCAAAAACTAAATTACATTTCCTGAAAATAACTAAGAATTTTGTTATATTGAAATACGTGCTTAGTCTAATTTCTAATAAGACTATAATGCTTCTTTTTAATCTTAATAGATGTCGCTACTAATATTTTTACTAAGCTCTCGCTTGCTTTGATCAAAGGGTGGATTCAAAAGGCAGCTATACGTTGAGACGGCGCGTAATACGATGAAGTTCCTCGCTCTGGAGCCCTGATTGCTTCAGGACATTTGCTGACAGTCTAAGCCCTAAGTGGTGATGAAAAGCTGAAGAAAAAAGGTTTTTATTTCAATTTTATAATTTATTTTGATCTATATGAACTGTTTCAGGGTATTTATTTAAATTGCATTGCATTAAAAAACGAAAAGGAAATTAAATGATGTAGTTACATACTTTTTATCGACGCAAGTGTTTCTTGATGACAAAAAACTCACGTAGCGTGTATTTTTCCGATCTGTATATAATTCTAACTAGTAGGTCCGGCGATGTCCTGCCTGAAACGTTGACTTGATATTAGGTATGCAATATAAGCTATCGAGATTTTTGCTGCTCACTGCTGAGCTCGAATCTCCTCTCACAATGAGAAGGGTTACATATACTTATAGAGGGGACGTCTGACGAGGCCAGACGGGTGATCAGTCCTAATAAGGGACCATTCCACCCAATTCCCGTGGTAAAAGGACACAGGTTCACTGGTGTCTCGACAGTGTTCCCCCCTCAAATCTTCCTGTAGCCTTCGTGAACCTAACAATATCCCCTATACTGAGATTTGTCAGGTCTACTTCATTTAATGTATCCTTACCTAGTAACTCCCATCTTACCAGCGCGAACATGGGACACTCAGCTATAAAGTGATAGCTGGTCTCCTCCTCACCACAACCTGGACATGATGAATCTTCTATGATTTTCATTATCTTCAAGTGTCTATTGAGCAGACAATGTCCAGTTGTCATGCCTGCTACCAGTGCTATGTTGAGTCTGCTTTGTAACAGTAGTTGTGTTGTTTTCTTCTTGTCGAATGACTTCAGGAACATTTTTGACTGTCTGCATTTAGTCGAGCTATTCCATCGTGTATTCGATTCTCTTTCTATGATTCCTTCAATAACCCTCTTTATTATTGAGTATGGGATGGGTAGGCAGGGCTCCGGCCCTAGGAACTCGAGACCTGCTCCCATCCTAGCTAGTTCGTCTGCTTTTTCATTGCCGTAGTTCCCTTGATGTCCAGGAACCCAGGCAATGGTCACTTTAGTCTTTTCAGCCAGAGAGTTCAATATGTTCTTACATTCTCTTACTAGGGCTGATGTGGTATCATTTCTTTTAAGCGCTTTTAGTGCAGCTTGACTATCACTATATATAACAATTTCTTTGGTTTCTATATCTGCTAAGTCCATCAAATCGAAGGCACAAACCATAATGGCGTATGTCTCTGCTTGGAAGACGCTTGCAAATTTGCCTAGACTGATTGCCTGGTCCTTGTTTGGAATGGTGCTGTAGAAAACTCCAGCACCACTGAGCTTTGTGGATTCCCGCCTTGATCCATCTGTGTAACACACTATGCTGCATTCATGGGCGGTTTCTAACTGCCATGTATCTTTTGATCCTATATGTACTCTATATTTCTTATCGAAGATGCGCTGTCTCTTGATAAGGTCATTGTTGTTGATTATCATTGACAGTTTATCTCCGTACACTTTATCTATATCTGTGTGTCCTTTGTCCATGAAATTACCTTTCCACTGTTTGGACACTTTCATTCTATACCATTGTTCTAATGCATTCTTTTTAGCTCTTAGGTCCAAGGGATATAGTCCCAAAAGGACCTCCAGCGCTGCAGAGGGTGTTGTCCTAATAGCACCTGAGATCATCAAGGACGCCAACCTTTGTACCTTAGTTAGTTCTTTGCTGTTTGACTTTATTGCAGCTCTATGCCACCAAACAGTAGCTCCATACAGAACTCTAGGAAGAATGATAGCTGTATATATCCATTTTATTACTTTTGGCTTTATACCCCAGGTTCTGCCCACAGCCCTTCTACATTGCATTAGAGTTAGTTTGGCTTTGGCACACTGCACTTGGATATGAGTTCTAAATCTTAGGGTATGGTCTAAAATAACCCCCAGATATTTGATTTCTTTTGTAATTTCTAGCTTGACACCTTCAATTGTAATAGGTATCAGGTGTGCCTTTCTGCGTCTAGTAAACAGCACTAGTTTGGTCTTAAAGGGGTTGAGGTTAAGACCTTTTTCTCGACACCAAGCCAGTGTATTTTTTATGCCTTTGCACATTATGTTCCTTACGGTATGCAGATCTCTGCCCGTGACTAGGAGTACGCCATCGTCAGAGTAGGCCTGCATATAAATTCTCATATCATTGATCTTAACTATTAATGAATCTAATAGGAGGCACCATAGCAAAGGCGATAGACAGCCTCCTTGAGGAAATCCTCTAGTAGATCTTACAGTTTGAGTCTCTCCTCCTAAATCTGCTGAAATCAGTCGATGTGTTAGCATGTTCATGATCCAGCTTTTTACTATATCGTCTATCCCGTCGCGGTTTAGTGCGAACTCTATTGCTCTTCGGTTTGCTCTATCGAATGCCCCTTCTACATCGAAGAAACATCCCAGTGCAAATTCTTTGTAGTTGATAGACCTTTCTATCCTAACCACTAGATTGTGTAAGGCCGTTTCTGTTGATTTGCCCGCCATGTAGGCATGTTGATTGTTGTGTAGTGGCCAGGTGCTCAAGGTAACTTTTGATCTAATGTACCCATCGATGATTTTTTCCAGTGCTTTTAATAAGAAAGACGACAGGCTTATGCATCGATGGGATTTCGTCTCTTGGTATGTTGTCTTTGCTGGTTTCGGAATGAATACCGCTTTAACTTTGCGCCAGTTTAACGGCAGATAACCGCTAGCCAGACTTGCTCTAAATAACGCTATTAATGTGTCTCGTATGTACTTAAGTGCTACCTGCAGCATTTTCGGGAAGATACCATCCGGTCCTGCTGCTTTATAAGGAGCAAATGAGTTGATGCTCCATTCTAGATGTTCTGTGGTGATGATATCTTCAGCTTCCGACCAGTTTAAATTAGTATTTGGAAGCGTATTTTCTTCGTGATCTGTTATCTGGCAGTCTGGATGAGAAGGGTTAGGCCAATAGTCCACCACGCTTACCCAATGCGGATTGGCAGACTTCACACTCGTAGAGAATTAAGAAATTTCTCTGGTATGCAGATTTCCTCACGATGTTTTTAATTCATCATTTGAGACACGTGATACTTAATTTCTTAAAATGCACACAATACATATACCTAGGGTCACGGTTAGCATAATTATGAACGTTATAATGTAAAAATCTTTTTAACAAATAAAATTGAACCGACTTCAAAATCACACAAATAAGCTAAAAAGCGAAAAATAACATCGTATTTACTATCGTAATCGTATATCGTATTGCTACCTTCTGATCACTTTGAAGGCGGTGCCAAGCCAGTGGCGTATTAATTAAGGCCGTTTCTAAAAGAACCACGGTCTTTAAATCCTAAAAGTTTATGATTTAATCGGCTTTACTGTTAATACATCACTGTGTTGGCACCGCCTTCAAAGTGATCAGAAGGTAGCACATACGATTTTTCGCTTTTTAGTTTATTTGTGTGATATTAAAGTCGGTTAAATTTTTTTGTTAAAAAGATTTAATTTTTCTGTTTTTAGCGTGTCCTAGCATTTAACTTTCATAAAAATCGGTTCAGTAATTTTGTGTCAAAGTGAAAATAACAAGATGGCCCGTACCTACTGTGGTGCTTTCGTTCAATGTACAAAAGCGTTGGTTTCGAAGGGTGTAAGGACCAATGAATGAATCCTTAACAGTTTAAAAACTATTTAACATTACCTAACACATGAAATATGTTTTATTTTATCATGTGCTTGTTTCATCGACTGTTGGTATTACAAAAAACTTTAATAATTTATATTAATTGATTATGAAACACGGCTAAAACTCACTTGATATTACGTCGGAGTATGCCCGACTAGTTTCGAACCCATACGGGGCCCGTATGGGTTCTCTCCGACGGTTCATTAATCATGGATGGTTGCTGCCCACAGCGTGGAAACCGCTATTTCTTTCATTGTCACATACAACAAACTTGGAACAAGATAGCATTAGTTCGGTTTACTTACAAGAAGACGAGTCTAATGAAGATGACATTAATGAACCGTCGGAGAGTGTAACGGAACCTTCACTCCCCACCACTCAACCCTTCTCCGCGCGCGCAATGCGTGCAGCAGCGCGTCGCGCAGCCGCTTCGCAGTTTGGATCGTGCCGCGATGCAAGAACCAGCTCATGACTAAGGGCCCCGTATGGGTTCGAAACTAGTCGGACATACTCCGACGTAATATCACGTGAGTTTTAGCCGTGTTTCATAATCAATTAATATGAATAACACTCACGATAGTTTAATAATTTATGTCGCACTATAGTAATTGATGTTTCTAAGGTAGGTATGAGTGTAACTATAACATCTACCAGTTCACAAATGTTATGTTTTTTTTGTATTCTTTACAAGTTAGCCCTTGACTACAATCTCACCTGATGGTAAGTGATGATGCAGTCTAAGATGGAAGCGGGCTAACTTGTTAGGAGGATCGTACCGGAACGCTAAATCGTTTGTTTTTTAAGAAAAACAATAATAATATTATGATGCATGATCACATTGGAAACTCTAGGAATAATAATATCATCTTACTGGTACACTGTTTTCAGTGCCGCAAATAGCCTTTTCCGCGCCCTGTGCGAGCTATAACTGCGCCCTATTTAAGTAGACCCTTTGCCTATCAACCACCCACTGTGTCTCACTTACTAAAACTCAAACGCAGGTTCACTATTGCAAATGCGTTGCCCATTCTGATGCTTAATTCTGTCTATTCTTGCGCCCACGAGAGTATAGGTACCTACGTCCTCTGCCTGGGCACCGGTGGCACCGCCCTATTTACGCCACTGATTGTTTTCAAGTACAGTCAAAATAAAAAAAAATCAAAAGTCATTTATTTCAAGTAGGCTCAGTTTACAAGCACTTTTGACACGTCAGTTGACTATTTGTAAAGTTTCTACCACCGGTTCGGAAGGCAGGTTCTAAGAAGATACCGGCAAGAAACTCAACAGTTGCTCTTTTGAAAAAGTCATACAGTATTATAATTTACAGTTGATAACAATTTCTTATAGTTTTATTTCCTGTGTGCAGGTGGAAGCTGATCCAATGGCCTCCAAGAGCTTTTATACATATAAGTCGTTATATAAACTCTTATATAAAATTCCTAAAAAGAAGAAGTCTACTTTATTTAAAACACAACATTACAATTCTTGAGTCACATTGCGACGTTGCAGTGGCATATTTTTACATTTAAAAAAATTAAAATATAAAACTATAACCTGAGTGAGTACGTAAAAATGGGTTCTAAAAAGGATCGAGGAATAATACACAGTGAATACACAGGTGAATACACAGTGAATACACAGTGAATACACAGATATTAAAATAGCCAAGGTAGAGCCGTGGTCGCATCTATTATACAGGGTGTCCCGTAATTAATGGATAAAACACAAATGGTACATACAACATCTAATTATCTGAAGCTAATTTTATAGTTTTCAAAAAATCCCTAGGGTAACCAATTTTTCGAATTTTTAAATTATTTTGACAAAAAAGTAACTAGCGAGTCAGGTCCTTATGTAATTACTCTGAGGTAAATAACCGATAAGTATACAGTATTGTAGTAAGTCTCATGTGCTTTTAATAACACCACTGTGTTTGGCGGTAGAATTTCCTTTATTTTTCAAAGAATATTTCTCATATTATAAGACCAATGACCGTTCAAATCCAATTAGTCAGAAAATAACTGTTAGGAGTGGGTATAACAATAGTCCAGTGGGCGACGATCGAACCCAGGAACTTTTACCGTTGAGCTTTTGAGGCTGTATTTTGTTTTTTTATAGGTAATAATATCAGCGTTTTCAAAGAAAACGATTTTGTTTATTCAATCATCTTAAATACGTCATGGTATCAATATACAATAGCCGTGATAACCCAGTGGATATGATCTCTGCCTCCGATTCCGGAGGGTGTGGGTTCGAATCCAGTCCGGGGCATGCACCTCCAACTTTTCAGTTATGTACATTTTAAGAAATTGAATATCACGTGTCTCAAACGGTGAAGGAAAAACAATGTGATGAAACCATGCATACCGGAGATTTTTCTTAAATATCTGCGTATGTGGACTATAATTGGCCTAAACCCTTTCATTCTGAGAGGAGACTCGACCTCAGCAGTGAGCCAAATATGGGTTGATAATGATGATCAAAATACAATTGACGTCAGAGTAATAATTTTAGCCATTGTTATTTGCTATTTTTAATAAAGGCTCGCGCATATTTCTGCAGGCTGCACCGAGTTCAGTGGCGTAACTGTAAGGTGGCAAGATCTGGCAATATGGCAGCCTATGGCTTGAAGACAGACTTGTTTGAGTTTATTACTATCATTATCATCACCACCACTTCATCATATTTTTTTTTTATTCTTTACATGTTAGCCCTTGACTACAATCTCACCTGATGGTAAGTGATGGTGTAATCTAAGATGGAAGCGGGCTAACTTGTTAGGAGGTTAATGAAAATCTACACTCCTTTCGTTTTCTACACGACATTGTACCGGAACGCTAAATCGCTTGGCGGTACGTCTTTGTCGGTAGGGTATTAACTAGCCACGGCCAAAGCCTCCCACTAGCCAAAAAAGAAACATAATTATTAACCCTTAATCGGCTAACTGTTGAGCACGAATTTCCATGAGAAGGGTTAACTGATAGTCCGCTACGCTGGCACAATGCGCATTGGCAGACTTCACACTCAAAGCATTAACAAATTCTCAGTATGCAGGTCTCTTCACTTGTTCTGTTTGAAGCACGATATATTTAACTTTTTAAAATGCACATAACCTACGCCCTTCGAATCAAATGCAGAGGTCATAATATATGACCTCTGACTATATGACTATATGACTTAGAGGTTATAATATATGACCTCTGCTTTTGATTCGATAGGATAGGTTTTGATTCGATCCACTAGGCTAACACAGTTTCCTGACAGTCCAGATGATTATAACTTTACTTAATCTAAGATTTAAATAAGCGTCCGTTTTTTTGGGGCCCATCCCATAAATTCGCCACATCCCTTAGATGATTGAGTTGCTTTACTGAGTTCTAGAAATAATATTTCGAAAATGAAAAAAAATATATTACATAACATATTTTGCAACGCTCCGTCGCATGGCCCGCCCTCATGTACGGTGGACTTTACAACGAAATTCTTTTGTTGTTTCAAGTGCCACCTGAAAAATACAATGTGTATTTGTTTAATATTCAAATATTGTAGATGTCATTACAATAATAATATCAACTTTAATGCATCTTTAATTTGAATATTACAATAACTTTGTAATTAACTTTGTAATAAATAAAGAGTATTATTAATAGTCTTATTAGAACGCTACCTTTCTATCGATGATCTGCAACGTGGCTGAGTTTGTTGTGGACTCTTCTCGGACCAAAGCGAACCCTCGTAACATTAATTTATCTATTAAGTTAATTATCATAATTATCTAATAATATTGCCTGTCTTTTTTTTTAATTCTTTACAAGTTAGCCCTTGACTACAATCTCACCTGGTAGTAAGTGATGATGTTATCTAAAATGGAAGCGGACTAACTTATAAGGAGAAGGATGAAAATCCACATCCCTTTCGGTTTCTACACGGCATCGTCCCGGAACGCTAAATCGCTTGGCAGTAAGTCTTTGCAGGTAGGGTTGTAACTAGCCACGGCCGAAGGCTCCCACCAGCCAAAGTGCTTCTTCTCGCGACCGTTTTACATACCAATAGGCCACAGGTGGTCCCGCTGGGTTTTAGTGGATACTCTGGTCAGTCAGCGAGTCCCACATACCCACACGACTGCACAAATTTGCAGTCTTTATGTCCATTTTAATAAAAAAACAGAGCATCGGAAAAATATACTAAATTTATAAGTCACTAACTCTTTGAAAAATCAAAGAAAAAGCCTTTTTTATTCACGGCAGTTGCTTTTATCTTCAAATTATTCCATATTTTTATCAGGTTTTTTGATTGATATTTAGTACTCGAAAAAATAAAAATATCTGAGTCGTACCTAGCGCCAACATGCCCATTTTTCAGCGGCTGGCAGAAGCCTATTTTCAGCGCAATATTCAGTTTAATATATATTTTGAATCTTCTGTCAAATTGGAAATATCTTAAATAGATTTAAGAAAAACCAAACCCCTTTTTTATTTTTAGTTATTGCTTATAGGGCCGCTTGCTTTTGAATTTTTGCAAGCGGTCTTTAAATTTTTTCAAAAACTATCTACATGCGATTCCGAATCGAATAACCTCGAATAACCTCAAGCATAGTTCTAGGAAAAGGAGATAAAGTTTCGATCTAAATAACTTTGTTAACTTAGAATATCTTTACTTATTAACTTGTCATTGAATAAAAAAAAGTCGGTATCTAATCATGTGACATTAACTCGATTACAAAAACATCGCGTAAAGAGTCGCGAGGGCGCGTTACATCGTAAAGCGACACCCCTTGTAATTTTAACACTAAAGTGCGTCGTAAACGTGTTCTCGATTCCTCCTTAACTCAACCCAGATTGGTTTTGCGAGATGAGAGCCGTATAAAGCGTAGTTAGACTGCTGAAAGCTTCTGGTTACAAACAACTTTTTTTTAAATTTAAACGTTAGTATAATCTCAAACAATGCAACTACAACTTAATATTTATGACTAGTGGACGTCTGGGGCTTTCGAAATCAGTTCAGCCGTTCCAGAGATTAGATCGGAGAAACAGACAGGCAGACAAAAAATTCAAAACCTTTTTTGATTTTTAGTATCGATATATGTAGATATATTATATATTCATATTGAGAAAACACAGTTACTTCGTATTGACTCACAGAGAATCACAGACACTTCAATGCTATTTATATCAGTACTGATGATTTTTGATGTAATTATATATATGAAGATATATTTGAGGTAAAATATTATTGAACCTTTTAAGATGATACCTAAAGAAACAAACAAGCAGATAACCTCTTGATTTTAATTGAGAAAACATCACATATATATATTTTATTATAAATCTAAGGCATAATCTACATGTGCTTCTTATTTCGTCATTGTAATTATATACTGAGTATTTCAAATAAACAGTTCTTATTTCACCGATAACTATACTTTTATGGTCAAAACTTAACCTTCGTGGCAGAAATAACCATAGTGTTACTTTCAGAAACGAGCTTTGTTCTGGCTGGATTCCAGCTAATAAATAATTAAATCATGGGAAAAATATATTAAAAACCAACATCTATTAAAATCTCCACTAATTAACACCTTAGTGTACAATATATTCCCCAGTTATGGACTAGCATATATTTATCAACACCTAGATATCAATATTGTTGTGGACAAATCTGGATGAGTGTCAGAATTTTAGTTTCCACCTATTTTGCTTTTATTTGTTTATGTTAATGGGATGGTCGCTCGCTTTCGGTCGATTTATTTTACTTATATCAACATTATCCACTCGTTGAATATTTTTACTATTTAATGTTGAACAAAACCTGTTTGTTTCGCTGTACAGTACCTTTTTAAAATGGCTTAGACATAATGTGTAAAACAAAATAAATCACCACCTTCGGGCCCATATTGTCACCTTGTAACAGCGCGTTACGTAAGGAGCTAACTTCTTTTTTATTGACGCACCTTTAATGTTTTCGCGTTCCCAACAACTTTGAATATGGCACTTTTTATTAGGGGCTCCAAATTTACTTACACAAAATTCAACTCTATTGCTGCACAGTAAGGTAATTTTTTGAATGATGTTCAATAATATTTGAATGTCACCGATAGATAAAAACTTTTACAGTCACTTCATGAGATAAGATATTAACTTGAAATGCGTAACCTGCAAATATCAATCTAAACGCGTTGGAGTAAAGTTGAATTCCAAATAAACCTAATCTGGTTAATATGACATGTGTAAATCGACAGTCATCAGTCTCGCGTATTTTGTTTTAGAGTCATGCTATGTCCTTTTTGATGTGTCGGTTTGCAAAGCATTGTGCTCTTATAATGTTGGGATGAATCTAAAGTCCGTTTATGACATCTATGCGACCACTGTTGGCATGAAAACGTATCCAAGTTTTTTTATCACTCGTTTTATTTTAAAGAGCTGGCAATAAAAGCGTCGTATACGAAGACGTTAACGGGATTACCGTACTTAAGTACGACAGGAACGAAAATAAGATTATGTTATTTAAGTCGAAAATTTTCACAAGAAAAAGGTGGGTCATAAAATTAATCTACCTACTACGTATCTAGAACATCTCACAGTATTTTTGTCTGTGACTTGGTAAGATCACATAATATGTATTCTGTGGCAAGATGCTGTCGCTTTAATGTCGACATCGTGACTTCTGACCACAGAAATCTTAACATCAGTGTCTAGTTATTTAAGATTTCTGTTCTTCTGAAAGACGTTTATATATTATCCTATAAACTAAAAACAAACCAATAATAGATATACTCAAAGCCACGAAACAAGTCCCATAGACACGGCGCTAATGTCATAATGGAGCTCATTGTCTTTCAAAGAGGCGGTCATAGTGTCATTTGTGTAAGGAACGCGCTGTCAATTTTAGCTTAAGCCGCGGGACTTCTTACGTGGCGCGGAGTCTAGTTTGCTTGTCGCTCTATCGATTTATATCTCCCGCCAACTCATTTTGACGATGAATCGCATGCGAAAGTCCCTCTCTATCTTTAATATTGCATTAGATAGAGAGATATAGCGATGAATTCGAAATTCAAACTGTTTTGCTGTCAAAACATCGTTACAGAATAACGATACAACCAATGTAGCCGCGTTACATATAGATTCTCCTAAATTGGCTAATGCTTCGAAAAATAAAAAATGTATGGAATGCCATTTTTTATCGACGGGTCATGCGATGATTATCATATCAATCAGAATATGTAATTCCCATACATATTTTTAATTTTGAAAACGTTAGAGATTGTAGAAAGGGCAGCGACATAGACAGTGGCTGATCGGCCTATCCATTACAAATACGAAGCTACAGACTGATGCAAAGACACAAATATACATAACTATTTACGTCCCGCGATTTCACCCGCGTAGTTTATGTTCCCGTAAGAATAGTGGTAAAAGAATTTTCAAAATCGGGTCAGTAGATAAAGAGATTACCCATTACAATAACTTCATCTCACCTTTATCTATATACTAGCTGACGTCGCGCGGTTTCACCCGCGTGGTTCCCGTTCCCGAAGGAATATGGGGATAATATATAGCCTTCCTCGATAAATGGGTTATTTAACACTGAAAGAATTTTTCAAATCGGACTAGTAGTTCCTGAGATTAGCGCGTTCAATCAAACAAACTCTTCAGCTTTATAATATTAGTATAGATATATATTATTTTTTATTCTTTACAAGTTTTAATAGGTATTAAGTATAGATTAAACGTAAAAACGCCCGTCTTTTAAGTTGGTTAAAAACACATAAGTATCTTTACTTTGTTCGAAAGTTTTATAACGAGTGCGCCTGATAACGATTCCAACACTAGACGCGAAGGAGGGAAGACAAAGGAAACGCGAATAAAAGGGTAATAATCCTCGAAATAAGTATTGCAAGTCCACTTTGTAACGAAATAAGTTTACAAAGAACTCAGAAAGGATTGCGGCTTGCTCCTTTTGCTCTGCCTTCCAAATCGGTTTGTTGAAAGCGAAAATAGTAATGAGCGGGGGTCTTAAAAAGTTGTGTACTTTCATCGGATGCTGTATATTGATTGACTAGCGGTTGTGCCCGT
This sequence comes from Bicyclus anynana, assembly GCF_947172395.1. NCBI lineage: Eukaryota > Metazoa > Arthropoda > Insecta > Lepidoptera > Nymphalidae > Bicyclus > Bicyclus anynana. The sequence continues at coordinate 7,335,724 of NC_069103.1, read as the reverse complement.
ATTTGTCCGGTTCTTTAGAGTCTGTTTTTTGTCTATGGCTTTTAAATTATCATGCCAATATGTCGTCTAAAACGTTTTGACGTCTTTGGTGTAGATGGTAATGTTTTTATGAAGGTTCGATATCCAGCTTATTTTTGGATTTTTTATTTCCTCAATTGAAGTTCGGCCGCTCAGAGATTGCGTTTCTTACACCTGTCAATGTCAACTTTTTATATTTGTTAATTTATTAATTGTTAAGAATTTTAGCCCAAAATTGATACGTTCATGGTAAGTTGGCATACATTTTTACTGTTATTTCTCGTTATTAAGGTTAATAAAAGAAATTTTAAATATCTAATCTTTTTTTTTATCAAAACGCCATACACTTTGCCATTGTTTAATTTCTAAATCGATCACGCAGAGAAACCCCTAGCATAGCTCGCCCCATCGCCCGCTGAGTGATTTTGAGCCTTTTTATGAGGACCACAGTTAGCAACTGGTCTCGGATCCTTATGTCATCACTGGCAACATGCACTGTTCGAAGCTTATAGTACTCAGGGGTAATGTAACTTCCCAACAGTGAACGTATTTTTCAAATCGGTTTAGTAGTTTCGGAGTCTATTAAATCGAAATAAACAAACTATACATCTTTCCTCTTTGAAATTTTATATTAGTATACTGGTAGATGGCCTCTTAACCTAAGATGACGTCACAGCCACAGGCTAGTTGGTGGCAGAAATACGCATCCTATACTTCCTAAGACAAACCCGGTCACAAAAAGCTGTAATAGGTTCACCTCTATTCTCCATGGTCAAGCGGTTAAACATCTTACACTAAAACCGTCAACAGATAAACAATACGATTTCAAGTTCCATTGGCAATTAACAGAATCGTAGCCGGACTGTGGTTGACCACAAGGAGCAGTCTAATTGAGGAGATTTATTGCGAGGGATGTGTTGCCCGAATAGAAAGTCGGCTATAAATTAGCCAGCCCTAGCCGCCGACATCCTGACTATCGCGCTACCCTCAGTATAAACTATGCATTCGCTAACACGGGCGCAGTACTTGTTAGTACTTATCGCTTATTGACACGTTCTTTCAACGATATTTTATACTATAGATATGTTACGTGCCTACTGAACCACTGCAAAAAGTGTTCCGAATTTAGCTATACTACTGAGCACACACATGCACAATTTTTGTGTTTAATTCCATTATATATTTATGAAACGAGGAGATCCGCAGAAAAACCAAAGTCACCGACATAGCTCAACGAGTTGCGAAGCTGAAGTGGCAATGGGCGGGGCACATAGTTAGCCGATGGACGTTGGGATCCCAAAGTACTGGAATGGCGACCCCGCACTAGTAAGCGCAGTGTTGGCTGACCCCCCACCAGGTGGATTGACGACATCAAGCGAGTCGCAAGGGATTCGCTGGATGCAAGCGGCTCAGTATCGTGATGTTTGGAAGTCCCTACAAAAGGCCTATGTCCTGCAGTGGACTGACATGATGATGATGATGATATATTTACGTATATATAGTTTTTATGAACACATAATTCGACATTGTGGACAATATTTAGGTATTATTTGTTTAAATAACTTTCGTTGTTTACTATGCGACTCAATGGAATTAAGACAATTAGCCGCTTTTGTTCGCCTCAGTTTTGAAACGCTAGTGACATGTCCGTAGTATAAAATCGTTGTATTCTTAATAAAGTTAGAAGTAAGTAATTACTTAATAAAGTAAGTTCTTTTCTTATAAGAGAATATATCTCTTGTGCATATTATAAAACAAAGTCGTCGGCAGCGTCTGTCTGTCTGTCTGTTCGGATGGTCGGTAACTGCTGAACATTGCATTTTCATGACGTTATCATCAGTACGTGATTCATAAAGAAAATTTCGGTTAATGATTTGTCAAATTTTTATGTATCGGAAAAAGTCTATTACAGTTGATATATATTTTTTAAGTTCTTATAGTAAATAGACCGTATATAAAAATGTTATAAATTTCATTAGCCTTTAGACTTTGAAACCTTTTGTCTGGTGGGGGCTTCGGCCGTGGTTAGTGGCAAAGACGTATTGACGTATTGACGTACGATGTCCAAAAGAGGTGTAGATTTTCACCCTACTCCTAACAAGTTAGCCCGCTTCCATCTTAGATTGCATCAACACTTACTATCTTACCTACGTCCTATCTTACGTACGTCTAGGTCACAACCAGTTTTATCGGATGTCAAGCCGTTAGTGCTGCAGGCATGTTGGCTTATTGGATGGTGGGCGGCTAGCATAATAATAAAAATAATAATTGGGACCGGTCCATCATCACGGATAGGACTATTCTTGCGAATAAGCCTGACATCGTGGTACTGGACCGGGCACAGTCGAGGGTGTTTTTGATGGACATCACAATTCCATATGACGAGAACCTTGTGAGTTCGTGGCAGTTCGCTCGCATCCAAGATGCAAAAAGCGGTCTTGCTGGACTCTGCTAGGATAGTCCGCCGGTTTCTTCACCTGTCGCCCTGACCCCTGGCGGTCTCTCTGCCGGGGTGAATCCTCCGCCCGGTGCTTACATATATTTATGTAGCGTATATTTATATTTATTTATTTTGCGTACTTAAGTAAGTTTATTTATCTTCCTTTGGGCCTTGTATATTTATTTATTTTGTACCGGGCGTGAGAGTAAAATATGTGTATAATAATAATAATTTTATTTATTCACCAGAAAGCAGGTTTACAAAGATAGCATAAATGTGGCTTGTTTGTGTTTGTTTGTTGTTGTGGTTTAATGGTCATAGGGTTGCACTTATTAAACGTGTGATGTGTTGCTTTATTTATAAGCTTTTGTTTTCCACTTACCATCAGGTGAGCCATCTGCTTGGTCTGTCAATTATTTTATTACTTTAAGAAATAGTATTGTCTTCTCTGTGTGTGTGGGTGTGGGTGTTTTTTTTTTATTCTTTACAAGTTAGCCCTTGATTACAATCTCACCTGATGGTAAGTGATGATGCAATCTAAAATGGAAGCGGGCTAACTTGTTAGGATGAGGATGAAAATCCACACCCCTATCGGTTTTTACACGACATCGTACCGGAACGCTAAATCGCTGGGCGGTACGTCTTTATCGGTAGGGTGGTAACTAGCCACGGCCGAAGCCTTCCACCGGTCAGACCTGGACCAATTAAGAAAAAATCAATCGGCCCAGCCGGGGATCGAACCCAGGACCTCCGTCTTGTAAATCCACCGCGCATTCCACTGCGCCACAGAGGCCGACAAAATAAAATAATTTTCTTTCTTTCTTTCAAATACTTTTAATTAATAGGTAGTTTCTTGTGTGCATTAAATTGTTTGATATCTTTAGAATATTAATTGCACACCGCCATGTCGAAGTTCAGGGCAGGACACAATTTTTCGGGTCCGCTAGTTATGATTAAAAACGATACCACAGATTCGGCCAGCTCGATTTCACTGCCCCAGCGATGCATCACGGGGTCAATAAACTTATTGCGCGATCCGAAAAACTCTCATTGCGTGCGAAATAAATAAAAATACATTAACACGTAATACGGGCGCTACGTCACGCGGCGTGACGTCATAATTGGCTCCGTACAACCTTGCCCCAATAATTGGGGCGGGCGACGGACGAAAAAACGCGTTATTTTTAAACGTTAAACGAAATAAAAGAGTAATGAGTTATTGATTCGGCCCGGGGTTAATGGTCGACGTAATAACGTTATGGAATTCAATGTCAAGGCCGCCGGTACAGATTAATGGATGTTTTAATTCGTATTTATAAATAACGAGCGGTTCCCGATTGCACCTGGCACTGGAACTTTTTAAGTTGTTTAACTTTGCTACCATACGAGTACACTGTCGTCAATTTCATAAAGGTACTACTTGCTTATGTATCGACCAAAACAATAATTAGATATTTATTAATCTATACTTCAAATAAATCTGTAGAGAGGTCAATTCTGTACATGAAATATATTTCCAAAATAACTATCAGAAGGTGATTAGTGATCGATAGTGATGCCAAAAATGCAATTAGTAAAGTTTTTGTCTGTCTGTCTGTCTATGTTCGTTATAGTAACAAAAACTACTCGACGAATTTTAACGAAACTTGGTACAATTATTTTTCATACTCCTGGGCAGGTTTTAGTGTACTTTCAGCACACTAAGATTAATAGGAGCAAAGCAGTGGGAAATGTTGGGAAAATGGGAGAAGTTACTCCATTTATACAGCGATACTACTGTAAGGGCTGGATTAAAGAGATCTAAGGGCGGACAAAGTCGCGGGCGTCCGCTAGTTTCAAAATAAAATACCTATATAGAGGAGTATTGTCAAAATACCTACTTGATTATCGTTTGACAACCATTACTTCCCATGATGTTTGAATGGTGGCTACGCACCGAGAACAGTGTAATGTCAGCCGCTGACTATCAAGTAGTCTCACATGCTTGCAGCGCTAACGGCTTGACAGCAGATAAAACTGGTCGTGTGTTGGTCTCAATTTGCATGACATCATGCCGAACGCGACCAATACCCACATGATGAATTTTATCGAACGTCAAGCCGTTAGCGCTGCAGGCATGTGAGGTTACTTGATCGTCAGTGGCTGACATTAGTAGGCATACAGGTGGACTGACGACATCAAGCGAGTCGCGGTAGTCTCAGGATGTAGGCGGCTCAGGGCCGTGGAGTTTGGAAGTCTCTACATAAGGCTTATGTCCAGGACGTCTATCGGCTGTGTTTTTTTTTTCTTTACAAGTTAGCCCTTATAAAAAATGACATTTATAAACTGGTGTCTAGAAATATATAATTCTTACCTTTTTTGATTGATAATTTTCCATGAAGAACGCAAAACAACGAACCCAGGACTGTGTGATCCGAGGCTAACAATCGAAGCTAACCAGACAGTTTCTGACAGCCTCCGTGGCGCAGTGGTGTGCGCGGTGGATTTACAAAATGGTCTTGGGTTAGATCCCCGGCTCAGCCGTTTGAGGTTTTACTTAATTGATCAATTGATCAGCTGATTCCCGTAAATGCTCGTTTCGGGATGGCATACAATCACTGTAGAACATAATCTAACCCTACTAACTTACCACCTTACCTATTTACGATTTTGAATTCTAACTTTCTAAGTCTCCAATCAAAACAATTTATCGTTGTGTAGGTACATTATAACTATAAATAAGTAACTTACCCTTAGATTAAGAGCTAAGCAGAATCTTGAATAAATTCCAATATTAAAAATACACTTTAAAGCACCTAATCAGACCACTTGTTACACTATTGCACAACACTTATCTTTATTTAAAAAAAGAACCTAGCTAAAAAATAATAACGAGAGCACTTATAAAACCTAATAAAAAATAAATTATAATTTCGGCGGGAAAACAAGGCTCGGCCCGCGCATTCGGCGGTCGGCAAGGAACTCGACGTCTTGAGGGCCGAAAGACGTTACGTGGGTCCCTTCGATCCCCTTCGTTGAGTTTGTATTGTGATAACGACTTGGTGCTTTTTAGTGGCGGTTTAAAAATTCTCACTAGTTGCAGCTTTCATTTTTATAATATTTCTAGTGATTTTTGTAATAACGTTATTTGAAATATTTTTAAACAAAATGAAAAACTTATTTGAAATATGTCATAGCATATTTTTATAGTGCAGTTCAAATTGTTTCTAAAATAAACTAAGTTTATTTATAAACTAAGTAAACCCTTTTTATATAGTGGCTAGGTTTGCAGCTATGAATTTATTTCTATTAGATATTTCAATATTTTTATTACAATTGGTTGTATATTTAAGAAATAAAATTTAGCCCAATTTTATTTGTAACTCCACCTTAGTTTAAAAGAGGCGACGGTTACAATTTTTGTGTGTAGTCAATTTTAAATACACGCGTACATTTTATGGTTGATGTAAAAACGCCTTTATGTAGATAAACTTAGGGCGACGCTTTATTAGGGCAGGTAAGGGTGTAAAAAATGTTTGTTTTGAAGGGCACGCTTTCCTCGCGAACACTACTGTTGTTCGTATTCGTATGAAAGGCGACAATGGCAACAGAGGCGGATTTCATTTACATATTTACTCCAAATAAGCAAATAAGCCTGTCCTAAGAATGGGAGTCAAACGTGTGTGGTACGAACATTTTCATAAGGGAATTCAAATAGAGTACTTAATTTAAAAAAAATGCGTACACACAGTAGGTAATAGGTATCAATACATACAGTTCTAATACTTCTTCCTTTTTTATTAGTTCGGTTAACAATCATATTTTTAGATTACATTGGATTTGACTTTATTCCCTTTTTGAGTGGTTGGCGGACACCGGGTTGCAAATTTAAAGAAAGTGTCTCTTAATTAAGAAGCATGTATGCTACTTAAATGTTACTGTCTGTTGAATAGACTGATGTTTTTTCACATACTATCAGACGAATCATCTGATTGTTCAATTAAATATATATTATTATTTTGTAAAAAATAACTCAATAGCTTCACCGTTAAGTGGCCGGACTCAACGCCAAAAAGTCCTAAGTTTCATCACCAGCTAATATTATGCTACTTGTTTAATTGGAAGGGAAAGAGGTCATGTTTAAAAACATAGTTATTATTATTTTTTTATTCGTCAGAGTCCGTCCCTGCGTTAGGAAGTAACGCACGGTGGTTTATTTTTAACGGTCATATTATTGAGGAGTTACTGCGACCTTTGGCGCAGCTGTGTGTTTTGCTTCCAAAAGTTCCGGATTCGATTTTGGTTGCGTATCCATACCTATTAATATGATAAATCTGAACAGTTTGATTGTTTACACACATTATTAATTAGTTTTTATTTCTTTATTTTTTAAAGTAGATATATGTCATCATTTATCATTATCAACCCATATTCGGCTCACTGCTGAGCTCGAGTCTTTTCCCAGAATGAGAGGGGTTAGGCCAATAGTCCACTACGCTGGCCCAATGCGGATTGGCAGACTTTACACACACAAATAATTAAGAAATTCTCTCGTGTGCCGGTTTCCTCATGATGTTTTCTTTCACCTGTTCGAGATACGTGATGTTTAATTTCTTAAAATGCACACAACTGAAAAGTTGAAGGTGTATGCCCCAGACCGGATTCGAACCCACACCCTCCGGAATCGGAGGCAGAGGTCATATCCACTGGGTTATCACGGAATATCAAAGTCATACTTACATACAATCCTGAGATAAAAGTAGTCTTTGTGTTAATCTAGGGAACCATATTGGATCCAGGGGTTGTGAACCATATACTTAATAATCTGGTTCAACTGTTGCGACTTGAAGTAGCACTTTCCCTTTTATAGTGTAATTAATTGGCAACAGGTAGTATTTGGATGCAATAATTGGCGGTATTAGGTACTGTTTCGCACTTTGGTAGAATGCATGCGAGGGAGCGCACGGGAATCTCGGTCATTTTAGTACTATACCTACCGTAATAGCAATCGTACTATATTAGATATGACGTATCGTTGGCCCAGCCCCCCTAGCCAAGTGATACTTCGATTCTCTTTCTACGATCGCTAACGCTTCGAAAACTAGAAAGATGTATGGGGAATGACATTTGCTATCGACATATCACGTTGTTAGTACGTTGTAGTTGCCTTTCTGTACGTTGCATTTCAAATGTCAAATGAAATGAAAAGAAATGAAATTTATTGTTAAAATACCTAGGTCCTTTTACAATGGTGTTGAGGACCTGATTTAAGTTTGATAAACCTGTATCTCAGGATCCTCGCTCTTCCTGCTTATAATAAAAATAATTTTAACAATTGAAATTAAAACTAACATGCAAAATAATTGTGTGTGTGTGTGTGTGTGTATGTGCGTGTGTCTGTGGTTTGTGTGTGCATCTGTGTTTTGTGTGTGTGTGTGTGTGTGTGTGTGTTTTAGTGTGATTCTAATTAGCTTTGTACCAGATAATCTACTAACTCAACATACGTAAATGTGTTTGTTAAAGTTCTTGTTTAATTTTTTTGATTTTTCGTCATCAACCCATATTCGGCTCACTGCTGAGCTCGAGGCTCCTCTCAGAATGAGAGGGGTTAGGCCAATAGTCCACCACGCTGGCCCAATGCGGATTGGCAGACTTCACACACGCAGAGAATTAGGATAATTCTCTGGTATGCAGGTTTGTTCACGATGTTTTCCTTCGCCGACTGAGACACGTGATATTTAATTTCTTAAAATGCACACAACGGAAAAGTTTTAAGATGCATGCCTCGGACCGGATTCAAACCCACACCCTCCGGAATCGGTGGCAGATGTCGTATCCACTGAGTTATCACGGCTCATTATAAATATGACACAACATTGGTGTTGCGAAGTCTGCAATTTCGCCTGAACCAACGGTTCATTACCAATGATCCTCCGGTCGAACGTTACAATTTTCAAACGCAACGGTCACTCCAGATGCGTGCCCGTGCATAGAGCACGCGCCGCCGCGCGTCGACACACGACCGGATGTTACTTATTTCCATAAACGCGCCAACGGGTTTATTTTAAATTGCAAACACATTGATTTTCAACCATAACATTGTAGTAATAGAGTTCAAAATTGATTGAATGCCGTGGCATATGTAACGCACGCGCCGTCTTGGTTTGTGATCACAAGACAGGATGACTTAACGCAAGGGTGACAACCCTATTCCTTAAGACGTTTAGCCGACTTTCGAAAAAAGAGGGTTCTTAATTAGATGTTGAAAGAGGTTTTGTATTTAAATTCATACAAATGTATGTGCGTAACTTTCTCATTTTAATCCGATTTTAATGATGATGGTGTTTTTTCAAGAGAAAACTTTATTTTCGTTTTGGTTGAAAAATATTTATATTAGTCACAGAATAAAGAATGATACAGAATGAATGAGTCTATACACGTCGTGAAATAAGGCCGGTGAAACCCATAAAAAAAAACTTCACGCGTCTCCTTGATTAATTATATTTATTTCAAGATTTAACACTAACAACAATTACGTAAATTGATATCTTATTAGATAAAAAAAGATTCCGACGAATTGATAACCTCCTCCTTTTTTTGAAGTCGGTTAATAACATCAATAAATACCTATAAAAAAATACTCCATCCTTTTTTTGTTAGTTTTTATAATATTCAAAAATGCATATTTTTTTAAATATAGTATTGATGTTGATGTAGGTACTTAGATACCTATTGACATTATCATCAATATGTTACGTTCTTGTTGTTGCTTATTAAAGTCCTCTATCATTTAGTGAAACTCCCAGTAAAATCGGTTCAGCCGTTCCATATATCTGGAACAACTTAGACAAATAGACAGAAAAACATTTTAAAATAGTTTCTTTTGTGTTTTAGTGTCGTGTAAACAATTAATATACACTTCGATTATATTTATAGGTACCTGCTGAATGACAGATCTTGATCACGTGAGCTGTCGATAGCAAATGTCATTCCCATACATTGTTCTAGTTTTCGAAGCGTTTGCGATCGTAGAAAGAGAATCGACGTGCCACTTGGCTACAGGCTTTTTTTTATTCTCGACAAGTTAGCCCTTGACTACAATCTCACCTGATGTTAAGTGATGATGCAGTCTAAGATGGAAGCGGGCTAACTTATTAGGAGGAGGAAAATCCACACTCCTTTCGGTTTCTACACGACATCGTACCGGAACGCTAAATCGCTTGGCGGTACGTCTTTGCCGGTAGGGTGGTAACTAGCCACGGCCGAAGCCTCCCACCAGCCAGACCTGGACCAATTTAGATAATTAAGATAATCTCAATCTGCCCAGCTGGGGATCGAACCCAGGACCTCCGTTTTGTAAATCCACCGCGCATACCACTGCGCCACGGAGGCCGTCAAAATTGCTGTATTGATTAATTTAGAATGTTTTTTTATGTGGAAGAGGTTAAACAAATTGATTGGTACGACAGACTGTCGACAGTTGTTGGATTGAGATGTCTCCATTGTTAGCTCGGGAGTCAGGTGCTGGGTCATTAGAGCTACCATTTTAATGATCCAAACAAAAAACGTGCTGTAAACTAGCTTAATTTACTAACGGACTTCTAAGAGTCTTCAATAGAAATGTCATTTTTTGTCGATAATAAATTAAAGTATTGAAGAGTTTTTTTTGCTCGTAATTTTTTTTAATAATTACTAGTGGACGCCCGCGACTTCGCTCGCGTGAAATTGGTATTACAAACCCCGCGGGAACCTTGGACTTTTCCGGGATAAAAAGTATCCTATGTTCTGCTCCAAAGTAGGCTTTTTTTTCTTTTTTCTTTGCAAGTTAACCCTTGACTACAATTTCACCTGATGGTAAGTGATGATGCAGTCTAAAATGGAAGCGGGCTAACTTGTTAGGAGGAGAATGAAAATCCACACATTGGTGAGTTTCATCCTACTCCGAACAAGTTAGCCCGCTTCCATCTTAGATTGCATCATCACTAACTATTAGGTGAGATTGTAGTCAAGGGCTAACTTGTATAGAAAAAAAAAGTCTTTCTGCATTGGGCCAGCGTGGTGGATTATTAACCTAAACTCTCTCATTCCGATTCAATAGTGACCATAAAAACACCGTGCACCGAGAATCACTCAGTCATCCGAAACAGATCCAGCTTCGTTTAGATAAAAGGGAAAAAGTCATATCTTATTTATGCACACTTAAAAGAATTACCTACTAATTTTTTGTAACCTAGTGTAGGTTACAAAAAAATAGTAGGTATTTTTTTTATAATAAACTGCCACATTAAACCATGTCTCTCAATAAGTTCAAAGTTTTTATTAAACGTATGCATAGGTACAGAAAAGTCGTATTTCAATGATTACGTAAACGACAAAATTGCATGGAAATAAAATGTATCACATGACAGGTTACATATATATCTAAATGGTGATAAACTAAAAAAGGATAAACCTGGCTAAGTTTGTTGTGTGCTCTTCTCGGACCAAGGCGCTTTGGAACCCTCGTAACTTTAATTTTAAGTTTTCAAATAATTATTATCACCATTATCTTAAGTTTAATATTTAACCTGACGTTTCGAAAGAGCTTGTAAACTAAGCCTATTTGAAATAAATTAATTTTGACTTGACTTGACTATGTTCAAACATATAACCATTTTTTTAATGATCATACCTATACAATACGCTGTATTTAGGCACTTACTGATGTTTTGCAATAAATTACAACGAAACTTAATTAAGGTACAGTCAAGGCGAGCGAGGGTCAGTTTACGAGCGAAGAACAACGTAACGATATTTGGTGACCTCTTCAAACATTGGAGAAATTGAGACAAATCTTTGCTTGCACTTGGAAAATATTTGGGTGACTCTTGTGACCCCATAGTCTTATAAGGTCTTTTTACCCGACGGCTGTTATGTTTTTCAGACGAATGTACGTATGCAATATGACAATATATGTTGAATGTATGCAAGCAACAATCAATAGATATATATAAAACCCCGCGTTCGACGGCCGCGTGGCGCAGTGGGTAGGGACCCTGCTTCTTGCATCCACGGCCGTGGGTTCGATTCCCACAGCTGGAAAATATTTGTGTGATGAGCATGGGTTTTTTCCAGTGTCTGTGTGTTTTTATACATTATATAAGTATCTATGGCTCATATATAAGTATCTATCGCTCATTATATAAGTATCTATATAGTCGCTCATCGCTGCAACCACGACCACTCTGCCAAGAGTGTACGATTAAGAAGAAGAAGAATAAGTATCTATATGTAGTATATAATTGTATATTAATATTATAATATCAACTATCTCAGCACCCATGACACAAGCTACTCTGTATGCTTACTAGATAATGATGTGTAAAAAAACCCCGGTGACGCCGCTTATGCCCCAATAAGGAGCCTACGACATTTACGCAATCAGAAAAATAAAGTTTCATATACCTAAATAAAATTTTAGTAGGTACTGTAGGCACCTACTCGGTTTCATCAAGTACTTACTATACAAACTGACTAGCCTTTGTAGGTAGGGTGGTGATAACTAGCCACGGCCGATGCCACTAGATCAGACTCAAACCGATTTTGAAAATATAAAATTCTAAATCCTCTCTGTGGAGATCTACCTACATTACCAACTAGGTATGCCAGAGAGGGAGTCAAAATCGTCGTAAATAAAAAATAAAATAAAAACACAATTTTTAATCACAAATAGTAGGTAGGTAAAGTTATATTACACAGTAGGAGTTGTAGATTCTTAAATCAATTTAATTTCTCTTATATTTTTTTTTATTCTGTATAAGTTAGCCCTTGATTACAATCTCACCTGATGGTAAGGGATGATGCAATCTAAGATGGAAGCGGGCTAACTTTTTAGGAGGAGGATGAAAAATCCACACCCCTTTCGGTTTCTACACGACATCGTACCGGAACGCTAAATCACTTGGCGGTACGTCTTTTTCGGTAGGGTGGTAACGGCCGAAGCCTCCCACCTGCAAGACCTGGACCAATTAAGAAAACCTCAATTGGCCCAGCCGGGGATCGAACCCAGGACCTCCGTCTTATAAATCCACCGCCCAAACCACTGCGCCACGGAGACCGTCAAATTAAATAGCAAATTCGCTTGACTTGTCTCCCAACTGACACCGTCTATTTATTTATTATACCAACAACATAAAACTAGTAGGTTTTTAGCCTATAACCCTGTTGTTATTGTTGTATCAGCGTGGTGGGTTAAAGCTCCAAATCTCCTAACCTGCAATTGTTAGTTAATTTTCCACTGTACAAAATCTTCGACGATCGTAGGCCGGCGCGTAGCAAATGTACTATTTCGCTTTTGCTATTAAATACCATCAGGCGTTTCGAAAATTACGAATAAAATGTAGAAAAACTTGACGGCCTCCGTGGCTCAGTGGCATGCGCGGTGGATTTACAAGACGGAGGTCCTGGGTTCGATCCCTGCCAGGCCGATTGAGGTTTTTTTAATTAGTTTAGGTTTGGCTGGTGGGAGGCTTCAGCCGTGGCAAGTTACCACCCTACCGGCAAAGACGTACCGCCAATCGATCTAGCGTTCCGGTATGATGTCGTGTAGAAACCGAAAGGGGTATGGATTTTTTCCTTCTCCTAGCAAGTTAGCCTGCTTCCATCTTAGATTGCAATATTATCATCAGATAAGATTTAACGGATTGTCTATTACCTCAGTGGGTATGATAGTCCTGCGGGAGGGGTTTCGAACCACCACCTCTCGGTGATGAGTCCAACCGCTTTACCGTTGAGCTATTGAGGCTCTGTATTGTCTGTCAGTCGGCCCTGTTAAGTCATGTGATGCTTTATAGCTTGGCAACTTCGTTCGTAACACTACCGATGGTTCGCGCGGGCCGGGGGGCGTGGAGCGATGAATGAAAAACCCACGACTGATGCACCTCACTTCTCCGCACGTACGATCTCCGAACTTGCCAGACAATGGGGATGATGACTAGGTTTGAATATATTGATTTTTATGATACGTTCGGGTAAATAAGGTCAATGTTAACTAATTTGTACATGAAAAGCAAAGATTGACTGGATATTTGCAAAATAAATAAGATTATAAAATTTCAAAATCTATTAAAAATATTTTATCGTGATTAGATGAAAATTCATACAGTTTTAGCTTCCTTACATTAAATGTGACATTTTTTATATATGAACTATATGCATAAACGCACAAATAACAAAGATATTAGTAATTTTGTTTGAACGCACATACAAATCTGACGATCATTACATTGCCTACGACTTCATATTTAGTTCGTGCCATTTTGTATGGGGCGTTTTTCAGGGAAGGGAGGGAGGGTTTTTTGACGGCCTCCGTGGCGCAGTGGTATGCGCGTTGGATTTACAAGACGGAGGTCCTGGGTTCGATCCCCGGCTAGGCAGATTGAGATTTTCTTAATTTGTCCAGGTCTGGCTGGTGGGAGGCTTTGGCCGTGGCTAGTTACCACCCTACCGGCAAAGACGTACCGCCAAGCGATTTAGCGTTCCGGTACGATGCCGTGTAGAAACCGAAAGGGGTGTGGATTTTCATCCTCCTCCTAACAAGTTAGCCCGCTTCCATCTTAGACTGCATCATCACTTACCATCAGGTGAGATTGTAGTCAAGGGCTAACTTGTAAAGAATAAAAAAAAAAAAAAAAAAAAGGATCCGCGGCAGCGCCGCAAATCTGACTCTTTAAATCCCTGTAGCTCCGAAAGTAATGATCGCAGATACCCTGTTCCTTTTACAAAATTGCTTTACTATTAGTATACTCTTAATTTATATACAATTTAAAAAACTGTCATCATCCCTATTGTACATCTGACAGTCGATACAAACAGGATGCTGGATTTTTATTACCAGATACGGTTGAGCCACGACATGCAAGCTATCGCTTTAAGTCCCGGACAAGATGGTCTTGCACTTCTGTAAATTTTAATTTCGCTCCAGGTACATCATCTTCCGTTGATTCCATTATAATTTATCGCAATATTTATTTATTCTATAGACGTATGTTTGCCGTTGTTGTCAATAGAGAATTCAATACATGTCAGCTATCTATAGACCTTTTTTAAATCCAATATTAACTAATGCAGCTTGCGTTAAAAAATATAAAATTCTTTTACACTTACGTTATAAATGTTTTTGTCGGTTCACTGAAATTTTATCGATAGTAAAACTAATTACAAATTTTACCCCATGAAAAATTGTGTAGTAAAATAAAAAACCCATGTTACGTGTACTAAAATTGACACAATTGATAAAATATATGATAAAAATGTCACTTACTATAATTTCTCAATCATTATGTCTATTTGTACCTTGTACCTTCCCCCGGTGCCGTTCCTAGCGGATTTTTTTCAACACCTTTAGAGGAAAATGGCTCATTAGCTACCTCTGTGTGCCTCAGGTTCGACGCGCTAGATACAGTGACTTTAAAAGCAAATAATATTACTCTTACATATTATGCAAGAGTAAGTCTGTTTATCTGCCAGCATGTCTATCAATTTGTCCGTTACCTTTTCCCGGCTAAACCGCTTTATGAATTTGATAAATTTTGGTAAAGAGATAAATTCGACCTTGGTACAAAACATCGGCTTCTTTTAATCCCGGAAAATTCATGGTTTCCGCGGGATTTGTGAAAAACAAAAATAAAATTCACGCGAAGTGAGTTACGGGCGTCCAGTCACTTATAATAGACAAAGGTATTAACATGTAACGTTACTAATGTGGAGTAAAAAGAATGAAATCGTTTAATGAAAAATCACCAGCTTAAATACTCAATTCAGCCAAGAACAGACATCGACAATCATTCTTTGTACTTATTTGTACATTGTCTACATAACAATAGAAGTAATAAAATTAAAGGCATAATTGTTTTCGTTTAACTACGTACAATATCTAGTAAACAAAGTATGATATAATGACATCTCAATAGTTATGATTACTTGTTTGAACAGATGTCAGTATTTGTAAAATACGAGTGCGTAGGCATTATAAATATATTAACTATGCAAAACCGCCATTTTTACTTACTTGAAAAATATTATTTTCTCAAACATGCTTGGAAATTAGAGTATTATCTTGACAACCTTCTTCGAGATAAATCGAAATTGCTGTATGAAAATCCATATCTGTCGTGTTTAGCGGCCAAATAAATTACTATGTAAAATTAATATCTGTCCTCAGACCAATTATAGAAGGACCTGTATCGCACTCATAGTCACGAACAAAATTGTCTGTAATTTCCTGAGGAAAACGAGCTTAGATTATGTATATATCTTATACTAAACTAGAAGTTTTTGCCCGTTTTTTACACCATTCAACTACACAAAAAGGTATTTTTACGGAGCTCTTTAACCGACGGACACGATTACAACTATTTAACATCGATTCTATAGAGACAGTTTTTATAATCGCATTAGATCGTTGATCATATACTTTGACAGAAAAGTAACGTCTGGCGAGGCAGGTCCTATACAATAATTGGTCTGAGTATCTGTCGTGTAATTTAAAAGTGAAACGACTCTTCTTCTCCACAACATGGAGACCAAAGAGGTAACTGTCATAGGTTTAATTTAAATTTCGAACTGGCTGGCACATAGAAAGCTGTTTAGTGAAAAAACATACTTTGGAGCGTAAAAAACTATTGTTATTAGCTGTTCGTCAAGTTCATAAATAAAAGTTCTGAATGCTTATTGATGGTCTCCGTGGCGCACTGGTATGTGCGGTAGATTTACAAAACGGAGGTCCTGGGTTCCATCTCCGGATGGGCAAATTGAGATTCTTAATTGATCCAGGTCTGGCTGGTGGGACTTCGGCCTAGTTACCACCCTCACCAGAAAAGACGTACCGCCAAGCGATTTAGCGTTCCGGAACGATGCCGTGTAGAATCCGAAAGGGTTGTGGATTTTCATCCTCCTCCTCAAGTTAGCCCGCTTCCATCTTAGACTGCATCATTACTTACGATCAGGTGAGATGGTAGAAAAGGGCTAACGTGTAAAGAATAAAAAAAAAACTTAGTTTAATTTGCGTGCATTATTTGAGAAAAGTACTATACAAGCCTTGGCCGCAACTAAGCAATGATGTACTTGTATGCCTCGGCTTCGCGTCGGCCTACATTCACACCTTCGTACTATTATATTATCCCTTGTCTGCCTTTACGAATTACACAGGTCACTTGCTGTATAAAGGCTGACTGGCTGACACAAGTTGTAGTAACCAGAAAAATTACATTATTTCATTTTTCCGGTCATAAATAATTAATATTAAAACCGTATGAATATAATAAATCATGTATGAATGGTCACTTCATACTTTAATGGTAGAAAAATCAATAAGTATGTATGTAGTAATAAATATATTTTCTTTCTTTCTTCTTTCTTTCTAAGTTGCCTTACATGGATTTGCTTCAACCTTCTACATCTATCAACTCGTACCTATACTTAAAATAAAACTGTAGCCGGTTCAATTCTGTACATTGAAGGGGGCATTTATAATCGATACTGAAGCCAAAAATATTTTATTTTTATTTCTGAGCTCGAGTCTCCTCTCAGAATTAGAGAGGTTTGGTCAATAGTTCACCACGCTGGCCCAATGCGAATTGGAAGACTTCAAACACGGAGAGAATTAAGAAAATTCTCTGGTGTGCAGGTTTCCTCACGATCTTTTCCCTCACCGTTTGAGACACGTGATATTTAATTTCTTAAAATGCACACAACTGAAAAGGTGCATGTCTCGGACCGGATTCGAACCCACACCCTCCGGAGTCGGAAGGAGAGGTAACTGGACTATTACGTATCATATGAATAACTCAATCAATATTAATTGTTATGCATTGTTTAAGAACTCGAAATAATTTGCGCTTTGTTAATATTAATACCTAGCTTAATTTAACAGTAGAAAAATTCAATATTTGAACAAGTTGTACGTCAAGGTTTTCAAAGAATTTCTAGTATAAAAATGCTTGACAATTGGGACTCCTCATCAGTTTGGTCCAAACTCTCATAACAATGAGAGTAGCAGCCTTTGTGATCTTGTGCTGTGCACTACAGGTGAGTTTCACATTTTATTTTTCTTCAAAATCAAAATTGATTCTTCTGAATATGAATTCTTTGTATAATCTTACTTTCAAGTGGAGATGATCCCAGAGCCCAGGATCAGTCATTGTACCCTGGCGGAAATAAAAGAAAATATATTTATTAACAATTTTTGATTATACAAATCTACGAATTCACTTTAATTCTTTCGAAATAATATTCATTATCTCCCTAGAATATCATTCAGAAACTTGGGTTTTTATTTTATTTATTTCTTTTTATTAAGATAGATTTGATCTGATCAGGGGCATGCACCTATAACTTTTCAGTTGTGTAAATTTTAAGAAATCCCCATTTGGTTAGCGTGGTGGACTAAAGCCTACCTTCTCTCATTCTAAGAGGAGACTTGTGCTCAACAGTGAGCCGATATGGGTACAATTTCAAATTATCGACTTCAATTACAACCTTTATTTCTTATCATAACTTGATGCTCCAAAATTACTAGTAAAGTAAGCCTAATTTTTTCGACGGCCTCCATGGCGCAGTGGTATGCGCGGTGGATTTACATGACGGAGGTCCTGGGTTCGATCCCTTGTACTAACTTGTAAAGAATAAAAACTAAATTAAAAAAATAAAGGAAATAAATGAATTTTGGCTTTGACTGACTAACATGACTACGTAAGTAACGATTACCTACTTACGGCCGTTTTCAATAACCTACCCGAGATTACGGATAGATAGCTATCCTCGATTATCAGTAACAGTTAAACTATATGCATAGTCAAACTATCTGTCAGTAGGTTATTGAAGCAGATAAGAACAGAAAGACTTTCTTAACTTTAGTAAGCGAAATGGCGGATAGGTTATTGAAAACGGCCGTTAGTCAATTATCAACATTACCACCCGCATTGCAGCAGAGTGGTAAATCCAAGCTCCATGTTCCCTCTTTTATAAGGATGTGGGCCTAACCCTGCTGTGGGCCTGGCCCTTTTAGCAGGGGCGTAGATACTGCCGTGTTAGCCCTATCAATGATACGCCTGATGCTGTACAGGGCCGCTTACGTGTGAAAGCAAAAATTTGCGAAGAGTTATCTACAAAAGTGGTTAAAAAACATAAAAAAAAACTACAGAAATGTAAATGTATGTAGTAATAAAAAAACAATTCTTTGTGGTGAAAGATTTAGGGTAGAGTAAATCAAAAACTAAAGAGCGGGATTTTCCGCTCGTCTATTGGGCCTCCAAACTAATTTTGATACAGGGCTCTTTTAAAGCACGCTACGCCACTGCCTTTCAGATTATTATTTTATTAGACTGCATATATTATAGTATGTAACATTTAGAGTCGTCCCATTATGCACCAGACGACAATGTTTCGCCGAATATTCGGTGTCCGACTAAATTGCTACCTGCTCTTCTAAATTGTAGTTAGTAGTTGGGGACGGCGGACGGCTATGGAGTTAACACCTCCGAGAGCATGATAAGCAGTCAGTTTCGGTTGTTGATGATTATATCTAATGAAGTTAGTTATCAGTTAAACACGACACTATCTATTCTCATTTTTTTCAAGAACATTTGCCATACTTTCCATTATTATGACCAATAATCCCATTTCCATCCAACTAGTCGGAAAATAGTGTACTAGGAGTAGGTAAGAGAATTGTCCAGCGGGGCGGGGATCGAATCAGTTTTAACTATTGAGGCTCTAAATCTTTGAAACCGTTTGTTTCAGAATGTATCGTCTGATAATATAGACGAATCGATTCAAAAATATTTACATAACAATTCAAAATATCACCAAAACAATGTAAGCACTAAAGATGTATTTGATGTAGACAATGCTACTGGTACCACTGTAGAAAAATCGTCAACTAGAGCGGAGTACGACGTTAACGACAATTGCAGCGATGATTTACAAGACGGTGACATGAAAGTGATAAAAATCATAATCAAAAAAGAACATGGTCATGAAAAAATCATTGAAGAGATTGAAAATACTCACTATGTACATGAACCTCAAATAACAAATGATGCACACACCGTAAGCACTGCAACTTCTTCCTCTGCAGAAGCTACCGCCCATGCTACATCACAAACACTACCTAATAAAAACAATTATGCGTATTATCAAAATAACGGTCAGTATAAGTATGCCAATGAACCATCAATTATTTTAATAAACGAAGAAAACAATACTAAAGAAAGAGGATTAAATGGGGCAAGCTCAGCAGCATCATCCGCAGCAGTAGCCGCAGCTTCAGACTACGGTAATGTTCAAAACCGGCGTAGAAATTACGGATCAGGCGTAGGATCTGGAAATGGGGCAAGCTCAGCAGCATCAGCCGCAACAGCAACTTCAAACTCTGGTGTCAGTGACAACTGGGGCGGAAACCGTGCACCATACGTAGGATCTGGAAATGGTGCAGGTGCAGGAGGAGCAGCCTCAGCAGGAGCATCCGCAACAGCAACTGCAGCAGCAGCTGGAGCTTCACAAGCAGCAGACTACGGTTATGTTCAAAACGGGCGTAGATACTCTGGACCAAACGTACAATACGGAAATGGGGCAAGCTCAGCAGCATCATCCGCAGCAGCAGCCGCAGCTTCAGACGCAGCAGCAGTCGCAGCTTCAGATGCAGCAGCAGCCGCAGCTTCAGACGCAGCAGCAGCCGCAGCTTCAGACGCAGCAGCAGCCGCAGCTTCAGACGCAGCAGCAGCCGCAGCAGCCGCAGCTTCACAATCAGCAGACTACGGTTATGTTCAAAACGGGCGTAGAAATTACGGATCAGGCGTAGGATCTGGAAATGGAGCAAGCTCAGCAGCATCAGCCGCAGCAGCAACTTCAAGCCGTGCACCATACGTAGGATCTAGAAATGGTGCAGGTGCAGGAGGAGCAGCCTCAGCAGGAACATCCGCAACAGCAACTGCAGCAGCAGCTGGAGCTTCACAAGCAGCAGACTACGGTTATGTTCAAAACGGGCGTAGATACTCTGGACCAAACGTACAATACGGAAATGAGGCAAGCTCAGCAGCATCATCCGCAGCAGCAGCCGCAGCTTCAGACGCAGCAGCAGTTGCAGCTTCAGACGCAGCAGCAGCCGCAGCTTCAGACGCAGCAGCAGCCGCAGCCGCCGCAGCAGCCGCAGCTTCACAATCAGCAGACTACGGTTATGTTCAAAACGGGCGTAGAAATTACGGATCAGACGTAGGATCTGGAAATGGAGCAAGCTCAGCAGCATCAGCCGCAGCAGCAACTTCAAACTCTGGTGTCAGTGACAACTGGGGCGGAAACCGTGCACCATACGTAGGATCTGGAAATGGTGCAGGTGCAGGAGGAGCAGCCTCAGCAGGAGCATCCGCAACAGCAACTGCAGCAGCAGCAGGAGCTTCACAAGCAGCAGACTACGGTTATGTTCAAAACGGGCGTAGAAATTACGGATCAGGCGTAGGATCTGGAAATGGAGCAAGCTCAGCAGCATCAGCCGCAGCAGCAACTTCAAGCTCTGGTGTCAGTGACAACTGGGGCGGAAACCGTGCACCATACGTAGGATCTGGAAATGGTGCAGGTGCAGGAGGAGCAGCCTCAGCAGGAGCATCCGCAACAGCAACTGCAGCAGCAGCTGGAGCTTCACAAGCAGCAGACTACGGTTATGTTCAAAATGGGCGTAGAAATTACGGATCAGGCGTAGGATCTGGAAATGGGGCAAGCTCAGCAGCATCAGCCGCAACAGCAACTTCAAACTCTGGTGTCAGTGACAACTGGGGCGGAAACCGTGCACCATACGTAGGATCTGGAAATGGTGCAGGTGCAGGAGGAGCAGCCTCAGCAGGAGCATCCGCAACAGCAACTGCAGCAGCAGCTGGAGCTTCACAAGCAGCAGACTACGGTTATGTTCAAAACGGGCGTAGATACTCTGGACCAAACGTACAATACGGAAATGGGGCAAGCTCAGCAGCATCATCCGCAGCAGTAGCCGCAGCTTCAGACGCAGCAGCAGTCGCAGCTTCAGATGCAGCAGCAGCCGCAGCTTCAGACGCAGCAGCAGCCGCAGCTTCAGACGCAGCAGCAGCCGCAGCTTCAGACGCAGCAGCAGCCGCAGCTTCAGACGCAGCAGCAGCCGCAGCAGCCGCAGCTTCACAATCAGCAGACTACGGTTATGTTCAAAACGGGCGTAGAAATTACGGATCAGGCGTAGGATCTGGAAATGGAGCAAGCTCAGCAGCATCAGCCGCAGCAGCAACTTCAAGCTCTGGTGTCAGTGACAACTGGAGCGGAAACCGTGCACCATACGTAGGATCTGAAAATGGTGCAGGTGCAGGAGGAGCAGCCTCAGCAGAAGCATCCGCAACAGCAACTGCAGCAGCAGCTGGAGCTTCACAAGCAGCAGACGACGGTTATGTTCAAAACGGGCGTAGATACTCTGGACCAAACGTACAATACGGAAATGGGGCAAGCTCAGCAGCATCATCCGCAGCAGCAGCCGCAGCTTCAGACGCAGCAGCAGTCACAGCTTCAGACGCAGCAGCAGCCGCAGCTTCAGACGCAGCAGCAGCCGCAGCTTCGGACGCAGCAGCAGCCGCAGCAGCCGCAGCAGCCGCAGCTTCACAATCAGCAAACTACGGTTATGTTCAAAACGGGCGTAGAAATTACGGATCAGGCGTAGGATCTGGAAATGGAGCAAGCTCAGCAGCATCAGCTGCAGCAGCAACTTCAAACTCTGGTGTCAGTGACAACTGGGGCGGAAACCGTGCACCATACGTAGGATCTAGAAATGGTGCAGGTGCAGGAGGAGCAGCCTCAGCAGGAGCATCCGCAACAGCAACTGCAGCAGCAGCTGGAGCTTCACAAGCAGCAGACTACGGTTATGTTCAAAACGGGCGTAGAAATTACGGATCAGGCGTAGGATCTGGAAATGGAGCAAGCTCAGCAGCATCAGCCGCAGCAGCAACTTCAAGCTCTGGTGTCAGTGACAACTGGGGCGGAAACCGTGCACCATACGTAGGATCTGGAAATGGTGCAGGTGCAGGAGGAGCAGCCTCAGCAGGAACATCCGCAACAGCAACTGCAGCAGCAGCTGGAGCTTCACAAGCAGCAGACTACGGTTATGTTCAAAACGGGCGAAGATACTCTGGACCAAACGTACAATACGGAAATGAGGCAAGCTCAGCAGCATCATCCGCAGCAGCAGCCGCAGCTTCAGACGCATCAGCAGTCGCAGCTTCAGACGCAGCAGCAGCCGCAGCTTCAGACGCAGCAGCAGCCGCAGCTTCGGACGCAGCAGCAGCCGCAGCAGCCGCAGCTTCACAATCAGCAGACTACGGTTATGTTCAAAACGGGCGTAGAAATTACGGATCAGGCGTAGGATCTGGAAATGGAGCAAGCTCAGCAGCATCAGCCGCAGCAGCAACTTCAAGCTCTGGTGTCAGTGACAACTGGGGCGGAAACCGTGCACCATACGTAGGATCTGGAAATGGTGCAGGTGCAGGAGGAGCAGCCTCAGCAGGAGCATCCGCAACAGCAACTGCAGCAGCAGCTGGAGCTTCACAAGCAGCAGACTACGGTTATGTTCAAAACGGGCGTAGATACTCTGGACCAAACGTAAAATACGGAAATGGGGCAAGCTCAGCAGCATCATCCGCAGCAGCAGCCGCAGCTTCAGACGCAGCAGCAGTCGCAGCTTCAGACGCAGCAGCAGCCGCAGCTTCAGACGCAGCAGCAGCCGCAGCTTCGGACGCAGCAGCAGCCGCAGCAGCCGCAGCAGCCGCAGCTTCACAATCAGCAGACTACGGTTATGTTCAAAACGGGCGTAGAAATTACGGATCAGGCGTAGGATCTGGAAATGGAGCAAGCTCAGCAGCATCAGCCGCAGCAGCAACTTCAAACTCTGGTGTCAGTGACAACTGGGGCGGAAACCGTGCACCATACGTAGGATCTAGAAATGGTGCAGGTGCAGGAGGAGCAGCCTCAGCAGGAACATCCGCAACAGCAACTGCAGCAGCAGCTGGAGCTTCACAAGCAGCAGACTACGGTTATGTTCAAAACGGGCGTAGATACTCTGGACCAAACGTACAATACGGAAATGGGGCAAGCTCAGCAGCATCATCCGCAGCAGCAGCCGCAGCTTCAAACGCAGCAGCAGTCGCAGCTTCAGATGCAGCAGCAGCCGCAGCTTCAGACGCAGAAGCAGCCGCAGCTTCGGACGCAGCAGCAGCCGCAGCAGCCGCAGCAACCGCAGCAGCCGCAGCTTCACAATCAGCAGACTACGGTTATGTTCAAAACGGGCGTAGAAATTACGGATCAGGCGTAGGATCTGGAAATGGAGCAAGCTCAGCAGCATCAGCCGCAGCGGCAACTTCAAACTCTGGTGTCAGTGACAACTGGGGCGGAAACCGTGCACCATACGTAGGATCTGGAAATGGTGCAGGTGCAGGAGGAGCAGCCTCAGCAGGAGCATCCGCAAGTGCAACTGCAGCAGCAGCTGGAGCTTCACAAGCAGCAGACTACGGTTATGTTCAAAACGGGCGTAGATACTCTGGACCAAACGTACAATACGGAAATGGGGCAAGCTCAGCAGCATCATCCGCAGCAGCAGCCGCAGCTTCAGACGCAGCAGCAGTCGCAGCTTCAGACGCAGCAGCAGCCGCAGCTTCAGACGCAGAAGCAGCCGCAGCTTCGGACGCAGCAGCAGTTGCAGCAGCCGCAGCAGCCGCAGCAGCCGCAGCTTCACAATCAGCAGACTACGGTTATGTTCAAAACGGGCGTAGAAATTACGGATCAGGCGTAGGATCTGGAAATGGAGCAAGCTCAGCAGCATCAGCCGCAGCAGCAACTTCAAGCTCTGGTGTCAGTGACAACTGGGGCGGAAACCGTGCACCATACGTAGGATCTGGAAATGGTGCAGGTGCAGGAGGAGCAGCCTCAGCAGGAGCATCCGCAACAGCAACTGCAGCAGCAGCTGGAGCTTCACAAGCAGCAGACTACGGTTATGTTCAAAACGGGCGTAGAAATTACGGATCAGGCGTAGGATCTGGAAATGGAGCAAGCTCAGCAGCATCAGCCGCAGCGGCAACTTCAAACTCTGGTGTCAGTGACAACTGGGGCGGAAACCGTGCACCATACGTAGGATCTGGAAATGGTGCAGGTGCAGGAGGAGCAGCCTCAGCAGGAGCATCCGCAACAGCAACTGCAGCAGCAGCTGGAGCTTCACAAGCAGCAGACTACGGTTATGTTCAAAACGGGCGTAGATACTCTGGACCAAACGTACAATACGGAAATGGGGCAAGCTCAGCAGCATCATCCGCAGCAGCAGCCGCAGCTTCAGACGCAGCAGCAGTCGCAGCTTCAGACGCAGCAGCAGCCGCAGCTTCAGACGCAGAAGCAGCCGCAGCTTCGGACGCAGCAGCAGCCGCAGCAGCCGCAGCAACCGCAGCAGCCGCAGCTTCACAATCAGCAGACTACGGTTATGTTCAAAACGGGCGTAGAAATTACGGATCAGGCGTAGGATCTGGAAATGGAGCAAGCTCAGCAGCATCAGCCGCAGCAGCAACTTCAAGCTCTGGTGTCAGTGACAACTGGGGCGGAAACCGTGCACCATACGTAGGATCTGGAAATGGTGCAGGTGCAGGAGGAGCAACCTCAGCAGGAGCATCCGCAACAGCAACTGCAGCAGCAGCTGGAGCTTCACAAGCAGCAGACTACGGTTATGTTCAAAACGGGCGTAGAAATTACGGATCAGGCGTAGGATCTGGAAATGGAGCAAGCTCAGCAGCATCAGCCGCAGCAGCAACTTCAAACTCTGGTGTCAGTGACAACTGGGGCGGAAACCGTGCACCATACGTAGGATCTGGATATGGTGCAGGTGCAGGAGGAGCAGCCTCAGCAGGAACATCCGCAACAGCAACTGCAGCAGCAGCTGGAGCTTCACAAGCAGCAGACTACGGTTATGTTCAAAACGGGCGTAGATACTCTGGACCAAACGTACAATACGGAAATGGGGCAAGCTCAGCAGCATCATCCGCAGCAGCAGCCGCAGCTTCAGACGCAGCAGCAGTCGCAGCTTCAGACGCAGCAGCAGCCGCAGCTTCAGACGCAGAAGCAGCCGCAGCTTCGGACGCAGCAGCAGTTGCAGCAGCCGCAGCAGCCGCAGCAGCCGCAGCTTCACAATCAGCAGACTACGGTTATGTTCAAAACGGGCGTAGAAATTACGGATCAGGCGTAGGATCTGGAAATGGAGCAAGCTCAGCAGCATCAGCCGCAGCAGCAACTTCAAACTCTGGTGTCAGTGACAACTGGGGCGGAAACCGTGCACCATACGTAGGATCTGGAAATGGTGCAGGTGCAGGAGGAGCAGCCTCAGCAGGAGCATCCGCAACAGCAACTGCAGCAGCAACTGGAGCTTCACAAGCAGCAGACTACGGTTATGTTCAAAACGGGCGTAGAAATTACGGATCAGGCGTAGGATCTGGAAATGGAGCAAGCTCAGCAGCATCAGCCGCAGCGGCAACTTCAAACTCTGGTGTCAGTGACAACTGGGGCGGAAACCGTGCACCATACGTAGGATCTGGAAATGGTGCAGGTGCAGGAGGAGCAGCCTCAGCAGGAGCATCCGCAACAGCAACTGCAGCAGCAGCTGGAGCTTCACAAGCAGCAGACTACGGTTATGTTCAAAACGGGCGTAGATACTCTGGACCAAACGTACAATACGGAAATGGGGCAAGCTCAGCAGCATCACCCGCAGCAGCAGCCGCAGCTTCAGACGCAGCAGCAGTCGCAGCTTCAGACGCAGCAGCAGCCGCAGCTTCAGACGCAGAAGCAGCCGCAGCTTCGGACGCAGCAGCAGCCGCAGCAGCCGCAGCAGCCGCAGCAGCCGCAGCTTCACAATCAGCAGACTACGGTTATGTTCAAAACGGGCGTAGAAATTACGGATCAGGCGTAGGATCTGGAAATGGAGCAAGCTCAGCAGCATCAGCCGCAGCCGCAACTTCAAGCTCTGGTGTCAGTGACAACTGGGGCGGAAACCGTGCACCATACGTAGGATCTGGAAATGGTGCAGGTGCAGGAGGAGCAGCCTCAGCAGGAGCATCCGCTACAGCAACTGCAGCAGCAGCTGGAGCTTCACAAGCAGCAGACTACGGTTATGTTCAAAACGGGCGTAGAAATTACGGATCAGGCGTAGGATCTGGAAATGGAGCAAGCTCAGCAGCATCAGCCGCAGCAGCAACTTCAAACTCTGGTGTCAGTGACAACTGGGGCGGAAACCGTGCACCATACGTAGGATCTGGATATGGTGCAGGTGCAGGAGGAGCAGCCTCAGCAGGAACATCCGCAACAGCAACTGCAGCAGCAGCTGGAGCTTCACAAGCAGCAGACTACGGTTATGTTCAAAACGGGCGTAGATACTCTGGACCAAACGTACAATACGGAAATGGGGCAAGCTCAGCAGCATCATCCGCAGCAGCAGCCGCAGCTTCAGACGCAGCAGCAGTCGCAGCTTCAGACGCAGCAGCAGCCGCAGCTTCAGACGCAGAAGCAGCCGCAGCTTCGGACGCAGCAGCAGCCGCAGCAGCCGCAGCAGCCGCAGCAACCGCAGCAGCCGCAGCTTCACAATCAGCAGACTACGGTTATGTTCAAAACGGGCGTAGAAATTACGGATCAGGCGTAGGATCTGGAAATGGAGCAAGCTCAGCAGCATCAGCCGCAGCGGCAACTTCAAACTCTGGTGTCAGTGACAACTGGGGCGGAAACCGTGCACCATACGTAGGATCTGGAAATGGTGCAGGTGCAGGAGGAGCAGCCTCAGCAGGAGCATCCGCAACAGCAACTGCAGCAGCAGCTGGAGCTTCACAAGCAGCAGACTACGGTTATGTTCAAAACGGGCGTAGATACTCTGGACCAAACGTACAATACGGAAATGGGGCAAGCTCAGCAGCATCATCCGCAGCAGCAGCCGCAGCTTCAGACGCAGCAGTAGTCGCAGCTTCAGATGCAGCAGCAGCCGCAGCTTCAGACGCAGCAGCAGCCGCAGCTTCAGACGCAGCAGCAGCCGCAGCAGCCGCAGCTTCACAATCAGCAGACTACGGTTATATTCAAAACGGGCGTAGAAATTACGGATCAGGCGTAGGATCTGGAAATGGAGCAAGCTCAGCAGCATCAGCCGCAGCAGCAACTTCAAACTCTGGTGTCAGTGACAACTGGGGCGGAAACCGTGCACCATACGTAGGATCTGGAAATGGTGCAGGTGCAGGAGGAGCAGCCTCAGCAGGAGCATCCGCAACAGCAACTGCAGCAGCAGCTGGAGCTTCACAAGCAGCAGACTACGGTTATGTTCAAAACGGGCGTAGATACTCTGGACCAAACGTACAATACGGAAATGGGGCAAGCTCAGCAGCATCATCCGCAGCAGCAGCCGCAGCTTCAGACGCAGCAGTAGTCGCAGCTTCAGATGCAGCAGCAGCCGCAGCTTCAGACGCAGCAGCAGCCGCAGCTTCAGACGCAGCAGCAGCCGCAGCAGCCGCAGCTTCACAATCAGCAGACTACGGTTATATTCAAAACGGGCGTAGAAATTACGGATCAGGCGTAGGATCTGGAAATGGAGCAAGCTCAGCAGCATCAGCCGCAGCAGCAACTTCAAACTCTGGTGTCAGTGACAACTGGGGCGGAAACCGTGCACCATACGTAGGATCTGGAAATGGTGCAGGTGCAGGAGGAGCAGCCTCAGCAGGAGCATCCGCAACAGCAACTGCAGCAGCAGCTGGAGCTTCACAAGCAGCAGACTACGGTTATGTTCAAAACGGGCGCAGATACTCTGGACCAAACGTACAATACGGAAATGGGGCAAGCTCAGCAGCATCATCCGAAGCAGCAGCCGCAGCTTCAGACGCAGCAGCAGTCGCAGCTTCAGACGCAGCAGCAGCCGCAGCTTCAGACGCAGAAGCAGCCGCAGCTTCGGACGCAGCAGCAGCCGCAGCAGCCGCAGCAACCGCAGCAGCCGCAGCTTCACAATCAGCAGACTACGGTTATGTTCAAAACGGGCGTAGAAATTACGGATCAGGCGTAGGATCTGGAAATGGAGCAAGCTCAGCAGCATCAGCCGCAGCGGCAACTTCAAACTCTGGTGTCAGTGACAACTGGGGCGGAAACCGTGCACCATACGTAGGATCTGGAAATGGTGCAGGTGCAGGAGGAGCAGCCTCAGCAGGAGCATCCGCAACAGCAACTGCAGCAGCAGCTGGAGCTTCACAAGCAGCAGACTACGGTTATGTTCAAAACGGGCGTAGATACTCTGGACCAAACGTACAATACGGAAATGGGGCAAGCTCAGCAGCATCATCCGCAGCAGCAGCCGCAGCTTCAGACGCAGCAGTAGTCGCAGCTTCAGATGCAGCAGCAGCCGCAGCTTCAGACGCAGCAGCAGCCGCAGCTTCAGACGCAGCAGCAGCCGCAGCAGCCGCAGCTTCACAATCAGCAGACTACGGTTATATTCAAAACGGGCGTAGAAATTACGGATCAGGCGTAGGATCTGGAAATGGAGCAAGCTCAGCAGCATCAGCCGCAGCAGCAACTTCAAACTCTGGTGTCAGTGACAACTGGGGCGGAAACCGTGCACCATACGTAGGATCTGGAAGTGCAGGTGCAGGAGGAGCAGCCTCAGCAGGAGCATCCGCAACAGCAACTGCAGCAGCAGCTGGAGCTTCACAAGCAGCAGACTACGGTTATGTTCAAAACGGGCGCAGATACTCTGGACCAAACGTACAATACGGAAATGGGGCAAGCTCAGCAGCATCATCCGAAGCAGCAGCCGCAGCTTCAGACGCAGCAGCAGTCGCAGCTTCAGACGCAGCAGCAGCCGCAGCTTCAGACGCAGAAGCAGCCGCAGCTTCGGACGCAGCAGCAGCCGCAGCAGCCGCAGCAACCGCAGCAGCCGCAGCTTCACAATCAGCAGACTACGGTTATATTCAAAACGGGCGTAGAAATTACGGATCAGGCGTAGGATCTGGAAATGGAGCAAGCTCAGCAGCATCAGCCGCAGCGGCAACTTCAAACTCTGGTGTCAGTGACAACTGGGGCGGAAACCGTGCACCATACGTAGGATCTGGAAATGGTGCAGGTGCAGGAGGAGCAGCCTCAACAGGAGCATCCGCAACAGCAACTGCAGCAGCAGCTGGAGCTTCACAAGCAGCAGACTACGGTTATGTTCAAAACGGGCGTAGATACTCTGGACCAAACGTACAATACGGAAATGGGGCAAGCTCAGCAGCATCATCCGCAGCAGCAGCCGCAGCTTCAAACGCAGCAGCAGTCGCAGCTTCAGATGCAGCAGCAGCCGCAGCTTCAGACGCAGCAGCAGCCGCAGCTTCAGACGCAGCAGCAGCCGCAGCTTCAGACGCAGCAGCAGCCGCAGCAGCCGCAGCTTCACAATCAGCAGACTACGGTTATATTCAAAACGGGCGTAGAAATTACGGATCAGGCGTAGGATCTGGAAATGGAGCAAGCTCAGCAGCATCAGCCGCAGCAGCAACTTCAAACTCTGGTGTCAGTGACAACTGGGGCGGAAACCGTGCACCATACGTAGGATCTGGAAGTGCAGGTGCAGGAGGAGCAGCCTCAGCAGGAGCATCCGCAACAGCAACTGCAGCAGCAGCTGGAGCTTCACAAGCAGCAGACTACGGTTATGTTCAAAACGGGCGCAGATACTCTGGACCAAACGTACAATACGGAAATGGGGCAAGCTCAGCAGCATCATCCGAAGCAGCAGCCGCAGCTTCAGACGCAGCAGCAGTCGCAGCTTCAGACGCAGCAGCAGCCGCAGCTTCAGACGCAGAAGCAGCCGCAGCTTCGGACGCAGCAGCAGCCGCAGCAGCCGCAGCAACCGCAGCAGCCGCAGCTTCACAATCAGCAGACTACGGTTATATTCAAAACGGGCGTAGAAATTACGGATCAGGCGTAGGATCTGGAAATGGAGCAAGCTCAGCAGCATCAGCCGCAGCAGCAACTTCAAGCTCTGGTGTCAGTGACAACTGGGGCGGAAACCGTGCACCATACGTAGGATCTGGAAATGGTGCAGGTGCAGGAGGAGCAGCCTCAGCAGAAGCATCCGCAACAGCAACTGCAGCAGCAGCTGGAGCTTCACAAGCAGCAGACTACGGTTATGTTCAAAACGGGCGTAGATACTCTGGACCAAACGTACAATACGAAAATGGGGCAAGCTCAGCAGCATCATCCGCAGCAGCAGCCGCAGCTTCAGACGCAGCAGCAGTCGCAGCTTCAGACGCAGCAGCAGCCGCAGCTTCAGACGCAGCAGCAGCCGCAGCTTCGGACGCAGCAGCAGCCGCAGCAGCCGCAGCAACCGCAGCAGCCGCAGCCTCACAATCAGCAGACTACGGTTATGTTCAAAACGGGCGTAGAAATTACGGATCAGGCGTAGGATCTGGAAATAGAGCAAGCTCAGCAGCATCAGCCGCAGCAGCAACTTCAAACTCTGGTGTCAGTGACAACTGGGGCGGAAACCGTGCACCATACGTAGGATCTGGATATGGTGCAGGTGCAGGAGGAGCAGCCTCAGCAGGAGCATCCGCAACAGCAACTGCAGCAGCAGCTGGAGCTTCACAAGCAGCAGACTACGGTTATGTTCAAAACGGGCGTAGAAATTACGGATCAGGCGTAGGATCTGGAAATGGAGCAAGCTCAGCAGCATCAGCCGCAGCAGCAACTTCAAGCTCTGGTGTCAGTGACAACTGGGGCGGAAACCGTGCACCATACGTAGGATCTGGAAATGGTGCAGGTGCAGGAGGAGCAGCCTCAGCAGGAACATCCGCAACAGCAACTGCAGCAGCAGCTGGAGCTTCACAAGCAGCAGACTACGGTTATGTTCAAAACGGGCGTAGATACTCTGGACCAAACGTACAATACGGAAATGGGGCAAGCTCAGCAGCAACATCCGCAGCAGCAGTCGCAGCTTCAGATGCAGCAGCAGCTGCAGCTTCAGATGCAGCAGCAGCCGCAGCTTCAGACGCAGCAGCTGCCGCAGCTTCAGACGCAGCAGCAGCCGCAGCAGCCGCAGCTTCACAATCAGCAGACTACGGTTATGTTCAAAACGGGCGTAGAAATTACGGATCAGGCGTAGGATCTGGAAATGGAGCAAGCTCAGCAGCATCAGCCGCAGCAGCAACTTCAAGCTCTGGTGTCAGTGACAACTGGGGCGGAAACCGTGCACCATACGTAGGATCTGGAAATGGTGCAGGTGCAGGAGGAGCAGCCTCAACAGGAGCATCCGCAACAGCAACTGCAGCAGCAGCTGGAGCTTCACAAGCAGCAGACTACGGTTATGTTCAAAACGGGCGTAGATACTCTGGACCAAACGTACAATACGGAAATGGGGCAAGCTCAGCAGCATCATCCGCAGCAGCAGCCGCAGCTTCAAACGCAGCAGCAGTCGCAGCTTCAGATGCAGCAGCAGCCGCAGCTTCAGACGCAGCAGCAGCCGCAGCTTCAGACGCAGCAGCTGCCGCAGCTTCAGACGCAGCAGCAGCCGCAGCAGCCGCAGCTTCACAATCAGCAGACTACGGTTATGTTCAAAACGGGCGTAGAAATTACGGATCAGGCGTAGGATCTGGAAATGGAGCAAGCTCAGCAGCATCAGCCGCAGCAGCAACTTCAAGCTCTGGTGTCAGTGACAACTGGGGCGGAAACCGTGCACCATACGTAGGATCTGGAAATGGTGCAGGTGCAGGAGGAGCAGCCTCAGCAGGAGCATCCGCAACAGCAACTGCAGCAGCAGCTGGAGCTTCACAAGCAGCAGACTACGGTTATGTTCAAAACGGGCGTAGATACTCTGGACCAAACGTACAATACGGAAATGGGGCAAGCTCAGCAGCATCATCCGCAGCAGCAGCCGCAGCTTCAAACGCAGCAGCAGTCGCAGCTTCAGACGCAGCAGCAGTCGCAGCTTCAGACGCAGCAGTAGCCGCAGCTTCAGACGCAGCAGCTGCCGCAGCTTCAGACGCAGCAGCAGCCGCAGCAGCCGCAGCTTCACAATCAGCAGACTACGGTTATGTTCAAAACGGGCGTAGAAATTACGGATCAGGCGTAGGATCTGGAAATGGAGCAAGCTCAGCAGCATCAGCCGCAGCAGCAACTTCAAGCTCTGGTGTCAGTGACAACTGGGGCGGAAACCGTGCACCATACGTAGGATCTGGAAATGGTGCAGGTGCAGGAGGAGCAGCCTCAGCAGAAGCATCCGCAACAGCAACTGCAGCAGCAGCTGGAGCTTCACAAGCAGCAGACTACGGTTATGTTCAAAACGGGCGTAGATACTCTGGACCAAACGTACAATACGAAAATGGGGCAAGCTCAGCAGCATCATCCGCAGCAGCAGCCGCAGCTTCAGACGCAGCAGCAGTCGCAGCTTCAGACGCAGCAGCAGCCGCAGCTTCAGACGCAGCAGCAGCCGCAGCTTCGGACGCAGCAGCAGCCGCAGCAGCCGCAGCAACCGCAGCAGCCGCAGCTTCACAATCAGCAGACTACGGTTATGTTCAAAACGGGCGTAGAAATTACGGATCAGGCGTAGGATCTGGAA
Organism: Bicyclus anynana; assembly: GCF_947172395.1. Taxonomy (NCBI): domain Eukaryota; kingdom Metazoa; phylum Arthropoda; class Insecta; order Lepidoptera; family Nymphalidae; genus Bicyclus; species Bicyclus anynana. Next base: position 7,302,668 of record NC_069103.1, on the reverse strand, counting down.
ATGGAGCAAGCTCAGCAGCATCAGCCGCAGCAGCAACTTCAAACTCTGGTGTCAGTGACAACTGGGGCGGAAACCGTGCACCATACGTAGGATCTGGATATGGTGCAGGTGCAGGAGGAGCAGCCTCAGCAGGAGCATCCGCAACAGCAACTGCAGCAGCAGCTGGAGCTTCACAAGCAGCAGACTACGGTTATGTTCAAAACGGGCGTAGAAATTACGGATCAGGCGTAGGATCTGGAAATGGAGCAAGCTCAGCAGCATCAGCCGCAGCAGCAACTTCAAGCTCTGGTGTCAGTGACAACTGGGGCGGAAACCGTGCACCATACGTAGGATCTGGAAATGGTGCAGGTGCAGGAGGAGCAGCCTCAGCAGGAACATCCGCAACAGCAACTGCAGCAGCAGCTGGAGCTTCACAAGCAGCAGACTACGGTTATGTTCAAAACGGGCGTAGATACTCTGGACCAAACGTACAATACGGAAATGGGGCAAGCTCAGCAGCATCATCCGCAGCAGCAGCCGCAGCTTCAAACGCAGCAGCAGTCGCAGCTTCAGATGCAGCAGCAGCCGCAGCTTCAGACGCAGCAGCAGCCGCAGCTTCAGACGCAGCAGCTGCCGCAGCTTCAGACGCAGCAGCAGCCGCAGCTTCACAATCAGCAGACTACGGTTATGTTCAAAACGGGCGTAGAAATAACGGATCAGGCGTAGGATCTGGAGATGGAGCAAGCTCAGCAGCATCAGCCGCAGCAGCAACTTCAAGCTCTGGTGTCAGTGACAACTGGGGCGGAAACCGTGCACCATACGTAGGATCTGGAAATGGTGCAGGTGCAGGAGGAGCAGCCTCAGCAGGAGCATCCGCAACAGCAACTGCAGCAGCAGCTGGAGCTTCACAAGCAGCAGACTACGGTTATGTTCAAAACGGGCGTAGATACTCTGGACCAAACGTACAATACGGAAATGGGGCAAGCTCAGCAGCATCATCCGCAGCAGCAGCCGCAGCTTCAAACGCAGCAGCAGTCGCAGCTTCAGATGCAGCAGCAGCTGCAGCTTCAGACGCAGCAGCAGCTTCAGCTTCAGACGCAGCAGCTGCCGCAGCTTCAGACGCAGCAGCTGCCGCAGCTTCAGACGCAGCAGCAGCCGCAGCAGCTGCAGCTTCACAATCAGCAGACTACGGTTATGTTCAAAACGGGCGTAGAAATTACGGATCAGGCGTAGGATCTGGAAATGGAGCAAGCTCAGCAGCATCAGCCGCAGCAGCAACTTCAAGCTCTGGTGTCAGTGACAACTGGGGCGGAAACCGTGCACCATACGTAGGATCTGGAAATGGTGCAGGTGCAGGAGGAGCAGCCTCAGCAGGAGCATCCGCAACAGCAACTGCAGCAGCAGCTGGAGCTTCACAAGCAGCAGACTACGGTTATGTTCAAAACGGGCGTAGATACTCTGGACCAAACGTACAATACGAAAATGGGGCAAGCTCAGCAGCATCATCCGCAGCAGCAGCCGCAGCTTCAGACGCAGCAGCAGCCGCAGCTTCAGACGCAGCAGCAGCCGCAGCTTCGGACGCAGCAGCAGCCGCAGCAGCCGCAGCAGCCGCAGCTTCACAATCAGCAGACTACGGTTATGTTCAAAACGGGCGTAGAAATTACGGATCAGGCGTAGGATCTGGAAATGGAGCAAGCTCAGCAGCATCAGCCGCAGCAGCAACTTCAAGCTCTGGTGTCAGTGACAACTGGGGCGGAAACCGTGCACCATACGTAGGATCTGGAAATGGTGCAGGTGCAGGAGGAGCAGCCTCAGCAGGAACATCCGCAACAGCAACTGCAGCAGCAGCTGGAGCTTCACAAGCAGCAGACTACGGTTATGTTCAAAACGGGCGTAGATACTCTGGACCAAACGTACAATACGGAAATGGGGCAAGCTCAGCAGTATCATCCGCAGCAGCAGCCGCAGCTTCAGACGCAGCAGCAGTCGTAGCTTCAGACGCAGCAGCAACCACAGCTTCATCATCATCAAGCACAACAGCTAGCTCGGTCACAGCTGTCGAAAACTCAGAGTCAGAAAAGAGTTGGATTGATCATTATAAAACGTACATAAGATCAGAAAATGAGTCAAAATCTTCAGCAACAACTTCAACAGCAAGTGCAACAACATCAGCAACAAATAATGAAGCTTATAATAGGTGGCTTAAATATAATAGACCTTACTTTGAATCTGGTACTAATCCAGAAGCTACAGCTGCAGCAATAGCAGCTGCTGTAGCTGCTGCTAAAGCAGCAGCTTTGGCAGCAGGTGCTGCAACTACTGCAGCAAATTCTATAGCTGAAAACAACTGGCCTAAATTCTACAGACCTTACGATTATTCAGGAGTTCAGTCGGAAGCTGCAGCTACAACCACAGCAACTAGCACCGCAACCAGCACATCAAAATCTGTTTCTGACAAGATTTTGTCCGAACATTATAGAACATACATAAAATCAGGCACTGAATCAAAATCCGCGTCATCAGCTTCAGCTGCATCTTCAGCAACGAGCGTAGCAAAATCTGCTACAGGTAAGAGCTCTCTGGGATACTCAGGATCTAACGTCGTTTCAGGAGCAACCGCAGCAAGCTCTAGTATTGGTAATAACTGGGGCGGAAACCGTGGATCCCACGCAGGATCAGTTGATGCAACAAGTGGGGCAGCAGCAGTTGCAGGAGCGACCGCGACAAACTCTGGCTTTAGTCAAAACTGGGGCGATAAACTGGGACCATACGTAGGTACAAGAGAAGCAACTAGCTCAACAGCTGCAGCAGCAGAGGCAAATGCAGGATCAGGAGATGGTGCAAGCGCAACAGCAGCAGCCGTAGCTGCAGCTGCAGGAGATACCACATCATCCACATCTGCAGCAGCACCAGTTTCTTACACTTACTCCGCAGGATCGGTATACTCGCCTGCTCCAGCATCAGCCTCCGCAGTAGCTAATGTTGATACTTCAGTTAATTATGGATTTGGACCTCAAATTAGATATATACCACAATCGTCAATTACAACTATAAATGAGGACGACACGAGGTCAGCAGCAACGTCAACTAGTTCATCTCTCTCATATGCTTCGGGTCTAGGACGAAACAGAGTTCGTCAAGCTTGCAAACTAAGACGCAGCCAGTATGCGGTTAGAATTGGCAGGAAAGGTCAACCATGTACTACATGTTAATAATCGATTAATGGTGTAATATTATTTGTTTTTATTATCGGATACATCTTTATTTTAGTAGTCAAATAAATATTCAAGATGCATTTTAAAAGCGTGTTTCAATGATAACCTCCATTCTCTATACCTTTTCATGACAGTGTAGTCGTGGATTTGAATAATCTTAGTTAAAGATAAAGGATATTTAATTAACTCGTACTAGTGGGTGCCCGCTAAATTGACGTATATTTTGAACTGCTATTTCACCTACTTATATTGTCGCATGTTTCATATTATAATAAACTAGCTGACGCCACGCGGTTTCACCCGCGTGGTTCCCATTAACTTTGACTTTTAGAGCTCATAGTAGTAACTTTGACATTTAGAGCTCCTCCAACCTAACCTAAACTTATTATAAAAATAAAATAAAAGGAAATATAAAATAAAAATTATGTATCAGTCTTATAATTAAACAAACATACTTTTATGCAAACAAATTCACAAACTCCTTGATTTTTAATATTAGTTTATACATCATTAAATTCATAAACAACTAGTGGTCATAGTAATAAAAAAAATACAAACAAACAAACTCTTCAGCTTTATAATATTAGTAAATAATTGTTTACCCGTGGTGAATTGAAATGACCGTGGTGTCCGCTACAACGTTACCGTATTCAGGTGGTTAAGAATATGTAAATTAATACAAATATATGTGTGAATAAGATTTGACCGTTGCCCCCAAGACTTTTATCATTTTGAAACTGACTGCCGATTGAATAGCATCATACGTGTTTCTGTGTTTTGGAGTATTTTTTTATATTGCTGTTGATAAATACAGATAAATGTGTGAACGAACTTTTACTTCTGTCGCAATTCAAGTGTTAAAATTGTAAGTAGAGTTATATTCCTACATTTTATATCTATTTTTTTGTTCCTTATGCGTTTCTTTACACGAAAGCAAACATATATTACTTACATACTAGATAAACTTAATATAAACAATTCGCAAAGTCAGTGTTATCGCTTAAGGTGCCGCGATCTCTTTAAGGTAGGAATTTCTTTTTAACCGACTTAAAAAAAGGAGGAGGTTCTCAATTCAATGCGTAGGTTTTTTATGTTTGTTACCGCATAACTTCGTCATTTCTTAACCAAGTTTAAAAAAATCTTTTTTGTTTGAAAGAGTATACTTGCAGATTGGTTTTCATATTTTCATGAAAATCGGTTGAGTGATTTTGTGTTGAAATGAAAATAATGAAATTTCCTTATTTTCATTTTGAAACAAAACTAACGAACTGTTTTTTTATGAAAATTAAATGCTAGGACGCACTAAAAACAGTAAAAAGTTAAAATAGATGTTAACCATAACGTTTACTTAATGGTACCTACCTATACAATGAAAGTTTTGAGATACCATCAAAATGTTCAAAATATTTTAATCAGATGAATATCTTTACATGATTACTATACTATACTTGTTAATAAAGAGCCGTGATAGCCCAGTGGATATGACATCTGCCTCTGATTCCGGTCCGGGGCATGCACCTCCAACTTTTCAATTGTGTGCATTTTAAGAAATTAATTAATTAATATCACGTGTCTCAATCGGTGAAGGAAAACATCGTGAGGAAACCTGCATACCAGAGAATTATCTTGATTCTCTGCGTGTGTGAAGTCTGCCAATCCGCATTTGGCCAGCGTGGTGGACTATTGGCCTAACCCCTCTCATTCTGAGAGGAGACTCGAGCTCAGCAGTGAGCCGAATATGGGTTGATGACGACTAAAAACAGAAAAATAAAATCTTTTTACAAATAATTTAACCGACTTCTAAATCACAGAAATAAACTAAAAAGCGAAAAATAACAGCGTATGTGCTACGTTCTGATCACTTTGAAGGCGGTGCAAACACAGTGATACATTAACTAAAGCCGATTAAATCATAATTTTTTAGAATTTAAAGACCGTGGTTCTTTCCCGTGGTTCTTCCAGAAACGGCTTTAATTAATACGTCACTGGCTAGACTAGCTAGACGACTGAAAATTGAGAAATATGCAGGTTTATTCACTACTAGCTGACGCCGCGCGGTTTCACCCGCGTGGTTCTCGTTTCCGTAGGAATACGGGGATAATATATAGCCTTTTTCATTAAATAAGTTATCTAACCTGAAATAATTTTTCTAATCGGACCAGTAGTTCCTGAGATTAGCGCGTTCAATCAAACAAACAAACTCTTCAGCTTTATAATATTAGTATAGATGCATCTTTTACTATTTAATTTCTTATCATTATATCCGGATCCGGAGTTATGTTATAAATCTACAATCACATTAGAAAGGACGGAAGTTCTAGACTAAAGTGTTAGAATCAAATACTTAAATATTCTACAAGACCGTCGCAAGATCGATGCCCTGGAGATGTGTTGTTAAGGATTTCTTGGAACGTTCAGAACCTATATTTCCATCCTCAAGGAACTAAAGATAAAAGAAAGACTTTCGTCGACTGTGCGTGCCTTTACGGTTTTTAAACTGTAGTATATATTATATAATGCATGTATCTGCAAATAAATAAATTGATTGATTGATTGATAAAGTTCTTTGGCGACTCTCCAGAAATTATAATTAAACGGTTGGTAGTAAGTACCTACAGGGCCAAGTCGATGGCAAAAAATCCAGAGGCCGATCTCCAACCCGCTGGATGGATTTAGTCAAGGCTACTAATTCATGGTGGAACATTGCACACAAAGCGTCGCTCATCGCTGCAATCACGACCACTCTGCCAAGAGTGAACGATTAAGAAGAAGATACTTTAGATATGGTACTTAACGAATGTTACATTTATATACACTGATTTTCATAAATATAAATTAAAATCTTGGTTATTAGATAGGACGGTACGCAAAAAATCATGATGCGCAAAAAAACTAAAATGGCCGCGCAGTGATCGTCATGGGGTGGGCATTTTAAATGTTCATTCTCTAACACAGGCGCAATAGTCAACGATGACGCGTCGGGGGTGGCCCCCTTACTATCGCTTAACTACACGCACACAAGCGAAAGGCATCCACCAGTGTACGTCGACCCCTACGCTTCGCTCGCCGCTGACGGAGCTGCGTGTCGAAGCCTCAAATTGGTTCTGCAGCGACGTCGCATTTAAAGTTGGTCGTCCTTAACTATACAACACATAGGCGCGGAGGGCGCGCACCGTGTGAATACGTGGTAGGCATAAAATTCGGAAATATAGGTACATACGAGTAGGCACACCACTCCTCCTCTGAGAACCGCAAATGCGATCGCAGGCGATGTGGAACGAGTGCACAAATTCGTTGCACTATTTATTTTAGTTGTTTCCGCGCTTATCCACGCAATCGATTTATTATTTATTGACAGAGCTCACGATAGATGATAGAGCTACTTAATGGTCTAAAAGTCTGTACTTAATGGTCAAATAATCATCAGTTATCCTAAATCCTGTAATAAATTCATCATTATTAATCCATATTCATCTCAATGCTCAGCTCGAGTTACCTTTCAGAATGAGAGGGGTTAGGCCAATAGTCCACCAACCTTGCCCAATGCGATGCGAAAATTCTCTGGTATGCAGGTTTCCTCACGATGTTTTCCTTCACCGATTCAGACACGTGATATTTAATTTCTTAAAATGCACACAATTGAAAAGTTGGAGGTGCATGCCCCGGACCGGATTCGAATCCACACCCTCCGGAATCGGAGGCAGAGGTCATATCCACTGGACTATCACGGCTCTTTTTTAACAAGTATAGTATAGTAATCATGTAATGATTTTCATCTAATTAAAGTATTTTGACCACTTTGATGATACCTAACTCTAAACTTTCATTGCATAGGTAGGTACCATTAAGTGAACGTTATAGTAAACATCTATCGGATCCGCTAGTCTTTAGTATTATAAAGTAAAGTTTGTGGTATTTTTAGGTTATCTCTAGATCTACTCAACCGAGTTTTGAAAATTCTTTTACCACTGAAAGCCACAGTGTTTGTGAGTGTCATAGGCTATATTTTAACCCCGTATTTTCTCGGGAATTACGAGGGTGGTGCCGCGGGACGTCGGTTAGCTACAAATAGGTAAATGCCCTGAGCTTGTAGCCAAGTGGCACTTCGATTCTCTTTCTACGATCGCAAACGCGTCGAAATAAAAAAATGTATGGGAATGACATTTGCTATAGACAGGTCACGTGATCAAGTTATCGATTGGATCTGTTATTCCTATACATTTTTCTAGTTTTCGAAGCGTTAGCGTTTGTAGAAAGAGGTTCAACGTGCCATTTGACTACAGGCCCTGAAAGGTTTCAACGCCGTCGAAATAGGGATGATGTCTAGGTTCAAATATATCGATTTTTATGATACATTCGAGTAAATAAGGTCAACGATAACTAATTTATACCTACATAAACAACAATGATTGACTGGATATTTGCGAAATAAATAAGATCATAAAAGTTCAAAATCTATTAAAAATCTTTTATCGTAATTAGATGAAAATTCATACAGTTTTATCTTCCTTACATTAAATGTGAATTTTTTTAATACATGAATTACGAACATAAACGCACAAATAACAAAGATATTAGTAATTTTGTTTGAACACCCATACAAATCTAACGATTATTATGTAGCTACCTACCTACGACCTCATTAGTTCGTACCATTTTGTATGAGGCGTTTTTCAGGGATCCGCGGCAGCGCCGCAAATCTGACCTTTTAAATCCCTGTAACTCCGAAAGTAATGATCGCAGATACCCTGTTACTTTTACAATATTGCTTTACTATTAGCATACTCCTAATTTATATAGATATAATTTAACAAAACTGTCATCATCCCCACTGATGCCATTCGCCGGATTAAAGATATTTGTAACCTAATAACCCTCCAAAACCAAAACCGCAGGAACAACGGAAAACAAAACGTGAAATGTTACGTTACATAAACTAGTAGCGATTTTTGGTGCAGTTCTCAATATATCACGTCGCTCGCAGAACGTCACGCGTAGCGCGCCACACACCGATGTTTGCGCGCACACACGCTACGGCGTCATCGTCATGGCGTGACGTAGGGTCAGAAAAAAAAACAATAAAACACTTTTTTATGATAAATAAAAAAAAGTACGTGTCAGCTCCGACGCACGAATGGAGTTTACTCTTTCAGATCGATTTTCTAAATAGGTGTATGTTGCCCCGCAGCATACACTATATATAGGTATTGAGACGTCCCAATACCTACGCCGGAACTGTGAAAGGTGCGCAACCGAGGAGCAGCAGGCCTCGGCATGCGCCACATGCGTGCAGGCGCACCCTAGCGCACGGTGAAAGGTGCGCAGAATAGGTTGCGTACAAAAACGTAGCGCTGTCATTCGTTCATCGAATTTTATTGCCCATATTTTGTTCATTCGTTATCAACCCATATACGGCTCACTGCTGAGCTCGAGTCTCCTCTTAGAATGAGGGGGGTTAGGCAAATAGTCCACCACGCTGGCCCCATGCGGATTGGCAGACTTCACACACACAGAGAATTAAGAAAATTCTCTGGTATGCAGGTTTCCACACGATGTTAACAATTTTATTCACTTTATTACGATAAAACTAAATTAATTATCAAATTAAAATAACTAAAACTAAGACTTTAAAAAACAAAATGAAAAAAAAAATAGCAATATAAATACATCGACACTAATAGAAACAAACAAGCCCAATAACATATAGTATATAGGTATAGTCGCCTATACAGCATACCCTATGTACGTCTCAATACACTCACAGCTAAATTAGAAAGTTGCGCACTAAAGGCGCGCACCAAAAACGTGACACTTTTTCGTTAGTTCAGTTGGTTTTACCCCTCGGATTTTTCGCATACCGGGCGCCTTATATATAAAAAATCGATTCTTAAGGAGTAAACTCCAAAAAAAACAAGAAGACTCAATAGTTAAGAGACAGGACTAAAATAGGGATGATGACAGTTTTTTAAATTGTATATAAATTAAGAGTATACTAATAGCAAAGCAATTTTGTAAAAGTAACAGGGTATCTGCGATCATTACTTTCGGAGCTACAGGGATTTAAAGGGTCAGATTTGCGGCGCTGCCGCGGATCCCTGAAAAACGCTCCATACAAAATGGCACGATTTAGTGACGTCATTAGCTCGCTGATCGTTAGATTTGTATGGGCGTTCAAACAAAATTACCAATATCTTTGTTATTTGTGCGTTTATGTTTATAGTTAATTTATTGAAAAATGTCACATTTAATGTAAGGAAGCTAAAACTGTATGAATTTTCATCTAATTACGATAAGAAAAATTTAATAGATTTTGAAATTTTATAATCTTATTTATTTTGCAAATATCCTGACAATCTTTGCTTTTAATGTATAAATTAGTTAACATTGACCTTATTTACCCGAATGTATCATAAAAATCAATATATTCAAACCTAGTCATCATCCCCATTAGAGATAGGTTATACGCGGAACGCAAGTGGCACGTTAAAACTATGCTAATTAGCAAACCTGAGCTCAGTTGCGTTGTAAACATCGAATGTGTGTGTGATTCTACCTCTTTACAAAGTTTAAGGTGCATAACCCGGACGGGATTCGAACCGACGCCCTCTGGAATCGGAGGCAGAGGTCATATTCACTAGGCTATCACGGATCTTTAAGTATTTATTTTGCAACAAATAATGATATTCGCGATTTAATTTATTAAAAGCTTGACATTGTAAAAGTTTAAAATTAAAAAAAAAATACATACTTTTTTTAAGGGGAAGTTTTTCGTCGACAGTACCCCCCGGCGGGTATTTTCCGAAGTGTGAGCGCGTTATTAGTTCGCCGGCGAGCGGCGGGATAGGTTTTCACAATTTTGAGTCGACTCGCACAATGCTACGTCATTTTCTATGATTAATAGTGGCGCGTCACTGTGTATGGATATAGTTCAATGCAGATGAAGTACCGGTTCAATTTTATCTGTGCTCATTTCGCATTGTGACTAGACAAGGAGGATTTTCGAAGTCAAACCTCTAGGAACGTTTCATATTTTGAGATGGGGAACAAGCACTCTCGTGATCGTTACTCTCTCATTCATCTATGCATATGTTACCAGCAATGTTTATGTCGGAAAACAGGTTGACATTAGAAGCGGATTTAAAAGGGCAATTTCATTAGTGAATGAAAGTCTCTCAGGTCTAACATTTCTCACCAAGAATGTTGCCAATAAACCTTCGAATGACAGAGAATAACCTTCAGTGAAGTCCCGGACTTGTGACCGAAGGATGTAGGGTTAAAGACGTATTTTAAAACTAGTTAACACTCCCCTTCTCCACTCAAGTCATTCTCCCCGCGTATACTAAAATAATCCATGAAGGATTATCCAACCAAAAGTGTAGACGTCCACTGCAGAACATAGGCCTATTGTAGGGACTTCCAAACATCATGATACTGAGCCACCTGCACCCAGCGAATCCCTGCGACTCGCTTGATGACGCCAGTCCACCTGGTGAGCGGTCGACCAACACTGCGCTTACTAGTGCGGGGTCGCCATTCCAGCACTTTGGGACTCCAACATCCATCGGCTGTATGTGCCCCGCCCATTGCCACTGCAGCTTCGCAACTTTGGGTCTTCTGCGGATCTCCTCATTTCTGATTCGATCACGCAGAGATACTCTTAACATAGCTCGTTCCATCGCCCGTTGTGTGACTCTGAGCTTTCTTATGAGGCCCATAGTTAGCGACCAAGTCTCGGAACCATAGGTCATCACTGGCAACACGCACTCTTCGAACACTTTTGTCTTCAGCCACTGAGGCATTTTAAACGAAAAGATGTCGCGAAGTTTCCCGAGGCGGTTCAACTTTTTCTCAAAATTGGACCTACCTAACTGGATCATATGTCCTAGGTATATGTATTGGTCTACAATTTCGAGTGCAGCGTTCTCAACTATACTAACTGGGTGGAGCGATACATGAGCATTACACATTATTTTCGTTTTGGCCATGTTCATTTTCAGGCCCACCTGTTGAGAAACTCTGCTGAGGTCATTGAGCATGGTACTAATTTTAAACAAGAAAAAGTACCATTTTTAAATAAGCCACGATAATTTGATTTTTCATTAGGGGCTTTTGGGACTTCGAAATCGCATTAATATTATAAAGGCGAAAGTTTGAGTGTTAGTATGTATGTTTGTTCCTCCTTTACGCTGCGACTACTAAACCAATTTGGCTGAAATTTGAACTTTTCATCCCAGAAAAAGTCATGGTTCTCGTGGGATTTGTGATAGACAGAATTGGACGCGGACGGAATCTAGTGTGTCTGCTAAGTTGTTTAAATTAGTTGCTAATTTGTGTAACTTTGAGAATAGTTTAATCCTAGAAAATGATAGTCTCTATGGGATAATGCATGAAAAATTGAGTCGGAAAAATAAATTTACATTATTACATAACGTTATACTAATCACACTAATTTATAAAAAGTATCAAAATATTTGGACCTCGCTCACGAGATTACCGCCATGTGGAATGTTGAGTCAACTATTATTGTTCCGATAGTTGTTTCAGTCAATGGTCTTATACCGAAAAGCTTTGACCAACCCTTAAAAAGCTTTCAAATAGCTGTTGGATCAAGAGTCGGATACAGAAGGCAGTGATTCTTGAGACGGCGCGTATTGTGAGGAAGTTTCTCACTCTGATGCCCTGACCACCAATTATAATAGGAAATGATTAAACATATCGTGACGAAAAAAGCAATATTGTATATGTACCTAACCTATATAAAAGAAAAAATTAAAATATGTATGAAAATAACAATAACATCAATCAATCAATCAATCAATTTATTTCTTTGCAGATACATGCATTATTTATACAGGTGGTCGGTAGATGTAGATGGTAAATGTATCTTGCCAATTAGGCAAATCATTTATTAAGTATTTAATGATTCAAACGACAATTTCACCATTTAAAATTTACATCTTTACAATTAAAATATGTATGAAAATAACAATAATATTAACTTAAATACTCATTTACACTGTAGAAAGCCTGTTGAGTTAGGTATTTATATAAATTATTTTTAAAGTAGTTTATATTCTTTACTTTCCTAATTTCTTTTGGTAACTTATTATTAATTCTTACTGCCGCAATGAATAAACTATTACGGTACAGAGTAGTTTTATGTTGTTCGCATCTAAACATCAACATTAAGAGCAAATAACGTGATCAAACAAACGAAGTGGGAAGTAAAAACTAGTATGTGCATTAAAATTTTCACCAAGCGCATGTGAACGCCATGCTAAAAAGCCTGATAGGCCTAAAAACGTGGATTTCAGCCATCATTCCGCGGCCCCCTTTTTGCTGAAGGGTGGGACACCTGCACTATCCCCCCTCCACCGACACTTGCCGACCGCGATACTAGAATATTAATATTTGAACTTAATTGAATATTTTTGAATTGTACATTATCAATTTCGTATTTTTATTAATTAACATTCTATTTATTTTATTTGAATACGATTGCCGGAATAAACGACTATTTTATTTTAATCAATCATAAATGTCTCTATTCATATTACTGTCTCTTTTTGTGTCTTTTTATTACATTTTTATGTAATGTTTAAAATATTCCGTTAGTAGTCCGCGGCGTAAATAAGCATTGCTCTAGTAATCGATTTGCGTTACACAAAAGTGACATTGTGTATCATCATTAGTTTTTTTTATTTAATAACGTATTATAAAGCAATCGTGATAAATGTATAACCACGTCTTCTTTAAGATGAAATAAAAATCTACAAGTAACTACTACTACTTAAAGTCAGTGGTAAGATAGGCGCGTATTTTTTTTTTTTTTTTTAATACTCTTTATTTGTACATCACAAAAAATAAAAGAAAACATGCAAAACAGAAATATCAGAAAATCATTTATTGAGGTTATAGGGATACCTTTTTTGTAATTTTGTATACCTCGTAAGGACAATACCAAAAAATTGAATTCATTTGATTTGATATTCATTAGTAGAAAAACTATAAATTAAACTATAACTAAAAACTATAACTTTAAATTTAATATACTATGTAATTCTTAGTTTTAATTTATATACTTTATTCGTCATTCTATTGTACGGAATATAAGATTATCTTTAGTAGAAAAACCACGATTACAAATATATATTTTTTATTTATTTTTTATAATAATATTAACCATATCTTTTTAAATATATCCAAATAGTCAGAAAAGACTGACGTGTATACTACGGAGTGTGTACGACAATAGACCAACGGGGCGGGGATCGAACCACCCCTCGTGATGAGTCTGGCCGCTCTTACCGTTGAGCTATTGAGGCTATAAATTAGGTATTTAAATTAACCTTACATTACTTTAGAGCTATGGTTCACACGGAGGATTTACATAACTTAATATTTAATGTAACTTCTAACGTTTATCAATCTAATAATATCTCCAAAGCTATCCGTCCAATATCCGAAGTGTAATTACTATCCTTTACATTAATCCCCCAATTGTAAAGCGAGCAGAACCGAGTTCACAACAATGTTATCTCAACAAATTGCAGCCCCGGTTAGAGAGAGACAAAAGGCGGGCATGTCGAAATTTAACAATTTTGCGCGCCAGTTTTTAGTACTGTTTATAGAGGGTGGGAGGTATAGTGGCGAAAGGGGGGGAGAGGATAAGGTGTCCCCTACTCTTGGATATATTTGTGTGGACCCTCAAGATACGGATCGGTGAACGGGGGGCTCCCTCGGGGCGCTGACGATGTTTAGAAAGCTTTTGTGAAATAATTGCGCGGATGCCTAGCTACACTGCCTTTGCGTATTTTCCCGGGAAAATCTAAATTTATACTCTTTATCTAAAATGTAATACGCTGTAATATACTGTGACCTAAACTATACTTTATATAGTTTTTTGTTAAATTGGGTAATATTTAGTAGTGACTGTCAACATTAGTCTAGTTTCAACAACAACAGCCTTAACAAGAGCCTTAAATACTATACAAGCTTCTTCAGGAACTTTTCGATATAATTCCTTCTTCACCTTTTTACCATAGAACTACAAGCATTGTATTAATCTACATCCTTACACTCTTTTGGTTCTTTATTCCTGATGCAGGAAATGCCCTTTCAGCTCTCGTTTGCCCTATACGTGGCAGCAGCGAGGAGTCTACACAACCCGATTCCTAACGGCTTACCTCTTTAAAATCCATGCATACCTACGTGCATATTCATAATTATAATTTATTTTATACTATCGAATTAGGTATATAATATTACCTTTTAGTGGTGCCTGTTATTATTAATTTCTCTAAGCTGGCCTATACCTACCTAAAGGTAAAAACAAAACATGTATATGAGACGCACAATTGATTCCCTCAAAGCGATAATTCTGACGAAATTACGCAAATTGCTCCAGTCGATTCGGGGTGTTAAGACATTCTTTGTCCTGTCAAATCGAATGTGTTTATCCCGGACCGGGCGTTTAGTACGGTCCGCTCGGCGACAGCCCGATTTAATATTCTATTTCACTCCAATGATAAGATTAAAGTATGTAATTTCTTGTCGGGATGGGGGGATTTTGTTTACGAACTAGATGTGGGTAGGGTTGCTATTGTTTCGTTCGCTTATTAAAATTTCAGCGTTAATTAATGTCATCGTGAATTGGTTTTGGAGTTTTAACTTCTTGAATAGATTTCATTTTACTAAAGAGATACAAAATATCCCAACCGAAGCCGTGACAGCCCACTGGATATGACCTCGATTCTGAGAGCGTAGGTTGGAATCTGATCTGAACTTTTCAGTTATGTGCATGTTAAGAAATTAAATATTACATGCTTCAAACAGTGAAGGAAAGACATTGTGAGGAAACCTTTAGTGAGGTGAATTTTCTTAATTCTCTATTTTCTCGGGTGTGAAGTCTGCCAATCCGATTTGGGCCAGCTTGCGGACTATTAGCCGCATATTTTCATCATTAGATATCATAATATCATCATCATCACATGAGCCGAGAAATGTATGTCTAGCCGTGGATATTTCTCGTGATAGCCCAGTGGATATGGCATGGGTTTGAATCCGGTCCGGGGCTTGCACCTCCAACTTTTCAGTTGTGTGCATTTTAAGAAATTAAATATCAAGTGTCTCAAACGGTGAGGGAAAAACATCGTGAGGAAACCGGCATACCAGAGAATTTTCTTAATTCTCTGCACGTATGTAATCTGCCAATCCGCATTGGGCCATCGTGGTGAACTATTGGCCTAACCCCTGAAAGGAGATTCGATCTCATCAGTGAGCCGAATATGTGTTGTCTTGTAAATTCACCGCGAATACCACTAGTACCTACTACTATACTCCGACAATAATTACCTATACTTCACATTTCTTACAGTACTAGCTGACGCCGCGCGGTGTCACCCGCGTGGTTCTCGTTCCCGTAAGAATACGAGGATATTATATAGCCTACAATAATATACAGCCTTCCTCGATACATGGGCTATATAGTTTAAATTCTAAAACATAATATTCTCTAAATTAATCTATACGGTCAGAAACTCAAAATGGCAGCCCTTGCGTCAATCGTAATAAGAAGTGCGCCCCCCACGCCGCAAACCGCCCGGTCCTATAATAAAACCCTCCCAAACCCTCCCGAATAAGATGACGCCCCTGTATATTGGACAATTTTCGTACGGAATTCGTGACTCGTTTAGCAATTCATTGTCGTCTATTCCGTTCTGCGCGTTCCGTTATACGGGTATATGTTAAAGTTAAATTTGTGTTTATTGCTTTGCTTTGGTCGTCTATTTTTTTTTTTAATTAATTGAATTTTATGGATATTTTTCGATAGGTTAAAAGGATTGATTGGAAGGCCTTACTTTATCGTTCGTTTTTACATGTTAATATTATTATCCTAACAACGACGCCCCACGGTTTCACCCGTTACAGTTACTTTATAGTTAAGTAGGTACTGTTATCGCGAGACGGAGATAGTCTATGACACTTACAAATAACGTGGCTCTCTAATGAAATTTCAAATCAAAGAAATTTCAAAATCGGTGCAGAAGATTCAGAGGCTACCCAACAATAACAATACAAACTTTACCTCTTTGTAATATAAATATAGATTTGGTGAGAAAATTATAAGTGACATTGCGGTATCAAATCAAAGTCCAGTTTACTTAACCATAATTCGCAATACTAATAGCTAGGGTAAAGATAAGTAAATAATCATTTTTCTTCTTTTAAACATAGGTACTTTTATATTTAACTGTATGTACCTATTTGTATACTGGTAAATTTAGGGCTTTGCGTTGTTAGTCGATCAAAAATTATTATAACACTACCTATCTGATGCCCGCAACATCTTTTTCTTTCTCCCTTGAACTCTTTAGATCTAAATAAATCAATCTTTTAAACTGGTTGTGAAGTTACTGTTTCAAAATTTAACCTGAATCGGTGCCGAACTTTTGAGTTTTTGACGTGTACAAAAACCAACTTAATATTTTTATATAGCTAGGCTTAGATTATAATATAACTATCTACTTAAATTATAAATTTAAAATATAGGTTTTAATATATTAATTTGCTTATATTTCATATCTATATTCTGTTATGTGCTCTCCATTCTAATTCCGTAAATTCACGACCGAAAGTCCAAACCCCGGGAAATTATTATTTCGGCATGACAAACGAAAACTAACCCCACATAATCTTGCTAAGCAACGGACCCGCGCGTCCCCTCGTGATTTTCTTTTCCACCCCAAGGGGGGTTAAGTCACCCTTAAGATCAATGGTGGGGAGATCAGACTTTGCGATAACGGAGGGACCGAATTAAGGGCACCCTTTGTCTCAGATGGGTCGAACTTTGGGCCTTGTTTTGACGTGTTTTATAATTAATTTGCTAGTTTCGGGGCCTTAGTTTAACGAGGGAGCGAAATTTGTTTTAATGAATTTCTCGACTGTGAATTTTTGATGTGTTGTAGGTACATACTGTAGTTGTTTATTTACCTACTAGGACCGCTATTTGGTGTTAATAATTAAATTGCGTTTCTACTTTTAAGGACGGCACGGTCAGTTTGGATGATTCCTGACTGACCTAAAGATTTTTCGTATTTGGAAAATAGTATACAGGCTTCCTACTACAATTTCATTATATTAAAAAAATTCAGTTGTCTGTAAAGACGGTTTACTGACGATAGTTGAACGTTGAAGTTGAAAATACTGATGGTATGATTGCATTTTTCAAATGAGTGGTCGTTTTCCTAATATATTGGTTAATAATGTTCATAGACCAGAATATAAATAATTTCTTGTAATAAAAGTTGGAAAACCTAGAGCGAGATATACCTACTTTATTTCTTGTAAAAAAGTTAGCAACCCTACAGCGAGGGAACGACTCATGACGTCATCTTTTTTCGAGTGTGCAGGCTTTATCGAATTATAAGACGTTGTCACGTCAAAAAAATTGTGATGACGCCTTGGTGGTAAAACTTAGTAACTTTTGACACCTCATTTATTAAAATCGGACCAGTAGTTTAGGCGCTACGGTGTAACAAACATACATACATACATACATACATACATGAATAGTCTGCCAAAATCATTACACTTCCTTTTGGCTTCGCCATAGTCGGGTAAAAAGACAATGGAAATGTTTCGATTACGATTTGCCTAAATTGAATGGAAATTTTTGAATAGGTCAGCCAACAGTCCAATTTTTCCCCCACAACTAAGCAATTACAAGCTTGTGCTATGTATGGGTACGAAAACAGTCTTACACGGGGAACGAACCTAGGACATTTTCTACTAAAACTGAACTATTTAAAGTTAAATAGAAAGCAAATACAATGTGTATTTGTTAGAAAACAGATTCTACTACATTTCTTCGAGTAAATTATTTATCTACTATTGAAATGAATAACCTATTATTCTAAACAGTCGTAAGTTTGTTTGTACGTAATTATTCTGTGGAAAGATCAGCTATTTTACATAGAACGACGATGCGATGGTAGCATAGATATGTTTGATCCTCCAGAGATTCACACGTTGAAAATAAACACTAACTTATCTAAATAATCACGGTGAGCTTGCTTTTCTTGTTTGTCATCTCGTTTAGTAAATACTCACTCGTGAAAGTCACAAAGGAGATGACGTAATTGGGAAACGTTACATTATTACGTGTAACATATAAAAACATCACAATTAAAACTAGGATAGTTATTAAATAAATAGCATATACCCTTTAGGGAGTAGGTTTTTTTATTCTTGACAACAATCTCACCTGGTGGTGGATGATGCAATCTAAGATGGAAGCGGCCGCGGG
Organism: Bicyclus anynana; assembly: GCF_947172395.1. NCBI lineage: Eukaryota > Metazoa > Arthropoda > Insecta > Lepidoptera > Nymphalidae > Bicyclus > Bicyclus anynana. The sequence goes on along the minus strand of NC_069103.1, from coordinate 7,284,167 downwards.
CTTGTTAGGAGGAGGATGAAAATCCACACCCCTTTTGTTTCTACCTGACATCGTACCGGAACGCTAAATCGCTTAGCGGTACGTCTTTGCCGGTAGGTTGGTAACTAGCCACGGAGTCCCAACAGCTTAAGGTACTAAAACTGTAGGGGTTGTACCTACGTACATCTTTAATTGAAAATGAGCCATGTCTTCAGCAACTATTTATTTAATATAGGTATTCCAATTTTTTAATAAGAATCATAAACGCCGAAACAACTGGACAGGTTTTATTACTTTTTTTTCTATATATCTTTAGGTACCTGCTCGAAGTACGGAACGGATTTACGGATGCTAAAATATTTTACACCCTGTTACCTCCCTCTGCCCTTCTTTTTAAGGTTGTTTTATAAGTTATGAAAAAAAATCAATTAACTTCTAACAGTCAAACATGAATTGTAGGTAATAAGAGTCTTTTAATAATGCTTCCTTTACCTACAAAGGAAAGAGGGCGTATCTAGTAGATGCAGTTATCTCAAAGGCAGTACAGAACAAATAGACTATTCACCAGGTATTTAATTATTATGGCCATTGAGTCCATCGTCTTTGTCTCTATGCCTGCCGCTGAGTGGTCATTGTCTTACGCTTCTACGCCACACCCACTATCACGATAGGTGCGATATCAATACATACAATAACCATTGTCTTCTTAAATGTATTCAAGCAGTCTTACAAGACTATTGTATAGACGGCTACTAGCCGGAGATATTATAGAGACATACAGGTGCATATTATCTGAAACTATCGGACACTCGCGACTTCGTCTGTGTGGAATTCAGTTTTTCAGTCCGCGGGAACCGTGATTTTGTTTGGGATGGAAATTAGCCTTAATACAGAGTAATCTATTTCCATTACAAATTTCAGCCAAACCGAATATGATGAATAACATACAATACACACACAAACTTTCACCTTTATAATATTAGTGTGATTACATGTAGGTACTTAGGTAATAGGTATTCATATAAATACGAGGCTTCACATCATTCCCTCAGATAGACGGGCGCTGAACCGCGTTTTGTAGGACGGGTGTTTTACTTGATTTCTATATGCAGTAGTGTGGATCACCTAATGCTTATTCCATTAATAGGAATCGTAGGCAGATATACGTAGGTAGGTCTCGCTCTTAGGTTTGACGACTTCCAGCCTCCCGCACAAGCTGGTTTCTGAGCAGGCTTCTGCGATATTTAATGAACTAAAATTAATTTAATCACCTCAACTTGTTAAATTTTAAACAAAGCTAAACTCTTACTTATGACAAATCGTCTGGTTTTCTTGATAAATAATTTTTACGTAGGTATTTATATCATTATGTATTTTTAGTTATAAAATTGAAAATTACTTTCTACGAAGAATATTGTAAGCAATTAGAGGTATTTAAGAAAGATTAACAATTACTGAAAATTTATCCTTTTCCCAAGCGGAAATTATAATTTTAAGTATGTACCTACGTATATAAGCATTACAAGCTCGATAAAACAGACATGTGCTAATTTAACTTTGGTGTTTAGATTTTTTTTAAGTATTTCACAGTAAACGATTAAAAAACCAGAATCTACTTCTACCTCTTTCGGTACTATTTAATGAATCACATGACGAAAGATCAGTTTTATTATAAGTTTCAAACAGTTCTCTAATAATAAATCAGCTCGCCTACATAATAAGGTGTACTTTGACAAAAGTAACCTTTATCACTGCTTGCTAGTCGGAGGAACTTTTCCAATTACGGAGTCCGTCAAGTGACCGCCTGGCGTCCCCCAGGACCGCCGCACAAAGAAGTTTTAATTGCTAGCCTACGTTTTAGCGATCTACCGAATGGACACTATTTAGAACGTTATTCATTACGTTGTGCTTAAATTTTATGTTATTTATTGTTAGATCTTATGTAATAGGTAGGTATTAGGTAATTTTGCCTTTTTAATTTTGGGATGAGTTACTCTTATATTTAGGGGTATAAAAATAGATGCTGGCCAATTCTTAGACGCGCAATTTTATTCTGTGCCTACGTTTTAGCGATCTAACGAATTGACACTATTTAGAACGTTATTCATTACGTTGTGCTCAAATTTTATGTTATTTAATGTTATATCTTAGGTAAAAGGTACTTGCTAGTTCTGTCTTCTAAATTTTGGGGTGAGTCACTCTTATATTTAGGGGTATAAAAATAGATGCTGGCCAATTCTTCGAGGCGCAATTTTATTCTGTGCCTACGTTTTACCAATCTACCAAATGGACACTATTTAGAACGTTATTCATTACGTTGTGCTTAAATTTTATGTTATTTAATGTTATACCTTATGTAAAAGGTACTTGCTAGTTTTGTCTTTTAAATTTTGGGGTGAGTCACTATTATATTTAGGGGTATAAACATAGGTGCTGGCCAATTCTTAGACGCGCGATTTTTTAATTGCTAGCCTACGTTTTAGCGATCTACCAAATGGACACTATTTAGAACGTTATTCATTACGTAGTGCTTAAATTTTATGTTATTTAATGTTACATCTTATGTAGTAGGTAGGTATTAGGTAATTTTGCCTTTTTAATTTTGGGGTGAGTCACTCTTTTATTTAGGGGTAAAAAAATAGATGCTGGCCAATTCTTAGACGCGCGACTTATAGATTTTATATATCCTCTCTCCAAATAAGAATGGGTATATGAAGCATAGACCCACCATACTCCTGTAATGCGGGTTGGATTGATACTTAGTGGTACTTTTCACGTATGTAGGTATATATCTTTATTTTATTGTCACTGTTATCTAAATGAGACGGTAGGTACATAGGTATTATGGTATGGTTCATTATTTACATAGCTGGGCACCGTTAATCAAATAGTTAACTTCGTTAATTGTTAATCCGCTACAAAAAAAGTTAGCTTCGTTAAACGTTAAAGCGTTACATTCCGGGAGCAATAACGCAAGTTAACGTTAATCGTTAATCCGTTAATATGACTGGTTAATATTGCATTTTTATATCATTGTGTGAGATCCCCATTAGGAAAAATAAGGGTGAGCACTGGGGAAAAGTGCCATAATTTGTTTTAGTTGATTTTATCTATAATTTTAACATACCTAATTAAAGTAATTTTAATTTGATTTCTTTGAAAAAAAAAATCTTTCATAATTTCTTACTTGTCTAAACCTGTAAATCGCGTCGCGTATTAGGCATTGTATTAACGATTAACGGACTTCTGCATATTAACGGAAGTTAACGGGTCCGATAACATTTTTCAAAGTTAACTTAAAAGTTAATTCGTTAATCAAAATGTTAACTTCGTTAATTAACGATAAACGGATTAACGAGTTAATGCCCAGCTATGATTATTTATTAACAAAAGTGTTATAAAGAAACGAATTGTTTCTGAACAGTATGAAGAGTTAAAACTCCGTGACCAGGCCACGCCCATAACCTATTTTAAGTACCCGTTAAGCAAAATCAAATAATAGTTATATACCCGTAATACATATGAATTCTGTATGTGCTAGATTATATTTTATGTACCAAGTCCACATAACCTGGGGGATGTCTAATTTCATTCTGAGGAGGGTCGACGAAAACTCGAAAACTAATTTTAGTTACAAAAGCAAATATCCTGATAGTAAGGGAGAGCCTTTGTTTCCCTCGCAAATAACAACTGGCAATGAAAAGGTATTTGGAGTTTGAAATTTAATTATTACCGTCTGTGTGCTCGGTCCCTGTTTCATATTAGTATTTCTGGATTTAAAGATGTTGTTATGTACTAGTTACATACAGATAACGACAGACAAAACTGAAAAACAATATAGATATCTATTATAAAGCTTCTAACTTTTTTAATAACAGAATCCGTGGATTTATCCATTCGATGCGATCTGTACGATGCCGTCCAGTGTACGCACTTGTCTTTCTATACAAAGGATACTAAAATCCGTTTGATGCGATGCGTTCGATGCGATCTGTGGACGCCTGCCTTTATTGTGCAATAGGATAAAATGTTTTTTCTTAGTTGTAATCTAAATAATAAATAAATTTATCTCTTAAAGAGCATCTGTCGAATTTTTGCCAGCCTAGCTCGGTAGAATCTACTTTCCGAATCGGTGGTAGTCACTACTCTAACAGTGAGTGAGAGTGACTTGAATTTTCAAATGAGGTAGTGGTATTACAGGGGATAATCTAATAAAGGTCTACTAAACCGATTTTGAAATTTCTTTTACCATTAAAAATCCACGTTATTTGTGAATATCATAGGATATATTTTGTCCCCATATTCTCACGGAAACGGGAACTTTGCGGATGAAACCGCGGGCGGCTCCTTTTGATATTTATAAATTAAAACGCAAGTTTTTGGAATTTCAATCTGCTTGATCTATCATTTACTTAAAAAATACCTACGGATATTTTACGCGGTTCATTATTAAGTTGATGCAATAATAATCTTTTCACATACTCTATTAAAAAATAATTCATTTAATTTTCATAATGCGTTTGAAACTGTACCTACTCACTCTCTTTTTCGTCTCTATACTATAAAAAAAATAAATGTAAGTTACATAAGGCGCAATTTTGGTACGTACAGTCGTTAAGAAAATTACCATTAACATTCGTCCCGTTCTTCTAAAGGGGGTAAAGGGGGGCATTCATAGATGGCGGAGGGTCTTAATTTCACTGTATTAGCAAGTCTTGCTCCCTTGGCCATTAATCGCGAAGGGTCCAAGGGGTCGCTGACCCCGAATTAAGATGAGAAGATAGGGTGAAGGCGATCGTTACGATCCGCATCTCGTGAGTCCGGTTTGACTTGGCTATGAGGTCCCCTTTAAATTTTCTATAAAAATAATTGTCTTTTAATCATTTATCGTATTTAGAACGGTACTTGGAGTTTTATTGATAAGCTGATGCGGTAAACTTAATTACCTCCTAATTTCCAAACAAATTTTCGGCTGTACTTTTAGAGTTTCCTTATTACTTTAAAGTTTAAATTTTAAATGCTTCCTTGTAGATTAAGACAATTAAAAGGAAAATAATCAAGTTGCCTCGATTGGTGACAGAAGGCTCAATTTTCAACCAGGATTTTCAACGCGGAAATGCAGCCAGTATTCTTGCCACCATTTCACGTGGACATGATTAAGTTTCCTATTGTATACATTTGGTTTGGGTTTTTTTTTTAATTATTAACTTTTGGTATTATATAAACTAAAAGCAATATTATAAAGTACCTCTCGTACCCTACAGTGAATAAACAACGCTCGAGCGAAGTTACGAGTAGCTATAATGCGGGCAAGATAAATAACACGGGGTATCGTCGAGCTATCCAACTTTATAAATTACTTTCTCAGGCTCCTCCTACATACACTACTATATACTCCTACAACTCCTGTATACTCCTACGCTCCTAGTACCTAACTTCAATAAACTCGTAATAAGTATTGGATAATGTGGAATATTATTTTTGAATTTACTTACCGTCGTATTTATATTTTTAACTAATAAAGGTAAAGTAATTAGTTGGATGCGGAATTACATAATTATAGCCTCATTCGGCTAGATAGTCGCGTCAATGAAAACCTACAAGCCTAATACGGAAGTCCTAAGAAACATCTCCGATTTTGATGGTTTTTTTTTAATCATGTTTTTTGATATTATTTGAAATGAAATGTTTTATATTTTAAAATAATATTTATGCTAAAAAAATGTATTATTTTATCAAGTGGTTTTCGAGATTTCGCGATAAGTGACATTTTCTCTTTAATATACTTAGATTAATAGTGGACGCCCACGACTTCGTCTGTTCCTAGATCTCCTTAATCCAGCCACATCGCAAAATCCGTTCTTAGCATACGACATATAGTTAGCTATAAACTACCTCCCTACCAAATTTCATCTTTGTACGTCAAGCGGTTTACGATATATCGTGGTGTGACCTTTCGCATTTATACAGGGTGCTTGGGAGTATTTCCCATAACTTCAAGGTGTTGACGAGTCCACTTATAGGAGCTGAACTGCATATCTAATATTTTTTTTAATAAAAAAATGATAACTTTTTATGTTTTCATACAAAGTAATTCAAATAATGTCGTCTATCCATGTAACACACACAATCTTTGCATTTTAAAAAACGTAAAACTTGGCTACGTTATTATAATAAGGATGCGTTATGGGATACATTTTAAGATCTAAGTATTTACAAAAGAAATATTATTTTAGAACACGTGTTCCTTGAACATTTTTAATAAAGAATACAACCTCAGAACTATAAGAAATACTCCCCAGCACCCTGTATATTAGGTTTAGATATGTAATATAGTGTGTTCGTTTCAACAAAATATACTTACTCCTTTATGACATGCGCAGCTGTAGTAGACGATGAGTTTGAAACATTTATATTACAAAATCTCTCGTGCGGACGAAATTGCGAGAAACTACAACTAGAAAATAAACTGTGAAACGTACTGTGTTGTATAATACTCGTGCAGTGTTGCCAATACTTACCTATTTTCCTAATTCCCCTCAAATCGTAACAAATTTGGGGAAGTCAACCAATCTGCACTTTCCATCTGAAAATGCATAACTAATGTTTTAACTAAACTTAGTGCTTTTGCCAATTATTTTTTCTGGATATATTGACAATCACCTTGATTTTACTAAGTATTTTTAAAAATAGATGCTATGTTAAAGCGTTTAAAAAATCAATCAATCAATTCATTTATTTCAAATACAATATTTACAAGCTCTTTCGAAACGTCAGGTTATATTATACTTAAGATAATGTTGATAATAATAAGTCGAAAACTTAAAATTAAAGTTACGAGAATCCAACATATCATAATATAATCGAACATAGAACCCTTCCTGACAATAGGGGGATGGTCTATAACTGTGTTGGAAATTACCCGCATTTTGGGGAAGTCCCCACAAACTGGCAACACTGCACTCGTAGGTAGGTGCTGCGTAGCGTGCACTATCGCATGTAGCCGGCACTAGTTTCTTACAGCGCCGGAGTTTTCCAACTCATTTGCATTCAAAAGCAGATAACGTTGATGCGCTGATACCGAGCGAGCATACCTTTGTGGTTTCTATATAGTCTACAAAGTTCTAGAGCTCTAGTTCCGCTAGAGTGGCAGCAGTTGCCAACTTTTACTACAAGTTGGCGTAATGCTGCGGCAAAAAGCGCTCACGCTAGGTTTAACAATTACCTAAGCAGCGCAAAGTTTCGAGTTTGTTTATTCCGTTTTTGTGCGCGTATGTACATTGTTGTTTCACACTGTTATGTAACGACTTATTTATATATTTAGTATTTACCTTGTTATATACAAGATGCCATGACACCATATAACCTGCTGAATAAGAACAATTAAGTAAATTAATTAAGACTATAGAGGGAGAGCATTCGTGTCGGGGAGGCATTTTGAACAAAAACGGTTCTAATCTTATACCAATTATTATTACATATCTTGTAATAATAAGAGAATCAAAAATGTATAGCTATAGTAATTTCGTGTCAAGTTTTTATAATAGTATTGGCACTCCTCCGAAATAGCTCCATCGATCTTATTGAATTTTGTGTGTAGGTAAGTATTACAAAATACACATTTTAAATAAGCCTTACCATAGTGCAATACAAACCATTGCACAGTATTAATATTTGTAGTACAGTACCTATTATAAACTAAAAAAAAATCATTAGCGGGTAGTAAAACATATTACACAAAATATTCGAAGGTATCAGGTATTTCATATTAACTATTAATATACATATGATATACTGATGAAATGTAATTTTTTACACCGTTAACTTACTTTAAATACTTATAAGTTTACGTACTAAAAATATTTTGCAATAGAATTTAGATTACATTAAGATATTTGAGATAAATAAATAAAATAACATTGCATCCAGAACACTAATAAAAGTAGGGGTAACTATGGTATAATTGTGAATTCTGTATTTAAACTAGCTCTATTTCGCCTATGCCTAAACGTGGCTTGCAAATAAATCGGTTGTCGGCGTTGCATTAGGCAGGGACGATTAAAACTGCCGGAACACACTATGTTTTCAATTACGGAAGGCTCGCGAGATATTCGCTTCCCGTAGGGTTGCCACGCAAATTAATTACTGCACAGATATTACTCAAAATAAACTTGTATTGGAAAACAAAGTTATCGCTTAAAGCTTTGATAGCATAAGGAAAAGGTTGCTCGAATTCGTATAACAGGTATGACTAAATGTATAAAAGTCCTGAATTACCGCGATTAGTGAAGATGTCTTGGGTGATGTCTAAGGTGTCCATGTCGACCAATAGCGAAGGATATATTGCTTTTTCTTTCGTCCCATCGCAATGAAAGAAAAAACAGTATTCTCGATTGCGTTTAGGTCTTTATCTCATCCTGAGATATGTCGCGCATACGCATTCTATATAGGTATATTGAACCTTTTCCGAGTGTCTCTAATATAAATATTACATAAATAAATATTACCTGTATTTAGGTATTAATGAGTTACGAGAATTGTAATAAATACTGAAATTACATTTTAATTCCATTTACAGAATGAGACATTTCTCAGAATAATTAGCCTCACAAGATGAAAACGCCATGGACCACCAAATCACACTCGTCTCTCGCCAGCGCCTTCTTTCATTCACCATTACCAATCAACTCCTTACAAGGTCAGTAAATAACTTCATTAAATTTTATTTCCGAAAATTATAATTCGTTTTTTTAATATATTATCACAAATAAAAAAGCTCGTTGTACACAGCACAAACATGTTGTATTTATTAGGGTTCCACATAGTAATTTATGTCAATATTATTGACAATAGGTAAAAAGGCAAGGTAAAAACTGGTCCCTTAATAACCGAGGTACTTTAAAATGGGAATAAAAAAATTACGCTAGTTGCAGGCTCATTTCAAACTTTAGTAGCTTTAATTTTAAGTTTTCGCCCTTTTTTATCAACAACATTTTATAATAAGGTAAAAATATAGGTAATTTTTTTTATTGACTCCGTTCACAGCAGCGGACGTTTACTAACTATAAACTGCCTGTCTGTCAATTTTCAACTTTGTACATCAAGCGATTTTCCATAATAATAAGTGATGACCTTTTGACGTGACAATGTTTTATAATTCGAAGAAGCCAGATGCAAACTCTCTTCTTCGTCTTTCCCTCGCTCTAGGGTTGCCAACCTTTTTTAAAATATATTCTGGTCTATGAAGATTATTAAACAGTATTTTATTTATTTATTGTTTTAAATACGTTAATTGGAATTTTCTTTTGAAAAACGCAACCATTCCATCAGTATTTTCTGACGTTGTCATGTTCAACTATCGTCAGTAAACCGTTTTTACAGACAACCGATTTTATTTTTATTGATCTATATGAATAGAGAAAATCAAAATATATAATGAACATATCAAAATCGTTTATCGCAATTGGCAGCCCTGGTTATAGGGCGGCACGTTTCTCGCATGCCTTTGTCACCATTCCATCAGAGCTCCGCGCCGTCCAACACCATGGCGCGCTTTTGGCTGCCAATCCTTCCCAGCCACAGACTAAATATACGACTAGCTTGTCTGAGTCTTTGGCGGAATCGTAAATGAGTATTTAACCTTTATTTTAAAAATAGAATATTGGAAAGCATTTCAGCCGGTCTATTCAATAACTTTGAGTAGGTAACTTTAGTGGATATACGCGAATTTATCAACTAGCTGTTGTCAGTAGTCCATAAGTAATTCACGTGATTTTGAATTCACTATTTATTTAATGCTAACTGATCGTAGTTGAGATTAGAAGTAATAATGTCACCAGATGACTATAATAATCGACAACTCTTCGTGGATATCATATAAAGAAATTAGGTAGTAAATATTGCACAGTTGACATTTTTTGAGATTTTCGTTAACGGCTTTACGGAATATGAAAGAATGCGGTTTGGTCTAAGATCCGGCATTAGAAATATGTATCCCTCATCTGTTATTCATTAGTGCTATGAAATAAATGATAGATAATGTTGACAGTGATACATTGCAAATAGGTCGCCTAGTTAAATTCCAGCCAAACACATTTTTCATACAAAATCTAGGAAACCATGAACTAGATCAAAAGCAATTTACCTATTACAGTTAAATTAGTTTTCATTTGACATATTATACGACTAAATAACTTAGGGAGGGTATATAAATAACATTACCTAACTGTTTCTACAATAAATTGTAGTGCGAAGTAGTAGCAGGCAACCTTTACGTTTTAATTTTTTTTTGGGTATTCACATATTTTTTTTTATTCCAAGCTTATTTTCTGTTTGACGAACATGATATGCTCAACGTACGTTTCGCTGTAACATAGAAACTTCTAGAGAGCCTCAAAATCAATGGTAGACTTGAAAATTTACCATCGTATATTCAACGTAGGTATACATCTAAAAATTCGTAGGGTCCATATAGATGAATCAGCCAAAACTACAACTAAGGGCCGCAGGGGTGACTCCACAAAAGGCGAATTACGTAAATTAGGCAAACACACACACTAGCACCAACACATGCGTCTTTACCACACCATTCACTTCGCTGGCGTTACCTCGAGATAGACGTTCTAGATGAAACCATAATTTATCTACAAATAAAAACCGGACAAGAGCGAGTCGGGTTACGTATAGGTAGGATCATCACAGTATTAATAATAAAAAGGCGACAGTTTGTGTGTAAGTGTGTATGTTTGTTCTTCCTTTGGTAATAGATTTTACTCCGGATTAACACACAGGCTACTAACTACTTTCAACCCAAAAAATTCTATGGTTCCCGCGGGATTTGTGAAAATCTGAATTACACTCGGACGAAGTCGCAGGCGTCCGCTGGTCCTAAATTACTAAACGGATTAAACATGTATTTATAACCCGATTTTTCCATAATATTTTTTTTGAGGGGATTTCAAATTAGGAAAAATTCGAGCTCTGCTGCTGAATGATTTTCGTCACTTAACCTTTTTAGGGTCCACTTTCTTGTTAACACCGTCACTTAATTTCAAGTTATGTTAGGTGCAATTTATTATTGAAAATGTCACTTCTAGAACTAAAGTAATTATCGTAATCTTTGTATTGAAGCCCACACACACATGGCAAGTCCAAAGATAAGAGTAAAGGGTCGAGCAAGGATACGGCAATAATGAATCCGGGAGTCACAATTAAATAGGGGAAGTGCGTACGGACGATCTTGGAGGAGTAATCTAAGGGATGAAAAGAGGGTTGCGAGGGTGGGCCCTGTATACATCTAAATACCTATTAGGGCGTTGAAAATGTTGGAAATGGTACATTGGGTTTTGGATTTAGATTATTTACTTTCTTTAATAAATCCTCAAGCTTATACGATTATGCTTAGGCATGCTTATGATCTGAAGTAGTGTGTTTAAAAAGTTATTTTGACTAAACTACATTTTGCGTGATTCCATTTTTTCTAATAGTTAGGTAAATTTTAGTAAAGTAGACATTGTTATAAAAAAAGTACTAAGTCACACACAGTACCAATTCAACCCAGACTATGTTTCGGCTGTCCACATGTAAATTATTGAACGTTTACGATTTTATACTAAAGCCAAACACGATGTAGAATGTTTATCAACAAACAAACTTTAAAATGAGGATATAAATCGGTCATTTTGCACCTTAAAATAATTATAAACAACTTTTTCATAAATTAATGACAATAAATTAGATTAATAAGCTTAGAACAATTATTACATATAGTTAATATATTTTGAATAACATTTTATAAAATAACAATACATAATTTAAAATAAATTAGGCACGAAATGGCATGCGTTTCATTTTTATTTTTTCATGATTTGGCTGGTGGGAGGTTTTGGCCGTGGCTAGTTACCACCCTACCAGCAAAGACGTACCAAGCGATTTAGCGTTCCGGTAGGATGCCGTGTAGAAACCGAAGGGAGTGTCAATTATCATCCTCCTGCTAACAAGTTAGCCTGCTTCCATATTAGATTGCATCATCACTTACCATCAGGAGAGATTGTATTCAAGGGCTAACTTGTAAAGAATAAAAAAAAAAACTTTCCAAATCAAGTTTATCTTTAGTATAGATTCTTTGCGTTTATCATATCCGTATCCGAAGTAGCCGTGCAATGTCTTTCTGAGTAATCTGAGGGTACTTGTTAAAAATACTAATTATATTTGGAAAATATTTTTAAAAAAGTGTTTTTATTGGGGGAAGCCTCCAATACGGAGCGTTGTTCACGAGTAGAATTAGCCACAGTATTGTATGAACGTCAATAAAAATACGCACGCAATATCCGTTGAATCGGATGCAGTACGAAATCAACATCCGGATTCGATCCGAGGTTTCTGCATCTGAATTTTCTCGGATTCTAATCTAAAGCAGTGCGGAAAGCGCTCATATAGAATTCTCGACATGTCTGGTTCTAATAAAATTATATTTCAGCCTCTTACTTTAAGCGCTAAGCTATCTCGAGTAACGTTTTGGATTCCGTCCAAATCACAGTATCTTGAAGTTTTCCCGTGTAAATGATTTAAAACCATACCATATGTATGTTGTTTTCATTAATTACCTACATTTTATGTTATCGCCGCGTTGCAACGATTTGCGGTACGGACGGTTTCAGTGTGCTCGTGGCGTTCGAGTCGTACACATCTCTTGTTGCGTAATTTTTTATGGGTTACTTGGGATAGGCGGGGAGAGTGACTTGAGTGGAAAAGGGGAATGTTAGATATCTGTAAAAGGCACCTTTAACCCTACACACAACTTTAACAAGTGCGTGACTTCACTCAAGGTCATTCTCTGCCATTCTAGGGTCTTATTTTGGTTACCTTTGTTCGACATTAGTTTTCTAATATTTGTAATCACTTTTGAGTCTGCTAAAATTTATAGATACAACATTTACTATACCTACCTACTTTACAATATATTCTTTTTATTTTCCATGTTTACTCGGTTTCTATTTCTTATTATATCATGTTAAGTATTAAAAAAAATAAATTAACTTTCAAAATTGTACCAAACTTTGTTGTAATTCAAAAACAAGCAATTTAAGACCTCTACATATTATCTTTAGGTGTCAGTATAGGAACTCTAGCTTCATTGGCAGCGCATTGAAGTGAACCGATCGTTCCGAGATCAAAAGAAAGTAATAGCGTAGGTATTAAAAAATTGACAAATGTCATAAATTCTGGTAATTTAATGCATGTTGATATGTTCTCAAGTTTACATTTTTATTTTTTTTTAATAAATTATATTTGTGACCTGGATTTTCACAATTAAATATGTGACTTACTTAAGCTAAGATTCGTAAGATCGTAAAATGACTTATTTCTCATTCGTCCCAGATAACACTTATTGTGAAAAGAATACAAAATTAAATAGGTAGTTAAAATTACACGTAAAACTGGTAAAAAGTACAACAAGGCATTAAAATCTTGCCAGTGTATTTACCGATTGTAAATATCGAATGTATTCCGTTCAGTATCGATATCGTAATTGAGTAATTTGAATAAAGTAATTTTTTCATAGCGCTGTTTAGTTAGTTACGTACTTATATGTTAAAAAAAGATAATGCGTTAACAAGTACTGCCTTAATTTTTTAGTACTCTTTTAATTTATAACAAACAGATACAAGTGAAAAAAATGTTATTTGATAGGTATTAATTAATATGCAACAGAAAGAGGTAGATAGTTAATATCGCGCGTATTTTGACTGTGTGATTAGTGTTGCCAACTTAGAAGTGAGTTTTTAAGTAAAGTGTTTTTTTTACAATTGATATAAAATTCGATTAGTAGTAGTTAATTCTCGATATAGTTCATCAACGGCCCATCCCTAGGATGACGTCACAACTAATGTCAGTGATGAATACGGCCATATTTGTTTACATAATTTTGCAATTCTAAAAAAATGAAGTTTAGGTACATTAATTTCAAGGAATAAAGTTGTAGAAATGTTATTAATAGAATAATAATATTTTTTTATTTATTTTGATTACAAATAAAACAGATACATACAAGTAAATCAAAAACATAAAACGAAGTACTACAATACATAAAATACAATACAAAAGGCGTATTAAAATAGAAATAAACTATAATTCCTTAATATAATAAATTAAATTTTAAAGTCTAAACTCTAAAGTCTAAAACTCTTTATCCTACTCATAAATGTGGTTATGAAACTATACCAGAAAACACAATGGCTTTCAGTAAGGATTTACGCCCTTTCAGTCTCACACAAATTATTATTTATTGGAAATATACCTACTACTATTTTCTGATTCGGAAATAATATATATTTGAAAACAACCACTTAATCAGATATTCCGTTTGGCAGCTACGATCAAAGATAGCAAAGATATCAAAGATAGCATTTGAAAAATTACTTGTACATAAAATATTTAAATTAAAAGTATAGTTTAATTTTTGTTAAGTATCTTTTTTATTTATCTAAGTTGTAACCTAGTAAAGTTATATTAAAACCTTACTATATACCTACCCATTACAAAATTATAACTTGTTGGATAGTTCATTCAGGATTAGCCTATATGCTGTTTCAGAAATTGCTTAGGGCATCTCTCTAGGGGGAAACGAGAGACGACCAAGAAAAAAACGAGCACACGAAATAAAGCAACAAAAAAAATTAATAAACTTTTTGTAGTTCACTTAATAGGGGAACACAGGGCATCATTGCTTAGGACATTAAGTTATCTTAATCAAAATTCAAAATTCATTTATTTCAAGTAGGCTCAGTTTACAAGCACTTTCGATACACAGTTGACTATTTGTAAAGATTCTACCACCGGTTCGGAAGGCAGGTTCTGCGGAGACGAAACCGGAAAGAAACTCAACAGTTGCTCTTTAAAAAAATCATACAATATTATAGCTTACAATTGATGACAACATTACAATTTCTTATAGTTTTACTTCCTGTGCTAAGGTGGAAGCTGATCCAATGGCCTCCAAGCATCTTTATCATTAAGAAAATCATCAATGGTGTAGTAATCCGGCTCTGTGGATAGTTGTCTAAAGAATGAATAAAATGAAAACAATGCAAGTTTACAGGCGAAGTATATTCCGATCCAAATCAACACATGAGCAGCGATACAAGGGATTTGTTACGAGTAGGTGTTAGGAACTCTCGCTTCATTGGTCCCGCTTTGAACCACTGAACCGCGCGCTCTGAGATCAAAAGACGCGAACGCGTGCTCTGAGTGTCAGATGCATTGATGACGTATTGCTCTGTATCTTTTTATTGATTGACTGAATGAATAATTGATTCATTTTTAATTTTTTTTTACTTTCCTTTTGTCCAGACAAATAAAGCGAATAGTACTTGTAGAGCTTACTGTGCCGTGGGAGACTAACATTCCCAAGCACCACAGTTTAAAAGTTAATAAGTATAATGACCTAACAAATGAACTAACTAAAAATGGCTATGTAGTTAGTCTGTACGCCGTAGGAGTAGGTGCGAGAGGATTACAAGCAAAATCTCTCTATAACTTGCTTAAATACCTTGGCCTCTCTAGAGGTGCAGCTAGTTATATATTAGAACAAGTAGGTATCCAAAGCTGCTCTAATAGGATCTTACCAAATTTGGATAGGTAGGAAGAACAACACGAGCAGAGAAGGGGAGTGTTGATCGATCGTCAAAGAATTTCTTAACCCTACATCCAGTAGTCACAAGTCTTGGACTTTCCTCGGTGTTTTTCTCTCTACAACGCGATGGACCCGGCACCTGCGCGGTGAATCCATGGAATATTATGTTCGTCTAAATATTAAGTAGGTACATGTCTAAATATTAATACTCAATAGATCAGCTTAAAAATAAATGATATAGTAATTTTACAGTATCTTTTATTTTTATAGGAAAAACTCTAATTTGAATAAAAAATTAAATGATCTACTCAGTTACATTTACATACATAGGTATTAAGTATCTTTAACAAAAATCCTCTTTTGTCTTTTTGACGTTTTAAAAATTATTAAAGGATATTGTAAATATAAACTTGTATAGGTAGTAACGCTTATTTTTCCACGGGCTACCTAAAAAAAAATAAATTAGTTCAGTTAAATTTACATAGGATAGCTGTGTATATGGTATATATTACGAAAATCCTCTTTTGTCGTCTACTTA
The DNA here is from genome assembly GCF_947172395.1 of Bicyclus anynana. NCBI lineage: Eukaryota > Metazoa > Arthropoda > Insecta > Lepidoptera > Nymphalidae > Bicyclus > Bicyclus anynana. The sequence continues at coordinate 7,268,016 of NC_069103.1, read as the reverse complement.
AATTTTTAAATAACAAGCAAAAGACTGATTGAAAATCATTTATATAATTTCAATAATGCAGAGTTTATTTAATTTATGTATAAGTTGGTATTAACAGAAGTTCCTCTAACAATAAAAAAGTCAATGCTACAAGTAGTGACATAATATTAATTTTCTTCACAATTCATTTTTTGAAAAGAAATTGTAAAAAAAAATACAATTTTCATTTTGTTTAGCTGTCTTGTACAGCAATTTACGAGAAACTTAGAAAACGTTTTAAAAAAATGTTAGCAAAGCAATTTGACCCCCCCTCTCCATTTAGAAGAATTAATTAAAAGTGGCAACATCGAGATGGGAATCGCTTCCACTTGCCGCCGTCCTTTTGGATCATTTCCTCTTCACTGAGATCCAATCAATTTTATCCGACAAGACGTCATGTGCTGTTTACATTTTCAAGCCCATTGCGTAGTAGCTTGTTCACTAATCAATGTCATAATAATCATCTATACTAATATTATAAAGAGATGAAGTTTGTAAGTTTGTAACATTCTTTAAATGGAGTAATGTAATCTTCGGAACTACTGGTCCGATTTCAAAAATTCACCAGTAGAATGCTACATTATCGGGGAGTGCTATAGGCTATATTTTATATTGGTATCATATATATTAACACAGTTTTTGTCATACAGGTCTGACCGAAAATCCTCTTAAGCAGACTTATTCGCATGCGCTGCCTTAACCATTGTGTAACATTTAAATTAATGTATGGAGGTTTTATGTATCTTTAAAAGTTCTACAAAACAGTCCGCGACACAATATATCTATCTTATATATATTAGAAGATTAGAAGTAGGGGTAGAAAGTTTGTACGGAAAGTCCATACTTTTTTTAAGTACATTTGTAAATGTAAAATGATAAGTGGACTATTTATTAGGTATGAGTTATAAAACTTGCAAAATAGAATGTGAAATAGGGGTTAAAAGTTGACATCGATTCTTACGCGGACGAAGTCGCGGGCGTCCGCTAGTCCATTTATATTACTAGCTAATGTAATCTATCTATGCCAATACTAGCGAGATTAAAAGCTAATAAAAGCGAGAAGAATCTGAAAGAATATTCCACACATTTTTTTTAATATCAATAATATGCACTCGTATTATTATTTAAATGATTAACTATACTAATACTAGGATGCCCACGACTTCGTCCGCCTTTAAGCCTCTTTAATCCGGCCCTGTCGCAAAATCCTTTCTTAGCGGACTACTATCTATATTATGTAATCTACCTCCTTGTCAAATTTTGTTTTTGTACGTCAAGCGGTTTTCGACCTTTCCCATTCATATATTATAATATCAAGAGGTAAAGTTTGTGGTGTTTTAGGGGGTAATCTCAGGATCTAAAGAACCGATTTTGAAAATTTTTTTACCACTAGAAAGCCATGTTATTTATGAGTGTCATAGGCTATATTTTATCACTGTATTCTCACGGGAACAGGAACTCCACGGGTGAAACTGCTCGGCATCGGCTGGTTAGTTAAATTAAAAAAAAAATGTACGTGTTTGTTTGTAAAAGTAAATTAAAACATTACTATTGCAGCAGTCAAAAATATAAATCACTCTAAATTGGTAATTTTGTACATAATGTTTGGTTTTTTGTTTGTAGAACTTCATTGCGTCAGCCATTTGTAAATAAGTGATAAAAATAATTATATTTAGTAAGTATAATTCTAATAATAGTAGTTTTAAATTTCTTAAACGTGCTTTATTTAGCTTAATATTAAATAATGAGAAAAATGTTTCTCAGAGAAAGAATAATTAATAGAATAGACTAGGAAATAATAGAAAAATTAAAATATTTATTATCTATTTTTTTTAACTGCTTTAATTTTTAACAATACCTAAGCATCAACTTGTTTAAGTAATAATAAATAGTTTATAAGGTCGTTAAGGTATTATGTATTAAGCAAACCTGATTAAAACATTTAATGATTATAATATATCATATTTAATGAGATTACGTTAATGTTTGTTAATAAACAAAAACAAGATGGCGCAAGCTTGACGGATAACGTTAAGCCATGCATCATTACACTAGCGAAAACCGTCCGGATCAATACACGGCGCAAAACTTAAATTCGTCCCCCCTCAAGAAGAAGGCTGGCCAAATTCGTATGTTAATACACCCCCAACCCCTCTCTTTACTTGCACCCTACACCCTCCGCCCGAGGGAACGGACCGAACTATTATAAAGGGTAGCACGAAAGTTAGATTAATGATGTTAGAAGCTGACCAGAGTACACCCGCAGGGGGTGTTCAATTTTTAGATTCTAATCAACTTAATAAATTAAAAAAATGTTTTTAGTTGGTGATCTCAAGTTCAAGAATAATCAACTTCCATCCACACTTTACAGGGTTATATCGTACAAAATTGTTTGGGTAATTATTGTGAATTACGCATAAAACCGACCAAATTAAAAAAAATTGCGAAATCGACAGAAATTTAAATAAACGCGAAAGTTTTGTTACTCTTTAACGCCGCTACTACTGAAGCGATTTGGCTGGAATTTGGAATGGAAATAGACTTTACTGTGGATTGATACATAGGCACTTTTCATCCCGGAAAAATCCATGGTTCCTGCAGGATTTGTGAAAAGCTGAATTCCACGCTGACGAAGTCGCGGGCATCCGCGGCATTATTATAATAATATGACATCATATTAAAAAAAATGTAGCAATAAATACAAAATTTTGTTTATTTTACGAAAACAGTAGGAACAACAATGTAAATGTATCATTTGATGGTCGATGGTCGTATTAACAAGGTTGAATATTAACGCACGGGTTACGGTAGGATTTCAATTTTGAGTTATTAGGAGAAAAACTCGGTCATATACATTTTTTTGGAAATTAATAATTGGGGTCGAATGGCTCCTGCGTCTGTACAGTTTCTATCGAGGCTCGGCGGTAAAGTGTGGACGATCTAACTTCGCCTTACACACACGCGCAGCCCAACAACGCCCACACATGCACGCTCATATACACGTCAGAATGACGCCGCGAGCTGTAATGTTGAGTTCACATGGGATTATACGTTAAGTCTTCGCACACACAAGGCCACTGTGTCGTGAATTTGTAGAACCAACGGAAAAGTCGACACAGTGTTCACTGTTGGAAAATTAGATATTATTTGTGTTACGCTTTGACAATAATTCACATTTTCCCGTTTTACATAAATACGAAATGTATGAATATATTTAGTGCAAACATCCAACAGTACTATATACGAGCTTTAGGTATATATAATCATTGCACTTACAAAACCTAATAATAGTAAAACATTAAATAATTTACCTAAATAAAAATAATACTTAGAGCTTTTGTTTCATTTAAAAATTGTTTAATTGTAAGAACAAATCAACAAAGGTACTTTTATTAATTTAAAACAAGGTAAAATATATAGTACGTCAATAAATATGAATACAGTTGGCGTATGTGTGCAGCACCCACACATAGCTCCTCAAGTGAGCCACCTTCACTACAAACAAAATGTGAATTCAAGCAGTCCAATGTGGAATATGTAAAATGTTTAGATTAAAATGTCACACCGGATAGGAGTAATAAAAGTATATGAAACTCATACTGTTTAAGAAAATGTATTTTTTGGCATTTACTCCGCGTAGTTTTAATAATTAGTATATGTATGTAATGGTAAATTTTTTTATGTTAAACGTTACATTTCATAGCAAGATTGGCAAATAAAATAAAATTAATAAAATTACCTTTTTTATAAAATTAACATTTCCTTCTTTATTTTGAACTGTTTGCGGCATTCTTACATAATCTTTTTAATTTTGTGGTAGGTACCGCAAAAAATCCTTGAAAAGTTCGATAGTTAAAAACAATGTAAAATGTTACTTCATCTTTTAAAATTGCAATAAGTGATAAACTAAAAATAAGCAGCAATAATCTAACGCTTTATTGAATATTTAAGAAACCAGTATCTAGGATCAACGGTCAAGTCATAGGGTAACCCTGTCACAAGGTCGGCGCATGCGTAATTGTGAGAACGTCGCTCGCATTATAATTTGAATTGATCTTTGACCAGGTCTCACGATGACCGGTTAGATGTTCAAAGGATTCTGTATCTCCCCAAAATTAATTCACCTCTTTTGTACTATTTTTTAATTTATGAAATTTTAACGGCGTACTAGTTATAAATTTGTATTTTAAAGGATTTTGAAAGACTATTTCTCACGCTAGTGTAGATATCTTTTTCTTATATAAAGGGTTATTTTGAGATTTTTTTTTATTTTCTTAAGCTATTTTTTACATTGAGAAACTATTTTTGTACGAACTATGACGGCGTACAACTTAATTCTCAAAATATTTTTTTATAGTATCTGTTTTTTTAATAAATGTTTCGCCAGTCAAAAATCGCTAAGCTAAGGTATACTGATAGTTCGGATGATCGAATGGCGTTGTGGTTTCTAGGTATTGGACTAACACTTCTACATGATTGTAATATTCTTGACGAATATTGTAAAAATAATCGTAAATATGCACTTTTTTACTTTTATATTCTAACATGATGCAGTGGTATGTTCTAAAATTTTCGCATGTACTGTCTCGTCCACGTCCGCCCACATTTCGCGAATTTCTAAACTATACTCACACTGATATATTTACACCAAATCCTAAACTTGTCCTCTTCTATACCGTCAGCACCTCCCTCGAGTGTCCCCGGACTTCTCTATACGTTGTATAGAGATGACATTTCTACAATGAGATACTATTTGGTTTTAATGTACAAAGCTATCTAAAATATTGGAATATAGGTAAATTAAAGATGTCCCTTGTATTCTACATAGTTTGTTATGATTGAACTAGCCCCTCATCAAAATATTATTTTTAACTAGCGAACCCAGTCAAGCTTCGCCTTGACTTTTGTGCACTTCTTCACTATCCCTACTCTACACTACTCAGCTACTCTACCCCTACCCTAGCCTTTGTCTTTTAATCGTATGTATGGGAAATAGAAAAGGGCAGTTTTTAGGGTTTTCCCGGAAATTATTTGATTTTTTCTCACCTTTTAAACCTTCCCTATACCTCCACGAACATTTCAAGACCAAGATAAGATAAATCCGTTAAGCCATTCTCGAGTTTTAGCGAGACTAACGAACAGCAATTCATTTATATATATATATATAGATTATTACCGCTGTTTGTTGCAATGTACAACTTATTATTGGCGGCTTGGTAATTTACATAAATGATTTTTTATTATTAAAAGTACTGACTGGCTGATCTTTGTTTCACGTACCTATTAAGACGAACGTTTTCATAATTAATTATTATCAATATATTAATCAGTATCATTTAGCTATTGTTTTGCAGTATACCCTATTTTTTATATTTAAACCCTGTCTGTATAATTTAGGATGTCCGTGATAGCCCAGTGGATATACCTCTGCCTCCGATTCCGGAGGGTGTGGGTTCGAATCCGGTCCGGGGCATGCACCTCCAACTTTTCAGTTGTGTGCATTTTATGAAATTAAATATCAATTGTCTCAATCGGTGATGGCAAAACATCGTGAGAAAACCTGCATACCAGAGAATTATCTTAATTCTCTGCGTATGTGAAATATGCCAATCCGCATTGGGCCAGCGTGGTAGACTATTGGCCTTACCGCTCTCATTCTGAGAGGAGACTCAACCTCAGCAGTGAGCCGAATATGGGTTCATGACGACGATAATTGAGGATTAACAGACTTCACGCAGAGAATTAAAGAAATTCTCTGGCATGCAGGTTTCCTCACCTAAATAGTCTATCAGACGTTAAATGAAAAGCCTTAACAGTGCAATAGGTACAGAGTATATTAAAGGAAGAGGTGTTAGAGGCATATGTAAGCTCCTAAGCGTCACGTATCTGTTATTTCAACGACAACCTTTAGATCGCATCGCAGATACCCTGTTTTGTGGCAGAAATAACCATGACAGTAGTACTTTATAGAATGTGCTTGTTATGTTAGTAGCAATAGAGCTTTTTGTGACAACACTACTAGGTATACCTACTATTATACAGTATTTTAGAATTTAAACTATCGTGAGTGTTATTCGAGTGAGTCGCGCAGCCGCTTCGCAGTTTGGATCGTGCCGCGATGCAAGAACCAGCTCATGACTAAGGGCCCCGTATGGGTTCGAAACTAGTCGGGCATACTCCGACGTAATATCACGTGAGTTTTAGCCGTATTTCATAATCAATTAATATTATACAGTACTTTATTCGTGCATATTTGCAAGTGCGTAGTAGGTATATAACCTATTCCTGATCACTTTAGGGCTTAACGCGGTTTAACTAACTATTGATGGTATATCTAATGCTTCCTAAGTACTTACCTAACTTGAAAAAATATACACTTAACTAGCTGACGCCGCGCGGTTTCACCAGCGTGGTTCCCGTTCCCGTAAGAATATGGGGACAATATATAGCCTATAGTCTTCCTCGATAATTGGGCTATCTAACTCTGAAAGTATTTTTCAAATCGGACTAGTAGGTAGTTCCTGAGGTTAGCGTGTTCAATCAAACAAACAAACAAACTCTTCAGCTTTATAATTTAATATAGATTATTATGACCAATAGACATTATTCCAATTCCCCTCCAACTTGTCGGAAAAGACTGGTCAATAGTCCATCAAGCGGGGATCGTACCTATGACTTCTCGGTGTACGGCTCCTTTACCATTGAGATACTAAGGCTTACTTAGATTAGATATTGGTGAAGAAGCTATACTAGTCATTAATTAAAAGTCCTATCAAAGTACATAATACGAGTCATTACATAATAAGAAAAGTAAGATAGACAAATATTGAAGCCAATTACTCCCTACTTTATAATCTCATCCCCGTCTTGGTGGTTATGGAGGTTGTTAATTGTACGAAAAGTTATCCCCCAGCAATAACATCTTCTATGGCTTGGAAATAAGATTGAATTTAGCTTGATTATTCTTTATTTAGGTACTTATATAAGTATCTAGTTTAATTTTAGCCAAACGATAATCTAATCGGAAAGGGACCTTAATCGATTTATCCCCGATTTCGTCAATTACGACTGATTAGGTAACTGAGTTTTTAGAAGACATTTATTTGAAAACGGTTGTTCATAACCATTATAGGACCGCGATGGAAAATGCGTTTAGGGTAAGTAGGGAAAGAAGGGTGACAAAATTGAGGATAGGTACATACAAAATAAAAGATGTTTTGTATTTTGCGTAGGTAGGTATGTATTTTTTTTATTTGCGTACTCTGATTCCGTTCAGATTTAATAGACCGAATTTCACTTTTTTGCTGGCTTATACTAGCCGTGATAGCCCAGTGGAATGACCTCTGCCTCCGATTCCGGAAAGTGTGGGTTCGAAACCGGTCCGGGGCATGCACCTCCAATTTTTCAGTTGTGTGCATTTTAAGAAATTAAATATCACGTGTCTCAAACGGTGAAGGAAAACATCGTGAGGAAACCTGCATACCAGAGAATTTTCTGAATTCTCTGCGTGTGTGAAGTCTGCCAATCCGCATTGGGTCAGCGTGGTGGACTATTGTCCTTTCATTCAGAGAGGAGACTGGAGCTTAGCAGTGAGCCGAATATGGGTTAATAATGATGATGATGATGATGTATTTTTATATTTGCGTACACTGATTCCGTTCAGATTTAATAGACCTATTTGAGTTTTTTTTGCTGGCTTATAAAATGAGGAAGTACGCAGTAAGAATGTACCAACAGTCCATTCTGATTCTGTAAAATCAGATGAGATCGTAGTACCTTCATCATCATCATCATCATCATATTAGCCGATGGACGTCCACTGCAGGACATAGGCCTTTTGTAGGGACTTCCAAACATCACGATACTGAGCCACTACTAGCCGTAGTACTTTAGTGAAACAAAAACGTCTAGACTGTCATTGCTAAACTAATAGGTACGAGTACATTTTATTAATAAGTATAAAAACTAATTCCATAAAACAGTAAATAGAGCTACTTTAGCTTGAAACCATATTAGTTCGTGTCGTAAAAGTACAAGTTTTAATTGCAACTTCGAATATGAAACTATTTATGGTACCCTCGAGGTTTCTAATGACTATAGTTTTAGAAAATGTAGGTACCATGATATATTTGTTATTAGAATAGCTTAGCTGGAATTTCTCTCTCTCTCAAGTCGGTCCCTCGTGACTGAGGATCGTGACCACCTTGGGGAGTCATCGTTTGGTTTATATTGCTCCTCCATCGAGTACAGTCGCTGGCCATTTGGACGGCACTGTAAAAGTTGCGGGCTCCTGTCTCTTTTAGAAGATCGAACCATCGGGTTGGAGATCTACCTCGTTTGCCCTCCACATTTCCCACCATAATAATTTTTTCCAAGTTTTCGTTACCACGGCGTGTGATATGTCCAAAATAACTGAGGATGTAGACAGATGGTTAAGAATTTAATGAAAACGAAACTATTTTTTTTTCTTGTAATGGGGAAAGATCCTCACAGCCCTGTACTTTACTATCCTTAGTAGGATAGTAGATACTAGGACAACATCTCCTATCATCAATGTGTACTTGGTATGCGTGCCCTGTTCACTAAATAAACACCTTTCGGTTCTAGGTATAGACAGTCGTCTGTGCAGAGCATGCTTGGAGGAAGGAGAAACACCGATACATGTTACGCTTATATGCAATGGTATCTGAACGCGCAGCACACATTAGCTCCCTACACTTCATGAGGGGTTCGGTGACCTGGGCGTCTACTAAGCTTCTGGAGCGAGCTCAGTTGGCTGGAGTGACTCCAGTAAGGACCGACGTACAACAGCCAACCCCTAGTGTCCAAGGGCGGAAAAAGGCTAGAAGAAGAAGTGTACTTGGTATGCATCACTCTCTTCCTTCTCTTTCATTTTCCACCTTAACCAATTATGCTATCCAGGTATTTTGTTAGTATGATACAGCCCCCTAGCCAAGTGGCACGTCGATTCTCTTTCTACGATCGCTAACGCTTCGAAAACTGGAAAGATGTATGGGAATGACATTTGCTATCGACAGGTCACGTGATCAAGATCTGACATTCCCATAAATTTTTCTAGTTTTCGAAGCGTTAGCGATCGTAGAAAGAGAAACGACGTGCCACTTGGCTAGGGGGGCTGGTCTCGTAAAACTCCATCATTATACTTTTCATATGATCTCGCGTCTTAAACCATTAACAGTAAAACATAGTGTTTGTTCTGCAAAATCTTTGGAATCACACAATAGACAAACATTTAATTTAATCTTTCTAGTTCTTGAAAGAAAAAACTTTAATGATAAATTATGCCACACACCATCAATTCCTAAAAGCGATTATTACACCGGCGCTTGGCATTTAGTACAATTTAAAAAGCCTTAGCCAAGTAGCAATGGAACCGGAATAATAGATATATCCTGAGATATATGCGATGTGTGGACACAGCTCAGTATTATAAAGCTACAATAATATTATGTTGCTAATACGAAAGGGCTTCAATGCTGATGCTGCAATCAAGTCTAGTCAGTAATTATACTGACTAGACTTGATTGCCACGAACAACAAATTTATACTAATATTATAAAGAGTAAAGATTTGTTTGTTTTTTTGCATTGAATAGGCTCCGAAATTAATGAACCGATTTGAAAAATTCTTTCACTGTTTGGTAGCTACACTATTCTGGAGCGCTATAGGCTTTATTTGATCCCCTTATTCCAACGGGAACGGAAACTACGCGGGTGAAACCGCGAGGTTCTGCTAGTTAATATATTATAAGTTACGACAAAGACCTATAACTAACACGGATTTTTTGCACATACGTTTGATAATAATCATTCATCCGGCACAAACGTTTGTCAAACGTAGAGAAACGCCGATAAAAAGGGCCTAAAAATAAACTCAAAATATGCAATTCCAGATATTCGCTGTCCCGGAATCCGGTCTTCTGAAAACTATATCCAGAAAATATTTTCATGTTGAAAACACGCGGACGGAAAACAAAAGAGATCGCAGTCATCTATAGCAGTATTTGTGTAAGTGTGAAATTCTAATTGAATATGCGATTTCGAAAAGGGCATATGTCTAAAAATTTTAAATATCCAAGAATTAAAAATAAAACTATTTATTTTCTAAGCCAGTGTATACTTTTTAAAAGTAACTATTGTGTTACATTTTGGTGTTAATTAACCTTCAAAAATTACTAAAATCATTTATTTTAAAATTAATCTAAATATGTAATTAGATATTTTATATTGGTGAGATGTATTTACAGAATATCCAACATGTGCCCTTTTCGAAATCTTTAAAATAATTGAATATTATTTTAAAGATGATTTGAACACATTGACACATTGTGTAGTTTCTATTTACACGGACTTACACAAAGTGTAAGTTTTCATCCATCGAAGAGAATGGACGGCAAGAAAATATGTAGTGGTTCATTTTGAAAAGTGATTCGTTTACTTTAATATCCCTTTTCAAATTATTAAAATTTCTTGCAAGACGCTGAAAGTCGATCAGCCGGCCACTAACTTTGAGGTATCAATATAATTAACATCAAAACATAACAACCATATCATTCTTAGTCTTTAAAATAGTCTTCAAAGCCCATTGTTTTAACAAAAATCACAATAACAAATTGAGAAAATATGTCATTTACTTATTACCTATATTATCCGGATGATATTTTGTTCCTATAATCTCGAATTAATCGAAGGTTTGATTAGTTAGCATTCAATAAATGGTGAATACGAAATTACTGACAATAGCTAGTCGGTAAATTCCGTATATGTTCATTGTGAACTTACATACGTCAAAGTCGAAATAATTGGCCTGCTGATAAATCCGATTTGACTTCTTTCATCATAGACACTCATCAATAGTATAACGTCGATTAATAACGTTTTAACGCGATGTTTAAACTTTTGTTCCAAAATAGTACGTTTGGGATTGACTTTTAAAGCCAAATTAATGGTTATTACTCTTTAGTAGGTATAATTATTCTGTAGAGTTAGCCTATTTCAATCCCTGCTGTGAAGTGCACAGGGTTAGAGACAAGGATAAACAGAACGTAAAGTTGACGAAAAATTATTGCATAACTTAACAAAATTGTAACAGAATAAAATACTGAATAATTGATCTCCGCGAAAATATGACGAATCCTAGCGTCAATTTGTCATTGCTAACTTAACGTGTCTTACCAATAAAATGACGTCATTAATAATGATGCGAAAGCAAAAATAAAAATAAATTGGCATTCGAAAATTTCGGAAAATCACCAATCATGTAATAACTCCAAAGGTGTACAATGCCTAAAAATACATTAATTTTCAGTTAAGTTAACCGATCGATATAAAATACTGGAGAGATTTATAAAATATTTGTTTCTTTTAAGCAGGCTTAGTTTTGAAACGTAATGTTTGACTGTTTGTAGAGACACTACCACGGTTTTTGAAAAGCAGGTCCTACAGGGAAAAAGCCGGCAATAAACTCTTATGTTGCTCTTTTTAAATAACCGTTCTAAACAACATATTATTGTACTTTAAGTAGTAAAGTGATTTTTTTTTATGCTTTCAGAACCAAGATAATGTGAAGGCGGTACCAACAAGTTGATTCGAGCGACAACAGAGTAAGCACCTTCGGTTCATCTTTGCTTCCGGTGCTACGCGGGCCTTATGCATTCTGACGCTTATGCATTTGCGCTTACTTAATCGTATAAGGGTGTGTCTACACAAATAGACTACAAGCCCTTGATCAAAAATTACCTGTGAAATGACCCAACGTGAATAACGCTTAGAAGGCTGTTACTATATCAGAAAATAACTCTGAACACTATGCCGTTATTTCTGAGCGGTACAGTGGTGAGTACGCGAGTGAATGGAATTTCTCAGGTACAAATGATGAATTACTAACTATTAATGTACGGCTTTGTTATAGTGTTAAACATGATTAAAAATAAATGTCGAAAATTTTAGTGCCGTACTAAAATGGTGGTGCCGGAAGTCAGAACAAACTTTTAATTTTCGACAATTGCAGAAACAAAATAGGTCATTTATTACTGTACGGCATTTGTGCAATTCGTTTTGTACACATATACAGATACTTTACCCGAAAACGCCGTACATTTTTCCAGCGCAGGAGTCGAAATATAAGGGTCGCAAGCCTTACTCTTCACTCGCGTACTCACCTGTACCGCTCAGAAATGACAGCATAGTGCTCAGAGTTATTTTCTGATATAGTAACAGTCTTCTAAGCATTATTCACGTTGGGTCATTTAACATGTAATTTTTGTTCAAGGGCTTGTAGTCTAAAAGAGAAAGTAAACCGCGCGTTTACGCTTGCCCAGGATATGAAATTCCCACGTACGTACGGAAATAACATTCATACGTAACACGTAGTATTCAAACTCAGAGTATGAAGAATGATCGACATCACTCAAAAGGCCATCACTAGTGATAAGTTCACATGCTCAGATGATCCATAAAAGCGAAAAGAATCTGAAAGAAAACTCCACATATTACTTTGTTTTCTTTTTTTAGTACCAATAATATGCCCTCGTATTATTATTTAAATGCTTATCTATATATTATCTAATAATAGCGGATGCGCGCGACATTTTCCGCCCTTAGACCTCCGTAATCTGGCCCTCTCGCAAAATCCGTTCTCAGTGGAAGTCTACTACCTACGAACTACCTCCCTGCCAAATTTCAACTTTGTACGTTAAGCTATTTTCGAGATATAGTTATCTATACTAATATTATAAAGAGGTAAAGTTTGTAAGTTTGTAAGTTTGTCACATTTTTTAAATGGGGTAATCTTTGGAACTTCTGGTCCGATTTTAGAAATTCTTTCACCAGTAGATTGCTACATTATCGGGGAGTGCCATAGGCTATATTTTATAGTGGTATCATATATATTAGCCGAGTTATCACAGTTCTTGTCATACAGGTCGGACTGAAAATCCTCTTAAACAGACTTATTCGCATGCGCTGCCTTAACTCTCGCTCACGTCCGTGCGCTCGATCCGTTCGGTGGTGTGCGTTGCAATACGATATTATATGAGCGGAGCTCCGTACGCGGCGCCGGCGTACGCGCAATGCTTCTGACATTTGCGTGTGGCCCAATAAGAAAGTAATGGCGGGAAGCATTGTAATTAATGAGTTCTTGACGTTCATCCAAAACAAGATAGATGTTCTGGATGAACTTAGCATAATACAAATATGTGCCTCTAACTTTAATGACGACGAAATAGAAACAGGAAAAACTACAGTTTTTAAGACATGTACTACGGACACTAGATGTATACAACGGAAAGGAGAAGATAGAAAAAAGAAAAATATTAAGGACGTTATTAAGATTCTTAAAGAAACGGACCCAGCTACTCAGCCTACTTTTGTAGCTCGCGATTTAAACCGTCTACCACCTGTAAGCTTCGATCATGTGGACGTCTGCAGGTTACTCAAGGATATTGTGACCATGAAATCGGAGCTATCTACATTACGTAGTGAAGTGGCCTCTAAAGGAGAATTATTTGACTTTCAGACAAATGTTCGGACAGAACTAAGTGGTATACAAGCATCCTTAACTACGGTTTTGACGAAATCTTCATCAGATACAAAGAAAACGAAAGGCGAAAATTCGCCTGAAAGCCACTCGGCAACCCCGAGAAAACGAACACAAAATACACCTCGCCAGGCGCCTTTAATTAGACCAACTGACAACTGCGCCGTACCTGCCGCGGCGCACACACCGACTTACCGTGATATCGTGCACAACACAAGTAAGACGCAGACGATATTGAACCGTACGCCTCATGCTACGAAGGTTCAGAATGTAATGCATGACGATTCGGACTTTACACTAGTCGAAAAGAAAAAACGTAAGCCACGGAGTAACTTGTGCGGTACTGCGCAGCGCGTGTCTACAATTCTAGTAGCCGATATACCCGCATTTGTGTATGTCTCGAGGTTGGCGAAGACGACCACTGCTCAAGATATGCTGACTCACATACGTGACATGGGTCAAGATTGCGTTGATGTTCAACTGTTAAATCAAAAGTATGAAACGTCCTTCAACTCATTTAAGGTGGAAATATCCCGCAGTAAACTAGAACATTTTCTTAAAAATGACTTTTGGCCGGAAGGTATTAAGTATCGAGTTTTTAGAGAAAGAAACAATGTAAAGAAAGTGTCTATAAACAAACTATGAACAGTACGCCTACAATTAAAACAACAATGATTTCTTTTAACTGCAAATCGATTAAAAGGTCGATTCAATGTATACGTGATTTATGTCGTGAGGCAGATATACTAGCCTTGCAGGAGACATGGTTGTTGCCCCACGACTTAGACTACGTACACAGCATAGACGACGACTTTGCTTGTGCCGCGACATCCTCGGTGGACCTTTCCACGGGTGTATTACGCGGGCGGCCGTATGGCGGTCTTGCTATCTTGTGGAAAAAAAGTAAATTCTCTGACGTCTCTGTAATTAATTGTTTTTCAGACAGAATTATGGCTATTCGGGTCACTTTAAACTTAAGATCCTTTTTAGTGTTTAATGTGTACATGCCAAACGATGAGTTTATTAACTTACCTGACTTTACAAACTGCTTGGCGAGGATTAGTGCTATCGCGGAGGAGTGTGACGTAGCAGCAGTCTATGCATTAGGGGACTTCAATGCACACCCGAGTGCTGCTTTTGGTACGGAATTAGGAAATTTCTGCGAAGAGCAGAAGTGGATATGGGCAGACGTAGTTAAGTTAGGCATTACCTCAGACACATACACCTACTTAAGTGAGGCACATGGAAGTCGTCGGTGGTTGGACCACTGCATCACGACCGAAGCGGCCTGGTCAACTATACTAACTGCAAACGTTCTTTATGACGTCTCTTGGTCGGACCACTTTCCACTGCGCGTGACTTGCAACCTCAACGAAGTCACAGAAGGTCTTACAACCGACGACATCCAAGTCAACAAAACGGGTATTCGTTGGGGTATAAAAAATAATAATCAAATTGAAAAGTACTTCAATTATTGTGATACGCATTTAGTTAAAGTAAAAGATAGTTTTATATGTAAATATTGTGATAATTATAAAGTCTGTGATAGTATTAAGGATCATTATATCTTAATAGACAAATTATACAGTGACATTATTAATGTTATGCAATTAGGTTCAATAAATTCATCTTATCGGTATTATGTACGTGACAATAAACGTAAACAAGTAGTTGGTTGGAATCTTCATGTACAGGAAAGCCATCAAATGTATAGACAACACTTTGAAACGTGGGTATTAGCGGGGAAGCCCTCCTCGGGTCATATATACATAGAAATGACAAAGTCTCGAACTTTTTTTAAAAATAGACTGCGTTGGTGTCAAAAACATGAAGAATCCATAAGACTAGACATTCTAGCCCTCTACCGTAGACAATCAAATTTTTCAAAATTTTGGAAAGAAACCAAAAAATTTAATTTTAAGCCACGTCTGCCCATTAAAGTTGATGGTCTGCAAAATCCGGTACAGATAGCTAATATGTTTAGTAATAGGTTCAGGGTACATCCGCGTCCTGTAGACTCGAGTTTAGGAGTTAACACACAGTTAAACTGTCGTTCCTCAGGTACATTCGACCACCCGCCTATACAGTTTACTCCTGATCAGGTCACGAAAGTGGTCCGTGAGATGAAAAGAGGTAAATCGCCGGGTCATGATGAGCTTAGTATAGAGCATGTCTTATATGGAGGTCATAGATTGCACAGTAAATTGTGTAGTTTTTATAATCTATGCTTAAGGTTTTCTTACCTCCCGCAAGACCTAATGAAGACTATAGTTGTACCAATTGCTAAGAATAAGACTGGAGATCTAGGCTCAGCAGATAACTACCGTCCAATCTCGTTGGGAACTATTACAGGTAAAATTCTAGAACGTTTGATACAACCCGAACTGCTGAAGAATGTAGTCATTGAAGATGCACAGTTTGGTTTTCGTCCTGGTCTTTCAACGGACTCGGCTATTGTTGCTTTAAAGCACGCTGTAAGCTATTACACGAGTCGTGAAACATCGGTATACGCGTGTTTTCTGGATTTAAGCAAGGCATTCGATCTAGTGAATTATGAAATTCTCTGGGCGAAGATGTACGAATCCCGTGTACCCAATGAATTAGTGGGTCTGTTGAGATTCTGGTATGGAAATCAAATTAATAGCGTAAAATGGGGCGACGCGACGTCTAATAATTATAAATTAGAATGCGGTGTTCGCCAGGGTGGTATAACCTCTCCGGATCTTTTTAATATTTACATCAACTGTTTGATACAGGAGCTGAGGGCTGCCAAAGTCGGATGTCACGTTGGAGGTACTTGTTTTAACAGCCTTAGTTATGCGGATGACATGGTAGTTCTCAGCCCCTCTATCAACGGCCTAAGGAGACTAATTTCAGTGTGTGAGCATTATTCTAATGGCCATGGACTGAAATATAATGTTAAAAAGTCGGAAATGATGGTATTTCGCGCAGGTAAAGGTCCGGAGAGGATACCTGAAGTAAGACTGAATGCAACAGCGGTTAGGGTTGTATCAAAATTTAAATATCTGGGACACATACTCGATGAACGTCTGAGGGATGACTATGACATTGAGAGGGAAAGGAGGGCACTTTCGATTCGATGTAATATGCTAGCACGCAGATTTGGCAAAAGTAGCAGACCCGTCAAGCAAACATTGTTTAACGCGTATTGCCAGTGTTTTTATACCTGTCAACTGTGGACAAACTTCCGCAGAAAGTCCTACACAGCAATACGCGTGCAATACAATGATGCATTTCGCATCTTGATGGGTCTGCCTAGGTATTGCAGTGCCTCAGGCATGTTTGCAGAATCGGGAGTGCCTGACTTTTATGCTATTATAAGAACACGCGTAGCCTCCTTCTGGGAGAGACTTAGAACAGCGCGTAATAGCATTCTACAGACTGTTTGTGACGGGATGCCCAGCCCTTTGTTTACATATTGGCTATCTGTGCATCAAGACCATAATAGAAAATAGTCTTTACTCCGGACTAGGATGACGCCTGGGAAGAGTCTTTTAACCTTCCCAGTTAGCACGTAAGTTTTTAATTGTAAAAATTAAATTGTATTATATATTATTTTTTGCACTATTTTATTTTATAATTTTCATGTAATATGTATATTGTATATTGGGTGTTTTTGCCTTTATTAAAAATCATTATTATTATTATTATTATTATTAACTATTGTGTAAAATTGAAATTAATGTATGGAGGCTTTATGTATCTTTTAAAGTTGTACAAAAAAGTCCGCGACACCATATATCTATCTTCTATATATTAGCAGATATAGTACCTTTTGTGTTTTAAAAATTATAAATTTAATATACTTAGGTTTACGTTATAGGGTAGATGTAGGGGTTGGGTAGGGTTGGGGTAGTGGTAGGGTAGGGTAGGGGTAGTAGTAAAGTTGACATCGACGCGGACGAAGTCGCGGGCGTCCGCTAGTTATAGTATATGTCAACAGCCTAGACTGTCAATAGATTAGTCTATAAATACAAGCCTTGGACAAGAGAGGGGCAGTTGCACTTGGGTTATACAGTAGTGCGGGTAACTAAGTAGATATAGTGTTCAACTCAGAGGAAGTAATTAACAGAGTAATCATCAGAGAGTACGCAAACATTACAGTGATGACTTTTCACGTTTATTCAAGAATTAAGATTATAAAAGGCAACGTCTGTGGTATTGTAGGGGTAATCTCTGTATCTACTGAACTGATTACTAAAATTCTATTACCACTAGAAAGCCACGTTATTTGTGAGTGTCATAGGCATATATACTATGTCCCCGTTTTCTCACGCGAACGGGAACTACACGGCTGAAATCGCAGGGCGTCGGCTTGTGTAATTACGATTGTACTTGTAGCAATAAATATTACGCATGTATCTACTGTCTTCAGCTTACGATTTTTTTAGGGTTCCGTATTTTTAATATAACAGTTCCTATTTAGGTAATTACATAAACTATATCAATTGTAGATACCGCTTAACTATGAAAGAAATGAAAAAAAAGAAAGTACGATTAAAGAGTTTTAAAACCGAAAAAACTGTTGTTTCATTTGCTAACTCCCGCAACGAGCGCGCTTACAAAGCTTAGCTTAAGCTTAATTTCTATGAATAACTTTAATTTTCGTTTTATTTACATATTTTTTAGCAAAGAACTTAAGTTAAATATTTTTTTGAGAATAAGGAGATCGCTTCTCTATTACTTAGCAATCAACATCAGATTCTTTACAAGTTAGCCCATGACTACAATCTCACCTGATGGTAAGTGATGATGCAATCTAAGATGGAAGCGTGCTAACTTGTTAGGAGGAGGATGAAAATCCACACCGTTTTCGGTTTCTATACGGCATCGTACCGGAACGCTAAATCGCGTGGCGGTACGTCTTTGCCGGTAGGGTGGTAACTAGCCACGGCCGAGGCATCCCACCACCCAAAAAAGATTTCAGAAAGTATAAAAAAATATCTACCTAAATGTAGAATAACACTTCTCATTTTTATTAATATTCATCATTATCAGTCTATTCCAACGGCCCACTTCAGGGCCAGGGCTTTATAGCAGACTGTATATGGAGCTAAGACCCGCCATGCTGCCCCAATCCGGATTGGCAGGATGATAATGTAATAACTCTTTAACGACCATTAGTAGAATATGTTAATGGTATAATTACTATTTTTAGTCCTTAGGTAATACTTGGTCGAACTTGCGTAGGTATAGATCGACAGTAAGTAAATTTTGTATTTGCGTAAAAAAAATATATTTAAATTTAATGTGATATTTCTTGTTAAAATGATTTACTTAGTTTTTAAAGCATTCATAACAAAATGTATGTTATAAATCGTTACGCTCGTTAAGTAATTTGTTCAATATTTTGTTTAAATAAATTACCATAACTACTGCATGATAATATCACAATAATATGCAAAAACCATTAGTTTCTGCTTGTACTTCAATAATTCCATCCTGTTTTTCATTATTTGTTTAACTGCATAATTAATCTAAATTATATTCAGTAATGATGTTCGGCGCACTCATTAGCGTCAACATTCAGCGCTAAGCGCGTCGAAGCTGCAACTCCAAGCTCGCGATTGGAGCGCCACCGTACTAATTTTTTCATAACTAAATTGCTCGGGAAAAAAATAGCGCCAGCAACGGCATCTCTTAGCGGGAGGGGGAATTTTTCCCGCGTCGGTCATAACACCCGGCCACGTGCATTTGTTTTGGTTGGCTTTTTTCTCAAAAAAAGATAGCATACATAAACCTCACCTAGCCGCGTCGTAGGTGCGCCAAGCAAAATGGTTGTCGTTTTTTTCTTCTCTTTTCAGCCATCTGTCCGTCCTTTTCGGTCAAAAATGCGATCGTTATTTTCTGTTCCGGTGCGAGTGTGTGCGTTTCGCGACCGACGCTGAAGATATACGCCACGCGGGCGCGCTCTAAAATACTCGCTATCCGCGAGCAGCAAAGCGGACATTCGCGTGTGCAAAAATCCGTCTTACGTCTAATGGTCGGCGGAGAAAAAATAGAAATATAGGAGGCACGGCGTGCACGATAAAGAGAGCGGGAGTCGTTAACGATTCTGCGCCGGAAAGTTGCGCAGATTGCGTTTTTGGTGCTTTTTTTGGGGGCAGCACCTCACACCAACGGGTGTTTTTTGTGCCTGTCTTTTTCTCGCACGCAGTCTCACTCCTTGGCTGCGCGTGTGTGGGTGTACGCGGGTGGCGACGCGTCTGTGTGCAGTGTCGGGGGCAAGCACCTAGTACTAGATTTTTGCGTGCAAACGTCCTAGATAGCTGATCGCCCGCGTATACATAGACACGGTATATAATGAGATGTCACCGCTATAGAGCGCGTACATAGAGCTATGCAATAACGCGGGCAGGTTGCTATTCACGTTGATTAATCACAGGCTTACATAATTGTTCTATATAAAAATATATTCGCCGGCAAATAGCAACTGCATTTTGGTAAAATAAAATGAAGCTGGAACTGTTTACAGCGTTTAGATCATTTTGTTTGACTAATTGATTGCATTCCGTTTGCCGTATTGAAATTATTGTGAAAAGCTTTGAAAAGCTCTCTGATTGAAGGTTTGTTTACATATTTGGAAAGATACATTCGCAAGATTAATTTGTTTGTATAAGAATATTATTTGAATAGGTATATATTTATCTACCTAAAAAGAAAATTTTGCTGCAGAGAACGTTGCAGTCGGAAATATGAAATAGATACTTAACCATCTAATTTTATAGGAAAATATATCACTTAGGGAGCTTAATTAAAAAAAAGAAATTACCTGTGCTGATAAAATAAATATAATTTTTAATCTTTTATTAATTATTTATTATTAAATATTTGCATACTTATAAACAGTGATCCTTACGACATAACAACATCTACTCGTATGTATAACAAAATGTAATGTTTCTTGCGATTATATGACTCCGATTCTGATTCTGACCAATGTTTATATTTATGATAAACTCAGACCAATTACCATAGGACCTGACTTGCCAAACGTTACCCCTTTGTCAAAAGTATATGATTACGATCTAACACTGATCTTCATATGATCACATATGATTTTTTATTATCCCTGCGACTCGCTTGATGTCGTCAGTCCCTTGATGGGGGATCGATAAACACTGCGCTTTCTTACACCGTGTGTGTATTACAATTTAAAGGAGATGGTCCAAAATTGTATGGAGCCAAGGATCAGTCATTGTACCCTAGCGGAAATAAAATATTTATTTTAACTATTTTTGATTATACAAATCTACGAATTTACTTTAATTCTTTCGAAATAATATACATTATCTCCCAAGAAATGCGACACTATTAAGGGTAATAATGGCGGATTGATGACGTTTTCAATGCAGTAATCGATTTGACGTTGGCTGTCAATTGTCATGTCATAGTTGCTTTAAGGGCGCCATCTTGATAAAACTCAAAAACTTAGGTTTTTTTTTATTATTTACAAGTTAGTCCTTGACGGCAATCTCATTTGATGGTAAGTGAGGATGCAATCTATGATGGAAGCGGGCTAACTTGTTAAGAGGAGGATGAAAATCCATACCCCTTTCGGTTTCTACACGACATCGTAACGGAACGCTAAATCGCTTAGCGGTACGTCTTTGTCGGTAGGGTGGTAAGTAGCCACGGCCGAAGCCTTCCACCAGCGAGACCTGGACCAATTAAGAAAACCTCAATCGGCCCAGCCGGGTTTTAATTTTTTTTTATATAGTTACATTTTTTTTTTAATAAATTTTAATAAAATCCTTGTATTTTTTAAATTTCAATTATACGGGGTACAAGAGTGGTCCTGAAATGGACCTTTGTATTTGTGTAGTGATGTAACTCGTATAGTATAAGGACACAGGATATATTTATTGTTGTTAAATATTTTCGATGTGTGACTTTACCTGGTCCGTGCCAATTTTGTTGGTGAATTTGAGTGCGATACAAGTCCAAAGGTAATTGGTCTGAGATAGTATGTACAGTAACGGAGTGTTCGAACCTTTAGTAGCCCGGTGCATTTACTGGCGGACTCACGTGCTATAAATACTCCCAGACTTTATAAGGCATCGCACACGATTTTAATGAATAAAATATTTATATTTTATAAAGATTTTATTTTAAAGGAGATAATTCACGCTCCATACATTTTTGGGTTCTTTTTGAAAGTACGTACCGGCCAATAAAAAAAATACACGAGTCGTTAGAATTAGCCATTTGGAGCAATAGCTAATATGGCATAAAAGTTGTCGGGTGGCTCTGAACCAAGTTATACAGGTTCGACGATTCGTAATCGTCGAACGTAAATTGAACGAAACGTATCAGTTTTTTTTCTTAGCGTGTAATTTTAAAAATCGACAAAATGTATGGAAATAACGAATCGTGGAACCTGTATAACTTGGTTCAGAGCCCTCTTACAATTTTTATGCCATATTAACTACTAGCTGACCCCGCGTGGTTTCACCCGCGTGGTTCCCGTTCCCGTTATAATACAGGGATAATATATAGCCTATAGCCTTCCTTGATAAATGGGCTAACTAACACTGAAAGAATTTTACAAATCGGACCAGTAGTTCCAGAGATTAGCGCGTCTAATCAAACAAACAAACAAAGATTTATAATATTAGTTTAGAAGTATAGATTACTCCAAATGGCTAGTTGTAACGGTTCACCCCATATTTTTTCGTTGACCGAGGTTCCATATGTAGGTATTATATTTTTAAAGCATTATCACTTACCATCAGATGAGATAGTAGTTAAGGGCTAACTTGTACAGAATAAATTAAAAATGGGGGTCTTCCGTCACAAAAACCTAATACCTACTAAAGAATCAAAAGTCTGAATAAGAATTACCTATACCTAGGTAGATGAGATTATTAATTTTGGGCCTTTTTTAAAAGTAAATGCATCACTGTCTTGGCTCCGCCTTCAAATTGATCAGAAGGTAAGCACATACAATATTATTTTTTGCTTTTTAGTTTAGTGGCTTTTTATTTTCCATTTTTAGTTATACTCGTATGTTAAAAATACGATATATGAAAATCAATAAATAAATAAATATATATACTTAAACAATACACATCACTATCTAGCCCCAAAGTAAGCATACAGAGTAGCTTGTGTTATGGGTGCTAAGATAGTTGATATTATAATATTAATATACAATTATATACTACATATAAATACTTATATAATGTATAAATACACACAGACACTGGAAAACACCCATAACACAAATATTTTCCAGTTGTGGGAATCGAACCCACGGCCGTGGATGCAGAAAGTAGGGTCACTACCCAGTACGCCACACGGCCGTCTTACTTGGGTAAAATGACCAGCCGTAGCCACGGCCAGAGGCTCTATATTAGATATCCGGCCGAAGGCCGGTCTATGGTAAAGCGCGGCCGAAGGACGCGCGTTTTTCTTCGCGTATTATATTTACTTGGCTCGTTTTTTGGTCGCGTGTTATATTTACTTGGGTAAAAGGACCAGCCAAAGCCACCGTTGAGGAGTTTTCTTAACTGTCCTTAGTTTTCATTGTCAGACCCTTAATAACAGTCTCAACCTATCTAGGTGGAAAGTTCTCATCAATACAAAAGAAATAAATTTCTTTTCGATCTTGTCTTTACCATTTCGGCGCCCCCTAGGATTTGGCGCCTGGAGCGACCGCTCCGTTCGCCGTATGGACGGTCCGGCCCTGACAATGTTATAAAAAATACATTTTTACAAAAAAAATGTTTTACGAAAAAAATCCACTAACCAGCACGCTCAGCTCGCTGAAAGTCGTCTTATTCTGAGATCATAGATTAACAAAAACAATAAATAAAGAAAGAAATATAGAATGAATAGATTACAATGACATACCTAATAAAAAATATTTTTACAAAAAAAATGTTTTACGAAAAAAATAATTGAAAGAGCTCTTAAAATCTTTTGATCATTTAGAAGAAGAAGAAGAAGAAGAAGAAATACTTTATTGCACACAAAAATACAATTATAAATTGAAACATTAAAAACATAAATTAAACTTAGCATGCAAAGGCGGCCTTATTACTATAAGTAATCTCTACCAGGCAACCCCTGACGAGAGAACTTGCGAAGAAAGAGCGGGAAGGTGCAATAAATTATATGTAATTATATATATAAATAATTAAAAAAAATATATATATAAATATAATATAATATATACGTAAATATAATATTAAAATTTACATAATAAAATAAATAAAATAAAATAAAAAGCCTTTTATTTCGCACATAAGTAAGCACATATACATATTAGTGTTAATAAAATTTATAAAAAAATAAATTACAATTTTTAAATTTTTGTAAAAAAAAATTGTGCGAACCCCTCTATTTGAGGGTGAAGGCCTCCTCCAGAGATGACCAGTACTCTCTATCTGTGGCTTTTTTCCTCCACTGTTTTCCAGCCGTCCTTTCAATGTCGTCTGCCCATCTACTTCTAGGTCTTCCTCTTTTTCTAGCACCTACAGGCCCTGTCCATGCCGTTAGCCGAGAAGTCCATCTATCGTCATTTATTCTTGCTACATGGCCCGCCCATCTCCATTTTAATCTCATAGAATAGTTTAGTGCGTCTATTACTCCTGTTTTTTCTCTTATAGTAGAGTTGCGAATTTTTTGAATTTTTCGGATTTTCATCATACTTCTTTCCATGCTCCGTTGGCATGAATTTATTTTGTTCTTGACATTTCGCGTGAATTTCCATGTTTGACAGGCGTATGTGAGAGACGGTAAGAGACAGGTGTTCATGACATTTCTCTTAATTTTTGTTGGCATTTGACTTTTGAAAATTTCTTTAAGGCTCCAATATTTCTTCCATGTCCCTTTTATCCTTCTTTCAATTTCTTGCTCGTTACTTTTATTATCAAAAGAGAGTTGCTTGCCCAGATAAATGTACGAATCGACAAACTCTATCGAAGTATTTTCAACTTTAATTTCATTTTTTAATGCATTTGTCATCAATTTTGTTTTTTTGAAGTTGATTTCTAGGCCAGACTGTCGGCTCGATTGATCGAAAATTTACATATGTATTACATAATATATTACAACTAATACAAAAATATAACTACATAAATAATAAATAACAATAAAATAAATACCTCGAAAAATGAAATTTTAATTCGACGACAAATAATGTTGTTTCAAACGAAACTTAAAAATGGCAACTGAATTACTGGCACGGACAAAAGACGGCAAATTATTCCACATTTCATTCATCATCATTTAGATCATTTAGATTAATTCTTAAAGTACAAAAATAGAATTCGCTACCATTAGTCATACGAGAAGCTCTCAAACGACTAAAGAACAACAAGACATCAACCAGGTAACGTCAGAATCATATCAGTACTTCTGAAAGCGGGTGGAAATACGGTACGGTACAGTACGGTAAGGTCCTTCAGCGATTGTTCAATTCCGTCATTCACTAAGACACAATCCTCGAAGAGCGAATTTTGAAGTGATGACTTCTTATGGGAGGATAGACCGCTTCATAACGTAACGCGTTACGGCGCCACTATGTCTGGCTTCCCTTTCTCTTACTCATACGGCAGTCCCGAGACGCACACATTTCTTTTGTACACTCAAATTGAGAATAACAAGAAAGTTTTTAGTAGGTATCCTCTATTTTATTTTTTTAATATGAAAATAAAAATAAATAACTGATACTGCGATTTTACATTTTGTATACCTACTTTACAGTAAACTTAGAATCTCATATCCATCCTAATAATTAATAATTAAGCTTTGGGTCTTTCAATCTTTGTTTTCACACAATAATAAGTAATAATTCTAAACAATAATTTTTCATGTTTTTTTAACCTACTAATTTATTTTTCAACAATAGATCTTATAATAAAAATGTAGGTTTTTACTTAATCGCGTGAAATAAAATTCACTTATGTTTAATTAATAATAACGAATTCTACCATTCTATTTTACCTTCGAACTGGTAATAAAACTCAAAACAGAACAAACGTTTAATTTGAAAATCCCTAACATAATTTTTAGTTTACAAATTTGTTGCAGCGCCATCTATGTTTAGTTATGTAAACTAATAAAAATGCACATGTAATGAGTACAACTAAATATTATTTAATAGCAATTTAATTTTAATTTTAATCTTTGAAGTTTTTTCCGATTTATTTAATAGGAATATTAAGATACATCAAAGTTAAGCTTGGAAAAGCGCCATCTATTAGCGAGTAGCGTCGTGTAGTGCAAAACAAAAACTGCTTTTTTTGCTTTTTAATTAACTAGCAATAAGCTATAGTTAATTAATTATTATTCAAAGACTATTTTTAATTATAATAAAAATTATTTTAAGCTTTAACAAAAATAAAACATTTTCACTGCGAAATATATTTTGAAAAAAAAAATAAGATAATAATAATAATCTGAATCGCGGTTTCGATAAGTATTCGGATTCGGTAGTAATATGCTTTCATTAAATTAGTAAACTTTCAATTTCACCGTAAAATAAATAATATGTAAAATTATAAATAGCATTTTATTAGAACTTATACAAAAGTAAACTTTCATAATTGAATTAATTTTCCTGAGCATCTGGCGGTAACTTAAGGAACTAGACAGATATCTGTCATACAACTTGAGGTACTCGTACGAGTTTGTAGCAGACTGTAGACATCAGCTGTAGCAGGCGACATGTCGCCGCGTTATGTCGCAGCGATATGTCGTGTCGTCGTCACTACAGTCTTAAGAGCGCGCAGCGCGTCGGTACGATATGGATAAAATTCGAATCGCAAACGAGACGTCGAATTATGACTTTCACGTGAGTGAAAAACACGGAGCGATTGACGCGCGACGCAAATTTTATGACGTGAGCGCCAAAATCATTTTTACCTAATTGCAAGTAAATTAAACAACATAACGAAAAACAAAATGGCCATGTTCAAGATATATACCTAATTTTCTATACAAAACAAAAATTTAAGAAAATAAGTTTGCTTTTCCTGAGATTGAAAAGCAAAATGTGAGCAAAACATGTATTTTTCAAAAAAATAAACTATCGAGAAAAGTTTTACAAATTGTGTATTTTGTATAGTTATAACGAAACTAACACTTTGAAATATCATACCCAAATATCAGGCTCCTAACTTTTCCAGAATCAGAGATACAGAACCATTTGTAACCACCAAATTACATATTGCACACTCTTAATAGCCTGTGAAGAAAACTGTCGACTAGCCTGTTAATAGGCTACCTAGCTTATAATGTCGACTACCTAGCTTATTATTAATATAATAAGCTAGGTAGTCGACAGTTTTTAAATGGTCTTAAATTGTTCATTAACGTTCTATTAAATTGAAAAATCATATGTTTTGAGACATGGATACATAAAAATATTTTTTTTTTTTGATAATACGAGCCCAAAATCTATCTGCCATTATGGTTTATATTTTATATAGGTATTTCATGGCGTCACCTAGACATTTATCCTTAATAATTAGGTTTAGTGTTTTACAAAATTATTATTTATTTATTAGTTTGACGTATATTCCTTTAGTTAAGTAACACAAAATGAACGACAGCGTTTTTAACATTTGGAAAAATTTTAAAAATACTTACATTTTAAATTAAGTTTTCTATAAAATCCAAAAAACCTAGTTAAATCATATCGGTATATTTCGGATTTTTATTCCATGTACGATACGAAATTAATATTGTTTACTGTTTCTAAGATATTATATGACTGTCTGTGACACCAAACAGTAATGGTTACAGCTCAGTATTAGCCGTTCATCGCAGAAAAGGAATGCCCAGCGCTGATTTTCAGCTGAGACCCGGGTGACGGGTGACAGTCAGTTATAATTACATTATATTGCATTATAAAAAACCTTCATATAAGCAGCGTATAAATAAAGTAATAATAACATAAAGATAAATGCCAACATACAATTCCTAACACGAAAGACTAATTAAAGTGCCGATGGACTGGTCACATTATTCGAGATAGGAAAGACAAGTAAAGTTCAGTTGTTTCTGACTAGTACTAGAGACGGAAAACGAACGGACGTCAGCTGATGGACAGATGATATAAAACTAACGGCAAGAAATTACTGGAGGAGGGTAGCACGAGATCGAATAGACTGGAAAATATTAGAGGAAGCCTATGCCAACAGGTGTTCTGAACTAGACATAATAATATAATAAACTCAGCGTCAGTTCTTGAAAATAGCAGTGCATTGCTCTTCTGGGACTGAACGATTATCACTGACAGGTATATTGTAGCTAATAGACCTGATATACTTCGTGCTAGTCGATCGGTCAGTGCGTCGTGCAATAATCGTTGATATTACAGTTCCACATAACGATAATCTGGAATGTGGAATGTTGAGTCAACTATTATTGTTCCGATAGTTGTTTCTGTCAATGGTCGTATAGCGAAAAGCTTCGACCAACACCTTAAGAAGCTGTCGCTTAACTGTTGGATCAAGAGTCGGATAAAAAAGGCTGTGATTCTTGAGACGGCGCGTATTGTAAGGAGGTTCCTCACTCTGGAGCCCTGACCACCGGTTGCTTGGGCACTCAAAGGTCCCGCAGCGAAAGGGGGAATTTTTTTATAAATTTTTAATAGTGTTTTGTATTTTATACTTATATTGACATTGTAAAAAATTAAAAAAAAGAACTAATAAATAAATGAGAGATATAATAAAACCTAATATTAGGTACTTTACTTGTAAACTTCAGAATAAAAGGCTTATTATTAGTAATATTAAGTATGCAGAGAAAAAACGTAAAGTCACACTTCAATGCTGCAGTGCAGAGCGAATGAGGGACACTCGCAAATCATTATTGAATAACTTTATTCAACACTGGTCATCGCGGCACTGGAGAAACTATTTTTTTAATCTTGTATGTAGTTCTACAAAAATCACATGTCGCACCAACATAGGTGGCACTACTGAGTTCCGGCGACAGTGTCTGGCACTCAGCCCTTAGCAGCAGACCAACGACAACGTGTCGCCATGGAAGGTATTTCTTAAAAATACATTCGTCGCATGCTGCTGTCTGTAGTCGGCTACGAACTCGCAGCTATAATCTTTCATCAAAGAGCTAAGCAAGCAAACCAAGTGCATCTATTCTTTCTAAAGACTGTAGTTATGTTATGAGACCTTCTGACACAGGTTTTTACTTAAAAGAAGGTCTCAGCCCTATTATGTAATGTAATGTTTATAAAACGAATAAAATTCATTTTCATTTTCAAATGTTTTAATTTATTTATTTGGGACAGATTTATTTAATATAGGTTAGTAAAGACTTAAACAGTTATTTGCATTTCCAGAAATTAAATAGTCTTAAATGGTGAAGGCAAAACATCGTGAGGAAACCTGCATACCTGAGAATTTTCCTAATTCTCTACCTATGTTAAGTCAGTCAGCATTATGCCTACGTGGTCGACTAAGGCCTAACTCCTCTCATTCTGAGAGAACACTCGTGCCCAACATTGAGCCGAAAATGGGCTATTAATGATGATGATGATGATGATGATGATGATAGACTTAAATTACCATGCAAAAGGATAAATAAATAATTATGTAAACAACAACACTATCCACGGCTTACACATATGAAAATAATACAGATTTTTGTTAATTTTAAACATCGTTAGGATTGATAGGCTTTCAACTTTTGATATTTCATGAACAAATCATTGTGATATTGATATTTATTTATAGTTACTTAATTTAATTAAGTTACTTAATTTAATTAAGTAACTATAAATACCCTTAAATACCTAAAAGTAACTATAATAATAGTTACTTACGAGTATTTATTATTATGTTCATGGCGGGTATGACAGAGGCACAGGTAGGTAAAAATTAAATTTAGATAATACCTTCTCGTACCTAGAACTACATTAAAATCCTGATTAAATAACATAAAGCTCTTAAAGTAATAAAAGAATATATTTATGGTATATGATATTTAAATATATTTGGTTCAGGTAGACCTGTCTATAATTATTGTACGATTTCCTGACTTTATTTTTTCATTAATAATAATTAATCGGTTATTAATCAGTATGTTACATAATAAATAAAATAGTTCAACGATTAAAAGTTTATTAAAAACTAAAAGTCCACGCAGTGGTTCTAAATGACAAAAGTCTAAAATTTAAATTAATAATTATACCTATTTTTTTACTTTTTTTGATCGATATCTCAATAACGATGAGCGATATGTGAAAATTTAGAGAACTTTAATTACAGAACTTATAATAAGAAACAAAAAAGTATTGAAACGAACTTTTCGTATCTCAATGGAAAACCGAGTTATTGTAAAAAATCTTAATGCAACCCTTTTTTCAATATGGCGGAAAATGCACTTATGAAATCTTGGTCGAGAATTTGAAGTTAAGCTTAAGGCTACGTCATAATATCCAAAATTCAGCTTTCTCGGATCATTTGCATTTCTAAGCCGATTTATCTAACATAAAGACTGTAGTATGAGCAATGAGTGGAAGCGGTGAGTTATGAATAAAATATCACAAAAAGATGTTTTCTATCTGTCATGAGCTTACTGTCTTCATTTATCTTAGCACTTATTTCCGTAACAACTACGTTATAAACCAAACATTTTCATGTTGTTTTCTTTTACAAAAATATTAAGCTTTGCATGGAGCTACAAGAAGATTTAGCCTATGACAATAGACTATCACAAATAGCGTGAACAACCTCACAAAGTTTACCTTCTTATTATTAACATTAGTCAGTGAATGTATAAATTCGTTATTTTCTATTTGATTTTGATTAAGAAGAATTTCGTTCTTAACGGGGACCCCCGACCGAGCATTTTCTTTTAAAATTAGCTGGACATTTTTTATTTTTTTTGGTAAAAAAAAACCATATCTCTTTTGTTCCATTAGTCGTGAAAACTAGTGGGTACGATAATAGTGTTGAAATCATTAAAGTTCCAGTGATGAGTTCGGCCCCTTAACCTGTTACTGTTGAGGTTACTTATTGTTATTTTTTTTTTTAATTTATTTACATATGAAATTAATAACACATTTTTCTTGCTCGCTAGCTCGCTCGTAAGCGATTGTCAGCTTTTCTAAACACTGCACATTCATCTTATTAACTATATTAAACCTACTTAATTAACTCAAATATACAACTGTAGTAACTTAAAAGACAAATTAACAATCTAAAGATGATAACAATAGCGCACTGACGAGTCGCGTCAGTTGTTGTGTTATGTTCTTACAAATAAAGGCTTACAAAATCACTGTCTTATAAATAAAAAAATGAATAAAAAAAAATAAACCTTAGCTGAGTTTGTTGGGGCTCTTCAAAGCGCGTTTGGAACCCGCGTAACTGTTATTTTAAGTTTTCGAATGATTATTATCACCATTATCTTAAGTTTAATATTATTACCTGACGTTTCGAAAAAGCTTGAAAAGTAAGCCTATTTGAAATAAATGAATTATGACTTTTACTTTGACTTTGACTTATATCTATCTAAACTAGCGGACGCCCGCGAATTCGTCCGCTTAGAATTCAGTTTTTACAAATCCCGCGAAAACCATGGATTTTTCCGGGATGAAAAGTAGTATATGTGTTAATTCAGAGTAAAATTTATTTCCATTCAGAATTTCAGCCAAATCGCTTCAGTAGCCGCAGCGTAAAAGAGGAACAAACATACTTACATACTTACACACTTACACACAAACTTTCGCCTTTATAATATTAGTGTGATGTGATAGTGTGATTACTGTAACTAGCGGACGCCCACGACTTCGTCCGCCGTATGGCCTCCCTAATCCGGCCCTATAGCAAAATCCTTTCATAGCGGACACGTATACTAACTATAAGCTACCTCCCGCCAAATTTCATCTTTGTACATCTAGCGGTTTTCGAGATTTCGTGATGAGTGAGCATTTACTCGTATGTACATTCTATAAAATTCATTAAGACATTTCTCATTTCATATATTGACTAGTTTTTGACTAACAAACATAACATACAGACTAAAATTTTAAAGCTGTTGATTTTTATTTGTACCTAGGTTATTAAAATATTAATTAAAAAGTATTAATGCCCATGTACTTACACCTTACTCTTACAATTTTATATGCTCATAGATATAATAGGGTAAAATAGTAACCCTATTATTAAGGTACCTACATAGTTTTATCCACAAATTACATAGATTACCATATTATTAAATAATTCACCCACGTTTTAAAATTACCAATAAGAAAACATATAAAACTACATAATTTATATAAATACATAACATTACAAAAGAATAGCGACCCCTTTTTAAAATAGTTCACCCCTGTAGCGAACTAGGCGCCTAGACAAGGGCGGAGTGAATTTCGATGCACTTTAATTTTAAATCGTATTCGAAATGGATAGAGTCGATTTTTGGTTAGCACTGTTTTTATATAACTACATAGTACATACCAAATCTATGTTTACATAAAACCGACTGTGTAGGCTTTTTTCTGGCTTGCCGCTTCACTGTAACACTACCTGCAATAGTTGTTAGGAATGGGTAACTGAATTAAAGGCAATATAGAATTATTAATATTATGTCACCGTAAATATCTTTAGGTCAGCGTTTCCCAACCTTTTTCAGTCAAGGACCCCTACGAAACCAAGCACAGTTTTCACGGACCTCTTTAATAAAATAAACAGCAAAAAATTGCGATTAGGTATTTATTTTAGTTTTACAGTTACAAAATAGGTACTTATACCTAACTGCATAATATGAAAAATATGAAAAAAAAATCATGTTTCAAGGTTGGTGTTGCTTTTTTGCAACTAAATCAGTGATATTCGGGTTGATGTTGCTATTAAGTTGTAATCTCAAATCTAATGCTAAGTAAGCATAGCAATTATGAAACATTAGCATTTACATATGGTCTAGAGAATCCGTGATAGCCCAGTGGATATGACCTCTGCCCCCTATTCCGGAGGGTGTGGGTTCGAATCCGGTCCGTGTCCGTTTTTCAGTTGTGTGCATTTTAAAAAAAATAAATATCACGTGTTTCAAACGGTGAAGGAAAACATCGTGAGGAAACCTGCATAGTAGAGAATTTTCTTAATTTTCTGCTTGTGTGAAGTCTGCCAATCCGCATTAGGCCAGCGTGGTGGACTATTGGCCTAACTCCTCTCATACTGAGAGGAGACTCGAGCTCAGCAGTGAGCCGATTATGGCTTGATAATGATGATGATGATGATGATGGTCTAGAGACGGCACCGCGGACCCCCATACACATACTCGCGGACCCCCTGAGGTCCGCGGACCACAGGTTGGGAAACGATGCTTTAGATTATAATCTATCTCGTGAGATTGTAAACTCTCGATAGTTTGTGAACCGCGCAACATACCTACTAATTATTATTAATTTGCTAGAATGTGATACATGCTTTGATTGTAAAATTACTATTACTTACTTACTACCTATCTACTGCTTACAATTTAACGTGTTATTATTCGGTAGATTGTAAGGAACTTTTTTATTTGTACGTTCACAAATAAAAAAATAACTAACATAACCTAACCATTGGTTTTTGAGCTACTCAGTTCTGGTTCTTAGGAGTATGTATAGAGATCACAATCTATGGACAGTTCACAATCTCGCGATATAGTTAATAAACTAACGGTATTTACAATTTTACGGTGATATATACAATTTGACAAGTAACTAGCATAACTAAAAATAGGTAATGTTTTAGAGGAAACATTGCAAATGCAGGTTGAGTACAAAAATCAAACAACATTACAGAATTTTGAATTTGTTTATTGGACATAACATTTTATGTTACATTATAATTCGGTATTACATTGGTGATTATTATTTTACATTGTTATACATTATCAAAATTATATCAAATTTTACGAAACATATTTTGCGTCTATTTTAAGCCAGTAGGTATACCTACTTTTTAGTTTAATCAGTATGTTCCTATTTAATTTTTTTTAACAAATACATTTTATTTGAATTTAGCTGTTATTGTTCGAATTGAATATAATAATGTTAATCCTATGCTAACTAAAAACAGACAATATGTAATTAAGTTAGGCAAATTTCGGAAACAAAATGTATGGTCTAAATATTTTAATTTTTATTTCTATAAATTACTCAGAATGGATAACAATGTTATTTATTTATCTCAATCTTAATATTGAATTTTAAAATCCTTGATGTTAATCATTTTTATCATCATTCAAACTATAAAGCTATATGGCAGGAGTTCATCTGCAATGAGGTGGAATATGATGAGATTCATCATTAAAAATCAGAACAAGTTGTGGCTCGTATAGTCGCCATTGCAGCCACAACATTGTTCAACACAGAAGTTAAAACTGCTCTTTGCACTGTTTGAAAAAATTAAGCTTACTTTCCATCGATACTCAAAGATGGCCAAAGTAATAAACAGAAATATGGATTTCTATCCACTGTCAATTATAAATACCTGTCAAATCATTTGCAATACAAAAATAATTCAGTTTATACAATCAGAAGAAATTGCATTAGAAATTTGATAAAACGTAGAATCTGAACCACGCCTCAGTTGTACTTAGATAGTTGAATGCACATCTAAAATGAGATATCGATGTTTGTCAATGGAGAAGTTTATTCTCCAGCAATGTAAGCAGAGGGTAAATGGAGCTTAATTCTGCAATATAAAGTTGCAATTTTCAATCTAAAGGTAAAATAATTAATAGTAAAAAACGAAAAGCTTCAATAGGGAATTCGATTAAAAATACAGAAAACGACAGAGACGTCATAAAGTTGACCAGATTTTTGCTTGCAGTAAACGTTAACGCCTCTCCAGGCTTTCGCCATATCGAAATTTATTGCAAATGAATTAAATACAGGAACTGGAGAGTATATTAATAGAATACTGTCTTGTTTCAACCAACCTGGAAATCCAATGTCCAGAGTTCTCTTTATACAAGATTTTACAAATACAAAAGGGATAGATTCTGTCAATATATCCTACCTTCATACCTATTTCATATTAGAAAATTATTAGAGAATTTTGGAATTTTTTTAATTTGCAAAGTTAGCGTAAGTTTTGAGGATGAAATGAAAGAAGTTGTCATGGCAATTATTAATTCTGTTGTGGGTTAATTAATAAATTATGAATAAATAACAATGAAATATCTAATGCAAAATACTGGTAGATGGACAACTACATAGAAAACAATTACAGATGACATAATCATGAAATCTCAAAAACTGTAAATTAAATACAGCAAATTAAAATTAGTAAAATGAAATATTATCGCACTATTAGAAAAGTTATTGGTTTAAAAAAATACAATCAAACGTTTGCGATTTTAAAACATACAGTAGGTAGCAAAATGTAATAAAGGTATAGAGAAACTAGTTATCATTAAAATGAATAAATACTCTTTGGAATCCTTTCCTTCTTTGTGAAGTTTAAAAAATTAAAGCCTTTGAATTCCACGGGCATAAAGCATAAAGCAAAGCGACACAACAGCCAACCTTTATCTTTCGCGCGCAAAACTAAAACCGAGCGTGAATAGGATCGTAACTTTTTTAAAAAATGTTTATTGCAGAGACATTATGCAAGTTGGAAAGAAAATTATTTTTGTAATGAGATTCTATATTTTGAAAATAAATAGGTACATACATATCCAAGGAAGACTACAATTAAGGTAAACGATAAAACAAATAAAAAAGCAATGTAATCGAGATAGCTATTAAGTATTGTTCAATACAGTTTATCACGAAAATAGCATTATGAGTAAACCAAACAATGCTGCAAGCTTTTCTCCTAACTTCAAATTAATGGAAATCAATTAGATTGGTCTAATTTTTGTAAAGTTGAATTAATTTTATGGTTGCTTAATATATTGCAAACGTAGATTATGAACTTAAAAATTGTCTATGGTAGTTAAGCACAATGCAAAATGAAAAAAAAATCTGTGCTTTTTGAAACATCAGACTCGGCGATAAAGCACCGCGTTTCCATATCCATTACACAGTTCCACTCTGCTACCCCTCTCTGATAGAGAAATATATCACTATATAAGAAATCTCATCCCTGCGAGGGTGGGTCCGCTAAATGTGCCTCGCCGATCCCTATGCGCTAAAACGTAAAAAACAACGAATTTTGAATCAAGCGAAAACACACCTTGAGAACTTTAGAATACAGCATACGTTCGCTTAAAACGTTTTCTCTACTTAATCACCGCTGTCTCCCACATAATACGTATGTATTAAACTCGGACTTAGGCCTTTTTTTAGCAAAAAGGTCGCTTGTGACGCCTCGCGGATTCAAGATGGCGGCGTTTCGCTGCGCGCTTTTTTCGTATAATTACTAACCTCTCCCAGAAAATGTCGTTTGAATTTTAAAAATTCTCTTTCGTGAAAAATGAATGTTGTTTTGTTTGTGTTTTTAAGAGTAATGCTATGCGCAATTAGGCTATGCGAAACAGTAGGGCAGAATTATTCTACAGAGGCTAGACAGTTTTACAAATTATAAATTTAATTAGACATTAACTTTCTTTGTTTCGTCTTATTTAGGTCAGTATTTATAGTACGTTTATCTAAACATAGTTTTAGTATCTGACATTAAGGAATATTTGGATAATAAAACTACTTTTCGAAACATTATTGAATATGTTCCGAAATATTCTATATTTTTTCTATTTTTTGATTCAAATTGAAAATCCTCTATTGAAAATAAGTCTTGCTTATAGTTACATTTAAAATTTTTATTCTATTTTCTATTTGTTTTTTTTTTTGGAAATAATCCTTGGTTAAAAATTGAAAATCATCCATTGAAAATAATTGTAGCGTTTAGCTATTCAAACTCTTTTAAGTTTTAATTAATATTACCTACACCCTACAGTTTTAAGCAGTATACATTTATCTTTTTGTAATAGGTAAGCATAAATGTAAATATTTTTCTATAGTCTATTAAGTTCCGTGGCTTTAAAAATTAACAAAATAAAAAGCTTCGAGCATGTTACAATATTAGTTTTAGAAAAGTATACGCTGTTGATATTGATTATCGATTCCTGATACTTCCGGATATTGATATTTTAAGTGAAGGAGACGATGATGTTTACTGAAACTCAGCTGTTGTTAGAATAACAAAGATAAACATACATATAGACGACATAGGTATAATATAATGACCAGTATAAATTTATATATGGAACTGCTATCATGGCTTTTGATTTAAAGTAGACTGTTCAGATCGACGAGTATTTTATACATTAAAAAGATACGATCACAGAACAACATCGGTAATAATTACAACAATAAAAATATGCAGTATGTCGTTTTCGTATTTTTTTTCATTGAGTTCTTTTTACATAGGCTTCTTCTTTCTCTTCTTTATAGGAGTTATTAACCGACTTCAAAAAAAGGAAGAGATATATATTAGTTTATGACATATATCCAGATATAAAAATTTGCGTATTTTAAAATCCATAATAAAAACATTGATGTTTTTTTTTTAAATTAAATAGAAATTAAGATGCCATTTCTATGTTTACCTTACAAATGAGTTACGAGTACGATATTGCCATAAATTTTTAGATGGTCTCCTTTTATTTTCTCAATATGTATTAAAATAATTAATGAATTTGTGTAAAGCCCACAAATTCATTAATTATTTCATTGATAACATTTATACATTATTTCTAAAATCACCAGTTTCAACAACAGTCAATATGAATTAACTGTGGAACATTTCGTAGAAAGAGTTATCGGTTTCCGAATGCTGAAGTCGATTCGTCATTATTACCGCTTCACAACACTCACAAGTTTCACTTTCGTTTCATTCGGTAGCGAAGATTATTTCATGCTAATACTTGTGCCAAAAATTAAAGATATTATATTTGAGTTTAATCATATATGGGCTATGTTTTTTTTTTTAATTCGGCAGGGAAAAAACAGAAGTCATAGTTTTAGGTAACATTGAGTTTACACTGTTATTTTGAACGAAATGTAATGAACGACAGGCTCGCTCATTAAACTGACTTTTGACAAATTTAATATTCAAACCAATTAAATAATGAATCTACGTAGAGAAGATCGTATGATAAGTTATATTTCAATAGTTGTTGTTCCTACATAATATTGTTCCTAAATAAGTAAAGTTGTTCCTACGTAAATTTTAGACGTTTTGATAGTTAATTTTATTTTTTTGTACACTAACGCCTTACAATAGATTCATGGTAACTAAACTAAATGTAAAACACGTAATGAGTAATGCATAATATAAACAGAATTGTTCACAGACAGATATAAATGAAGAATAAAATACCGATTATTTTCTGACGATATTAAATATCTGTCACATTTCGATAAACTGCTTCTGAGTGCATAAATTTCGTAGAACACGTTACAAACTGATACCGGCTTGCGTCGATGAAACAATATTCGATTTTCGAACGGTGGAGTCAAATATTGTAGTTGTCTTTTTACGGAGCGCCCGTGGCCGAGTTAGAGGTTGGTGTTCCATTTTCAAACTTATTTTTTTTCTTTAATGGCCGCAGTCAATGAAATGTTTTCGCGCCTTTTCTGGAACAAAAAAGGTTGTTTACTAATCCCGTTCATTGACGGATTTTTATACAATGTCAGTCTGTTTTATTTGAATATGAAAAACGAGTAGGTACCTACTGTATGTATGTAGTGTGGTGGACTATTGGTCTAACCCCTCTCATTCTGAGAGGAGACTCGAGCTGAGCAGTGAGCCGAGGGTTGATAATGATGAAATGATGATGACTCTACGTCTAATAATAAGTGTCATTTTACTACTAGGTATAGCGTAACCGTAAGTAACATTTTCATCGGCTACACTATCTCGTTGTCATGAGGTTATGGGGTTCGAGACCTAGGTCGGTCTATAAAATATTGAGCATTCCTTGTTCTAAAATATTCTCAGTAACAATCTGAAGGTTGTAACACTACTGACTGTAGTGTTACAACCTTGAGCTTTAAACGGTGACAAATAATGACGGTTCTGGTATTTATTTGTCATCGTTACAGATACAAATATTATTTGTAGCAGCTGTACAGCACCTCTCCGATTTGTAGCACTGTAGGTCTAAGCTCCTAATCCACTCCTGGAAGAGGCCTGGCCATACAGTAGGTCATTAAAATAATTATGACGATGACCATTAAATGACAACCACAAGAGTAAATTTATACCTAATCTATATCTATACTAATATTATAAAGAGGTAAAGTTTGTAAGTTTGTCACATTTTTTAAATGGGGTAATCTTCGGAACTACTGGTCCGATTTCCAAAATTCTTTCACCAGTAGAAAGCTACATTATCGGGGAGTGGGCTATAGGCTATAGGCTATATTTTATATTAGTATGATATATATTCGCCGAGTTAACACAGTTTTTGTCATACAAGCCTTCATACTACGTAGAAGGATAATAGGATACTTTTTGTCGCGAAAACAAAATCAGAAATGGGTGAAGTAGGGGTAGAAAGTTTGTACGGAAAGTCCTCAATTTTTCTAGGTACATTTGTAAATGTAAAATAATAAGTGGACTATTTATTAGGTATAAGTTATAAAACTTGCAAAATAGAATGTGAAATAGGGGTTGAAAGTTGACATCGATTTTTACGCGGACGAAGTCGCGGGCGTCCGCTAGTGTAGGTATATATAGATAATCATAACAAAAGATGTCGCAGTCTAAAGCCCACAAACTCATTTATTAATAAATTAAATACCGCAACGCTATGGGCTTAACACTCGAAATGGTTTAGTCAAGTTTAAAAAAAACAAAGTCTATGGGAGCTTCCGAATAGAACGACAATATTGTTTCAGTTTAAAAAGCTCTAAGCTCCTAATCTTCTCCAATAGGGAATTAATTTATTAAAACTGAATCATTAAAATTGGATAATGATGATGATGACGCTGATCATGAAATGACCATGAAAAGAGTAGATACATTTAAACCTATCCTCACATAGACAATCAAAAGAAAAGATGTCAATCCAAGCCCCACAAATTCATCTATAAATAAATTAAACCCAGCGCTATGGTCTGACAGTCGGAATGGTGTAGTCAAATTAAAAAAAAAAATACAAAGTCTATGGGAGCTTCTGAAAGTACACAACAACAATTGTCTCAGTGTGATTGTTGTCATTTTGCGTACGATCCGTCGCCCATATGGCGTGCGTCTCTCCGGGAAAAAATACATAAACATTTTTTTTGTTTGCGGTCTGCTTTGCTATCGGACTAATACTGGGAATGCGGAACTTTTTACTGCAGTTGTCTTTTTATTACTTTATTAAAGTTACTGTTTTGTCACTTTTTTGGGAGTTTATACATATAAATTAAATAAAAGTGTCTGTTTGCGATTTATAAATACGTAACTGTTTTTTCAAGACCTTTATAGCTATTTGCAAAATACTAAAACATAATCAAGTTCTTTTTTAAATATTTGTCTATCTGTTTGTCTCTCTGTCTTTCTGTTTAATGTTTGGAACGGCTGAGCTGTTATTAATGGGACTTTCACTGCAAGATATTACCAGGGGCGATGGTTCCTAACAATACGATTTCTATCGGGTTGCCTTTTAAAAATCCACGAGTTTAAGGGACTATATAATTTAATGTACTCAGACAAAAACACTCAGCCTAAAAAAACCACATGAGCGGGTTACCTACGAGAAAATTTCAGTCTTCGCTACTGGATATTTCTTTATTACTATTTCACTGCAGAACTTATAGACTTTTTTTTATCCTTGAAAAATTCGTGGTTCTCGGTTCGAGGTTCAATTTTAGTTGTCCGCTAGTTATTTTAATGAAATCTTCATTACAGAGCCAGGTCTTCTTATGGGAGAGGTTATATAGAGATCACACCCACTACGCTACTCCAATAAGGATTGACGGAATGGGAAATCAGACCGATCTGATTCAAGACACGGGGGTGTAACACCACAAATTTTGGACTCTGGGCTGAAAATTATTGCTGAGGTGTCCTTGAAAGAATTTTTAGGGATCATGTCTGATCTAGGATTCGAACCCAGAAACTCGTGTTCCGAAACTACATTGGCTAACCAATAAGGCCATTATTTTTACCAAAATACACAACTAGAAACATATGCTAGCAATTTAAAAAAAATAGACGGTTTTCTATACACGCAAAGTTCTTGATGGCTTCGATTAATATACCTAGGTAAAATATTCCAGAAAAAATATTCAAAATCTACTCACCATTATAAGCACTCTTCACATTACAAACTTTTCACACAATTTTAAATCAATAATTAAACTGTTAGAATTTGCGCAAATATTGGCCCAAAGCACGCCAATATTGGCCACACAAATTTCATGTGCACTACATGATCGCGAACAGAATATCGACCGAATGAAATCAGCGATACTATTGACCAGCTATTATAAATCATCCCCCCACCTAAACATCTTCGCTAAAATAATTTATATTAAATAATCCTTATTACAATATACATAAAGTTTATAACCGCATGCAAATTTCAGATGAAAATAAGTTTCCCAAACTGGTTTCAATTCTTGTTTGGCAAAGCTTTAGCCTATATACTGGAGTGTGCAGGTAAATAAGCTTGCAGTGGCGTTGATGCAGAACCGAGCTCTTTGCGAAGGGTCTTAACCCTTATCCGTGCTTACTCGTTTTATATAAGGGTTGGTTCGTATTATGGTGATAATAATTATGACGGATCTTAGATAATGTAGGTAGGTATATGGTAGGTATGAGACTAGTCTCGTCCGCGATTTCGCTCGCTTGAAAATATGAATTTTGATATTTTCTTACTTAACTTAAACGTTTGTAATATTAGTTAGGTTGTAATACAAATTTTTTAAATGAACTACCTATTATTAAAAATCTACAACATGTGTAGAATTAAAAAGAAAAGAAATACTAATAGAACGAGTGACTGTTTGGCTAGACCTTCCTCTTAATCCATAAGTTTTTAATTAGCTGTTGGAGCAAGGGTTGACTACATACGGCTTATTATTATGCCCATACATCAATACTCGAAATGGCACGTTTTGTGAGGAGGGTAACGACACCATACTTTGGAGAGTGTGCACAGAAACTTTACAATCTTACAATCTAGTGCCTCCATCTCCATTCTACCACAGAACAACAGAACGCCGTATATCAACTGCTAAGATGTAGAATACACTTCCAGCTTCTGTGTTCCCACGTATAATTTGAGCACCCTTAAGACAAGACTGAATAGGCATCTTCTAGGCAAGCGCGCTTCACCATAGAACTCATCATCTTTCCACCAGGCATAATTGTAGTCAAGCTCAAGCTAACATAAAAAGGTGCCCTCAACTTAAGTACCTAAGGGGATTTAAAAAAAAGATTGCAGTCCAGGGCTAATCTCATTGAAAAAAAACCCACATAGCGAGACTGCGATTATATTTCAGATATATAAAAATTTCATTCACGATAGCGGGTTTAATTTAGCGGACATGTGCAATTCAGTGGCAGAAATATGCAAACCAAGAAAGCTTCGTACGGTATCAAATTAA
The DNA here is from genome assembly GCF_947172395.1 of Bicyclus anynana. NCBI lineage: Eukaryota > Metazoa > Arthropoda > Insecta > Lepidoptera > Nymphalidae > Bicyclus > Bicyclus anynana. The sequence continues at coordinate 7,225,901 of NC_069103.1, read as the reverse complement.
AAAAAATTGGGTAGTAGCTGTGACGTGGTCACGGTCGCATGTTTTATGTCGACACTTGTACGATACATAGTGGTTTAAGAGCCTGCCATAGCCATACCTTCGGCTTTTGTTTAGCAGTCTATGTTTCTATTATAAGTACGGATGTTAAGTGGATCATACCACACAATACATAACATTCCAAGTATGTAGTTTAAAATGTGAGCAGGTTCAAACAAAGTAATCCATATTAAATCGTTAATTAATTTTTATATAGCAAAAAAAAGGTTTCCACTTCCACTTCAGCTTCGCGAAGTTTCAATGGGCAGGCCACATAGTTCGAAGAGCCGATGGACGTTGGGGTCCCAAGGTTCTGGAATGAAAGTGCTGGTCCACCCCCCACTAAGAGGACCCAGGATATCAAGGTTGCGGGTTGCTGGGAGCCGCTGGACACTGGCGTATCGAGACCGATGTTTTTGGAAGTCCATGCAAGAGGCCTTTGACCAGCAGTGGACGTCTATCGGTTGATAATGACGAAATATTAACGAATCCAATAACCTTTTAACCTTTACAGTCTAAAACATAGGCTTACAGTCTAAAACATAGGAAACCTGTACTTTACAGTCTAAAACATAGGCTTAGTTATGTATCTATTTTATAATCTATTAAAATAAATGTGAAAAGGTCGGCGCGAAAGTAAAACACAGAACTAATCTAAATGCAAATGAAGCAACCGCATTACTGGTAGCATATTGGACCTTATTGATTATCTTCTATGCTATGCTATGCCGGCCCAATTTCAAAACAAATTCATAAAGTTAGCTATAGGTGTTTGCGTGGATGTGGTCACTCGATGGACATTTTACACGAGTTTGAATAATACGATTCACTGCAAATATAAAACTTCTCTAACATTTTAGAGTTCTGTAGTGTGAGGAATAGATACATTAATTTATTGTAGGTGAGTTAGTCGGTTTGTGTATCTATACCTAGATTTTTTGAATAGACGTCAGAAGTACTGGTTTGAAGAAAGTGATTTTTCAGGTCCTTCTCAAAAGATTTTTTTTTTTTTGTAGAAAAGGAATTTGGAATCACTTGTATCTGTAGTTGTTTGCAAGACGTTTTTCTCAGGAGCGCGTACTACGAGTAGGTATGTGTAAATTAATATGAAATAAGGACTCAGATTTATGATGACGAGTATATATACCTAGTACACACAATCCAGTTCAATTTTGAGAAGGAGGTAAACCGCCGAATCCAACTCGGTTGGGCAGCGTTCGGGAAACTCCGCAACATCTTTTCGTCCAAAACTCCTCAGTGCCTGAAGACGAAACTCTTCGAACAGTGCGTGTTGCCAGTGATGACTTACGGATCCGTGACCTGGTCGCTAACTGCAGCCCATATAAAAAGGCTCAAAGTCACTCAGCGGGCGATGGAGCGGACTATGCTTGAAGTTTCTGTGCGTGATTGTATCAGAAATGAGGAGATCCGCAGAAGAACCAAAGTCACTGAGTCAGCGAGTCGCGAAGCTGAAGTGGCAATGGGCAGGCCACATAGTTAGAAGAGACGATTGACGTTGGGGTCCCAAGGTGCTGAAATGGCGACTCCGCACCGGAAAGCGCAGTGTTGATCGACCCCCCACTAAGTGGACCGAGGATTTCAAGCGGGTTACTGGGTTCCGCTGAACAGTTCAAATTCTAATAAAACTTTTTATAAACGAACATTACCTACATTGACGATTTATGCTACGAGTATTTTGCCCTTTTCAAGATTGTACCTACCTACTATCTAAAAAGGCATTATCACAATTCAGTAATTTATAACCAAATTAAATTAATTAATCAAATAAGCAAATCATGAAATTTTATGTAAATTACTGTTTTCATTTGTAATATTTATACATTTTGTTATATTATTAGTTTTAAATAACATTTGTACCTACGTATGTTTTTAAATATCATGATGTTACAATTGCGTACAGCCTCAGGCGAATAATCCGATACATTTTAATATTTCTATAGCGTAGAATATGTCGAACTTGCTGTAATTTGATGCCGCAAATGTAAAATTCACATAATTATGAAATGCTTCGTGATCGAAAATTGCTACGCTATGATGATTTATTTAAGAACTAGTCGACGCCCCACGGTTTCATCCGCGTAGTTCCCATGCCCGAGAGAATACGGAGATAAAATACCTTATGTTACTTACAAATAACGTAGCTTTCTAGTGGTAAAAGAAATTTCCAAATCGGTTCAGTAGATCCAGAGGTCACCTCCTACAACCTTACAAGCATTACTTTTATAAATACCTAAAATAAGAATGATAGCTATGTGATGGCTCGGTAGATATGATTTCTGACTTCGATTAAGAAGGCATAGGTTCGAATCCGATCCGGGACATGCACCTCTAACTTTCTTATATTTTCTAAAATTTCCTTTCAACTTCTAATTTGACAATTTGATTGTTGCTAAATAGCAAAAAAAAAATTCTCATTTCAGATCATTCTAGAATTTTCCAAACGTCAAAATGGCGACAGCGATTTTGACGTTTGGAAAATTTTAAAAAATACATGAATTTAAGTTTTTTTTATTCCATGTAATTAATATTGTTTAGGTATATTAAATTTCATATGAGTGAACTATTAGATCAATCACGTAGGTGCTCGTTGCCACGATAATACCAGAAACGTAAAACGTCAACCGTTATTAGTAGGCACCTACAAGAGATAGCTACCTCATTTTTGCAAGCCAACGTCGCTGCATTGATTTGCAGCACATTGTCCTCAACGAACACATAGAACCCGTTTGTAACCAGTCCAATTATATCAATAGGCATATTAAAAACATATTAAGGGTTCTTTAACGTGCAACTCTCGAAAGGGTTGATTTTGCAACGCCACAGGTACGCGGAATGCAAACTTGTAGCTGCAGAAACAGGTTTGGATCGCGACTCGATAAACAACCTCTTTGTTGCTTTTTTATAAAGTTGCCAGTAATCGATTACAATGAGGGGATGTGGTATAATGCAACGGAGCGCGGGAAACAGCTGCAATTGGCAACCATTTTTAGTTCGTTTTTCGAAGTTGCGTCGAACAAAGTTTTGTTTGGCGCAAGTAAAATGAACGTTACGCAAAAAATTACTGTATTGTCATAACAATTTAAACTGGTAGCGAAAGTATAAAACAACATTATTTAACATAATAACTTGTCTGACTTAGTTGTAAACCTAACTCTTATAGTTCTTTTCGTAGTGAATATTCATACAACAACCGTACGAATAATTAAAGTCTTTGCAGAACTTGAGCCTTATTTTATGATTACCTACATTAGCTTCGTATTAACTGTTTATGTTTTATTTAGAATTGGCATATTGGAAATTAATTTCTGGAAATTTAGTTAATATGACGTCACTTTTTCTAGCAAGAACTAAAAAGGTCTAGTGTATACATGTTAGTCGCTTTATCAACAGTAACAGCTAGATTCGATTGCCAATTTAATTGAAATTGTGCTCAAATCTGGCACTGTCCAAAACATTCAAAAAAGCCCAGTAGTAATATATGATACCGTTATACCTACACGTAAGTATTAAGAACCATAATATTACTAGCAATAAAAATAAATAAGTATTCAAAGAATTAACGAACAGCAAACAGCGCGAAAATAGAAGTCTATTTTGTCGCGTTTTCTACTAAGATAACGCTCGACCAAGCGAAATATGAAAGAATTATCAAAACGATCTCCGTTGCACTAAATCACTGTATATAAGGGGAAGAGAGCTCGTATTTACTCGCGTACGGACAAAATAAATGTTTTTATTACATAACGCGCGTTTTCTCAAAGGCTTATTTAGATTTCACTAATAGAAAAGAGGCTTTCCCGCCTTGGGATACGATTTAGAATGCAAAAAACAGATTTTTACACAATCTTTTTATCTTTTGTTATTTGAAAATGGACTCTATTTTTAAAACGTTAGTGTTGTGTTTTATTTTGCTTCGTAAAACAGCAAGGTTTGTGTACAGATATCATAAAGACTGGTGCAAAATTTTAAGTAGAGGGATTTGGTACCCGAATAAAGCAGTAGGTAAATTTCGACACCTAGCTATAATCATTGAAGCACTAGGGTCCTAAATATGCTAGACGTTTTCTCTAGAATAAACTTTGTCTATGTTCGTTTTTTTTTCTTTAGCTCCCTTTTCTCTTTTAAGACCTTTTTCCATACGTTACCTAACTGCAAGCCGTAGTGCGGTTATTTTTGAAAGACGCATGAGTACATTGTCACGTATTATTGGTATATTTTATTTAATCCTTTGGTGTTCAGCATCTTATGATCTTTGTATTTGTTTCTCGCAGGATATTTTTGGTTATAGTATGCGCATTATCATCTGAGTCGTCCGGTCATAAAAGTCAAAAAAGATAGGAATGTGCAGCGCGCCTACCTGCGCACCCTAATTATCGATAAACGGCTACCTGCGCACGTGCTAATGATGAGTCAATAATGATTTGGACGATTCTGATTGGTCGGTTTCTAATGTAATTGCATTGCGTATTTTTATTGCTATAAATGTGTTTACTGCAATTAAATAAATACATTCATGTGTTACTCGTTGCGCACTATGGATACTAATATTCTGATGATGAAGACTCAGATGAAGATTAATTTTATTTAGTTAATAATTATATAATATGAAATATGTATTATATTAAATCAAATATTGTTAATTTTTTTAATTTTGTGAACAAGATACGATAATAAACTTTACTTATCGATAATATGTCTTTCATTGTTACTTACACCCTTCACTAGACGGCTCCATAAGACCCATAAGTGCAAGCGAGATAGATATAGAGAAATGATTTATGGCCCTAAGACTCAGTTGTTAATGCTATTAGTATAGTAAATATATTTTTTTTTTATCTCACAAGTTCGGGACTGTTGTCTTTTGCTTATTGATTCTGTCAAGCTTTTCCAACAAGACGAAAAAGTTATTTTTCATCCTCCGAGTACGATATTCTGGATGAAATGTTCTGTAGCCGTGACACCATGGCGTATACAGATTTTCATGATAATCAGTTTTATAGTTAGAGCGTGAAATCATTTCAAAAAACGCAGTCACATTTTATCAACCTACTAGCTGACGCCGCGCGGTTTCACTTGCGTGGTTCCCGTTCCCGTAGGAATACGGGGATAATATATAGTCTTAGCCTTTGTCAATAAATGGGCTATCTAACATTGAAAAAATTTTTCAAATCGAACCAGTAGTTCCTGAGATTAGCGCGTTAAATCAAACAAACAAACAAACTGTTCAGTTTTATAATATTAGTATAGATAGTTGATTATATCTAAAAAGTTCTAGTACCATTGTGGTTACAATATTGGACAAGATTCCCGCTTTTATTTAAAATAGAATAGGTTTAAACGAACGAAAAGGAAGACAGTAAAATAATTGTGGTCTCACTGTAGACTACAGTCTACAACAGTCGGATATTCGTTCTTGTTTTACTTAAATTGCTAGCGCTAGAAGCTTGTATTGTGGTGAGTTGGATCTATATAGTGGAATCTCATAGTAGGAGAGCCTGGGATGCTATATTAGCAGTTACTAAAATGTCATGGGGACCAATTACATTTGGTAATTAAATTATAGGAAGAATAAATGTTAATTTACTTTTTATGCTTTTAGCGGTGGACTTTAAAAAAAATATTAATTTGGCTAACTGAAATTGTCAGAAAATTTTGTATAGGAGGTTATTTTCTTCAAAATAAGTTAAAAATAGCCGGTAATTCGAGAACTAAAATATAAGGGTTTTATTTTGTAACTTTGGAACCATCCCGTTCCATTAGGCACGTTACGCTCAAATCGTCAGATTTTCGAAATGCGCAGTTTTAAGCTATCAATTCACCTACCTTATCTTAATCTGACGTGCTAGTTGAGTATTTCTGAAGTTAATTTTTTTTGGTTGCCTGAACGTATCCACCAATATTATGGTGGTATACCTCATACTTTGTGGAGTTTCTCAATAACGTGTAAGGTGTAGTCCTATTTATCTGTCGCGCTCGAGTAACTGCAAAAATCCCCTCTTCGGCTCTCCAACTATAAGGGTGTTTGTGATTTGTGTACATATTCACATAGATATATTTACATAGTGCTTATCGAAAAACTTAATAATTTGGTTCTAGTACACATGTTCCACGGCTTTAATGATGACGATGATGATGATGATGATTCAAGATGTATTATAGGTTGTATGTAGGTGTACAAGAATTGCAGTTTCAAATAGATAAATAAAACCTCGCGACATTGTCCTATATTGTATTTTGGTGTTTTAAGATAATAAGATCCCGCAGGTACTCTTACTTTGTTGGGATTAACAAGTATCATAATGTATTTCGTCAAGATTGGCTAAGCAGTGAGGCCGAAATAGGTAAGTATTCGATAGCTATCGTGCAAGTTTGCGGATACCCGCTAAAATCGAATAAGTTAACATAGCAACAATACCTATCCAAGTATCCAGTGATTCCCATGTACAAACACATAACGCCATTAAATTTACATGGAAGCGACATTCCACATCCAAATTGTTATTTTTTTTAATTAGCGATGTAGGTATATAGATAATTGCGTCCATTACCATTCTCTCTAATGCTACCTTAAGCTCGGCCGTTGAATTGTAATTGGAGGACTCATAAAGGGGTCGGAGGGACCGGAAAAGGGGACGAAATGGAACGAAAAGGGGGCAAGGGGAGGGGTAAAATGTATGGAAATGACGCACCGCCATTTCCCTGTTTTTGTATTTGATTATCCTTTCAAGACAATATTTCGCGGGTCCGGAAATTAATGAAGGCAATTTATGCGCACAGAGCGCGGGTGCCCGGTTTTATTTAAATAACTTTTGTTTTTTTTTACGTTTTTTTAGCGCCGAGGGTTTTGGGGAGGTCCTTTTGTGATTGGAGTGGGCAGCGCCTATCGGATTATGCTGAGGTTAGAATTAATGGAGGACATTATTTCAGCAAGCATTACTTTTTAATACCAATCAGAAGGTACCTATATACCTTTAAGCTGGTACTGTAAACTGTTTCAGAGAGATGCAGTGTTGCTAAGCTATAATCTGACTGTAGGCTTTAGTCATGGCACTCGAAGACGAGCACTAGAGGCACCGGCGAGTTTAAGTGAGGTCCCGGAGACTACCAAAATGCGCTGAGGGTTGCAACCCTCTGGTTTTAGTGCTAAATTCCACATAACCCGTCTTGTCCCCCAATAAGTCGGGTATCTCAGAAAGAGATTTCCCCCGCAAAAAAAGGCTTTAGTCAGTTCACCATGGTACCTACTACGATACATGGTACATACCTATATGTACCAATCTACCAGCAAGAAAGTACCGTCGAGTGATTTAGCGTTCCGGTATGATACTGTATAAAAATCAGTGTCAAATATTTTATGTATATAAGCTGTTATTTACTTTAAGTTAGTGGGCAGTAACATATATAAAGAACATTATTGTGAATTTTAAAAGACGTTTAACTCTTTAACCAATTAGCCGATAGACGTTGTAGTCCCAAGGTGCTGGAATGGCGACCCCTTAAAGGAAAGCGCAGTGTAGGTCGACCATGGGTGCTGGTGGCTCGAGACCGTTGTATTTGGAAGTCCATGCAAGAGGCTTAAGTCCAGCAGTGGACGTCCATCGGCTGGTAACGATAATGATAACCTTTTAAAAGACCAATGACCAATATTGATAGTCCATCGCTTTAAACAACGATAACAAAAAGCTTATGTACACATTCAAGTATTTGTAGGTGGGAGTACCTAACTTAGCTTAACAACAAAAATCCCTAATTGGATTTCAATAAATATGTTAAATCTCCTTACACAGCGCTGAGCAAACGAGGGGAAATCGGGGAATCTTGCATAGCCACCTGTAACGCGAAATCGTTTCGGGTCCTAAACAAACAACATCGCTTATTGGCTGTGTTTGTCTCCCCACTTAATTAATTTTCTCATTTCCTAGATACATTCTGTTTAAATTGGCGTGCTAGTGGTAAGTTTTATTGGAATACTTAATCTTTTAATATCTATCTAAGTATGTATGGAAGTGTGGATTTCCTAAGGAGACAATGATTTTCTTCATTTTTGATGCCTTCTAAATAAGGAAAAATAGTTTGCAGAATTAAAGATAAAATGTGTAGTTAATGTGTAATTAAAGATAAATTGAATGCCTATCAAAATGTTATTGTAAACCTCTTAATAAGACAATAATTTGAGATTGAATGGGTGCTTTTCATCGATCATTCTTTAGTCACTTCAAAATTAAGGTAAATAATTTACAGGTTTACGATATAGGTAATTATTATGGATAAAACTGTTACTTGAAGTTGTAATGTCGTTTTATTATTAGTTTATTTTAAATTTTCTTTATTTAAAATATTAATAAATCAATAAATAAATATTTTAAAGATGCAAATATAATTACAACGAGAAATTTATTACTTTTTAATAACTGTGACCCAATATCACAGTTATAAAAAAATAATAAATTTCTCGGTGTAATCTCAACTACTGACAAAATGTTTACTATTTAATCAACGTGTAGGTATAATCTTGCTTTATACGAACATACTAAAAATTATATAAAAATATGTGTAGTTAGAACAAAAAAATTCTATGTAACAGATTTTATTTACAAAATTGGGACGTGTACCTAATTCAACTCCTCGCTTAGTCGCACGCAGTTTCGGGCAATTTGTCACAAAAAGTTGGCAACTTCGCCCCAGCGCGGCCGGCGTCATTTATTATCCGACCCCAGCCTCCCCTCAAGGGCCAGTAATTTTACCTTCAAAGCCTTCGCGTGCGTAATGAGTAACGACGTGACGTAAATCGTAGGGATTACCCTTTTATCTAGGGTGGCCATTGGCTTAGATACAGGATTTTTTTAAATATTGGGAGTCAAAAAAATTAATGACACGTTACCTACCTTTTATTAGCAACACCTTCTAGACCGTAACAGCGAAGGTTCACAAGATTATGGTTTCTAGTGTAATAGGGTCTCAGACTAATTAGATAAGGACCTGCCTCGCAAGACATTATTTTTCTGTCAACGTATATGATCAACGATCATAAGCGATTATAAACACTGTCTCTAAAGAATCGATGTTTCGTAGTTTAAAATCGTGTCCGTCGGTAAAAAACCTCCGTAAAAATACCTTTTTATGTAGTTATATGGGGTAAAAAACGAACAAAAACTGCTAGTTTAGTTTAAAATATGTATGAAATCTAAGCTAGTTTTCCTTAGAAAGTGGCAGAAAATTTTGTTCGTGAATTTGGGTGCGATACTAGTCCTTATGTGTTTGGTCTGAGAATAGGGTAGATGACTCATATGAAATTGAATACAATAGTAATTTTGCATAGTAGGTACATGGAATTAATAAAAGTTGTCGTCATTCTATAAAAGCTGACAAACTTTCTGACAAACTTTCAGCTTTTATAGAATGACGAAGGTCTGGCTGTCGTTCGCTCTCCATATTTAATAATCAACGGTTGAAGATGAACCTGAAAATAAAATGGGACGAGGATTTATTGATATTGGCGTGCAAAGCAAAAAAAGTCAAATTCGCACTTTTAATACTTACTTTCTGGTTATTGCCCATAGCTTTAGCCGCGTGGATCAGTTGGTTTTTTCTATCCCTCGGGAACAGTACGTTTTTCCTTGATGAAAGGTATTCTATGTTCTTTTTGTACCCCTGACAACGTGTATGCAAAAATTCCTTGACGATTGGTTGAGAAGACAATGCGTGAAAATGTGACATATTACAAACCAACTTTTACATTTATACGAGTAGGTAATATTATGGATTGGAGTAGACCAACGAGGGTGACTTCAGATCAAGAGGTACTGGGATCGAGTCCAGGGTCAGGTTGTAAAATACAATTTTGTTTTTAAAGAAATTTCTCAGCCTGAATTTGGGAATTTGGTGGTGTTACAAATGTGCACGTGGGTATAAAACTACCAAAAGTTTGGGAATTTTAAAGTCGTAAAACAATTTAACGTTCTCACCCCAAGCCCGTTAACCCGCAATGCAACAGCGTGGTGGGTATGAGCTCTATTCTCCTATTACAAACGGAGAGTGAGAATAATGATATTGAATGATGATGGATTGTAGTAAACTAGCGGACGCCCGCGACTTCGTCCGCGTGGAAGTTCAGTTTTTCACAAATCCCGCGGGAACCATGGATTTTCCAGGATAAAAAGTAGCCTATATGTTAATCCAGAGTAAAATCTATTTTTAATCAAAAATTCAGCCAAATCGCTTCAGTAGTCGCAACGTAAAAGAGGAACAAACATACTTACACACATTCACACTTACACACAAACTTTCGCCTTTATAATATTAGTGTAAAGTGTGATTAAGGCTATTTAATTGTAATAAGCAAAGCAAAATCGTTTTAAATTCAATATGGCCAGGATTAACGGCAGGCAGAGAAGTGGGTGTACAAGACAAAGGGCTCAATTTATCAGCGGTTTTCTTTCAAAAGCGCTTAATAGGTATCGACTTGCACGGCACTGCATCAGCTTTGTACCTCGTTGGAGATTTTTAATCCGAAAACCAACGTCGTTTGCTCGTACAATGTAATGAACTTTTATTTTTTTTTATATTAATTAAAATACCCGTCATTGTTACTTTTAAGTGCTATTTTAAAACGAAATATGGTAAGTTGTCTAAGTTGTCTAAGTTCATATCTGGAAGCGAAAAAAGCTACTCATATATCGAGTATAATAGGCTAGTTGACCCTTTTTTTAAACGATCTTATATAGTTAACTAGCTGACGCTGCGCGTTTTCACCGCCGGGGATATTATAGAGCCGATGATATATATTATTATTTCACCGACAAATGGGCTACCTAACACTGAAAGAATTTTTCAAATCGGACCAGTAGTTCCTGAGATTAGTGCGTTCAATCTAAAAAACAAAATAAAAAACAAACAAACAATAGTCTAACGGTCGGGGATTTAAACTAGACTTCGATTACGAGGCATTTTATATACCTATCAATAATAACTACAATTGACTGGGCTGCATTCGGGAAACTTCGCGACATCTTTTCGTTCGATATTCCTCAGTGCCTGAAGACAAAAGTCTTCGAACAGTGCGTGTTTCCAGTGATGACCTATGGATCCGAGACTTGGTCGCTAACTATGGGCCTCATAAGAAGGCTCAGAGTCACACAGCGGGCGATGGAACGAGCTATGTTTGGAGTTCCTCTGCGTGATCGAATCAGAAATGAGGACATCCGCAGAAGAACCAAAGTCACTGACATAGCTCATCGAGTTGCGAAGCTGAAGTGGCAATGAGCGAGGCACATAGTTCGAAGAGCCGATGGACGTTGGGGTCCAAAAGGGCTGGAATGGTGACCCCGAAGTAGTAAGCGCAGTGTTGGTCGACCTCCCACTAGGTAGACTGACGACATCAAGCATGTCGCAGGGATTCGCTGGATGCAGGTGGCTCAGTATCGTGATGTTTGGTACAAAAGGCCTATGTCCTGCAGTGGACGTCCATCGGCTGATATGATGAATAAATAAAATAAATAAATAAAAGTTCTCTCGTTAACCTTATGTTAGTGGGCGTGGCATAGAATGGGTGAAGTTTAAACATAATGTAAGTGTATAAAAATACTATGTATACCTATGTTAAAACAGCAACATTAAAATTCGCTCGGCGAGTGGAGTATAATATGAAGTCATTATGCAAATTCCGCGGGCTTTTGCGCCAAGTTTAGGTGATTTGCGGCCCGCTTTAAATATTGAGCCTTTTTACGACAAACGTTGCTGAAACTGAAATAGGTATGTGAGTTACAAATAAAAAGATTTTCCATTTTGTTTGAATAGATGTGGCCCTCATAAGAAGGCTCAAACTCTGACAATGGAACGAGCTATGTTTGGAGTTACTCTGCGTGTTCGAATCATAAATTAGGAGATCCGCAGAAGAACCAAAGTCACTGGCATAGCTCAGCGAGCCGCGAAGCCGAACTGGCAATGGGTGGGGCACATACTTCGATGAGCCGATGGACGTTAGGTCCCTGGGTTGGCGAACCCGCCCTAGAAAGCTCAGTGATTGATAACCCCCCCACTAGGTGGAGCGAGGACATCAAGCGGGTTGCAGGGTGCCGCTGGATGCTTATAGCTAGAGTACGTTGTGTTTGGAAGTCCATGCAAGAGGCCTATGTACAGGAGTCCATCGGCTGTTAATAATGATGAACTTTTAAAATTATTACGAATTAAATATAACAAAAGTACCTAACCTAACTTCATCCGCACTCATAAATTTAAATTGTAAAATAATGTTTATCTTAGCCTTCACAAGGTTGTGTCATTTTATTCAGATGATCTGAATTTTCCTTAATATGGGGCAGATACCTAGATTTTCCAACAGAGAAATTAAAACCAATTTTCCCTCTTTACACAACGCTGAAACGTAATGTTTACGCATATACGAGTATACACAATTCATGTAGAGTAAAGGCACATAAACTCAAATATAATAGCCGTTTTTTTCAAATACATAATCATGCATTATGTATCCCTCCAACACCCTGGAGGTTGCATGAATGTAATATTCATAAAAAACACCCTATTTACGGCCTTGTAAAGGGCGGCATAAAAATTTAGAGGCAAAAACGTACCCTTTAGGCGTGCTCTTGGGATGGGCCTGAAGTTTGTAATTGAATTTTTGCCTCGAGCCGCAAAGGGCGTCCCTGCTTAATTTGCCGTACCCTGAAAAGGGTTACTTGGTATGGTCTGAGGTACTAGACTCCGCGATCTACCTTGCGAGCCTACAAAATTCCAATTCAAAATTCAAAATTCATTTATTTCAATAGGGTTAGTTTAAAGGCTCTTTTGAAATGTCAGGATTATGTCATAATTTAATTTAATCTAATGGTGGTAATAATAGTCGAAAACTTAAAAATAAAGTTACGAGGGTTGGTCCGATAAGAGCCCACAACAAACTCAGCCAAGGTTTATTTTTTTTTGTTTACCACCATTTTACAAACTTATTTAAAATAAATGCGTGTCTTCGTAAAAATTATGTTTTATATACCTACATACTTAGGTACAAAGGGTTATTTTTAAGTCATAAATTCTTTTGCCTCCATATTTAATTTCTTAAAATGCACAGAACTAAAAAAATGGAAGCGCATGCCCCGGACCGGATTCGAACCTACGCCCTCCGAATCGAAGCCAGAGATCATAATCTATCATATCTAGGTGAGACGTGATAGCCCAGTAAATAGAGACGTGAATAAATAGTAGATATATTTATTTATAACGTTAAAAATTCAACGCAAATTAGGTAATGAAATCGCCTATGTCATATAACTTGGGCCTGACCAAAAGGCACAGTTTATATTGTTGTAATCAAAAAGAAATATTCCCTTTTTCCCCGGCATAAGGGTTGTGGGAGGTCTAACTTTTTTTTCGGTACGTGATAAAATTTTATTCGTACTTTCCGGATTACATAAAAGGTCCACACAATAAGGATTAATACATACGGATCTCATTCGATTTTATTTCATTGCCTTTTTTCTTGTTTGCTCCACATTTTAGACTGAGGGATTTAAATTAATTTTTATTTTTTTGTTGACGATGACGTAAATTGCAAGAGTTTCGTTTATTCTAGCTTAGTAGTTCTACCGTGAGAATACGTATAATATAGCCTATGACACTCGCAAATAACGGGGCTTTCTGTAGGTAAAAGACTTTCAAAATCTGTTCAGGGGCCTTAGTCAAGTTGAAATATTGCCATTTTGTAGCGCAATCTACAGGGTTGGAGCGATCGTCTACATATCGTCAATTAACTTCGACTTTGAAGCGTAAGTGCTTGTCGAAATTGCAACTTAACTACCACTTAGCGATCTCTGTTTACATATTTTATACTAGGAATTTTGTTGAACGAATAGTTATCGTGGTAAATATGGCTACGACTTTTCTATTCGTTAGCGTCGATCACGTGACATATCGGTATCGATGATTGACCCCCTAAGTTTTCGTGAGCGTTATCAATGTAGACAGTCAACATGGCTAGAACCCCAGTAGATCTTGAGATTACTTACAAACTTTACCTACTTCTATAGATTACTAGCGGACGCCCGCGACTTCGTCCGCGTGGAATTCAGTTTTTCACAAATCCCGCGGGAACCGTGGATTTTTTGGGATGAAAAGTAGCCTATGAGTTAAGCCAGAGTAAAATCTATTACCATTCCAAATTTCAGCCTAATCGCTTAAGTAGCCGCAGCGTAAAAGAGGAAAAAACATACTTACACACAAACTTTCGCCTTTATAATATTAGTAGCTTAAGTAGGTTATATAGATTATTTTTTTCTATACATGTACAGATTGTCAATACTGTATAGTTTTAATACGTTAATCAGCTTCATAAAAACTTCATACGCTTGACCTAATAGGCTATTACTTTACTTTATTGACTTAAGGCGGGTGCACACTAACAATGGTGAAGTCCATTAGCTCGTCGAGTTGTGTCGGTTTACTTAAGGATGCTTTCACCGTACCTAATTAAATAGAAAGTTCTCGAGCTTCGGCCTAATGGGGTTTTATAGGATCGCCCGGAAGAGGGGTTGAATGGTCTTTTAACTAAGGCTGTAGGCAACATGCTTCATTGTAAAGACGGTTAATTTAACTTCAAGTCTGTCAGTTACAGTTTCATTTTGGTAACTTGGTTATTTAATTAAAGTTGGTTGTAGGCGTTAGACAGTAGACTACAGAACATACAAACAGTGCATTCGCATTTGCAAGTGTATATACAATTTAAAATTATGATTCTAATGATTAAATTATAATATATAATGACTTTCTACGAAGTTGCACTACCATTGCCTCTGTTCTTGGCCATTAAAAATTATTTTTTTTTTAGTAAATGCTCTGAATCTAAAATAAATTATTATTTTACAGGATTCTATAATTATTACTTACAAATCGTTTTAGAATACAGCGAATAGACTTATGTTGTCATTCTGGACTTCATAGCTTATTCAGATTTATTTAATTAAAACACAAGTACAAACAAAAGTCAATCCTTTTAGCGAATAGGTAGTGATTCTACTACCGATACGAAAGGAAAATCAGCAGTTGCCTGATCCCCACCCTACCCCTAGGGGTAGTTAGTAGGGTAGGATAGTTAGTAGGGTAGGGTAGTTAGTAGGGTAGGCCCTACTAACCTACCCCTAAATTCATCGGTTACAAAAAAATGTGATATATGTAGAACCGCTTGACTTCACATAAACCATCTACTAAATAGTCCGAACAAAGCCTTAACATTTGGTTTGTATTTGTGAACCTGTTCTTGAGTTATAAAATTACTACGAAATTTGGCATTGATTTTTATATATATACATTACTCGTCATTCATTGACGGAACAAGGTGACAATCCACCTGACCTTATGTGGAAATCTTTCTTCCATAAAAAAATCATCCTGCTGGCATAGCGCAAGTTAGGAACAATTCCTAATACAAAGGTCAGTTTTGCACCGAGGTAGGTGTAAAGAGTTTATACCAGTATTTGTACGAGCAACCATGATCCTTTAAAATAAAATAGCGATGCTGAAAAATGGCTAAATATTGCATATCAATGTTAAAGCAGAATAGGTCATTAATGCTTGTCTGCCAAAGAAAATATGGTAAATATTAAGGTCACATATTTATCCAAAAAAATCCGTTCGTCCACTTAAGTGGAGTGACGTAGGTAGGTATCCAATAACACCTGCCAACAGCGTTCCGGTTTATCTCACCATGCCAAAAAACGTCACTCAAAGAATCTTACGTTACGCACAAACAGACCCAACTCAAAATATGCCGTTGTCCTTTGCATCCGCGTCAACCACCATAATAAGACCCTACCCGCACTGATCCTGTACACGAAATACGTTAAAAAATAGGCTTTGAAAGAGAGCGAGGAGGTCAGGGTAAAATGGACGCTTCCCGCCCAGCGTCATATGACAGATGATTATCTACGGCCGACGTCAAAGTGAATAATTGGGCTTTAGAGCGGCAGAGCGTATTTTAGTATGGACTTTTTTCCAATAATTTTGTAGGTTTTCCTATTCAATGCTGAACTTTTTGTAGGTACTGAATAAATATCGATTTGATGTTTAGTTAATATTGCAGTACGATATTTTCAATAAGCAATTACCCGGAATAACTTCGTCACAATATATTGATATTAATTTGTTTAGTTATTCAATGTAGGACATCAAAAAATGTAAACGATTCACAAATGTTATTCATATGAGTATAATATTTGTAACACGCATAAAATACCTAAATGCATTGTTAGCATTGTTAACTCGCCCCATAATCTGAAATTATTTTAAGGATATTTATAATTTACAAACATACTAATAACTGTATAAATTATTATATAAGTAAGTAATGAAACTATTTTACAAGGTGTGAGGCTACACAGTTTTCCCCGCCTACACCTACAGAATAAAATGAAATTTTCCTCCACACCCAGCAAGTTAAAACAAACCATTCCTACTTTGTTTAACGAACTACAATTTAACCAAGCATTACGTAGGAATTTTTCCACGAATACCAAACCATTTGCATTCGCGCGTGTTACAGAAAAGAGGAGGATAATGAGATATTCAAATCAAGCCGTCTTTGATGAAGGAAAATATTCGCCGCGTTTTCCATTCCACACGCGCCACGAGATTCATTAAGAATTCGTTTGTTTTCAAAGCTGACCCTAAACAAAAAACGAAGTCCTATGTTTTTATAACGAACGCCTAATACGAAACAACATAAGCGGAGCAAAAATTAAAGCACCCTCTAATTAATTCTGCAAACACAAAAGCCCACCCGCATACGTATGTAGCTGTACCTGCCCGTACGTATTGTGCCTTAGGGTAGAATCATAAACCGCATCAAATTTATTCGAATATCAAAGGGAAATGCTCAAGAAAGATGGACGGAACCGTGCCTACGAAAATAAAACCCCACCTCCCTTTATTGCCCCAAGTGCTGGTTTACCCCTGTCTCCCCGCGGCACGTCGCATAGGGCGGCCCGAACGCACATGCGTATTTGAATCTCGCCCCAGTAATACCTAAGCTAGCCTTCCATTTTGTTTTTGCGCAGTCATTGCATTTTTTTTCATCTATTTTTTAGTTCTCTCCAGACAACTGTTTTAATATGCTCTGGAATTGAAAACTTAATTACTTGCCTTTTGTTACAAACTTTTTCATAACAAACCTTGCATAAACTGCTTTCAACTGAAGAAAATTAACCTAATTTCTCTTTGTTTAAAAACAAGTGGCCATTTTTGCCCATGCTCGACTTCACGTCCAAGCTAACATTTTCTGTTGCATTACAATATAGACCAGTAGAAAACTGTAACGAACATGATAATTTTTTCCCAATGCTAGCCACAAACGGTCAATTATTCTCACGTTTCTGTAGCACCCACGACTATAATTGATCATGTGTTGGTCACTGCGTACATGACTTGTATAGTATGCTGCGTGGGTACTGCCGTTTGCTTTTCAAACGTTAGAATATTTGATCGTGGCGACTTTTACATTAAATGTTTCATTTTTCAATACATTAACTACGAACCTAAACGCACAAATAACAAAAATATTAGTAATTTTGTTTGAACGCCCATACAAATCTAACGATCACTATGATCAACGACGTCATCATAGCGTACCATTTTGTATGGGGCGTTTTTCAGGGATGCCGCAAATCTGACCCTCTAAATCCCTGTAGCTCCGAAAGTAATGATCGCAATTCGCAGATGCCCTGTTATTTTTACAAAATTGCTTTATATTATCATACTCCTAATTTATATACAATTTAAAAAACTGTTATCATCCCTATTTGCAGCTACCGAATTGATCTAAACAAGTTCCTGTTTGTGATGCAATAAGGCCTCCGTGGTATGCGCTGTGGATTTACAAGACGAGGGTCCTAGGTTCGATCCTCGGCTGGGTCGATTGAGGTTTTCTTAATTGGTCCAGGTCTGGCTTCGGCCGTGGCTAGTTACCACCCTACCGAAAAAGACGTACCGCCAAATAATTTAGCGTTCCGGTACGATGACTTGTAGAAACCGAAAGGTGCGTGGATTTCATCCTACTCCTAACAAGTTAGCCCGCTTCTATCTTAGATTGCATCGTCACTTACCATCAGTATCATGAGTATCAGTATCATCATGAGATTATAGTCCAGGCCTAACTTGTAGAGAATAAAAAAAAAGATAGCGGTGAATTCGAAACTCGCACTTGCGAGTAATGCAAAACATCATTAGACAATAGCCACAGTAGATATAACAAGGAATAGCCGTGCTGGTAACGCTTGGGCAGATATTCGTCTCCGGCCAGTCTTCGTGTTCGGCGTTCTGGCCATCACTAATAAACCATTTAAAACTAACTTTTTTTTTCTTATTTTCAGAATTTCTTCACACATGAAAATCACATAATGAAGGTGATGAAAGAAATTCAAATAACTACATTGAGGTAAATGTTCAGTAATTATTAAAATAAATAAAATATGCACTTATAGTTCACTTAGCAGTATTTCTTACTACCCCCTATTCCTAGCATACGTAGTATAACTTACGACGCCCTGCGGTTTTACCCGCGTAGTTCCCGTTTCAGTGAAAATATGGAGATAAAGTATAGCAAAAATATAAAAAATAGTGTGGCTTTCTAGAAGTTTTTTTTTTGACGGCCTCCGTGGCGCAGTGGTATGCGCGGTGGATTTACAAGACGGAGGTCCTGGGTTCGATCCCCGGCTGGGCAGATTGAGATTTTCTTAATTTGTCCAGGTCTGGCTGGTGGGAGGCTTCGGCCGTGGCTAGTTACCACCCTACCGGCAAAGACGTACCGCCAAGCGATTTAGCGTTCCGGTACGATGCCGTGTAGAAACCGAAAGGGGTGTGGATTTTTCATCCTGCTCCTAACAAGTTAGCCCACTTCCATCTTAGACTGCATCATCACTTACCATCAGGTGAGATTGTAGTCAAGGGCTAACTTGTAAAAAATGAAAAAAAAAAAAAAAAAGTAAAGGAATATTTAAAATCATTACAGTATATTTAGAGTTTATCCCTCAACAAAACCACTAACTTTGCCTTTTTACAATACTAGCGGACGCCCGTGACTTCGTCCGCCTTTAGACTTCCTTAATCCGGCTTTATTGCAAAATCCGATCTTAGCGGACGTCTACTAACTAAAAACTCCCTACTCCTACTACCTCCCTGCCAAATTTCATTTTTGTACGTCAAGTGGTTTTGGAGAATTCGTGATGAGTGACCTTTAGCATTTATTTATTAAGATTAGTATATAGATAAAAAATTAATTTTTAACCCCTGACGCAAAAAGAGGGGTGTCTGTGATACCATAACTCCCGAACAGATGGAGCTATTTCAACTATAAACTACCTCCCTGCCAAATTTCATCTTTGAACGTCAAGTGATTTTAGAGAATTCGTGATGAATGACCTTTAGCATTTATATAGTAAGATTAGTATAGATAGCAAATTAAAGATATAACTAATTGCTTAAAAAATGTAAAAATTACAAAGGAGATGGTAAAAAATTGTATGGAGCCCAGGATCAGTCATTGTACCCTGGCGGAAATAATAGAAAATATAACTTTTAACTATTTTCCATTACCTTTACAAGTCTATGAATTTACTTTAATTCTTTCGAAATAATATTCATTCTCTCCCAAGGAATGCGACACTAATATGAGTAACAATGGCGGATTGATGACGTTTTCAACGCAATAGTCGTTTTGACGTTTGCTGTCAAATGTAATGTCATAGTTGCTATAGGTATGGGCGCCATCTTGATATAACTCAAAAACTTGGGTTTTAATTTTATTTATTTCTTTTTATTTAGTTACATATAATCACCTATTTAGATTTTAATAAATACCCTATAATTTTAAAATTTTAATGATACGGGGTACAAGAGTGGACGTAAAATGGACCATCTCCTTTACAAACACAAAAATTTAAAACATCCTACTTTTGCACACTCGGATAAAAAGGGGCAAGTCTGCTCCAACCAAGGCTTATTCCGACATCCGCACATTATCTGTATACTCAATTACCCTGCGCAAATAGATCCACCCTTTTCCCTAAAAACGATAAACCCCCATAGTATGTACACTCCTATTTACTTGCTGCAGATAGCACAGCCTTGCAGGAGCCGAGCCATTTTATTGTAAATTTTAAACTTGAACGCACACGAATTTCAACCTTATGTCACTATGAATAAGATCGTTCGTTGCGATGTTTAAACGACTAAATTATGGTAGCCGCTGCTCGCCTGGAGCTGTAATCCATCATTGTGACATTTCTATTTATCTTGATGAGGCTCACACTTCCGATACTGATGACCCTTTGTTTTTTGCTGGGGACAGGTACTCGGTAATACCTATAATCCTATACGTTTTTTTATTCTACCCTACACGACGAGTCAACAGCGCTTTATCGCTATTTTTCTAGCACAAGAAAGGCGGGTTATACTCGTACTTACTTGTCATAACTCGAAATGAAAGCCCTCTACATATTCAATTTTGTTGCGATATCGTCTGAATGTTATCAAGAAATTCAATTTTCTCAGAGGCTATAAGTACCAGCAGTATTCTATTTATCGTAAAGACACATAATTAAATGGCTACTACAGGGTTCCCAACTTAGGGGTTTCCCCCCCAGATTTAGGGGGCAAATAAGTGAAATGGGAATAAAAAATTCCTTGAAAGTACCCCATAAAATTTCAGACCCCTAAAAAAAGGGTCTGAAATTTTAAGGGGTATTTTCAGGGATTTTTTGACTCTTTAATATTCTTAAATTGATGATAATTTTAATATTTCTTTCTTGACCTAGCGACTTATAACGATATATAATACGTTATTCTACAACCACTCTGAGGCAACTGGCAGCAATTTTCATCGAATAAAAAAAATGTTAAATTTATTCATTGTCAACATGTACCTATGATTTCAAAAAATCTGAATTTTCAGATAAAGACGTAATATTTAGTCTGTATTAAATATAGACTTTTGAAACATATTATTTCTAAATTATTATGAATTTATATTTTTAGGGGGACGACTCAATAATTAAGGCGATTTTAGGGGTTTTTGACACAAACTTTAGGGATAAATATTTTGGAGAGTTGGTAACACTGGGCTACTAGGTAATGTGATATTGTAATAAATGTTGTTGTTGAAGCTACTTTCCATGTTAAAATTGTTGAGTAGGTAGCCGACGCCCCGCAATAGTTACAATATCCTACTTTCTACTTAATATTATAAACGCGAAAGTTTGTATGGATGTTTGGATGTATGTTTGTTACTGTTATTGGAATGGAACTAGATTTTACTCTGGATTATTACATAGGCTACTTTTTATCCCAAAAAATCCATGGTTTCCCGAGATTTGCGAAAACTGATTATTTTGGATGATATGAATGTTTGTTTGTTACTCTTTCACGCCTCGGCTACTGAACCAAATTAGCTAAAATTTGGTATTAAGATATATTATAGCCTGGATTAACACAGGCTACTTTTTATCCCGGAAAAATCCATGGTTCCTGCGGGATTTGTGAAATACTAAATTCTATTCTCGCGTCCGATAATAGCCTATAATAGCCTATATTATAAAATATGTAGCCTATGACACTAATTAATTACTTGGCTTTTTAAAGTTAAATGAATTTTCAAAATCGATTTAGTAGATCCAGAGATGTTCCCAGTGATGAACAAAATATTCTAAAACGACCTCACAAAATTTCATCGTTTATCCTCAAATGGGACTCTTAAAACTCTTTTCTCTTAATTATCTGACCTCAATATCGCTTACACCGATCTCAAAGTCGTTTTTAACCTTTTAACATTTCAGAGACATAAATTACGAGTAAATTATATCGCAAAATAATATTTTAACTGTGACAAAATTGTCCTCGAAAATGTATGTCTAGGGAAACTCGACATAAAAGTTTAAAACCAAGTCACAAATTGACATCAGTAAGTAAATACGGGGGTCACCCCATATTCTGATACAACGCGACTAAAACGTACCCGAATGGGTACACACTGAAGCCTAAAAACATCGTATTACCAAACAAATAGAGAGCTGTGTCAATCTATGGTGAAAGTTTGCTCAGCGTGTGACGGCTTTTACTGGATACTTCGTAAGTGCTTTGCTGATAACAAATTTATGAATTCTCTATGCAAGACCCAGGTAGGCATCAATTTTGACGAGCTCTATGATGTTGCTCGCCTACCCGAATTAGAGTAGCTTGGTGGGTGATCTAAGTCCCCAACTCCTGCGAATGAGTTGATTTGTTTTTATAAGTGGAAATATCTTAATCTAAAGACAATTTTAATATGATATTTATCTAAACCTACATAAAATAAAACTATCATGTCAAAATCTTTTCCATTGAAGATATTTTTAAAAAATATTTGCACTAGGATTAATCGATACAGAGAAATATATCTTTTTTAATTTTTTGTCTTATCCTATTTATGTTGACCGGGCATCACTCTGAAACTACTTAATGAATTTAAATGAAGCTTAGCACGGTTTGAGATCATAATACTTAAAAGGTTATTGGATAGATACTAAAACAGTGCTTGATAGTTTGTATTTTTCAAAATTCTACCCCTAAAGGGTTAAAAAAGGTTGAAGTTTTTTAAATATAAATCGTTCATGTTTCGAGTTATACTTTTGTTAAATGATTAGTGAGACTGTCTTACAATAGATACTAATATTACAAAGCTGAAGAGTTTGTTTGTTTGAACACGCTAATCTCAGGAACTACTGATCCGATTTACAAAATTCTTTCGGTGTAAGATAGCCCATTAGATAGATAGAAGGCTATAGGCTATATACTATCCCTTTATTCCGAAGGAGACGGGAACCACGCGGGTAAAACCGCGCGGCGTCTACTAGTTGATTTAATTCGCATTATCTCTAGTCACAAGCGATTGCAGTCAAATACCAACCGTAGACCGACAAATGTCGTTAGAAATAAAACAATAAAATTATGCCGATTCCTACTTCATATTACTTTTTTTAATTTTATTCGTAATACAATCCTCATAGCAATTATAAATCTGCAGTCCTAATCAAACTCATTTTACCTCTCTCTATTCACTGCCTTTCAAAAGCAACGGAGGTCGCGCAGAACAATGGATTTTATTACCGCACTATCACCAAGACAAATGAGAAATAGACAATATCTACCCTATTTACCTCTGTCTGTCTGCCCGGCCGCAAAGCTGGCGCCTTCTTTTATACAATCAACGGGATACAGGCGAAAACGAGTTTTATAATAAAAGGTCGAAAGGCATTTATTGCTAAGCTTTGCAGTTGCGTTCAAAACTCAAAACCGTTTCTTTTACATAGCGAATGTTGACGCATACGATTGTGTATTCTGTTCAATCGTGTTAGGGTGACTTTTTGTACAGTAGGATGTGTGGGAGTGACGCCATTTTGAATTGATGTTGGCGGTCAAAATTTATTGCGCATAAATGTACCTCTGGCTAACCCGGGAGTTAGAGGGGGTGGGAGTAGGCTTAAAAATCGGAGAAAGGGAAGAGGGGAATGTTTTTAGCGTTCGCAGCGTCGGCCTATTCGGGTGTTGATGGGTGTCAGGGTCGGAATACGAAAACTTTTATATCTATTTTTTTTTTACTTAACTTTTACTTCTACGGATTTTTCATTTCTATACCAGGTGTTAAATGCCTTCTCACGCTAGGGACGGGTTTTAGACCCGGATTTGGTATTAGGATTTTATTTCTAAAAAGTTCTCAGATGCCGGTCGGAGTTGCGAAGTCGAATACGATACTCAAACATACACAAACTTCTTTTTTATAATTTATGTCTGTCTGTCTGTTCATGTGGGCTAATCTTCAGAACGGCCAAACCAATTTTAATGGGATTTTTACTTGAAGATATTGAACATTATTGAAAATTGAGCAACATAATGTAAAATGACGTTTTCCGTGGCGCAGTGGACTTACAACGGAGGTCCTGGGTTCTTTCCCCGGCTGGGCCGATTGAGATATTCTTAATTGGTCCAGGTCTAGCTGGTTGGAGGCTTCGGCCGTGGCTAGTTACCATCCTATTGACAAAGACGTATCGCCAAACGATTTAGCGTTTCGGTACAGTGTCGTGTAGAAATTACATTATCACTTACCATCAGATGAGATTGTAGTCAAGGACTTACTTGTAAAGAATTAAAAAAAACTTTTTATACCTGAAAAATCCATGGGAGGTAGGTATTTGCGGGCTTTGTAAATGTTTTTAAATACATATAATGCGATGTCCTTTTCACAAAAAAAAAAAAAAACATTTAAAATAGGTCTCCAAAAAATATTAAAATTTCTGGTAAATTTAATCTTCTAAGTGAAGGTTACTTTAAAGATGTGCAATATTGTGTTTCAATCTAATATTTAAGAAACATTTTGGTCATTGGTGATTTTCGGATATAGTCCCTTCTTCTTCTTCGTCTTTATCAACCCATATTCGGCTCACTGCTGAGCTCGAGTCTCCTCTCAGAATGAAAGGGGTTCGGATATAATACCTATCCATAAAAGTGTGAAGTGGACCTAGTTGTTACCTAGGCATATCAAAATTATTAAATTTGTACATATGTATTTTTGTTTTCATTTCAAAACTTCCCTTGATTATTATTGGTCGATGGATGAATTGCTGCTGGCATTTTTAATAGCATTTTATTCATTGTCAATTTCACAATTATAATAAAACAATATAGATGAAAAAATGGTATTTACGATTAAAATTCATTAGTTCAAATATTCTCGTTTTTAAATTTATTTCATTTAACTTTCAGGTATCTTCCTACTGAACTCAAAATATGGTGAAACATGTTGCTATCAATTATATAAGCATTATAATATCTTCGATTAGGAAAGCAACTAAAGGTTAAAGAAAAAAAAAAACGAAATAAAAACACATTTTTTTGCACGCACAATACGTCCCTGTGGCGCGTTTAACCCGCACCCTCGACCTCTACGCACGTCTCACTCGCACAAACTCCAAAAAGAACTCTCCATCGCTTTCCACCCTTGCTTAAATTATTGCACCTCCATTTCTACACTAGAGAATTGGACTTATCTGTACCAAATTCCATTCTCTAAAAATCGAATCTGCCGCCAAAGCAATACGGCTTAATTTGGAACTCATGTGTACAATCGCGCGGACAAATTTCTACAAAGAGCATATAGTTTTGCTTATCTGTCATCCTATTAGACAAGGATCTAACTCTTGTTTCTTTAAAAAAATAATGTCACCTTTATCATTAACGTAATAAGGCTGATTATAGTGTAAATTTGGAAATGGAGAGTTCGTCTTTTAAAAGTCGCATAGCAATAACGGCCGAGGACTCAGTGTAAAGGCGGTGAACAATAAAAAGGCCACCCGTAGCTTAAAGCTGGGTATGAGGTGGGTGAAATTGTGGGGATGATGGTAGTCCGCGTACGCAAGGGGACAAGACGCATTACTCGGAGACCTATGCTCGAGTAAAGACGTCGTTTAGCCATAACCGATCATCCTATTTAGATTACATTAAATGTTTATATGTATACCCTATCTGTTTTTTAATAAATACCTAAATATGTAAATAGGAATGCTAATTTCTTTCCTTACCTATATATTAATTATGTCCTTGAAAAAATTAAATATCTAAAACAACATTTTTATATCATAATAATTAAATTAAGTTTTTCAATAAATTTCGCAAATAAAAAAGGACTTACTTTATTTTTTAAATAAATAAATATCTACATTAATTTCCTCAAAAAACGTGAAAGAATATTTTTTTACCAAAAACTTAAGTTACCTGAAACTACTACAAGATGGCGTTGCAAGTTTCTTTTTAAAAAAATCGATTGACTTTCCAAAAAAAGGGAATCACCGAGGGAAGTTCAAAGCATAATTATTATTAATACAACAAATTAAGCCATGAATATTAAAATTGATTTCATATTATTAAATAACTAATTGACACGATTTTCGTCATGTAATTTTAGACAGGGCAATCATCATGTCCAATACGAGATACCCTTTTAAATTGCACAATTTTGTAGAAGCAAATTTCGGCTTACCGTTATTCCTGGCTGGCAGCTCAACAATACAGACAATCGATTATGGTTTAAATATGGCTTGTTTTATGTGAATTTTGCGCAATTATAAAACTCGCTATAAATTAGAGGCAGCTGTTTACCCTAACTAAATTGTGCGGTCGCCGCGCGCAAAAACCCGCTCACAATGCACGTAATTATGTTGAGTACCCCGACTATTTATTGTGAAAAACACTGAAAATAAATCTATTGTTGAACCGTAAACGGAAACTATACGATTAAACGTATTACTAATACAAATTATTTATGCAAAATCTATAATAACGTACGTACCTACATCATCATCATCATCGTTTACAACCCATATTCGGCTGCTGCTGAGCTCAACTATCCTCACAGAATGAGAGGGGTTAGGCCAATAGTCCACCACGCTGGCAGACTTGACACACGTAGAGAGTTAAGAAAATACTCTGGTATGCAGGTTTCCTCACGATGTTATTCCTTCACCGTTTGAGACACGTGATATTGCTTTTTAACCGACTTCCAAAAAGGAGGAGGTTCTACGTTCGACTGTATGTATGTTTTTTTAAATGCACACAACTGAAAAGTTGGAGGTATATGCCCCGGACCGGATTCGAACCCACACCCTCCGGAATCGGAGGCAGAGGTCATATCCACTGGGCTATTATCACAGTTCTTAGCTACTTACGTACCTACACATCTATACTAATATTTTAAAGCTAAAGAGTTAGTTTGTATGTTTGGTTGAACGCGCTAATCTCAGAAACTACTGGTCCGATTTGTATAATTCTTTTAGTGTTAGAAAGCCCATTTATCGAGGAAGGCTATAGGCTATATTATTTCCGTATTCTTACGGGAACGGTAACCACACGGGTGAAACCGCGCGGCGTCAGCTAGTAAATAATAAGTATTATGTAAAACAACTTATTATTAAAATTCTGGTTCTAGTCAACCTACTAAGGCAGACACTACAGGAAAAGACTCAAGAGAACATTAAAAATTTACAATAATTAACACATTTTTACAATTTTTAAGTGAAAATAAAAGCCTATCATCCAAATTGGCTTCATTCGGCTTTATCATTAAAGAAATCTTTAATTAATAAAAATCATAAAAATTTCACTGATTTAAGTCAGTTTCAGGAACACTCTGTTTTTTGCTTATAAAAACCAAAAAACCCCGTTTTTTTTCAATATTCTACCGTTACAGCTCTCTAAGGTTTTAATAGATTTTAAATCTGATATTTAATAAAACAATTTCAAAGGTAAAAAAAAGTTTGAATTCAATCACTTTACGCGTCCTATTACTTTAAGCCTAAAATAAAAGCCGCTTGTGAATCACTGGTCAATTGGCAAATGAATGTGTCGCTTTGAAGCCGTCACTGTGGATGCCAACAGGCGACGTAGTTCGAATTATCCAACAAGGTATTATTTAAAAAAAAAAAGAAAAAAAGTCTAAAACGAGTAGGTATACGAATATACAGAAATTTTGAAAACGCTCAGCACGTCACGAATTTAGCTAGAATAAAACTTTTGACAGAAATTATCTATCATATTCTATTCTAATCATATTCTATAGAGCCTCAATAGCTCAACGGTAAGAGCGGTCGGACTCATCACCGAGGGGTGGTGGTTCGATCCCCGCCCCGTTGGTCTATTGTCGTGCCCACTCCTAATACTACAGTCTTTCCCGACTAGTTGGACGGGAATGGGAGTATTGGTCATATTTAAAAAATATGGCAGAGTGATACCCTAAACAAAACCTTATGCACGCCGCTGGCCTCAAGGATACCTAGACCTCTCACATTTGAGTCCTACCCTTAACCACACAGCTAATGAGGGTTAAAATTTCAAATAAATAAATATAAAGCCAATTCATTTCTAGATTATTTTTAATCGTGTAAAAATAATTTGCATATCGAACTACATCACCCTCTACTACTCTACATCGAACTACATTGTCTAAAGACAATGAACTACAGCAGACCATAATGACCAAAACCAGGGGCGTAGCTACCGCCGTATCAGCCGTATCAGCCGTATACGGGGCCCCTAGACGACAAGGGCCCCGTATCATTGATACCTACGAATGAAAGCAAAAATTTGTAAAAACTATCTACAATATTACTTAATCTGTAAAAAAAAAATAAAAAAACTGCAGAAATTACTAAAGTAAATAAAAAAAAGCAATGTGTTGACAGAGTTAGAGTAGAGTAAATAAAAAACTATATAACTATATATTTGCCGCTTGTCTATTGGTACAACCCCCCACTAATTTTGATACAGGGCCCCTCTAAGGCACGCTACGCCACTGACCAAACTAAATTACTTATAAATTGATAAAACGCATAGAGAACGTTCATTTAAAAAAAAACCTTACACATTACGTCAATATTGGTAAAAATATTCTATACATCGCATATCATACAAAAAATTAATTAATTAAGCAATAAAATTCAAAAAGACGCTCGTGCACAGACATGGAAAGCATCAATAATTTCCATTATATCTTATAGAGCCCATTTAAATAGAAGACGGTACAAAGCGTCCGCCGCAGCAAGCCAATTAAGTTAGCGCATCAGATTACATAATACCGGGTATTTATAATGGAAGGTAGAACAAAAAGGAGCCGGCGGTATCAGATGGGCGTAATTTTTCATTACATTAGTATAGGATAGTCATGCGCGCGTGAAGATAAGCCCGGAGTTGGGACCGGCGTGTCCCGCCCTGTACCAAGTTGCTCCGATGCGAAAAGCTATCGTTAGATACTTGCATCGTCGCGCGACGTTGGCTGTTCATTTATTAGTACCAACTTGCTTCCCTGTGAAAATAATTCGTTAGATATTTGCATCGTCTCGCGATGTCGGCTGTTCCTATCAACTTGCTCTCCTGTCAAAAGAATTCGTTAGATATTTGTATCGTCGCACGACGTCTGCTGTTCATTTATTTGTACCAACTTGCTCTCCTGTCAAAAGAATTCGTTAGATATTTGTATCGTCGCACGACGTCTGCTGTTCATTTATTTAAAACAAGTTGCTCAACTGCTTCAAAAGACTGTAGACCGGAGTAATTACTTTATTTTAAATCAATAGCCACGCGTTTCCGAGATAAAGAAATTTTGTATCAACTTCCTAGATGAGGAATCGCTATCCTATCGCTAGATACTGACATCGTCCCGCGACGTCTGCTGTGCATTTATTTAAAACAAGTTGCTCAAAAGCGATTTTTTTACGTTAACTTAAAAGTTACATTAATTATTCACAGCTTCAAGGGACTGTAGACCGGAGTAATGACTTTATTGTAAATCAATAGCCATGCGTTTCCGAGATAAAGAAATTTTGTATCAACTTCCTCGGATGAGGAATCGCTATCCTATCGCTAGATACTGGCATCGTCCCGCGACGTCTGTTGTGCATTTATTTAAAAGCAAGTTGCTCAAATGCGATTTTTTACATGATATTTAATTTAATTAAGTTTTATAAGAAATCCTTAACTTTTATTAATTGATATCGATATATTTCGGACCCTTATTCCATGTACTACACGAAATTAATATTGTTTATATTAAATTTGATATAAGTCAACT
The DNA here is from genome assembly GCF_947172395.1 of Bicyclus anynana. NCBI lineage: Eukaryota > Metazoa > Arthropoda > Insecta > Lepidoptera > Nymphalidae > Bicyclus > Bicyclus anynana. The sequence goes on along the minus strand of NC_069103.1, from coordinate 7,196,197 downwards.
ACCTTTTATTGGCAATAAAGTTATTTTATTTAATTTATTAGGAAAGTGTAGTATAAATTACGAGCTCAACTAAATTATTTTTTTTATTACAACAAAAAATTATAAAAAAGAAATCAGATAAAAAATAAAACATTTTCTTTCAGCGAATCGTGGTACGGGGGTTGCGGGTGTAGAGTTCCCTTAGGAAATTAATAGTCGAGTTTCTGGGACCCTTCCGACAGCCGAGTTCAAGCCTTATCCGCTAGATGGCGCTGGTAATGTGATTTTCAGTTTATTTTTAAAAGATGTTTTAATTTTTTTTTAATTCCGAAGAACATCCTAATATAGTACGTTTACTAATCTTTTACTATTTTATGTACTTAAGTAAAACTTTAATAGCTCAACAGGGCGTACAAATTAAAGCGGTGTAGGTTCGATTCCCGTTCGATACATTCAAAATTTAAAGCTGAAAGATTTTCAATTCATGCATGATGCTCCTACCATTGTGTTAGTTCAATAGGTACCTATAACCAGAGTAAAGATATATAAATATATATAACTTTCTGTATCAGCCTATTATAACGGTACACTACAAGGCAAAGCTTACTTTTTGTAGAGGGGATATGGAGAACCCACTACGCTGCTCTAATTACCAGGCGAAATTAGGGTTCGACTTTCTAACAATCACAACCGATGTTAATGATAATAACAGAGACCGACAGATTAACCAGCTCTTCGAGGCACGCGTGAATTTTTTGTGTGTTGTCATTTTTTTTCTAAGAAATTATTTTATGAACTACCTCCCTGCATGTCAACTTTGAAATGAAATGAAAATACTCTTTATTGTACACCGATTATAAAATGAATATAAAAGAAATAAATTAGGTAGGTACCTACAATAGGCGAACTTATCGGTAAGAAGCGATCTCTCCCAGGCAACCTATAAATAGCGGAAATAATAAATAATTTTATATAGGGAAGCGTGTACACACGAAAAGAGAAAAAGGAATATAAAAAAACTTTGTACATCAAGCTGTTTTTGAGATATCTTTATGACCTTTCGCATTTATATATTATGTTTATAAAGAGGTAAAGTTAGTGGTATTGTACAAGGTAATCTTTGGATGTACTGAAACGATTTTGAAAACTCTTTTGCCACTAGAAAACCACGTTATTTGCTTGTATTCTCACGGTAATGGGATTAACGCGGGTGAAACCGCGGTGTGTCAGCTAGTAAATTATTGGACTATCGACTAACCTAAGAAAGAATGAACGAAGAATGAGCAGATTGTGACAAAAATCAATCATTCCGCTAAGCCCGCCAATCCGCAATGAGGCAGCGCGGTGGTTCTAAGCTTTAATCTTCTTCAATAAGCGTCTCAAGAAATGTTAATACGGAGCCACGGAGTTCTAAAATCACCTACTTTCCAACTCCGAATTGGGAATTCACTGAAACCACTGGGCCAACGATGCTACTTTTATTCTATACAAGTTAGCCCTTGATTACAATCTCACCTGATGGTAAGTGATGATGCAATCTAAGATGGAAGCGGACTAACTTGGTAGGAGGAGGATGAAAATGAAAGCCCAGCCAGGGATCGAACCCAGGACCTCCGTCTTGTAAATCCACCGCGCATACCACTGCGCCACGTAGGCCGTCATAAAAACTTTTTTAATATTGTGCTTTACCACTAGTATCTATACATAACGCACTCAATTACCAAGTTGCGTAGGAAGTTAAAACCGCTCATATATCCATTAGGCGGAATATGAGCAAAGTGCGAAGTTAGACGGCGCTGTCCTTTGGCGGTCGTAATTTATGTGGGGGGCAACTTATACTGAGTACGGTTAGCATAAAAATATCTTAATCATTTTATCTATTTTTATTAAAAAACTAAAATAATTATTTTACTTTTTATTGCATTAATGGCGAGGTCAATTTTAAGTTGACTGAAAGAAGACTGAAGACTTAAATGCTTTTAACACTTGACTCCTAAATGGACGACCGGTCGCCGGAATCGTATCCGTTACGTGACATGTAATAAAATATAAAGTAAACTAAGGGCAATAGGCGAGCACAGTATCATGCTCCGCGCGATAGAGGAATATAAAGTTTTTTTAAATGGCTCACAACGGTAGATTAAAACCGCATTCCCTGACTGTCGGCTTCTTCAACGCAGACGGGCTCACCGATAAAATACTCGCGCGCAGCGAATGGTTTAAGTTATCGCCGCCTTCGATTCCTAAAATCGATTTAGGAATCGAAGGCGTCACAAGGCGAAGGTTAGGATCACGTGGAATGTTGGCAGCCCTTCTGTCACCAGTCGAGGCAACTAGCCGCGGTGAAATGATTCCGTGAAATTTTTTGGCACTGCGACTCTATGGCCAAAGGGTCTCCACGGCAAAAGGTACATATATGTAACTTTCAGTCAGAGAGGCATACTTGTGCCACTTACGGGTTTATTTCTAAAAAGATATATCACATAACGTAGGTACCTACTTGAGTTAGGTACTAGAATGAAGTTAGTCTTAAAATGCTTTCACAAATTGAAAAAAAAATATAATTTGTCATTTGCAGCGATGCTACTGCTTCGGGACTTTGAGAAAACTCTGTATATCGTCGTTATCAACCCATATTCGGCTCACTGCTGAGCTCCTCTTAGTATGAGAGGGGTTAGGCCAATAGTCCATCACGCTGGCCCAATGCGGATTGGCAGACTTCACACACCCAAAGAATTAAGAAAAAATTCTGTGCTATGCAGGTTTCCTTACGATGTTTTCATTCACCGGTTGAGAAACGTGATATTTAATTTCATAAAATGCACACAACTGATAAGTTAGAGGTGGACCCCGGACCGGATTCGAACTCACACCCTCCGGAATCAGAGGCAGAGGTCACATCCACTGCGCTATCGCGGCCTACTCTTTATAAGCTTCATAGTAATTACAGATTATATCTTTAGTTATATTTCGTTGCTGTCGGTACATTCTCATGAAGCAAAGCTCTGTAGCTGCGGCAAGCGGTAATTTCACAAAACTTTCGATCCTCGGTTAAGCTGAAAATATATATTATGTTGGTTTAAGATAACATAACTTCTGTAGGATATTGTTTTAAAATGAGTATTATATAAAAACTAACTATGCCCCTGGTTTCCCCCGCGTAAATTATATTATTTTGGGAATAATGGAATAAAAGTCCGCACGCCCAAAGCTTTATTCTGGCAAGTTCATTGATGACAATCCCATGATATGCGGGCGACGTGGGGAAAGACTGCGCGGGTGTGAAATTGTGCGTTCGGGCAGTCGTCGGTTTTTCATTCATCGCTACACGCCCCCCAGCCCGCTCGGCCTTTCGGGAGTGTTACTAACGAAGTTGCCATGCTTTATATTACAATGTAATTGTATCTCAAAATGTTAGCTACATTAAGCCATTAAGTTATGATTGAGTAACAAGCATACCTACAGTAAATATTCGTTCACTTTTCTGAAATTTCCCAAATTTTCGCGCACTTTTCCTAATAGTTCTTACTGATAAAACTTTCTACAAATAATAAGAATACGTACAAAAATTAAATCGGTTAAATTGTTTAAAGGTTATTGTAAACATAAAGAGAAATAACGTTTATCTTTTTTTTTATTCTCTACAAGTGAGCCCTTGACTACAATATCACCTGATGGTAAGTGATGATGCAATCTAAGACAGATGCGGCCTAACTTGTTAGGAATAGGATGAAATCTACACTCCTTTCGGTTTCTACACGACATATCACCTATTCCTTTATTTAATTAGAGTATTGAAAATTTTCTCAACGTTTAACATTGTGGGCCGGACCTCTTACTAATTTGTCCCGGTTTGAGAAGGTATAAACCTTCTTAAAAAGTCTAAATTATAATTACCTATTATTTAAATGAAAAGAAAAAAAATATTCTTTTGAAAAATATTATCCAAAAAAACCAAAATAATATATTATTTTTTACCGTTAATGACTTTATTTATATAATATTTTTATGAACTCCCTAAATTTTACATAATTCTGGCCAAGTAAATAAATGCTATGTAAAACAGAGGCAATAGCAATGGTCCCAAAGGACTTAACCCTTGGTCCTTGAAATAACAAAAAAAAACAATTCCTCTCTAAAAACACCAAAAAAGCAAAAGGTTAAAAGTTGTCCTTATTTGAATTTTCATTAAAACTTTCTCCCGTCAGGAACAAAGAACATTTATATTAAAAAAGTCGGACCGCGGCCAGATAAATATCAGTAGTCTCGAGAGCGGACCCAAAATTTAACTTGGATCATAGAATAATAAATTACAGAAGCGTTATACTAATTTATAATGTCACTACCTACTCTTCTGAATCAGGATCTGAATCAGGACCTGAACCTCTTTCGCGATCCTTAAAAATTGTGTCTCAATTGGCTTTTTATTTATAAATTTTAATTATTATCATTAACATCAGTCGATAAACGTTCATTGCTAGAAATAGGCCCTGCAAGTGGCGTGTCGTGACGACTTCCGTAGTATTGATTAGTACAGTTATGCAAGCAACTAATAAGCTATCGGCGACAAACATAAGCTGCTTTAAATAAGATAGACGTATAACTTAAACTATATGAATAAACTCACACTGATAGACGCCCAACCTCGTGACATAAATATTTTTAGTTGTGAAAATCGAACTCACGACCTTCGATGCAGAAGGCAGGTCTACCCCAATTATACACTAACAATTATTGTTTTAATAATTTTGCTTTTCGTGCTTTTGTCTTCTGCAGTAAATTTTTACTTTTACTTTGTTTTAATAAGTACCAAGTAACAATAAAGGGAATCGACTGGATTCAGATACAGTGACCCCTATTTTGGAAATCAGAGAACTACTCAATCATGGTGTGCAATTATTGTTTTATTAAATAAACAAACAAAAAAATTATAAACAAAAAAATATACTTACACAATACACACATCACCAAAAAAAGCCCGAAAGTAAGCCCCAAAGTAACCATGTGTTATGGGTACTAAGATAGCGGATTTTATCATATATATTATATGTATTTATAAACGACATAAAATACCTATACGAGAGTGTATAAATACACCCAGACACCGGAAAACCCACCCAGAAACCACGGCTATGGATCCAGAAAGCAGATTTATTGCCCACTGCACCACGTTATATATAATTTTATTTTATATTTAACAAATATTTGTCATGCTTTTTTAATATGACTTCCAAATGAATTCTAATCCTCTTCAACTAGTCGCAAAATACTGTGTACGACAATAGTCCAACGGGGCAGGAAATGAACCACTGATGAGTCCGACCCTTTAGTGTTGAGCTATTAAGGCTTTATTATAATTTTGATTAAGCCATCACGTTTATGCCTATCGGCACATCTGCCGGCCGCCTACTCAGCGCGACCTCCAACTCATTACGGCGCGGAGCCGCAAGACCCGCCCGGCCTCTGCCCAACTTCCACCGCGGTACTTCCCCGCCTCGCGCCACCGATCACACCTACACCTACACTTTAGAAATGGCAGAAAAGCCTTACCTCTTTACTCGACTACGTACAAAATTGACCAGTATAAAGTTTGGTCATCATATATTTTTAGTTATTTTCATCATTTAACACAAGCCGACGCCCTGTCGCCTCAAACGCGTATTTCCTAGTCCCGTGAGAATATAGGGATAAAATATAGCCTATGATCGACACAAATAACGTGGCTTTCTAGTGATAAAACAATTTTCAAAATCGGTTCATAGATACAGAGATTATCCCCAACAATACCGCAAGCTTTACCTCTTTATAATTTTAGTATACCTAAAGCATCTTCAGAAATGTTACTTATAGTTGTCACTCTAAATAATAATTTTCAGTTATAGACGACTATACCTAGTGTAAACATTACTATGAATAAAATACATTTTTGTACAAAGGAGGAGGTTCTCTATTCAACGCGTATGTTTTGTTTTTCTTCGTTGGAATGTGTATACTCCTAAAGTGGTCCCATTGTCACCATATAAGGATCTGATAATGGGATCCTGGAGAAATCAGAATATAAAAAAAATTAATAAAAAATATTCCTTTCCGCCTTCAAACTGATCATCAGTTAGTAGGTACATAATATGATTTAAAGAACTTCGAATGATATTATTTTTCGCATTTAAGTTTAGTCAGTACATTTTATGTTTTTGAAGTCGGTTAATTTTTTTTTATTATTTATGTTCTTTGCAATGGATCAGCCTAACTGTCAAACGCGAAATTGCAGCCAGTATTCTTGCCATCATCCCACATGAATATGGCTTGACCTATTAGAATAAGTAAGCTATTGTATGGGTTGTTATTAAAAAAAATATATACATATAAAGGCATAAAATAATTTCAGCATGTACCTACTTACTCACATTTAACATCATATACACCTACGAATTGGTTCGAGTTTATAACAATTATGTCGATAGATCTATGTATATAGAACATCCGCATTAATTCCAACTCAGTCGGGAGCGATAAATGTCGTCTTAACAACGTTAAATCAGAAGGGGCGGGAATCTAATTAGCCGATTGTGATCGCCAATCACATCGGCCTAATGCATGGAGATTACATTCAAATTGAATGCTGTCGAAGACAACAACCCTGGATATAAAACTGGAAAAGTCCGATTAATTCAATTAAAAATTCATTTATTCTCTGCCTCGTTGGTTAAGTGCTTAGCCTATGTTTTGGATCACGCAGTCCTAGGTTCAAATCCCTAGAGCGGGTTTTTCTTTCTTGGAAATTTTCAGATATATTGGCTGGCTTACCAAGCGATTTAGCGTTCCGGTACGAGGAATCGAAAGGGGTGTGGATTTTCATCCTCCTCCTAACAAGTTAGCCATAATAGGAAATATATCTCTCCTATAAGGAAGATGAGCCGCCAAGAAACTCAATTGAGTGCTCTTTTTAAAGATTGTTTAGCATACTTGTACAGTTTACAAGCTTTAAAATAGTCATATTTTCAAAAACAGATTTTAGAAATTAAAAGATCATTTTTATTTATTAACGTTATTGCACAAAAAAGAAAAAAAAAACGCAATATTCTACAGGCAAAAGGCGACCTTAAAAAGTGATCTTTTCCTCTGTATTTTCCAGAATTAAATCCAAACTGCTACTTTATACAAAAGGTATACACAAAGAAAACTGACAAAGGTTTAATTATGTTAATTAATCTGAAGTAGGCTGGACAGGCCTACTTCATTAAAATATGTTGCTGGCGTAGACTAAATAAAGAGGGTCTTATTTGCCCAGGAGCCCCGGGGCGGACGTGGAAATTTTAAGTAGGTATACCCGTGTTAAATATGTAGCTACCCTTTTATTTAACCACTACTTTATTTGTAAAGTAATTTATTTATTAATTCTATAATACTACAATTTAATGAGGTCTTTCAATAGCGTCCCATGGTGAAAGCACTATTTGCCGATTATAAAATTTACTTACAATTTATACACCGAATTGGTGCTTTCAATAGTGTCCCATCCAAGGTGGAAGCACTAATTACCACTCTACTCAACCTAATGGTAAGAGATTTGATGATTTATGATTGATAATGAGACTTGAGTTGGGTGCCATTTAGCCTTTCGCCGAGCGACAACCGATAGAGCGGGTTAATCTACCGTTAGCGCCATCTAGTTTTGGCGGAGCGAGTTAATCTTGTTACAATTTGTTATATCATCGTTATTATATTATTAACGTCAAACCTCTACAGGACAGGAGATACAATAAAACCTTATAAAATAAGCCGCCGAACATAGAACCTTCTAATTTTAGAAGTCTGTTAAAAATGCTTAATAGAACCTATAAGTACAATCACCCAAAAAAAGAACAACATCATATAATCCGATAGATGTCCACTGCAGGACATAAGCCTTTAGGGTCTTCCAAACATCTCGTTCCTGAGCCGCCTGAATCCAACAAATCCCTGCGACTTGCTTGATGTCGTCAGTCGACCAGGTCGACCAACACTGCGTTTTCTAGTGCGGGGTCGCCATTCCAACCTTGTGACCCCGTCCACCGGCTATTCGAACTATGTGCCCCGCCCATTGCCACTTCATCTGATCTGATCTTCTCATTTCTGATTCGATCACGCAGAGATACTCAGAGCATAGTGCTTAATTATTTAATAAATATTATATTTTTTTAAAACATCTACTGTTGAGCTTCCGGGTATTACAATCCGACGTCCCAACCGATAGTAGGCATAAAAATAAATAGTAGATTGTTATACAAGGGGCTAAAAAGACCCATTATATACGAGGTATTTTTAGGCCATTATTACGCCTAAATAGAAACCGAGTTTATAATGGGTTTAGCCCCACATGTTACACTCTGGTTTTCACTACGATTGCGAGAAAATAAAATAGTTTAGTACAATATTCAATGATTTATTTTAATTGAAAATTAAATATACAAAGTCTACAATTTTGGATATTAGGGAGATGCTTTTACCCAGTAACATAATTTCCGACTACTGTGAAGATGAATAATAAGTATGTAAGATAAACGTGGGAGATAATAGTTTAAAAAACTCCTTTCGTAAGTGAATACATTCGTTGTTGTTTTCTCCACTTATAAAATTTTTCGTAGGTAAGTACCTATTTAAGTAAATGCGTCTCGACTTTGATGGTAACATATTGAAAATTTCATCCATCTCCAAATTAAGATCACCATTCTCACTAGATAAAGACAATAATAACAATTATTGTTGAAAAATATGTAAGTTACGGTCACAAATTGACAATGAATTTCTGAAAAAAATCAAGTGTGTATTATTCACGCCAATTGTTTTTTAAATTCTCGCTTTTTAATTTCATTTTTTTCACATGAGAAAGAGGCAAAGGTATTACACCGTAAAGGATGTCTCATGTCTTCAAATCTCGTTCTATTCGCAACTCAATCAAAATTAAATAAAAAAATAAACGCATTACACAGACAAGAACGCTGCATTTCATTCCAATTTAAAGTTTTTTATTTATTTTTCAAAACAATCAGTGCCTTACCTATAATGATTCTATTTTCGAATAAAACCTCCTCCGTTTTATAGTAGGCTAGTACTTAGCTAGTACTCGTAACAGACAAGAATTAAAAAAACAAAATTACTTTAGCCCCTAGAGGCTAATATGCTTGTTTAGCCCCGCTGTGGAGTGGTAATATGACAGTGTTTTTGAGCAAGAGTAGTGAAAAAAATATATATTTAAAGAAAATTACAACCAGATACATTTTAGCCCTATCTACCCTTATCTTTTACTCATTATTACACTATTTTTAAATCACATTTATACACCAGATTTATACCACAGGTACATTTTACCCTTTAATCCGTTTAATTACGTAAATATATAAAGATAAGTGAGTGTCCCTCAATTTCAAACCCAGCCTGGGTTTACGAAGAAATAAAAAACCGATTTAGGGGAAAAAGGATCCGGTCGTTACGAGGGAATTCCTTGGGGCAATTAATTACGGGATGTGGTGTTGACGAAATATGAGAGGTCTGAGTAAACTTAACGTTCAAACATCGTGCACGTATTTATTTGTTTCAAAATGTGCTTCCAGTTTGTTTTTAGTCACTAGCCTATCTATTTAAAATTATGAGGCTAAAATTGATTTTTATCCTGTTAATTTAAAGGCCTTGTTTGTTTAGATAGTCTTATAGTCAACCAACTAACTTATCACGAATACTGTTTGTATTAAATCTTTTAATTTAAAGGCCTCGCCAGTTTAGATAGTCAACCTGCTGACTAACCACGGATAAAGTTCGTAATAAAACTGTTAATATAAAGGCCTCGCTAAATTAGATAGTATATAGTCAAAAACTAACTACCCATGGATAAAGTTCGTACTAAATCTTTTAATTTAAAAGCCTCGCTACATTTTTGAGATAGTATATAGTTAACCAACTAAGTAACCACAGAAATTGATCGAACTCAATATGATTATTTAAAGGCCTCGCTAGTTTAGATAAATCTATAATCAATTAACTAATCTGTTAATTTAAGGGCTTCGTTAGTTTATATAGTCTATAGTCAAACAACGTACTCGTATTTCGTACCTAAATCCAGATTGAATCAGATTAACCAAAAAAGCAGCAGTGAAGTTCCTCCCGAAAGTGTCGAGGCCTCGAGCCTTGGCCTCTTTGACCGAGTAAGACGCGGGGGATGTTACCTCCCTGGGTGATTTATTCCAGCCCCTTTCGTGGCTGAGGCATCTTGGCCTATATAAGTTTGCTTGTTTAATTCGGTGCGCGGACTGCGATTCCTTGCTATCCAGCGCTGGGACGGTGTCATATCCGATTAACATAAAAAGTTTTCTTTTCAGACTAAGTCCATGCCTCGAAGTGGTCGCTGCTGCATCTGATATCTCTCCAGTGGTGTGCCGTCCTATAGGACTACCAGATTGAGAGGAAAGTACACCTGCTATTGCACAGGTACCTACTACTAACAATATTTGTACAACTAATAATTCAGAATGCTATAAATATTGCTAGCTAGAAGATGGAACTAATAAGCGAAGTAACTAGAAAATGGATGTTTTTCTAAAACAAGCTGTTAGTTTGTTTTTGCAGCAAAATAAATAAAATACATAGTAGAAAGATATATCCCTTTTTAAACCCTTTGTTTAACACACCGAATGCGATATCGGTGGGCATTTGTAAAAATACGTAAAATTAAGTACCCCTTGAACCTTTTCACTCGCAAAATTAAAATTCTCAAACCATCCACACTTGGAAAAAGATATATTGGGGTGTTCTTTCATCTTCCCTCCGGGTTAGCCTTAGCCGCTTGCGGTGGGTACAGGGAGGAAGGGGTACAGTGTACCATAAATTACATATCCTAAATACTATTAAGCATAAAGCTTATTTTCGATTAAAACCTTTTTTTCCCGTTTCGCCCACCGTACGAAGTACCACGGACCCGGTTATTTATGGCCCTCTCGGGCACGCTGAAGTACCCGGATTGTAAATCCTGAGCGAACTTTTATAAAATAAGAACGTAAAAACACACGAATTTAAACTTTGTTCAACTAGAACGTGATTTGAAATTAATTTAAATTTCACGGGATATGGAAATAATAAAAAAAGATCGTAAGAACTCGTGAAAAACTACTGTAATCGGGAAATCAATTTTAGCAACTATTTTATTTTCTACGTGTTTTTACATTACTTTAGTTTAGTTCCTCTTTCCTTATACGCACTGCAAAGATGTGGAATGCTCTTTCAGCTTCCGTTTTCCCTACCACCTTCAATAGGGGTACCTTCAAGTCAAGAGTAAAGGCATCTTGTAGGCATCTTCTAGGCGAGCGTGTTCCACCATAGACTGCATCATCGCTTACTCCGGAATCACTCCTTTTGTGCACTTCTATGAATCCATTAAATGTAGGTTTACGGATAATGAAAATTAGTATAAGGTAAAACAAATTTGTACTACGTTACTAGCAGACGCGCCGCGGTTTCACTCGTGTAGTTGGGAACTACACGAGTGAAACCGCGGCGCGTCTGCTAGTAACGTAGTACAAATTTGTTCCCATGGGAATACGGATAAAAATATCGCCAGTAACACTCAAGGCTAGTGTGTCCCTTCTATAGCTCAAATATCTATCTAAGAATCTATACCACATAATACGTATAAGAAAATTTATTATTAGTATATAAAAAAGTACAAATAGCCGAACATAGAACCTCCTCCTTTTTGGAAGTCGAAAAAGCTATTATATTGCGGGCAATGGTCAGTGTAAGATTAACTTATTATTGTGTTGTAAGCTGTTTTACTACATAAAATACTTACTTATGTTTTTCTCATGACTCATGGGTCGGATACAGAAGGCAGTGATTCTTTAGACGGTGCTGTGAGGAGGTTCCTCACTCTGGAGCGCTGACCACCGGTTGCTTGGGCACTCAAATGACCCGCAGCTGGAAGGTTGATTTTTATATAAATTTTTAATAGTATTTTGTATTAATAACATTGTTATAATTAAAAAAAATTGACAAGTAAATGAGAGAAAATTAAAGCATTTATCATAAAGAACATAACAAAATGATGTCTATTCACGCATAATTATACATAATATCTCTCGTGAACTGCGTCAGCTTACCGTGCAGAAAAGTTGGTGAAAAATTCATTCACGTCCTCAACGTTTTGATGAGCTTGACTTCACCAAAAACTGCTAATTTGGTCCAAGTTAACAGCTACTGAATGCGTACATAAAATTATATCAGACAAATCAAATATTTAAAACAATATCTAGGTCTACTCGAATACAATGTAACATAAAACTCTAACATAGTATTATTGTAGGTATATTGACAGGTAATTTATTTCTATTAATTATGCTTACTTGTATTGCTAAATTTTGTTGTCATATGGTCTAAGATCGAGCATTAGAAATATATACCCTCATCTGTCATTTATTAGTGATAAGAAATAAATGACAGATAATATCTACAGTGACACATTGTAAATAGGTTGCCTAGTTAAATTGCGGCCAAACACATATTTCATACAAAATCTAGGAAACCATGAACTTGATCATAGTTGATACAGTTAAATTTCGCATAAAATAAGCTTTCATTTGACATATTAGACAACTAAATAACTGATGAGGTTGTATAAATAACATTATTTAACTTTTTGTATCTGCCAATATTAAAATTTAGTTGCATTGTGACAGCAATAAACTCTTATGGGTATATTCTATTAACTAGTGTACGTTGATAAGTCAATCAGTTATCCTTTTACTCGTTTATAATAATGCACTAGCGAATGCCCTAGTATCGTATCGGCTTAGTGGTTCAGACTTACAGTGAACTTTATACTTACAGTAGACTTTAAGTTACAGACAGACAGTGTTACAATCAAAGTCACAAAACTATTTACGATATTAAGTTGGTATCTGAGGTTGGGATAAAGATCCATCATACTATACTCGTACAATATGTACAATAAAGTATAAAGATAAAAATTTGGCAGGGAGGTATTTTATAGTTAGTAGGTATCCACTAAGAACGGATTTTGCGATAAGGAGGTCAAAGGGCGGACGAAGTCGCGGGCGTCCGCTAGCATACCTATAATTCGCCATCTCTTATTATCTTGCACCACAAGCTTATCCATGACGCGGCACACAATCCCTCAATAAACGACAACCATATCGGGGACGGTTGCGACAATTTATGCGAAGGTACGGTTGCTTCACGAGCCGCGGACCTTTGTTGGAATAATAATTATTATTATACTTTGCATTAGCACAAAAAGTGAGTTGGGAGCGAAACGCGTGACTGCTAAACTAAGATTACGGTTTACGAGTTATGTGGACTGAGTTTTATGAAGTTACATAACTGAACATTATTTTTATGAATGAATGAATGTGCGGTTTCACCCGCGTGGTTCCCATTCCCGTAGGAATATGGGAATAATATATAGCCTATAGCCTTCCTCGATAAATGGGCTATCTAACACTGAAAGAATTTTTCAAATCGGACCAGTAGTTCCTGAGATTAGCGCGTTCAATCAATCAAACAAACAAACTCTTCAGCTTTATAATATTAGTAATACATGTAAGCATAACTACATAGTTGTCATACAAATAATCGCAAGTCACAGTGCATTAACCATGTTATTTCGTGGTGTAACAATTATTACAATTTAATACAGCATTGATTAGGTATTTATTACATACTAACAATAATAAAATTGTTTTCAATTATTGTTGTAAAAGTCTAATCTATATTATTATACCTAAATGTAAATAGTTTCACGATTACTCCTCCACTTATCATTATTGTAGTTTTTGCCTATGTACAATGTTTGGTATATCGATATAAAATACTACTAAGAATTAAAAAAGCCGCGGTTAATTCTTTCCCACAAATAAAAATAAACCGTCAAACCGAAAATTTTTGGTTTACAAAAATGAACTAAAACATAGTGTTACCGACTATCGAGCTTAACATGGGTCTAAAATCATTTTTTTTTTTCAAAAAATATTTTACAAGAGACGTCGGTCTCTGCAGAGCGCTGTTATAATAGGGAAATTAAGAAATTAAATTAAATCTTACAATGCTTTAAGATGTGTAAAAGATTGCTCAATTTTTACATTACATAATTTGCATAAATAGGTAAGCTAATAAATAATATTATTTTTAAACCCCCTATAATATACAACGAAAAATCAAAATTTACATTTAACGCGTCTAATATATAATTTGTTCCGGTCTTGTTCGTACAACAAAAGGGGATAATTGATATTTTCCGTTAGGAAAGGCTCCATGGCAAAACAAAAGGAATGCTAAACAAACAAGGGGCTCGCTTCGATGACAGCCTACGTACCACCGCGTCTGTTTTGTGTTATGCAAATTATCATATAATGTGACTTCGCAGAATCCGGATAGAGCTAAGCTAATAATTTCAGAACTACACACCAACTACCCACAATTTTTTTCTTCTGCAAAAAAGTTTTTTCAAAAAACGGGACTAATTACTTTTTATGTTCAACGATTTTTTTTGTATGTACTCAGCAGGTTGGAGATCGGCATCTGGATCTTTTGCCTTGAACTTGCCCTTGCACTACCAACCGTTCTATTGAATCATGATTTCTGGAGATGTGGCCAAAGAACTTTAAAACCCGTAAAAGCACAGTCGACGAAAGTCTTTCTTTTATCTTTAACTAGCTGACGCCGCGCGGTTTCACCCGCGTGGTTCCCATTTCCGTAGGAATACTGGGATATTATAGCCCATAGCCTTCCTCGATAAATGGGCTATCTAACACTGAAAGATTTTTTCAAATCGGACCAGTAGTACCTGAGATTAGCGCGTTCAATCAAACAAACAAACTCTTCAGCTTTATAATATTAGTATAGATTCATTGAGAATGATTAATTATACCTACTGGATAATAAAAATGTAAATGGTAGTCTCCAAACCGTAGCACAAAATACCATAACAAAAAGGAGCAGAGACAATATATTTTTTATCTGCCTTGCGGCCGAGAGGCTCCTAATGAGTCCGGTGGACAGTTTCAATTACGCAGCTGCATCCTTTTTGTACAGATGGACTTGTCACGGAGCGGAATTGTTTAGTTCATTTGCTCTCTCCTTTGTTTCCTTCTAAACACGTGTTTTATTACACGTACTCACATACTATAGGACTTACCTTTTACATGATTATTGGATTTATTAAACGTTCTTCTTCTTAAATTAAGATTTTAGACAACTTTTACATAGTGTATATCTAAATGTTCACCTTCTTCTTGAATTGGTGCAGAACATATGTAGTCCCAGCCCGTTCTCGATCTTTTGTGGTTCTTGTTAAGTTACCTATTATGAGTATATTAAACTTATTGTTAAGGTAAAAAGTTAATCTGAAGTCAGATTACAAAAGCTTATTTTATTACAAATTTACTCATAAAAGCTGAAATGTGAGCATTCTCTTACCATAGAAACGAGCAGAATGAGAGGGATCAGGCCAATAGTCCACCACGCTGCCCCTATGCAGATGTCCAGACTTCACACACGCATTAGAATTAATTTTTTAATTAAAAGAATTAAGAAAATTCTCTGGTATGCAGGTTTTCTCACGATGTTTTTCCTTCACCTTTTGAGACACGAGATATTTAATTTCTTAAAATGCACACAACTGAAAAGTTAGAGGTACATGTCCCGAACCGGATACGATCCCACACCCTCCGGAATCGGAGGCAGAGGTCATATCCACTAGGCTATCACGCCTCATATTTAGATGTACCTTATCTTAAACTAAACAGCGTTAACAAAAGAACTACGTTCGGAACCCTAAAACATAGAATTAAAAATATTTTATTCATAAAAAGCTGTATTTTAAAAATTAATTTCCTATAATCCAAGGATGAATATCATCGCCGGTAAGCGGTAAGACGGGGATAAATATGTACTATTTGTCCGGCGCGCCGTCCAATTAAATCCGTTCTCGTGTAATCTGGAAACATCTGAGCCCGTATAAGGATACACGGCGAATATAATAGGCATTCATTTTACATTTCTTGTTGGTTTTATTAACAGAAACTTAGCGTGTATTGTGTCAGCCGGTATAAAAAAGTTTTCTTAAACAATAAACAATAATAATACTCACAAATTGACCTATTCCGATACTCAAAAAAAAGAATTTTCAAAATCAGTCCATAAATGACGGAATGGACATACACATACTACATAAAAAAAAACATACATACAGCCGAACGTAGAACCTCCTCCTTTTTGGAAGTCGGTTAAAAAATACTTTTAAGCGACTAGCGGAAACTAAATAGTTAATGGTTAAACACTTAGCACACACGTCTTCACACACACACACACACACACACACACAATTTCTCATACCAACGTTCACTACATACGTTTTAATGTGTTCTTTTTTCTCTCTTTTTGTTGTTATTTGTTATAGTTGTTGAGTGTATTTTCAGATTTTGCTTTTTTATAATTGTTCTAACTCTGAAAAATCTGTAATTGGCTGTAACATATTATATACAACAGAGGAAATATTATAAAATTGTATTCTTGGTAACGCTGTTGATTTTTCTTAAAAATAAATAAATAAACGGTTCGCAGCTTTTTAGTGCTCAACTGAGAGACGTTTTCCAGAGTGAAAAATTCACAGTTTTCCAGAAAAGTGAAAAATCTCCTCACTATCGCGCCATTTGAAGAGCCTAAACCGATCCTTAATCTAACAGCCAAGCAAAAGCTTCTTGGGTTTCTTGAGTCTTATTGGTAGAAGCTTTTTGATATCGTAATGATTTTCACTGTTATGTTTGTTTTCATAATATCAATCCATAAATCGATATACAATAAGTTTCGCTGCCGCTCTCATAAAGCTTTTGTTTCCTATCTTTAACAATAAAGTATGCTATTTTTTATTATAATCATAAATTTCAAGTAAACAGCTAAATATATTATTACGTGCTCTTTCAAACATTCAGCTATGAGATAATAAATAAACACATAATTTATTTGTTCACGAAGGATGAAAAACCAGACTATCTTCTAAATTAATACCTATTATAATGTATAAGATATTATAAGCCAAGCTTTGTTTTTAAATTAATATCTGCGACGCCAGAGAAAATCTTTGTGCTAACGATTTAAAAGCTTCCTTTGTTCGTAGTTATTTTCTCAGGTAAACAGCTTTTAATCTCTTAACGAACTTAGCTACTGAATGTTACTTTTAAATATAATTTAAAAAAATAAATTTCTAGCTATTTTCGTATTATTAAATTTTTTTTAATAATATTAGATATCTATATCTTTTTAAATACTAAAACGGTGTTTATTTATTATATACGTATGTATGTATGTACGAGATCAAGCTTAAGAAATATCATCTGTTATTTAATAATAATTCTATAATATATAGGGATAAGAAATAATTCACACTGACACATTGCACATAGGTTGCCTAGTCAAATCGCGGCCTGATAGTGCTAAATATTTTTTTTAAACTAAACAACCTATTTGCAATGTGACACTGCGAACATTAACTTATTACATAGCACTAATGAATAGCAGATGAGGGTATATATTTCCAATGCCGGATCTTAGATCAGACTTAATGTTACTTTTAAATTATTATAAAAAAAAAACACATGTAAAAATAATTGATTTTTTGTTATAAAATAAAATATAATTATTCATACAAGAATTGCCCTTAGTATTTCAAATATAGTGGCAGTGGGGAATCCAAACCACAATAGCAATAATTTGCGTCAGCCGTCTGTACGTAAATATTTAACTTGTCCGCTGCCGAGACTCATAAGTATATCCCGTATATTCAGTTTATTGATCGCAGACGTTAAATAAATAACACCCTTGCATGACGTTTCATAATATGGCATAAGTTTCAATAAACCAATATGGCGGGGGAAGTTTTGAGGGTTAAAGGCTTTCGATCCCCCATTTGATGAAAGTCTTTGACCGTGATAAATCTAGACTTAAATGTACCTACATAACTTATTAACCAGTGCACAGGAAAACGAACTGTGGCTTATGTTGCACTTTGGTTCGGCATAATAGGCTAGTTGACACTTGATCTTAGATTGTTTATTAATGTTCTACTAGATTAAAAAAAAACCGGCCAAGTGCGTATCGGTCCACGTGCAGTGTAGGATTCCGTAGATAAGATGAGCAGTTTAATCCCATAAGTAATGCACAAAAAAATCGATAAAAATACGGTCACCACCATGGAGTAGACGATCAATAATAATTCATCCTCACTTTGTACTGAAGGAATCCCAAAAAATATTTATAATATATATACCCATACCAAATTTCAGCTTTCTATTTTTAACAGACTCTGAGTCATCTTACTGACAACTTTATGTTTTTAATTAACATTCCTTATTACGTTTTTTTAAGTTTGACGACTCTTTAAATGGCAATTGCTACTTACTTACTTTATATTAAATTTGATGTGAGTCAATTACCCAATTTTATTATTTAATATGTAGTACAACTAATAAATTAATATTAAAGTAATAGTAAACTTGAAGCAGACGACCTCATTAGTAGTAGGGCAGAGTTAAGTAGAATATATAAATGTAAATAAAGTATGCCTATAACTAAGCAACACCTTACGGTCATGTAAGTAGCTTCTTCTTGTTCTTCCTTCTGGGCCGTTTTCGCACTTTATTGGCCATTTTATTGGCCGCTATGCGTGCGCTATGCGTGCGTATCCTTCGGTGTAGCTCCGCACGGGATTCATTTCTTCCAACCGAGCTCGCTCCAGAAGCTTAGCAGGCCAAGTTGTCTAACTATTAATTTTAATCAACAGTAAAAAAAACATCTGATTAGTAAAAACTTTTGATAAACTACCCTCCTCCCAACTTGTATTAATAACGAGGTTATTAAAAGTTGTTACTAACCAGCTGTTTTTTTTACTGTTGCTTAATTAATAGTTATAGAACTTAACAGCCACAATGTCCTACAAATTGCGTGGTACATTATATCGTTCGATGCTAGAATTTTTTATTTCTTGGTAACTCAGTTAGCTACCAGAATCAAGAATTTTCGTAAATATAACTGTTGATCGTCTTATCAAGATGAAGTTACTCACGAAAAAAATTGACTTGATAGTAATCAGTTGTAAAAAAATATTCTTCGGATCCCGGACTATATGTTTAGCATTTATAATAATATTAAGAACTCTATAGAGTATTATATATAATCGTGCATACTTATCTATTTATACGGCAGTCTCAAAGCCGGCTTATTTTGTATCTGACAGATCGCGGCTTCTGCTCCGCTAATGTTGTGCCGACTTTACATAACGAAGAGTACGAAATCTATTAGACAGTACCCATTTCTGTAAGACAAATAAATTTTCAAGGAGAGCAGTTTTTTTCTTTAAAATATGTATGTGTGTGTTCTCTTATTTCGCAAAAACTTTCAGATACTCCAATAGATTTGATAGTATTGAAAGTATTCCAATCATCCTCAATGAAGCAGGTACACTTTTTAAAACATAATAATTTACAGAACAGTCGTGTTTTTTATAAAGACAAGTTTTTTGTGTCGTTTTGTTTATCTAAAATACGAGTATGTGTGCTTAAGATGGGTTTGTGTATATGTTTATACGATCAAATCCCTTTTTTAACCGACTTCAAAAAAAGGAGGAGGTTCTTAATTCAACGCGTTTTTTTTCTATTTTTATGTTTGTTAAGTACGTCATACGATCGATACGATCAGAAGGTAGCACATACGATGTTATTTTTCGCTTTTTAGTTTATTTTTGTGATTTTGAAGTCGTTTAAATTTTTTTGTTAAAAATATTTTTTTCTTTTTTTTCTTCGTTACAAGCCAGACCTGGAACAATTAAGAAAACCTATAATTATTCGGTGCCCAGCAATTAAGAAAACCTATAAATATTCGGTGCCCAGCCGGGTATCGAACCCAGAACCTCCGTCTTGAAATCCACTGCGCATTCCACTGCGCCACGGACGCCGTCAAAATCTCTGGACGAAACAATAGGTTTGTTATAAGTAGGTTGTCTATAAAATTTAGGGCCAGCACTAATCTGTCGAGGCACACTAGCTTTTCGTTTAGTTGGAGTAAAGTATTATAAATAGAATCGCAAATATTATTTAAAAAAATAATGTCATTTAAAATTTGTTAAATACGTGTTTAAAACTTCGAGTAACTTTGAACATTGACCTGAATATTTCTGCAAACAAATCGAGCCGAAATGAGAGTAAAAGAATTTTGGAATGCCGTATCTATAACATTCGTTGCTCATCCCGCCTAAGCTTTTAGACTTGCACAGGCTGCTTCTAAACTTTAAGCCCGGCTCATATATAATTCTAAAGCAAGCTTTTGTTCCGGTGGGAAATAGCAGAGTTTCATGTTAAATAATTTATCCGGCGCTTGGCGGCGGCGTGGCGAGCTTTAAATCTGTTTAGATAGTGAATATTGTTCCGTGATTCAATTAGTTTTGATTTAGATAACTGCACTGGAAGTTATCTAGTGTAACGTGTGATATCTGAGTTTATTTTGCAGTGCAAGTTTTATTTTAAGTAACAGTAATTACTAATTACACTAATTAATGGTCAGGTATCTAGCAGTTGAGTAAATTTCACCTAAGTATAATATAGTAGGTATACAAGATTATATAAGTTTGTATGGAGTGAGCGCTTCGGATTACTTTTAATAGATGGCGTTAGTGTCAGAATCAAGTTGGTCAGCTAAGTTAGTAAGCTAGTCAGTGTATCAGTATCGAAATTGTTTTTTCTAAAAATGTTGTTATTTGGGAACAATTGATGAATAGTTTGGGATCAGAACCTTTGAATTTTGAATTTCTCAAAGGTTGTTTTTTAACCTCTCTGTCTGTATGTTTTTTTTTGTATGTATGTTACCTGATTACTTGAAGACGCCTGGACCGATTTGAATAATTTTTTTTTTGTTTGAAATTTTTTTTTGTTATACTCCTGAGGTGGTCCCATTGTCACCATTTCAGGATCTGATGATGGGATCCTGGAGAAATCGAGGGGAACTTTCAAGGCGGAGCTAAACCGGTATTGTGTTAAAATAAGCCGTTTAAAGAATTACATGAAAGAACACTGTCTGAAAAACCTAAATCTATAAGATATGGCTTCTCTAATATAAGAGCTTACATGGCTATATAAGATCTTACATGGCTTGAATTTGGCCTAGCACCGCCTTCAAACTGATCATCAGTTAAAACATAATATGATAGATAGAACTTAGTATGATGTTATATTTCGCTTTTTAGTTTAATCAGTATGTTTTAAGTTTTTGAAGTCGGTTGAATTTTTTTTATTCCTACAAACGAATGATGCAAATCCTATATTATGTTCATCCAAACTAAACTTATTGAACTTAACTTTACCAAATTGCGATGAAGTGTTAAGGAGCTAACACTGAATCCATTACCAAATAAGGTTTTCGGAGATTTTAGGACTACCTACTGATACGATTTTAATAAAGATTTTCCATTAAAATGCATAATTCGCAAGGATGGCGTATAATTTGAAATCCCCTTGAAATTTAATGCAAGAACTTTTGTTAAATTATTTTTAAGCGTTTGGCGCGAACGAAAATCCACTCAACAATTTTTATGAGAGTTTTACTAACTCCTCTGTCTTAAGTGTAACTTAATTACCCGTTTTTAGAAAAAATATGATAAATTCAAGCACAGCTGCTGTGCTCCGTATAATGAGTAATTAGATGTCACTTAAACAGGGACTGCTGTAAACTAATTAACTTAATTTTTCTCGGAAACTTTATAATTGTTCATTTGTTATTTGTCATTGCGATAGTAAGAGAATGTAAACCTGTAGTTATAGGTACCTAAATGGTGTGATGAAGCTAACTATGATTTATTTATTAATATCTGAGCGATCACTAACAGCCGTGATAGCCCAGTGGATATGACCTCTGCCTCCGATTCCGGAGGGTGTGGGTTCCAATTCAGGGCATGCATCTCCAACTTTTCAGTTGTGTGCATTTTAAGAATTTAAATATCAAGTGGCTCAAACGGTGAAGGCAAACATCCTGAGGAAACCTGCATACCAGAGAATTTTCTTAATTCTCTGCGTGTGTGAAGTCTGCCAATCCGCATTGGGCCAGCGTGGTGGACTATTGGCCTAACCCCTCTCATTCTGAGAGGAGACTCGAGCTCAGCAGTGAGCCGAATACTATGGGTTGATAATGATGAGCGATCGAGGTGTTTTTTTTTTGTAAAAACTTCTTTGTGCTTAGAAAATTCTACATTATTGCTGATCTACACTCTTCTTTTCACACACGTACTTTATAGATTAACTAACAGACGCCCGGGACTTCGTCCGCGTGAAACCCTACCCTACTCCCACTCTACAGCTACCCTACCATACAGGGGAAGAGTAGGGACTCAACCCTACCCCTACACTACGCCTAACCTACTCCTACCCTACCCCTACCCTACCTACCCTACCCTTCCTTACCCTACATCTACCCTACCCTACCCTACCCTACTCCAACCATACCCCTACCCTATTCCCACCCTACCACGCGACGGAAGCTTAAAAAATGGAATCATTATCTCCCGTTGTCCCAACATTTCCCTGCTCTTATTGATCGAAGCGTGATTAAAAGTATACTATAACCTGCTCAGGAGTATGATGAATAATAATTGTACCAAGTTTCGTTAAAATCTGTTAAGTAATTTTTGTTTCTATAACGAACATACAGACAGACAGACAAAATAGTGATAGTTATTTTGGAAATATATTTCATGTAGAGAATTTACCTCTCTACAGATTATTATAAGTATAGATAATCTCTGATATCCTACCATAGCTAAATATGCTAGTCAACTATAGTAGGTATTCGTACTGGAACCGCGATGGTTAAAATAAAATTTGATCAAAATTCATTTATTTGAAGTACGCTTAGTTTGTAAGCACTTTTGAAATTTTACTATTTGTAAAAACTCTACCACTGGTTCGGAAGGTTCTGTTGAGAGGAGGCTTTGGGAAGTAGCTGGTTTTAAGGAACCTAATCCAAGTATAAGGGTAGGTAATTAAGTAAAATCCATGTCAAAAAAAGATAAATAAAAAAGCTTTGGTATCCCGCCCGCACAACCACAGAAACCAATTTAATTTATTCCTTTTCCCAACGTATCTATTCGCCCCAATTATTCCTGATTCCTGTTAAACTTTGCTAAAAACGTAAACTGAATCTCCCGAGCGAATCGGCCTCGATTGAATCAATTTAAACTCCCAAAATCTCATGTCCGAGGGTCCCTCCCTAATTATACCTACGCAAGGACCGACCATAAAGAGACCAACATTAAATTTACAGTCGAAAAAATAACACAGCAAACAATTATAACCTTTATAATGATAACATTAAAACTGTGCGATTTATTAATATATATTTTCTAAAGGTACTTTTAATGTTGTCGAGGCGCAATCATATGTTCGAAGGGAGAGGGATAAGGGTATCCAAAATGGCGTCGGTAAGATTTCGTTCTGCTATATTAATTAAATCTTCGTAATTTATGAGCGGATGCGTACCATGTGCTGGGTGTGATTTATGGGTTTTACGGTGTTTTAAGTAGACTGTGACTTCACATATACCAACCCAGAATATACTTACTACCTACTTAGAACAAAGAACACATAGAAGTACCTACCTATTTCTGAAACTCAACTCATGAAGAGTCACTTCTATGAAGGCTATGTTCTGATAAAGGCACGTCTCATGTTTATTATAACTGGAATGATATTTAAATATTTTTACTGAAAAATAAGTTTAGACCTCTCTGACGCAGTTGATAATGCTGTGGTTTTCAACATTGAGGTCCTGGGTTCGATTTTCAGCTCGGATCAGTAACATATTATATATTATACATAGACATAGGTTTATAGCTATTAAAGAAATGCACCACGACGTAAAAACTTTAATCTCACATTGAATTTCCATAATATAATATTCATAAAATCGTATTATAGTGGGTAGTTAAAAAAAGATATCACGTTACGAGTAAATGTAATAAAAAAAATTTAACTTGAAACGAGGTCTAATACCTTTTTGTACGTAGACCCTTATAATGTGCTTACCTAACCCAACCTCTTCCACGGACCTCGCCCGTATGCCGTAAAAAATTAGGCCATCCCCACACACCCCTCTTTACCATCATTTCACCCCGCGATAATTCACCCCACACGTGCGGCCCTTGAGAAAAATAGCTCGAAAAACAGACAAGATTTAAATCGCCCCAGTTTTAGGCGGTGTGTTGAGGGATGATACATTAAATTGGATTCCAACAAATTCACGTGAGTTGAACAATAACACAACATCACACAATTAGGTACAGTGAGTGAATATAAAATAAGAGCCGTGATAGCCCAGTGGATATGACCTCTGCCTCCTATTCCGGAGGGTGTGGGTCCGGGGCACGCACCTCCAACTTTTCAGTTGTGTGCATTTTAAGAAATTAAATATCACGTGTCTCAAACAGTGAAGGAAAAACATCATTAAGAAACCGGAATACCAGAGAATTTTCTTAATTCTCTGTGTGTGAAGGCTGCCAATCCGCATTGGGCCAACATGGTGGACTATTGGCCTAACCCCTCTCATTCTGAGAGGAGACTCATCAGTGAGCCGAATATGGGTTTATGATGATGATCAGTGATGTAGGACCCACCAAAATTGAAACTTCTCCATAATCAAGAAATTCATATACCTTCTCCTACTCGTATAAGGAGGGCTATTAAAATAGGCTGATTATGACAAATGCGCTGACAACTGACCAAGCAATACAAGCTGACCTCCTTTTTATGAAAACCAAAATCAAGACCAAAAGTTGTGTCTTGCCTGTTTGGATCGTCATGTTGAGTAGAGTTCTTCCGAGGAGTTGAATTAGCAATATTGTTGAGTTTATTGTTGGTAGAAGATTATTTTTCCTCTCCAATTCAGCTATTTGTTTTTGGTAAAATATTTAAAATTATATTTCTTTTATAGGTAATATAGGTACATAATTATTACAAAACATTCATTAAAAGAACTACGAATTTTAAATGAAACGTGTTAACGTATTAGGCCAGAGCAACCGCTTTGTGTGGTTTTTAATCTAGGCAAATGTAGCGATGTATGGGCGCAACTGTTTGATGATTTATCTCGCGGGGTTTTGCAAAAACTTTGTTTATTTAAGCCGCTCGTACGTGGAGCGACACAAGGGCTTTCGACGTTCAACTTTGTGCGACGAGCCTCCATTAGCGCTTTACAAAATTTCAAATAACTGCCTATTAATATTCCAATTTCGGAAGAGTACTGTTGACATTAGATCCACTGTTGTTTGGAAGGAAGTCCTTTAAATTTTTACATGTGGCTTTAGATTTTTATAGACGTAACGACATATAGTCAGGGATCCGCAGAACATTTTTTACAACTGATTACTATCAAATTAATTTTTCGGGAGTACTTAACTTCATCTCGTTGAGACGATAAAGTTTTTTATTGTAGAATATTCTTGATTCTGGTAGCTAACTGAGTTACCAAGAAATGAAAATTTTTGAGCGTCGTAAGAGATAATGTAGCACGCAATTTGTAGGACATTGTGGTTGTTAAGTTATATAACCATTAATTAATCAATAGTAAAAAAAACATCTAGTTATTGACAACTTTTGATGAACTACCCTCCTCCCAACTTATATCAATAACGAAGTTGTTAAAAGCTTAACAGCCACAATGTCCTACGAAAAAAAGTTAGCTACCAGAATTAAGAATTTTCGAATTGAGATGAAATTAAGTAATCTCGAAAAATTAAGCTAACAAAATCAGTTGTAGAAAATGATCTACGGATCCCGTATGATATTTATATACATATATTAAGATATGTTATGTATGTAGGTACAGCGATGGCTAATCCTATTGTGTAGAATTAGCTATGTAGAGGACCCTAAACTTAAAAAATAAACGATATTTTTTATTTTTATAATGACCCATTTTCTGGAATTGAAAATAATTTCTTTTTTAGGAGTAAAAAACTCCCAAGTTATTAAGACTACAGATTCTATTAGTAAATTGTTAATAGTTAGATGGTGTTAAGCCATTATTCGATGGATCATTCGATTAGGGTTGTCGCTGTACGAGACACCTGACATCTTCGACAGCTCTCACCTTGATGAGTGGACAACCCTACTTGAGATGGAGATACCTACTTAGTGATAGATTAGATCTCATGAACACCCTAACCTATGATCGTAATAGGTATTATTAAATGCATCATATTGCTAATGAAATGAGTCACTACACTACTTTTGCAAAATTAATTATTATTTGGGCATGTGTGTAACAGCGTTAAAACAAATTTTAAGTATTTTGGTACACAAATAAATAAGATTTTAAATATGAACTGGACGGTTAAATAAGAGTAAATTGTAAGAAATATGTAAATTTCGCCGGTAAGGGGATGGAAATTTGTATAAAATAACGAAATATGTATAAGAGAAATATCGCAGGCGTACTACTATACGTAAAGTACGTCTACTATACGTACGTACCTACGTATATTAGATACTTTATTATTACTGAAAAAGATATTATCGGGAATTTCGGAACGTAACGCCCTAAATTCGATGAACATATTTTGGTGAGTTTTATCTACTACTAGCGGACGCCCACGACTTCGTCCGCGTGCAAATCGTTGTAAACTTTCAACCCCTATTTCACCCCCTTCTATTTAGTTAACGCATTTTTATATATAATAAATACAAATAGTCCAACAATCATTTTACAAAACTATAACACAAAACATGAATGATTTATTTCAAAAGCTTCAACTCGGTCAACTATATGGACAGACAGACAGACAAAAAATAAAAAAAGTATTTTGACATCAGCATCAGATTCAAAATACATATCTTAAATGTACAGAACTTGACCTGTTACAGTTTTATTATAAGTATAGCTTTACAGATTGGATTTTAAAAATAACATTAGAAACTGTACAATATAATGAATATCCCCTCTCCTATAAGGGCCTGGCTCTACAGTAAGCTGTTAAAATAGGCTGATAATGATAATGATAATGATATAAACAGCACAATCTCTACAGACGCGCCAAAACCTTTACTTTACTGCCTTTATAGAACACTATTAGCGAACCTACTTTCTCTTATTTTCAACTCGTTGTTGGTTGGGTCGTAAGCCATACGGCGTTTGGGTATCTACACAAATATACACTTTATTCTAGGCGTTTCGACTGACGCTAAATAAGAAAAACAAATTCCAAATGCAGTTTAAGTGCAGTGTCTACGGAAGGCGGTCCTCTGATTCCATTCAGCCCCATAACACTCAGGCGTTTCATTGTCAATCAGACGGCGTTTTGTTTTTTTTTTGTTTTGTGAAGTTCCCGCATAAAAATAGCCTGATAGAGAGAGCCCTGAGGTTGGGACTTATTTAAAAAAAGTAATTTACCTACCCCCATTTTGAAGTAAAAAATAACATTTTATAAACATTACATTATCATAATTATTATCAGATTTTAACGTCCCATTATAGGGCCTTCCTCCTTATGAGGAAATATTGAACTTAGACCCACCACGCTGCTCCAACGCGGGTTGGTGGGATAAGGGTGATTATGTTAAATTAATGGTCGCCACTATCATCAAATATTACACATGTTATCGCCGCGTTGCAACGACTTGCGGTACGTACAGCTTCAGTATGCTCGTCGCGTTCGAGCCGTCCACATCTCTCGTTGTGCAATTCTTTATGGGTTACTTGGGATAGACGGGGAGAGTGACTTGAGTGGAAAAGGGGAATGTTAGATATTTGTAAAAGGCCCTTTTAACCCTACACACAACGTTCACAAGTGCGTGACTTCACTCAAGGTCTCACACTCTGCCATTCTAGGGTCTTATTTTGGTTACAGTTTGATTTGTTTATTAAGTTGTCCTGACAAATGTTGTGAATAACCTTTATAACCTTTTTATAACCTTTGTTGGACATTACTCTCTTATTTTTGTAATCACTTGTGAGTCTGCTAAAATACATATGATATTTATATAGAAAGATTATTGTAATACAAACACCAGAATGTAATTCACAAAAAAAGGGTTTCATATATCTCATGATCTCCTAGCAAACGTAATCCCATTCCACGAGTATTTATTAGACCTCTGTATATCGCAAATTACCATACCTTTTTCCTTTTATATCTCAAAAACCTTGATTATCGCGGCGCAATTCCCAAAACGGAAGCCCTTTTGTTGTTGTCAAATTAGCCAATCCTCAAGATAACAAAAACATCCCTTTATGCCAAGGGAAAAGGGACAAAACCCTTTATTGACGAGCGAAATTTATTCAGGAACGGGTTTAACTATCTTCCCCCTTATATAATCCAAGGGGGGTTGGGAGGGTTCGGTAGGAGGTAATTGTGGTCTTCACCCTTTGCAGAATTTAAAGGCCTATACAGTTACGAAAGATAACTTTTCAGCCGAATTAAACCTTTTTGTTCGGAAAATTTTCGACGCGTTTTCATAAATTTCGCTTACGCAAAATGTAGAAACATAAGATAAAAGGTTAGAGGTGTCTAATATAAATTAAAAATATAATATGTAATACCTGCTTCTATGTACCTACTGTATTTAGAGTAAGTCTAACTAGACCTATGTAAAAATTATACTCTTTAGTAATCCATTGGACTTGTGCTGTTAGGACATTAACCACATATTTTCTTTTTCCAACTGTAACGTCTGGAAAACGACTTAATCTGTGTGACGTAAACTGCCTGACGACAAAAAACGGTAGATTTTTGTCGTCAGGGATTTTTTATCGTACGGAAAACCTCTTTGAAATGTCTTTATTTTTATTTAGACTATACTTCTTGTATATTTAGGTTACCTGTACATCGTACAGGTTTCTTGTACTGTCTTGGACCCCTTTAATCATCGTCAAACACTATAATCTTACCTACTACTATAAGTTTACCTATAGATTTAAACGAAGATCTGGGCATCATAGGCTTTCAAACCACTATTGACAGTAATAATTAGGTTTTGAAAGTGTAATTTTATTCCGGTATCAATAAATTCATGCTCCCCATATGAGTAGGTACAAAAATGAAATTGCTTAAACGCAAACAGCTCAGAAATTTTATTGAAGACATAAAACCTTCTGTTGGGGAGGCTGGAGCCAGTTTGACTAGCCTTGTATGTAATGAAGGGAGAGCGGGGATTAGAAGGGTGCGTCTTGCAAACGGCTTTGCGTGCCCGGCCGCGGGCGGCGGCGATTTGTCCCTCACTTCCCCCGCAACACTCGAGTCTAGAATGCCCAAAGTTTATTTACTTTTTTTTCTTACTTAAATGAAAGAAAGAAAAATTTTCAATAAAATTGTGCCACACGTCACAATGCCGAAGCACTAATGTAGTGTCTGATGCCTCTGTTGTGTTTAGCACAACCCAAAAAGTAGCTGCGCAGTATTATGGAGATTATACTTATTAGCACTGATTTTCAGCTGTTACTATTCTTAACACGTTCGCTGCGGTACGAGGTCAATTGACCTCGTAAGTCTAGTTTCTTCAAGGGTTACGAGGTCGACGTACCTCGTATCACACCACATAAAGTTTTAGTATGAGGTCAAAAAACCTCGTAACGCACCAGAGTAAAGTACAGAAAAATCAGTGCCGCAGCGAACGTGGTAATGACAATTTCCTTTACTTGCATAAAGTGCACACACTTTATAATACTCAGTATACTTAAAATAACTGATATAATATAGTCGGATAGCATCACTAGTTTTGGTTTGAACTAATGGTAATAATTTTTTGTCTAAAACATTTAAAAAACACCGGTTCTTTAAAACTTTTTAATAATATATTAGTCACTATTAGACGCTGTAATTTTTATTTCATCAAAATAGTGATTTGTATCAACATTTTAGTGTAGAATTTCTGTATCAACATATAGCAAACTTTGAGAATCGATGTAAAAACGCGTGTTTACGTCGTAAAAGGTGGTTGGGGGAGACGCGGCCCTTGTGACGCGCCCACGATACATAACCCAGCTATAGCCAAGTAGGGTAACTGCCTAGGTATTAAATGACCGCTTTACGGAAAATAACATTAATTTTGAAAGTAGCTCTGTTTTGGATATCTACATACCTCTATCCACTAGACATTTTTTTGATATACCTACTGAATTTACGTGACATCTTCTTCAGTGATTTAGTTTTTAAGTGAACCTGAGGGAAATTTTGTTTTCTGGAATAAAATTACCTATACCTATTTTTCACACTGAAGAACGACATGGTGTAGGTAGTATTTTACTTATTTTACTTATAGATGTACTGAATGGCGTCAAGATAGGCGAAAGAAACAATCGCAGTTTAAATGTAGATTGCTGTTTAATATTTGATACTTTACTTTAAACTTTAGATCTAAAATAAATATTATAATATAGGTATTAAAATTAAAACTAGTGAGTACATCAAACAAGAAAAAATATATAAAAAATTAATAACAACAAGTTAAAGAACCTAGCTTTAAATAACTTAACTTCACTAAAAAGTTAAAAGAAAGAAATTAATGTTTGAATATCTCCTGAAAAAATCAGTAATAGACGTGTAAGAAGATCTACGTCGTTAAATTTTACGAATGGACGTGTAAGAAACGTATGTCTTTAAATTTTACGTGACGACATCTAAAACAAAATTGATATGCATTGTGGTATACCTATATTGAGTGGACTAGAATGAAGTACGAATATAAAAATGCTCATTCCAAAAAACCGCAAGGAAAAATAAATGAAACTCAAGCGGACAGTGTTCTTGTATAAAATGAGCAAAAGGCACTAAATTAACTGCTTCTGTCCGGCAATTCTCTGGAGCGCCGTGCTTTACGATCTCCAAGTGCAAAGCTCTGGAAAAGATCAAATGTATGGGGAATGATTTATTTCACGGGGTTCTGTAGCGGGTTGATTTGTTTGTTGCGGTTGGTTCCGTAGATTCGCAGCTGTGCACATTGCGTGCAATAGCTATTCTGTACCCATGTTTTATACATCGTCAGTGTGAGTTTCAAATTCGTCTTTGTCTTTTGCCACCAATTCACGTGGGCATGATTTTTATAGTTATTAGGATAAGTTAAGACATAGTTTAAAATAAATTAATTAATTAGTAAGTTTACCATCGGTTCGAAAATCTACTTTCGAAAAACACAAAAAATTCAGCAAGCCAGCAATAGCAGCAGCAAGTAGGTACCTACCACCAATCAAACAAAACAAACCAAACCAGACCAAACCAAACCAAACCAGACCAAACCAAACCAAACCAGACCAAACCAGACCAAATCAAACCAGACCAGACCACAGACCAAAGCAAACCAGACCAGCCCATACCAAACCAAACCAGACCAGACCAAACCAAACCAAACCAGACCAACCCAAACCAAACCAGACCAAACCAAACCACACCAGACCAAACCAGACCAAACCAAACCTAACCAGACCAAACCAAACCAAACCAGACTGGACCAAACTAAATCAAACCAAACCAGACCAAACAAAACTAAGCCAAACCAAACCAGACCAAACCAAACCAGGCCAAACCAAACCAGACCAAACCAAACCAGACCAAACCAAACCAAAAAAAACCAAAACAGACCAGACCAGACCAAACCAAACCGTCATGCGAAAATGATAGTCACAGGACTCGTTTGACTAATAATGGGTTTCCATAGTATAGATATGCTCCTGATTTTTTTATATCACTCAATAAAATTCTAAAGTAAACGCACTAATTTCAAATAGGCTCGGTTGATAGGTCCAAAAGCCACTAACTTAGCGAATAGCCCAGCAAGATAAGTTACCTGCTTGACCCATTTGTATAAATTGTATTAATAAATTACCTTTGACACGGCAAGAGGATCCCTAAAACCAGTTACTTAGAAATGCAAGCGTTTCTCTCGCCCCGTCTCTGTCCTAACTTTACCCGGGAGTGTCGTTGTCGGCCAAAATGCAAAGCGGACTTTTAAGGATTCCACCGCAATGCTAACGAACTGAATAAGTTTCTGTACAAAAAACATTATTTGAATAACAATTTATTTAAAGCAGCATTTACATATTCATATAGATAGCTGGCTAAGTCTCGTTGCGAATTAGAGAATTAATATGCCATGAAAGATTTAATGAGCAGTTTGAAATCTCAGAATTACTCGTACGTGATAAGTATTATTCTAAGATAAATAGAAACTCTAATATAGTTTTTAGATAAACACGTTAATAGTGGTATGAGATTTATTGAAAACATAAAAAGATTTTTTACAAGAGAAAAGCAAATCACAAACAAAATAGTGAAATTATAGAGTGTTGACAAATTACCACAGATATGTAAACAGTATTGCCATAGGTTACATGATAATAATTTTGTACAACTATATACTCCAAACACATTTTCGGCTAATCAATGTTTTTTTTACTCTTTACAAGTTAGCCCTTGACTACAATCTCACCTGATGGTAAGTGATGATGCAATCTAAGATGGAAGCGGGCTGACTTGTTCGGAGGAGGACGAAAATCCACACTCCTTTTCGGTACTACGTCGTGTAGAGTAGAAATTGCTTGGCGGTACGTCTTTGTCCTCCTACCAGCCAAAATTTTTGAAAGGTAGATAATAAAGACCAAAATAGTGAATAGACCAGCACGATACTATTCTGAACTGAGAAATGTCATCTGCCTACTGTATGATATCCACCACTAGGCACCGGATGGCGTTTGTTACATAGAATATTAATTTCGTGTATGTCAACTAGCATACGTCAAACTAAGTGAATTATACTGCAGATGTACTTATCGACAGCCGAAATTCTAGTCTTCTGGTTCTGATTTTCTATCATTTATATCATACCAGCAGTGTTAATTGTATTTCCGAGATTAGTTTAATAAGTCAACCAGTTCATGAAGTAACATATTTGAAAATACTAAATTAACCGTGCTGGGAACCAAACTCAGGAATTTCCAGATGCAAAGAGTCATCAAACTATTGAACCACTTTTCTTGCACAACGATAATTATATTTACGGATCCGAGACTTGATCACTAACTATGGACCTTATTAAAAGGCTCAAAGCACATTTGACTCGGCGGAGCGAGCTATGCTTGGAGTATCTCTGCGTGATCGAATCAGAAATGAGGGATCCAGGCAGACGACAAACCAAAGACAATGACGAAGCTCAGAGAGCGAAGTAGAAGTGGCAATGGGCAGGCCACATAGTTCGAAGAGCCGATGGGTCCCAAGGTGCTGGAAGGGCGACCCCGCACTAGGTAGACCAAAGATATCAAGAGGGTTGCAGGGAGCTGCTGGATGCTGGTGGCCCGATACCGTTGTGCTTGGAAGTCCATGCAAGAGGCCTATGTCCAGCTATCTACTACATACTATTCACGTATCAAATTCTAAATAGTATAAATAGTAGTAGTAATATTATGTCTACTATTTATCACCGACAAAAACAGCTTGGTTATCAACCCATATTCGGCTCACTACTGAGCTCGAGTCTCCTCTCAGAATGAGAGAGGTTAGACCAATAGTCCACCACGCTTGCCCAATGCGGATTGGCAGACTTTACGCACGCAGAGAATTAAGAAAATTTTCTGATATGCAGGTTTCCTCACGATGTTTTCCTTCACCGTTTGAGACACGTGATATTTAATTTCTTAAAATGCACACAAGTGAAAATTTGGAGGTGCATGCGCCGGACCGGATTCGAACTCACCCTCCAGAATCGGAGGCAGAGTTCATATCCACTGAGCTATCACGGCTCAGCTAATTCAATAATAATAGGTATTCATTCAAAAGTAGACACGCGCGCCTAAACGTGCCTGGTCAGAGGTCATCTAAATTCAATGAAGCAGGGGTTGTGAACATTATGCTCCGCACTAAACACAAATCATTCTCTGTCGTCAATAACTGTTTCGCAAAACTTGTTCTCAAATTCAGTTATAAAGCTACAACAATAATCTTTGTAACATAAAAATGGAACGACTTCAAAAACGTATTTCAGGTATTTTGATTTTAACACAAAATTACAAAATCGATTTTCATGAAAATAGAATGGAACCAACGTGGAATTATACATTTTCAAACAAAAATAAAAATTTCTACATTTTCAAAAAATGACGAAATTATGACGTAATAAAGATTTAAAAAAAAACATTCGTGTTGAATTGAGAATCTCCTCCTTTGTTAAAGTCGGTTACTAAAAATAAAGAGAGGTCACACCGCTTGAGATCTGCTTACCTGTTGGCCTATTCACTATTGGTCTTTATTCATCAAACATCAAATCAATTGACAAAATATCATCTACATAATCTATGATATCCACCAAGCACCGGATGACATTTGTTATATAGAATCTCAATTTCGTTTATTTCAACTAGCATACGTCAAAGATATTGAATTAGCTTGCTGATGAAGATAACATTCTATCAAACGTTGTTTACAAAAAAATGCAATTGTTTGGCCTGTTAAAAAATATATTCATTGCTATTTATCGTTACCATCATCATCATTATCGTCATATCAGCCGATGGACATCCACTGCAAGACATGGGGCCTTTTGTAGGGACTTCTAAACATCACGATTCCTGCGACTCGCTTGATGTCGTCAGTCCACCTGGTGGGGGTCGACCAACACTGCGTTTTCTATTTATTATTCTAGTTATTCTAGTTATTTATAGTGTGAATTTAATTCTAAACACTCGTGATAATGTCCAGCCGTGATATTGTATTTTACTATTTTCTGTTGCTGTAAAAAGAAACAAATAATTCTATTATGATTATAAAGATAAATACAAGAGTTATTTAAAGTCAGCATATAATAATAGCTTGGGCCAGCAAATCACTATCACTATATAAATTACTTCTCAACAGGAATCCGTTATTTAACTATACAGACTTTAAAATGCTACAATAGCAGGTAGGTATATTTTAGAATTTTGATTTTGATTTAATTATAAAGAATATAAGATGAAAGCTAAGTAGGTACGTAATTCAATAACCAAATCAATAAATAATCTGGATCATAAAATCTTCTGTGGTATAATACATAGTAAGTAATATTTCAAAATATTCGTCATAAATCTACGTAGTTTTTTGAACGCCAATGTCGTAAAACTGATGTTTACCATCTTTCTCTACCATCTTTATCTACTTAAATTATCGCGTAAACACAATAAAACTCCAAGCTATAATCCGGTCAGTGCCTGATTAACAAAAAAACAATGAACCGCAAATGAAAACACCGTTAAAAACACAACAAACAATTCCGATAAAGTAGGTGCGAAAAAAATACGCTCAACAGTTTTATATTGGAACATATTTAAAATCATGAGCACTCATTGTGAAAGTGATAATGACATTGAGAATTAAAGTCCGATGCATTCGTCCCATTGACGGCGGCCGCTCGTAACACAAAAAAAAATCAACAACACGCTGTCCAATAAAAACGTAAAATTGCCGACACTGACATTATCCTATTACGTCATCATTCCATTCATGAAAACGATTCGCGAAAAAACAATCGCATCGGAACACGTGTTAAACGAGGCCATTAAGTTGCGGCCGGCGAAAAATATTAATTATTAATTAACAGCCGGGCGGAATTAAAATATTTTTATTGGCGACAAAAGGCGAAAAGTTGGGAGTTAATTCGGTGGCCGCGATGGCATTGTTTGCGGGCCGCGTGCATAAAAAACAGAAACGAGCCGCCGGAAAAAAATACGGACAAAACCGGTGGGGAATAAAAACACCGGACCGCGCGAAGCACGCCGCGATTTAAAAATAAAAAACGTCGGACGTCCGTAATGAAATCGAAAGGCGGTTCGTCGATAGCCATTGGAAAAAGGTAAAAGAAGTGCGACACTTTCACGCGTGAGAATTTTGGCTTTTTTGGCATCGTACGCGGCGGTCGCGGTTGCGCCGGGGTTTGTGTTTTAATGGGTTAATAAGAAACGCAAACCGGCCTGTGTGTGAGATGATTGGCTGTGCCCCGCTACAAGTTATTTTAGAACGTTTAGAAAACTTTTTTTTTAAAAACTCATTAAATCAATTTTGCCTTTATTACGGACGCGCACTTGACTGCTTGCAAATAAAGTCACACCTTTTGCGCAGTTACGCGTTATTTTGTGTTAAGTTTTGATCAGTGTACGTTTATTATGCATATTATTTAGTATTGCCTTGCAACAAAAAACATATTTATCACAAATCCTGAGTTAATTTATGTAGCTAAACGCTAAAAATGTATCTCCTAAAGATTTATCATTCCAATGCGATGAAGTGTTGGGGTATGCGTTACATAAAATATTTCCTTCCTGATTAGTGGACTTGATTAGTTAATTTAGAATTTAAACTATCGTGAGTGTTCTTCATATTAATTGATTATAAAATACGGCTAAAACTAACGTGATACAACGTCGAGTATGCCCGACTAGTTTCGACTTCGTTTCAAGATCCGACTCATGACTAAGGGCCCCGTATGCGTTTGAAACTAGTCAGGCATACTTCAACGTTGTATCACGTGAGTTTTAACCGTGTTTCATAATCAATTAATATGAAGAACACTCACGATGGTTTAAATTCTAAATTAACTAATCAGGTCCACCCACTAATCAGGAAGGAAATATTTCATATACAAGTCCATAGCATGAATTTCGTTTCCCCAGCATACATACTAAAACAAACACAAAACACCATTTAGAATCTCCTTTACAATTTTCCAAGTAATCGCCTATTAATTTTGATTAAAATACTAATTAACGCTCGACGACGGGACGCTCTAAATTACGTACTTTATACTCAGTTTAAAAGCTTAGGCCGTTTCCCCAAAAAATATTCTTCCAAAACACTCCATTTATAATCATTTCTCCCACTCTCCGCGCTTAATTCTTTGTAAAGCAAAAATTTCAGTTGATTATGTAAACGGCTAATCCGTAGGCTTTCGTACGGGCGTATATTGGTGCTAATGTGAAAAAGTGTCCTATTTAAACCTAGCTGAATATAGTATAGAGTCTATACAGTACAGTCTATATATACTGTAGGGTTTTATATTAGACACATAATACATATAATTTAGGTAGGATGAATAGGTATGTGACGAATATATGTATATCTAATACATTACTATCACGGTCATAGTCATAGTCATATTTTATTCATAAATGTTCATATTAATCGTACTATATTTTTTTTATTCACTAGCGGACGCCCGCGACTCCGTCCACTCTTAGATCTCCGTAATTCGGCTCTGTCGCAAAATCCGTTCTTAGCGAAAGTAATAAACTATAATCTACCTCCCTGATAAATATCACATTTAGACGTCAAGCGCGTTTTGTTTGTGATGACCCTTCGCTATTACATAATTATATTTAGATAAATAATTTAGGTAGGACGAATATGTGATGAATATATTATATATCTACTATAATACTATAATTAATTATATCATATACATATAATTAATTATAATATTATTTTATATTAATTATAAAAAAAATATGAAAGCTTTTTCAGATTTATCAACTGTTTGATTTTTACATAACATTATAAAAAATTGTGCTTGCTGTTAAAAATATCCAAAATTAAAAATCAAAATCAAAAATCATTTATTTCAAGTAGGCTCAGTTTACAAGCACTTTTGACACGTCAGTTGACTATTTGTAAAGATTCTACCACCGGTTCGGAAGGCAGGTTCTGCTGAGAAGATACCGGCAAGAAACTCAACAGTTGCTCTTTTGAAAAAGTCATACAGTATTATAATTTTCAATTGATAACAATTACAATTTCTTATAGTTTTATTTCCTGTGTGAAGGTGGAAGCTGATCCAATGGCCTCCAAGCGCTTTTATCTTTTAGGAACTCATCAATGTTGTAGTAACCTCGACTAAGTAAATGTTTTTTAACACATTGCTTAAAGCTATGCATTGGCAGGTCCATCACAGTCTTGGGGATCTTGTTATAGAAGAGTACACCCAAACCTACAAAAGATTTTTTTACTCTTTGGAGACGATATGCAGAAATAACTAACTTATGCCCGTGTCTAGTAAGACGTGGATTTAAATCTCCTTTTCGTTTGTACAAATTAATATTTTGTCTTACATATACTATACTGTTATATATATATTGACAGGCTACTGTTAGTATACCTATTTCTTTATCCAATTATCAAGTTTATGCCAGTCCTTAATCAAGAATAAGTATTAATATAAACGTAATAAATTATGCACTAAATTTAAAAAAAAAAAACAAAAGATAAACGCAAGTTCATTTTGCAAAATCAATCACTCTTTCCGCCAATATAGCGATAGAATGGCTTAAATATCCATTTGATGATGACGAAATCTAATTATCCTAATAATAGTGAATTATGCCGCGGTTTAGATGATTTCGAACACTTGCTATTAGGATACGTCAGAAATATGATTTTGAGTAACACTCTATATGATAGCTGATCAATCTATTTCTCCTTTTGTATTTCTCTTTCTCTTTTCTATTTTATATGATTTTTCTATTAAGATTAATTGAGATACCTGTATCTATGATTAAGCATAAAAGATTGATTTACTTTCGATGCTTAATTATTTTTAAAGACTAGTATTTTCTCGTGAAAAAAATGCTATACTTACGAGTACTAGTCATTAAACATGACCAATATTACAGCTTCAAAGTAAGCGAAGTTTGTGCTGGAAGTGATTATGAAAAAAGTCTTTTAGGTGGGATCAAACACACAACCTCTCAGGTTTATTTATCTTAAGCAAAGGATTAAAAAAAACAATTACAAATAATAAGTTTAGCCTAGGTAAATATTATTGTCTTAATAACTAATATGTATTTAAGACATTGTAACATTATAGCATTTGCATATGAGCATTTAAAATATATGGTACCTAAAATATATAATAAAATTGAGTAACTCAAAAAAGAAACGGAAATCAGTGAAGGAGTCCACAAGAAGAAATTAAAGAAAGTTTTCCTTGGGGACCCCATCACTGACGGATTTACTTAATAGAAATTGTTTTGCACCTTTTGTATTTTTTTTTTTGGATTATTTCATTTTATAATATTAAATTCCTAGGTTACCTTAGTTTTAATTATCTTATTAAAATTAGATTTAGCAATTACTTTTAAAAAATAACTAGAATAATGAGCGTCAACTCGCCAACAAACTGCCTGTACATTTTGGCGAGAGTATCGATATGTAAAATAATTGTTATATCTTATCAATAAAATAAATTAAAAAAAAAACCTAACTATTACAAATGCTATAATTTGTAACAGTAATTATGCAATAACGCCTTGCGTTAGCGATAACGACGGGCCACTGTATTCACAAAACGTACTTTAATGAAAAGCCTATAGAAAACCTGAATTAGCACAACACAATGCCTGTAACATATCAACACAACACACATATTATACGCTCTAAAGGCCGCCCAACTGTTATTATCGCTTAATGAAAATACGAATTTTGAAGGAAAATTTGAAAAGGGACTCATTATACTTCAGCACCCTCTACGCAATATAATAACCCTCCTACGCCCCGCGGGTCATAACGGACGTCCCTTCGAAATATTCTTTCAACAAATTCACCTCCGTCCCTTTAGAACAAAAAAGAAAACGCCGCATCACGGTCATTTTTAATTTTAACCCCAACGACGCCATTGGAGGCATTTAACGGGCGCCATTAGGCTTTCGCTATCTGGAACGTACATCTTGTGCTAAATGGCCAGGAAAGTGCCTTAAATACGAGCTTTTTTGGGTGAAACGTTTTTATTGAAGCTCGGAGCTTTCATATTTATATAAACCTTTCATTTATTATCCAATCTTCTGAGAGTATAATTGAACGAAACTTATCTAAACCCAATTATTATTATGTAAATCAAGAGTCATTAATCTTAACCTAAAATAGAAGTTAATCAATTATATTATTAGTATACCTACCTTTTTTCAAATACTATCTTCAGTTAAATAATTATTATATATAGATAATGTAAAAAACTCGATTATGATTTTTGTATATGAAAGAAATTACTACTAAGTATGAAAAGTTTGATAAAAAGCCATAGTAATAATTAAAATTAAATAATTTGAAATAACAAAATTTTACTAATAAATTTTTATAGTAGAAAAGCCTGTGGTGCGTTCTACTTTCTATAATTTGATAACTTGTCGACGTCCCGCGGTTTCACCCGCATATATCCTGTTCCTGTGGGAATACGGGGATAAAATATAGTCTGTGTCACTCACACATAACGTGGCTTTATATTGGTAAAAAAATTGTTAAAATCGGTTCAGTAGATTAAACCCTACAAACTCACAAACTTTACCTATTTACAATAAACAAATTACAAGTATTAGTAGTTTGTATTTAATAAAATTATAATATACAGTATTCGTAAAATAATCTTTTATGGATTTGGATTGGGTGGAAAAAATATTTTCTACTTTGATTTTAACTTTATTATAACCTCATTACCTGACCGTACAGAACATTAGGCCAGTGTAGGCCTCCTGTACATATTAATATTAATTCCTTAATTTACATGTCCCTTCATTTCCACCCCTTTGCGTGCAGTCTCGCGCGAAAAGCCTCCGGAATGATGGACGTAGGGGTAAATGGCGCGAGAAAAATTACGCGAGCGAAATTACAGCGAGGAAATTAAGCGGCGTGACTTGCTCCTGAAAATGGCCGACTTGCCAGATTCTTGCTTAATTATTGCCAAGTTGAACAAATTCCTAATGTTTCTGAATGCGCTAAGTGTTTTAGTTTTCGCAAAAACTGCACAATTTTCACTCCGCTAGTGGCTTGAACACATTAAAAGTACTTGACTGACTATGTAAAAATAAAAACAAAGTTTATTCTTGAATAATTAAAATATTTTAGTAGATACTTAATTAAATATTTTAATAGAGCGAATAATCTCTTCTGTGTTTGTCTACCTTGTCTTGGTCATCTTTTTTAAATCTTTAATTGTTTATGTGCGGCTGTAAAATTTATGCGCATTTTTTAAACGAGTCGAATGAGCCATCTCACGCTTAGATAGATATCGACCAATAGTACTACTACTAACAAAAACATACCCAACCTGGTTAGAAAGACTTCCACTCATTTCTGAGAAAAAGGGTATTGAAAGACATATAGAATATAGATGGAGACAAACAGATAGTTAATACAAAAAGATTCCGTAGCAAACAGTTTGTTTATCTGTACGTGGTTTATTCCATTTTACGGTAACAAGTACGGGACCCTAAATCGAGCCCCAACCTACCATTAAGTACACAGAACACATCTATAATAGAGGATCTTCAGGCTTAATGAGTAGTAAACACAGGGAAAGCGAGCCTGGGGCGGCAAATGAACCGCCGATTATTTGGCTTAAGGTCTAATCCAGACTGTAGACTACACCAATGCATTCATGTCCACTGTCTCTCTGTATCCGCCGTAGCTATCAACTACTTAGATAACAAATGTCCTTATCAATTTCAACCTCATCAACCTTATCAGTTACAACTACAATGTATGTTTAAACAAACTTACTAATTGTTGTATATATGAAATATTATATTATAAAAAAATAAGACAAAAAAATAACAATTCTGAAATATGAAGTAAATGAAAATAGAATCCATGTCAGTAACTTATTTAAATTCAAAGGGCATTATTACCTAGAAGTATATAAATTAAAATGTTTGTTTTTTGTTTGTTCTTCACTTTCTTGTTACATTTATCAGGTTGTGGCGTTGATTGATGGGTTTTTGTCCATAATTATATTAACATATGAAAATACAAGAAAAGTAAAATTACAATACGCCGGATAACGACATCTCTATAATAAAGTAATTCGAGTATCAAAAATTTCTTTCCCCTAAATTAGCGACTTTTGTCGGCCCGTCTGCTTTAACCCTAACCGCATTTCCTCACTAATTGATGCCAGCGTTTTTTCAGCAGTATTGCTAAGAATATGGCGAAATGAAGTGTTTAGCCTACAAACACTACACTTAGCGGAAAATGCAGCAGTCGTTTCGTTAAAAATGTTAAGGATTTTTTATTATCATGTAGCTTTTGTATTTTGTATGACTATAATGCGGTTTATTTTTTAATTGCTTTATAAATATTCTGAAAAACAAAGTTACCTACCGTTTTATATTTCAATACATACTTATTTAAAACTATCAATCAAAAAGTGCTGTTTTTTCGTGTATAGTTTTTCTCTCGAAAACAGTTTAACTTAAAATTTAGGTACTTACTTAGTATTTGAATAAAAATGAAAATTGACCCTTCCTCAATAAATGGGCTATCTATCACTGGAATATTTTTTCAGATCGGACCAGTAGTTCCTGAGATTAGCGCGTTCAATTAAACAAACAAACTCTTTAGCTTTATATATTAGTATAGA
Organism: Bicyclus anynana; assembly: GCF_947172395.1. NCBI lineage: Eukaryota > Metazoa > Arthropoda > Insecta > Lepidoptera > Nymphalidae > Bicyclus > Bicyclus anynana. Next base: position 7,153,787 of record NC_069103.1, on the reverse strand, counting down.
TAAACCTCAAAAATAGAAAACTCATCTGTCAAAATGTACTCTATACAAGTTATTCCTCGAGGATGGCTAAAGTAGCAGTTTTATTTAATGTTGGTACTAAGTTTAGGCCTATCAATTACCGCTTCTGAAAATGCTTTACTTTTTTTTTAACTCATCCGATAGGCCTTTACAAACACCGTTGCGTAAGTATAATTCCAGCCCAAAATTTACATGTGTCGACTTAACTCGCCCCTCCGGGGTGATTGATGACGCATCGGGAAATTATATTAGCGTGGAAAACGCCCATTTTTCTAACGACTCACCCGCTTATGTTGGAGATGTATATAGAAAGAAAAAAATATCTAAAATGGCTGTGACTTGCACTTTTAATGATACAAGTAATTTTAAAATAGTATTAAGTTTTCTCAAAAGTATTATTTGCTGTTTTTTTTTTTTAGTTATTTTAATTCTAATTCTAATTTTTATATTGCTTTTCTTCTATATCTACTCGTATTTAAATACGAGTGGATATAAGTATATAGGTCATTACAAAATACCGAAATCCGTTTGACGTACAAAGATGATAATTGTCAGGGAAGTAGTTTATAGTTAGCAGACGTCCGCTAACTACAGATTTTGCGACAGGGTCGGATTAAGGAGGTCTACAGATACAGAAGGCAGTAATCCTTTAGATGGTGCGTATTTTGAAAAAGTTCCTCTCATGCGATGTCATTGTAGAACGTATCTATCATACGCGATGATTTTTTTTATTCTTTACAGGTTAGCCCTTGACTACAATCTCACCTGATGGTAAGTGATGATGCAATCTTAGATGGAAGCGTTTCTACGCGACATCGTGCTGGAACGCTGAATTCCTTGGCAGTACGTCTTTGCCGGTGGGTTAGTGACTAGCCACGGCCGAAACCGAAGCCGAAAACCACAATCGGCCCAGCCTGGGAACGAACCCAGGATCTCCGTCTTGTAAATACACCGCGCTAACCACAATGGGCCACAGAGGCCGTCTTGTTTAGGTACTTTGTTTTTATTTTACTTGTTCACCTAAGATCAGGTGAACCATGTGTTTCACTTTAAAAAGTCCTTCAAGAAAAAGTACATCAATGTAATTTGAGATTCAGAGGCAATTGGATCCGTTTTCTCAAAATAAGATCCATTGTCACACATGAATGTGATGAAATATGAATGATTATTTTATGTTTAATATTGTAAAAAAAAAGTATTAGGTACCTGGTACATATTTTAAAAAAGCAACTGTTGAGTTAGTTGTCGGCTCGGCTCTACTTGTTTTGTAAAGTCCGTAATCTTCTAACTTGTTTTTAAAGTACTTAGGTATAAGTGGAGCCTACTTGAAATAAATGAATTTAGATTTTATGAATTTAATTAACACACAAAAATTACCCCTTAAAACAACTGTTTTCCCTATTAACATGTTTATTATAGAAATGCTTGTAACATACGAGTTGATTAAACGGCCTACGCTCTACGATCTGCTTGTGTGGTAATTAATAAGTTTCCGAACCGTAATATGACAGCAATTAGCTTTAGGAAATTGCTCAATGAAACCTACTGTTTCATTATGTTGTTCTGACCTAACTTTGCTGCGTGACATACCAAAAGCTAAGCATTCATTGCGCGTTTTGTTTAAGCCAATGCTGAGAAGAACTATGTTGAAACCGCAATGTATAGAAATGAATATGGAAATTTGGACTAAACGCCCATATCCCGTGATTTAGGCGATTATTTTATCAATACCTATTGGTCTGCACTAGAATGCTTAGTCTAAACTGTAGCGTCAGCAGATTTAGTAAATCAAATATTTATGATTAGATTTTATTTAGGTTGGAAAATAAAATATTTTGTATTGGTACAGGAAACTATAAAAATTATTACCTAGATGGCGCGTCCAGACGCCGTCTGCTGACGTTAAATACCTAACTAAAAAAGATGCAAAATATGAAGCGAACTGCAAAGCTAACATAAAATAAATATTTATAAACTTTTAGCATTGATTAGTACTTCGTATTAGTATCTATGGTCTACAATTGCAGATTGATTCATGAAGAGGCTTTTGTGTCAATTTTTTTTACGGTTAAATGTCTATCTATTTTTTATGTCTATCTATCGTAGGCGTAGGGTAGGGCATTCTTGGGCATTATTACTGTGTTGTATAGTGTTATTAGCTCTTTATATCGGCCTGTCCTGCACATCCTTAGTAAGTTCATCTTTATTAACTTATTAACTTAAAGGATCTTGAATGTTATCCCCGCTTATAAATTTACTATTATCTATCCACTTCTTTTATCGTAATTCGTAGTTCTTTACGATTCATATTTTACAATAAAGAAGTAAAAGTTATAGGTTTTGCATAAACCACATGGCTAACATAATAAATAAATTAACACTATAAAAATGATGATTAGATAAATGATCTACTTTCATAAATAATTCACTCTACATTTTATTTATAGTTTGGCAAGTTCGTTGATGACACTCTCATGATATGCGGGCGACGGGGGGGAAAAGAATTGCGTGGGTGTGAAGTCGTGCGCGCGGACCATCGGGAGTGTTACGAACGAGTTTGCCAAGCTATAGTTATTGTTATTATTTTCAACATTTAAGTTGTTATTCTGACCGTACAAATCAATAGCGTCACTGTTTAGAGCTAGCAACTCGGTCATATTGCCACTTTCACTTCTATTAACACAGCATACGCTTGTAATATGGTAGTCCAAAAACGAGGAACCTTGCCTTCTGTACATGTTTGGGGTTTATGTAATTACAGGCTCAAATACCACAAGAGCAGGGTATCTGTTTACGTTTTTAGGGTTACCAAATTAATGTTCTTGTAGGTAGGATGGTATTGTCACTAAAGATGCACAATTGTTTGATAACAAGAAGCAAATTGGGACTGCTTCCCCGCGAATCTCATAATTTCAGTACAAGGTCGTAGGTACCGCCGTATCAGCCGTATCAATGATACGCGGCCCCCAGACTACTAGGGCCCCTTGCGTTTAAAAGGAAGAATTAGTAAAATGTAATCCACTATCTCACTCACATATGGTACTTCCCGAAAAAAAAAACCTATAAAAAACTGCCCATGGACTTATAGAGTTTCATTTTAGACACTCACTCACTCACTGTCATTTTTATGTATTTTATGCAATTTTGATCAATTTTGATCAGAGTCTCCAATGCACGCTACGCCTATGGTTCAGTACCTACATTACGCTATGCCTGTGGTTCAGTATATACATTGGTGGTAGGCCAAAAGGGCAAAAACATCAACGCCTCGGAGGAAGGAGGGAATTTTAGCCGGTGGGAGTCTGTTGCTTTCCAAGACATTATGTGCCTAGGTACTATAGAATTTTCTCCACCTGAAACAACGGTATCATAATATTTCTTATGTGTTATTGCTTCCACATCTAAAAATAAGTATTAACTAATTAATGCTTAGAATAAAGACTGAACGTGATTACTAATTATTTAAATTAAATAAATCGAGATAGATATGAGATATGCGTTATGTATGCGTTGTGCTAACTCATAAAATCTAAGCCGAGGTCCGGGTCTCAGAGGAGACACCCTTTGAGAGTCGTTCCGCCCATCTACTCTGCTTCTGCCTTCGGGCCCCATCAGGCGATGCTTCTGCGCTCGTCCAAACCGGTGACGCCGCTGAAGTCACATTAAGGAGCCTACGGCACCTATATGATGTTCAAAATAAAAATCAAAAACTATCCATTTTGAAGAATAGACTTTAAGGAAAGAAGGTTAGTTAGTATCGTCGTTATCAACCCATATTCGGCTCACTGCTGAGCTCGAGTCTCCTCTCCGAATGAGAGGAGGTAGGCAAATAGTCCACAACGCTGGCCCAATCCGGATTGGCCGACTTCTCACACGCAGAGAATTAAAAAAAATCTCTGGTATGCAGGTTTCCTGATGATGTTTTCCTTCACCGCTTGAGACACGTGATATTTTCTTAAAATGGACACATCTAAAAAGTTGGAGGTGCATGCCCCGGACCGGATTCGAACCCACACCCTCCGGAATCGGAGGCAGAGGTCATATCCTCTGGGCTATCACGGCTGGTTAGACTATAAGGTCACACAATTAGAGGAAAACTCAAAACAAGCCAAGTAGAAACAATGAAGTTACACATACTATACAAGTCAATCAAGCCCCGTGCCTACTGGAAACAATCTTAGGAGAGCCACCTGTTGCCGGTGCGTGTATTAGACTGTATACCTACTGTATACCTACTGTATACCTAGTGAATAGTGTGGTGCATTTATTCGACCGGCGCGTCGTATGCCGGCCGGCCTTCCGAGTGCCTTCGACCGCGAACTATCCAGTTACTATGTATGACCTATCGCTTACCGTTCACATTAACGATTTTAGTAAACACTTTGAGGAATCCATCACAAGTAAGAAAGGAAATGCTTAGATTTAAAAAAGGTAATGTATTACATAAAATACACTATAGTTAGGTATGTGCAATGGAGATGTCCGAAGTTGAGCCCACTTTACAGAACGACACAGAAAAAAAAAATGTACTACAATTCTTGTATATTTTACTAGATTACTTCATTAGAATCTTAGCCGAAACAATATTCGCTAACAAGGAAAATAAGCTGTTTCATTATTTGCACACCGATCGTAGTGGTTTATAATTAAGATATTATCCTCTTTGATGCGTATTTCATTTATTGTCAGTTGTCTTTGCAAACGTGTGCTGTCAATGTCAAAGTTAATCAATGAATGAGATGTCATTGCCTCCATTGTGTTTACTCTAAGCTAGGCGACATTGGCAAAGCGAATTGTGCTGTCTTGGCATAACTAAAAGCCATTTAATGGCTTTTAATTATGCCAAGACAGCATCCATCCATCCATAAAGAAGAAGAAGAAGAGATGTCATTGTCAAATATCTTCATAATTTTTTGATTAAATGTGTCACGTTAGTGTCAAATCCTTATTAAAACTGTCGCCTATCAGTTAGACACAGATAATGCAACGAATTTTATGTCAAAGGGAAACGAATTATTGCCCACCTTTAACAAGTAATTTAAAATTGGCCTCATGATTTCTCCCTTAACTGTTCTTATTTATGGCAAATTTTCAGGTTTCCAGAATTCGTATAATTTGGGCCCCAGTTTGTATGAAGACTGGGTTTCTGCTAAATGGTATATTAATTTTCCAATATAGGTAGTTAAGTTCTTTAAGAGTTATCACCAATGATGTAGATAGTGTACTTTTGTGTTTTTTTAAAGTTCACGCTCATCTTCCTGAAATTTTTTACATACTAGAGAAAAAATTGAGAAAATATTATATATATTAAAAAAAAATGTAATATTTATTTACAAAAAAATCTATACGCAAGCGAAATCGCGCCGTTTTATATTAATCATTTACATGCGATAGTGAGTTTGTTTATAACCTAATCTTGGCATAAACTTAAAACTGATTTAGACAAAGATTGTATTTTAGGGTTGATTTTTTTTAAATTAAATATCTTTATTGTACACATGAAAAGATTAAATAGTAAGTCCTTTATAAAAAAAAGTTACATAAAGAAACCCTATTAATAAGAGTTAATAATTTATCCAAACATTTATTTTTTATATGAAAAATTAAAATCTGTGTTTAACACACCTAAACCGCTGAGCAAATGATGTATTTTTTTAGTAGATTAGTTAGCAAATAATTTGGACCTTCGTAATGTATGACCTTATAGTTTTATTTAATGTTTAGTATTGTCATTTTATTTCTTTTTAAATTTGTACGGAATCCTTGTATAGATGACGCTGCCCAATTTATTTAAAATTGTGGTGTATAAACACGTTTAAGACCTTATTTTCCATTCCAGTGTCAGAGTTAAATTCCTACACACAATATTATTCAGTAAATGAATTCTCAGACTATTAGAGTCAGTAGGTTAGTAGTATACACGCTAGAAGCTATTTGCATTAGCTACACTGTGGTTGTGGTAACGTCTAAGCCCGGTGGCACATAAGCATATTATATGGCGGCGTCCATCCGGCCAAATAGCACTCTCGCTATCGGCGGCATCCTAGGCATTTGTGTATTAAGCTGGGTCAAGGACGCTTTCCCTGTCTTTGATTAGTGTACAAACTGGCGTTGACTGAATGTCGGTGATGGCTTGAGAATATACAGGGTGCTGGGGAGTATTTCCTATAACTCTGGGGTTATATTCTTTACTGAAACTTAATTAAAAATGTTTAAAGGACATGTGTTCTATAATTAATATTTTCAGAGTAAACAATATTTATTTTGTTAATGAGCCGTGACAGCCCAGTGGATATAACCTCTGCCTCCGATTCCGGAGGGTGTGTGTTCGAATCCCGTCCGGGGCACGCACCTCCAACTTTTCAGTTGTGTGCATTTTAAGAAATTAAATATCAACTGTCTCAAACGGTGAAGGAAAACATCGAGGAAACCTGCATACCAGGGAATTTACTTAATGCTCTGCGTGTGTGAAGTCTGCTAATCCGCATTGGGCCAGCGTGGTGGACTATTGGCCTAACCCCTCTCATTCTGAGAGGAGACTCGAGCTCATCAGTGATCCGAATATGGATTGATAATGATGATAATAATGATGAAATAGATCTTAAAATGAAATCCTTATAAATATGACGTAACCAAACTTTAAAATTTTAGGATAGATATGTTACATAGATAGTCGGAATTATTTGGATTACTTTGTATGAACATGAGTTTTTTTTTAATTAAAAAATATTAGCTATGCAGCTCCTATAAGTGGACTCGTCAACATCTTGAAGTAATAGAAAATACTCCCAAGCATCCTGTATAGAGACAAGCAAATTTGTTATCCTTATGTCAATCTTCTCAATAGGCTTAATTGACTTGAGAATATGTAAAGACGAAAACAGATGACAACTATAGTCATATCATCAGATATTAACATTTAATAACCCCGGTGGTTCGTTATTCACTCTATTACTTATTTACGCTCATTCTATAAATGGATTCTTTTTCAGCCGATTGCAAGAAGGGTTATGTTTTTCACGAGTATCTTGTATGTATGTAAGTAAAGTATATGTATGTGTAATATTTGAACGGATGAATGGATTTACGTAATTAATATATCATTAGATTTGTCTTAGTAAGCCAAGTGTTCTTAGTGAAGTTAAACAAAAACTAACTCGGCAACTGTGAGACGCTATAGACTAGTGAGAGATGTGGATATCAAATTCAAGTTCTCATCAAGAGGATTTCAGAACGGTTTATATTAAAAAAATGTACAATTATTAAAACGTTATTTATTAATGCTATACAAAATACGCGAGGTTGATGACTAGGTGCGAGCAGGTTAGGCAGTCGTTTTTTATATTATTATTCTAACGTGAATCTCAATAAAATTAACATTGTGTATTGATGTCAATGCATAGGCTTAATTGACTTAAGAAGATATCTAAAATCGGAAGCAGATTTAACTGTCATCATGTCATCAGACATTAACATTTATTAATCCCCGGGTAGTTAGTTATATTTAACTCTATAGCTTGTTTTACTTACGCTTAGAGTTCATTTTATTTTTTACAATCAGTCTCAGTAATAGGTCATGCTTTGTATTGATGTCAATGCATAGATTTATAGTACGGTGAAAAATATATTGCGAGTAGGTTGCCTGAAAATTAACTATCATTAATGATAGTATTGGCCTGGAGTTTCTGAGACTACCAACTCGCTATTTTTAACACATACATATTTTTAAACATCCTAATTTTGATATAAACACTTTTCGTTCGTTTCTAATACGGATCTAATAAAAATGTCAAAATTTTACTAAAGATTCTGATTTTATCTGCATTTAGTTAGCCATTGTAACACTCGTGATCTATGTTTTCCCTCTCATCAAGTAGCACTCATGGTTTTTTAACTTAAAAGATTGATTTTTTCACAGCTTCAAGAAACTGTAGATTTGAGTATGTAAGTCCTACATATGTAATATATGGTTTTAATTTTAACTCAACTTCCACGCATTCCCGAGATAAAGGACCTTGACCAACAGACAGGTAGACAGACGACAAATTGATCCTATAAGAATTTTTACCTTTTGAGGCACGGATCCTTAAATAATATAATTATATTCTTAGACTGCGTAAATAACCAATTTGTATAATATCCATATCCATACTAATGATATAAATACGAATGTAAATGCGTACGTCTGTCTGTCTGTGTTACCTTTGTTTAAATTAATTTTTGTAGCAGAATATAAGTTACTTTTTCGTAGAACAATCCATGGTACTTGTGGGATTTACGAAAACAAAATCTGACGCGAACAAAATAGTAGCCGTCCGTTTGTAATCGAATATATTGAAGCCTAACATTAAGCGTAGTGTTGGTCGACTATAATGATAATGAGTACCTAATTACCTACGCATAGTGTTAACTATTTTTTCATCTGCTCATTTAGTCAATAGACATTAATTCAATTATCGAATTTGATCAAAATTATTCGTAGTGCAAACAAAAATCTAGGTTGTATCTGTAATCTGGATGAGATTTCTCTTCTCAATTTACTTTTATCGTTCACCCGTTGGTATCGGAAATCATGCCGACCGCCCAACTCCCGAGCTCGGCCCAAAAAAGATATCCGATGCCAACGACGGCCATTAGGGACCCACCTAAGCCTATTAAAGAAAATTATATCGCGCGGCATTATCGACCCAAACGAAGGCGCGGTAGCCTAGCAACCGGCGAAGCTAACCCTTCAGATGCCGCGAGCTTCACTTTGTGTGGGACGCCAGGGGATAGGGCCCCGTTTTTCGGCATTGATCCGGACCCTACCGCGCCTGCGTGCTAAACGAAAAACGAACCGAGGAAAAGCAAGGTCACGTCACTACAAGTTCTTTTTTCAAATCGGAATATTGAATGGAGAATCATCGTGTTCGGAAAGCGTTGGTCTTCGTTTTGCGTGCATCGGGTTCAGTGGGTTACGATCTTGTTTACCGATCGAGGTCGGTGTCAATATCGAGTCGATCACTTGCAAGTCGAGGCTTGTATCGCGCAGTTTCACATCTCTAGCTCCCATCGTAGCGGGCCAGTGAGCCTATGAAACATTGCCTACAAAAATAAAAGCCAACAAGGCTTATGGATTTTTGTGTATCCTCGGCATTTAGATCGACGAAAACATAGTAGCAAAAGATTTTACAGACTTTTGCCAAATAAGCTTTTACTTGTAAAAAGCACTTAACTCGACTAATTAGATACTGATACTTCCGTAGACAATTAATTATTCCGTAAACAATTAGTCACAGTACAATTGCGACTACCGAAAATGTATCTAATAATTTTCTAACATTGGGTATTGAGAGCTTCATCAAGCCTATGAAGACGTTTACCTATACATACATGTGTTATAGAAATCATCAAAAACATACGTTTTATATTTGTCTCCATATTAGGGTTGTTAGTTAGTTAGTTAGGTAGTTGACTCATATCAAATTTAATATAAACTATATCAATGTCGTGTAGTACCTACATGGAATAATGGTCCAAAATATATCGATATTAACTAATAAAAGTTAAGGATTTCATATACAACTTAATTTAAAAATCATGTATCATCATTATTATTTAAGTTTTTCACTTATTATTATTTTATTTTTTAACAATAAAAAACATCAAAACAAATATTCATATATTAAATAATAAGTTGAAAAGTTATCTATATATGGCGGTGACGCACATATTAAAAGGATTGTTTACAGTCAGTTGACTATTTATCATATTGTGTTTGACTTCTGTCTGTGTATTGTTAAAGGCTTAAATAGAATCCCAAGACCTCAAACAGTTTAAAAAAATAAAGGGAAGAAAGTAATGGCCATTTAAAAATACTTATCATTTATTTATTCAGCTTCAAAAAAAGTTGCTAGTTGTTTTTTAATCCTCGATTATTTTATCATTCAGTATTCAACAATGGTAATTTCCAGGTTAATTGTGACCAACCTCCTTAGGTATGTCTGTATGTCTGGCTGGCTCGATCTATATTATTTTATTCCGCAACAAACCGACCGGAAACCAAATGATCTAATAAATTAACTAACGCCAGTACGCGGAGCGGTGGGAAGGAATCGAGCGCGAATCGTTTTGTCGCTTTAATTTATTTTAAATTTATACAAACCGTATTTCAAATAGATAGTTACGTGTTTGGAGATACGTAGGTACAGTTTTGTATTGATCGAATGAATGGCTGTTTAATAATCTATGCCTACTAAAAGAGTGCAAACCGAGTTTAAGTACATTGAATACAAGTAGGTATATTAGGTATTAACCAGTGCACAGTAAAACCAACTGTGGTTTGTGTTGCACTATGGTTAGGCTTAAATGAAATGTGTTTTTTGTTGAATAAAAAATAAATAAAATAAAATAATTTATCACATAGAAAGCAAGAGATAGAGGACTATGGAAGTGTCTGGAGGAGGCCTATGCTCGTGGGCAAGCTGAAGAAAGGGCAATCAGTGTCAATGATATATAACAATAATATTATGTAAAAAAAAGCAGTAAATAGGTATAGGTATTTATCGAAAAGGAGATGGTCCATTTCAGGTCCACTCTTGTACCCCGTATCATTAAAATTTAAAAAATACAATGATTTTATTAAATAAAAAGAAATAAATAAAGTTAAAACCCAAGTTTTTAAGTTATATCAAGATGGCGCCCGTAGAGCAACTATGACATATTGACAGCAAACGTCAAATCGACTACTGCATTGAAAACATCATCAATCCGCCATTATTACCCATATTAGTATTGCATTTCTTGGGAGATAATGAATATTATTTCGAAAGAATTAAAGTAAATTCGTAGATTTGTATAACCAAAAATAGTTAAAAAAATATATTTTCTTTTATTTCCACCAGGGTACAATACAATGACTGATCCTGGACTCCATACAATTTTGGACCATCTCTTTTAAAGAGTACCTGCTAAAGGTAAAAGATGAATACTGGAAAATATTGTAAAAAAAATTTGGTCTAAGTACTACAAATCATGCCATTTTCCAGACTGTTCCTAAACTTAGCTTAGCTTAGACATACACAGATTCTATTTGTAATAAACGTAGACGAAAAGTTACCTAAATAAACTAATAAGTATCTAGGTACCTACTACCTCCATTACTTTTATTTTTTTGACTAAACCGCTTACATCAGTTGAAACTCGATAACATATTTTGTAGATAACTACGGATGTTAATTAGGATGTTAATTAATCAAAATTTCCATTTCGCGAGTCATTCAAGGTACACCTACTAAAATGTTTATGCCATAGTAACTATTACTGCAAATGACTAGTTATAACGATAACACTTACAAAACTCAATTAAATGTATAAAAGTGACCAGTCATCGAACGTGTATCATTTAGGTATATTTATTCAAAATAAATCATATAAAAATTGGTCCATCTCCATTTGTGCCATACAAACGATTGCTCTAAATGGGAAGTTCAAACCATACGTTCTTTTTCTTGGTGGGCAATTTTGAAAATTGACAAAATGTATGGAAATCACGAATCGTCGAACCTGTATAACTTGGTTCAGAGCCATCCGGCAACTTTTATGCCTTATTAGCTATTGCTCCAAATGGCTAGTTCTAGCGATTCGTGTAATTTTTTTGTTGTTGGCCGACATTTTTAAAAAGAGCCCAAAAATGTATGGAGCGTGAATGATCTCTATGATCGATTAGTCTTTTTTTAATTTTTCAACCCTTACTAACTAAAAATGAGTGAAATCAAAAAAAAAAATTATCACATGGCATTTTATATTTAATTCATAGATCATGTACCTACTAATTTACGTAAATATTATAATTCAAACACATACAAACTTTCAATTTCTATTTCACATTTTCTGGTTCGTGTCTATGGTCCAAATTATCTCAACGGTTTCGCCATGAAAACGTATAGTCCTATAGTCATAATTAATTGTTATCAAAAAAACGGCTCCAAATAATTCGTTAAATCGTTTCGCGCATCCGAAACCAAAGCAGACATGAAGGGACGAAGACGCTTTTTCTAATGCAAATATCGTGCGAGATGTGAGAAAAAATCTGGACCTTCTTTTATATGCTAATCTAAGTAATTAAACATGCAAAGAACAGGTGAGGTCAGATCGTAAAAGGGTCAGCAAGAAGTTCGCTTGTTTTGCTAATTATAATTGCAGATGCTTTTTTAATTCCCACGAAATTTTCGCTCTAAGCTGCTTTGAGGATTATTTTTGGACCGTTGTGTGTGAAATTTTAAAACTTGCATAACTTTGGAAAGGGGGTTGAGGCCGAAAAAGACGTTATTTCGTGGTAGAGTAGATATAAATGCAATTTGGTTGAGCTTACGTAGTCATCGTTTAGAATCTAAAATTTTAATTGTTTACTAATCGATCTATTTATTTTAAATCTAATTACAACATATTATTATTAAACCTTATCCTATACCTTAATTAAAGTGATATTTGATATTTCGTAATAATATTAATCAACACTTGAATATCTGTTATTGATATTGAACTATTTCATGGTCGATCCTACCCCAAAAACGATATACTTACCTACCTACGTATCTTTAGTTTTTTTTTATTAGACACTATGTTTATCGATTATGATATGTTACTTTAAAGCGTAAAAATCGATTAATAGATAAATGTTTATTCTTTCAATATAATCTTTATGCGTATTACCAATATGCCAATATGCCTTACAATCCAATTGACCCAAAATCCAAGTGGTTTTGTGCCTATTTTTGGCTTACTATAAATATTGCCATTTACGAAAATACCAAAATAATTCTTAAATTTGAAAGATCATCAAAAAATTAATAATCTTCCAATTTAATTGCATTAAGTTACAAATTCACGAGTAGGTAAAAAGTGAACTCCTATAGTCCTATCTCTCTCTAACTTAACACCGAAATATAAAATATTAGTTTTAATTTCGAAAGAGTAGACTTAATTTAACGTTTACAAATATCTTGTAAGTAGGTACCTTTTTTATGCTAATCGCTATGGGGTCAGAAGTCTTGACCTTATCCTGTTAGGGTCACTTGAAATGAATATTCGTTGAACAGGTCCCTATGACCCTTGACCCCTCATTCTCACGGTTGACCCTTTGGGTTAAAGAATTATGCGCATCTTGCACGATTAACCCTCTAATTGAGTTTAGGGGGATTCTTAAGAACAACTCAAGTTAAAAATAAAATGTATTTGTTATGTCTATCAATGAAGGGCATAAGAGATTTGCAACCGATTCTGTCAGGATTTGTATCTAGGTGTAAACAGATACTAAATCACTAGTGACTTTTTGACAGAATGTTTAGTAATTATTATAAACAGGAAGTGCGAACATCGACATTATTTTTATTTTTTCTGATCATCATCATCATCGTCAGCCGATTGATGTCCACTGCTGGGCATAGGACTCTTAAAGACTTTCAACCATCACGTCGGTTCACATATATAACACTATTATATAACATTTATTGATTGTAATTATGTAAATACTGTAACAATCACAAGTGGGCCAAATAAATAAATTCACCTATACTACAGCCTTTCTTGATGAGTACTGTTTACCAACAAAGAAATTAGAAATGCAGGTAAAAAACGGATGACATTTCATTATTTATTTATTTTAAATTATGTATGGTTTTTTTATAAAATATGTTAACCTTAACTAATTGTTCCAAGCTTATTAATCAAATTTATTTTCATTAATTTAAGAACGAGTTAATAATACCTAATTATTATTAGGTTTGAAATGACTAGTGATTTGTACCCTCATTTTTATTTTGTTTGTTGGTAAACAGTACTCATCAAGAAAGGCTGTTACTGTAGTGTAGGATCGACCAACACTATGCGCTTTCCGTTGCGGGTTCGCAATTCCAATACCTAAGTCTAAGTTCGAACAATGTGCCTCACTGTCAGTTTTACTTGGATATTTGTTGAACTACGTCGGTAACTTTTTTCTAACAGTATTTTTTTGAATGGTTCTTTTGAAGCCTCAATAGGGGTCGGCTTCATCACTGAGAGGTGGTTCGATCCCCGTCTGTTGGACTATTATCATACCCACTCTTAACACAGCCTTTCCCGACTAGTTGGAGGGAAATGGGATTGGGCAAATATTCTTTTAAAAAGAAAAACTATTTATGTTTTACTTTAAAAAATCGAAATAATTGTTCAAAGTTCACCGGGTCATGTGTGTTTTAAAAAAGGTTCAACCACAGTGGCGTAGCGTGCCATAAGGGGGCCCTGTGTCAAAATTAGTTTGGGAGCCCTTTGATAAACGAGCGGCAAATCCCGTAAAATTATTTAGTATTTTATTTTCGAGCACTAACTCTTTCATCATAATGTAAAATTGGTACCAAAATGTTTGTTGTAACATACTAGGTACCTACACTAGTTGCTATACTTTTTTTTGGGTCCCATTGTGGAATAAACTATGAAAGTCAATTTTTATAGTGTTTTTTTTTATTTCGGGAAACACCAGATTAAGTTAGATTGTGGATTAAATTTTACTAATTTCATACGTAGGTAAGGGGCCCGTGTAGTTCAGGGCCCCGTATCTACGCCCCTGTTCAACCATAAATTACAGATATAGTTATTCATATTAATTCTTAAATCACTTCAAGGATAGGAACTTGAGCTTTCCTGATAGCCACCGTTTCGCTGTGTCGATATATTTTCGAAGCTCGATAGCGATTCCGTACGAACGTATTCAAGGCGAAGGCGTATGCAGTTCGAGCGAATTGGCGCCATTTTTAAACTCTCATAACTAATTGATATTCGTATATTATTATACATATAAAATATTTAATTTATGCCTACGTATAAAATATGTATTTAATTTAGTCCATGTCTCCTCCCTCCTTCTTCGTTTAAAAATCCGGGGAAGGACTGGATAAATTTAATATAAGAAAATCATTTTCTTTAATTTATTTTTCGTTCTCGAGTTCGATCAAACCCGACTTTGTTTTTTTTATATTAAAGTCAATGTTAATTTTTTTCAATTAGGCTAGGATTTATTAAGATTAGTACAGGTCAAAGGTTCTATATTATGGATGATATCACAGCGTTCAACATTCTAAATTTAGGATACATATCGTAATTGTAGTGCGTAGGTATCTCTCCCTAACAACAAGCGACCGCAAAACGAATGGCCACACCATCGAGTGCTAAAAATGCTAACTAACACATTAATTATATACTTTTAGCCATTAGGCGGACCGCATTATAATTAAAAATGCGGCCAAAAATTTTCAATTAATGCCAAACTCATTAAAATCATTAGCACAGCTATCAGGTTTTCATTAAAAATTTCAATTCATAATTTCCAACGACAAAATTGGAAATTATTTTTGGCCATAATTATCTCATATTTCCGCGCCGGGGCTAAGTACTCCAAAAACCGTGATTAAACATTCTACACCACTATTCATTATCTATACAACGTGTGTGTGTATGTATGTATGATTTCACCCCCTAACATTACACGCAACTACGCGGTCGTTACTCCCCCCGCTCACACCACGCGCGTCCCAAACGCACCATTTTTCTCCCCACAAGATAAAGACCAAATAAAAAAAGAAAACGCGAAAAATATCTCCATCCCATTCGCGCTTACACAAAACTGATACGTGCGAGCAGAGCGACGCCTAAGCTACGAACGACTCACGAAAACTTGGACCCCGCCCGAGACGGTGCGCTCTATCCGTCTCTTTCACTTTTTCACACTTTTCATCTAAGCTCTATAGTTGCCTAATGCCATATCTAGCTCTAACGCTACAATCAATTTTCGACCTTAGAACATATGTTAATAAAGTTCTATTTAATTTTGGGTAAAGAATTGGCGGAAAATATTTTAGAACGAAAGCATTCCAGAGCAGAAGTCTCTCTCGCTCGCAAAAAAGCAAGCTCTGCTGGGGCGAGGGGTGAGTTAGGGGGGAGTGGGGTGAACAGATAGTGGCAGCCATGTTGCTTCCGACGGCGGACGAAGACTGGTATTAATTTCGGCTTAATTCACTCGTTGATTTCAAGAATTTTTTCCTGATTTTCACTTGAGCTAAGAGTATTTACTGTATACATTTATTTTAGCTCGCAACTTGGGACTCTGTCGCTCCAAAATCCTCTTTTTTGCTCTTGCTTTTGTGTATTTCACGTATTTGTAAGAAATATTTACAAAGAGATCCAGTGAAAAATGTATCGCAATCAACTGATTCTATAAGACATTTTCAAGATTTTATTTCTCAATTGGGGTTCATCTTACGATTTTTATTTATTTGCTTGCTAATAGTAGTACACTTCAAGATTGCAATACACTAAATGAAGGATTTCATTGTATTCAAAAGCATAAAATCGAAACATAAAGCTCTATACGCGTCGTACCGGAACGCTGAAATGCAATTTTTCTATGATTTTATTTAAGAGTATACGATAATTATCATGTATACAAAGAACTTGTTGAACATTATAATATACGATTAGGGATGTTACTATATGAATAACAGATTTAAAGATATTTGCCACACTGATGATTTGAAGGTAGGGGGTAAAGAGGATATAGTTCATTATATTTCATTCACCCCAGTGTTATAAGTTTGACGTGTCTATCTATTTATATTGTATAAGTCTGTCTGTATGTTACCTCGTAGCGTGTAAACAAATAGACCGATAACGATTCAGTTTTTTGTTTGAAACATGTCGTAATCAATCATGGTTAATACAAAGATATCGTTTCTCAATCACGATAGAAATAAATTCTGACATAAAAGTCGTTCTAGCTGAATTCCGGAGGATTTCATCTTTAGCAACCCATTTTTGACTCACTGTTGAGCACGATGCCTCCACGCTGGTCCAATGCTAATTGGCAGACTACACACACGTACAGAATTTAGAAAATTCTCAGGCATGCAGATTTTCTCACGTTTTTCCTTTACTAAATTACTATTATTTACCAAAATATTGAATGAATGCAAGAAATGAGAAGTCTAAATTATGTTTAATATCTTCATAATTATAATGTTTGCTGCCACGGATATGAAAAAGCGCTTAGATTAGCACTTTATCTGTTCTGTGTTTATTATATTTACATCTCGGATTTTTAATATATTTTCTGTTCTGAGGTTTACCCCTTATTTAAAGAAACAGTGTCCCTATCAGTCATTTTTATAGACGAAATATTGAACGCAATTTCCAGCTATCTTAGCTGGAAATTGTGTTCAATATTTATCAAAGATATCAAAGATAGAGTCGTCAAATTTTCTAAAACTGTGTCTTTTTTGACTTCACCTTTCACATAATTCTTGTTGTTTTCAGCTTAGTTAAGGTACCTATAGATAATGTTGATTGTATATCTACCTACTAGCAGAACCGGTCAAGCTTCGCTTTGACTTATATGTGCACTTACGTCTTCCCTACCCCTTCTTCATTATAGCTACTAGATACACTCATGTGTCGTTATCGTCATTTAGGTGTGGTGGTGAGTCGCTACTGTGGCCCTTATAAAAAGACTGAAAGTCGATGGGCGACGGAGCGAGCTATACTTGGAGTTTCTCTGCGTGATCGAATCAGAAATGATCCGCAAAAGTACCAATGTCACTGACATAGCTCGCAGCGAAGCGAAGAAGTAGCAATGGGCAGGCCAGAGAGTTTGAAGAGCCGAAGGTGAAATGGTGAAACTAGGTGGACCGAGGACATCTAGCATCAAGGGTTGCAGAGAGCCGTTGGATGCTGGCGACTCGAGACCGTTTTGTTTGGAAGTCCATGCAAGAGGCCTATGTCCAGCAGTGGACGTCCATCGGCTGTTAATGATGATGATGGTGAGCCTTACTATCCGTCATCATTCCTCCCGTAGTGTGGCTCTCCGAGCACATTTGTGGAGCGAGCCATGGAGAGCGGTTTTTACTTGGTCAGTCCATCGCATTGGTGACCTCTGGGGCATCCACGTTTGGCATCTTAATGTTTTTATTCTTGTAACGATCACAATCAGATGTTATCGTACAGCTTCGTTTGTACCTAGGATTATTTCCTAGCGTGGGCCTGGCCCCCGACATCAAGCCTATTATTAGAATCTTAGAATTCCATATCGGTAGCCCTCCTATGGTGGGCACAGGTCCATTCTAGGGTGGGCACGGCCACCCGGCTCCCCCCATAAATAAGTCTATGGGTTTTAGTCTTCATGTGAACTATGTATCTATTTAGGTACACTGGCAACCCTTCATACGCGCATACAAAAATACTGACATCAGAAACAAACCTGAAGGTTGTTACTCTGGACGAGATCTGACACAAAATTCTCTTCTCTACTATTCTACTTACATGAGCCTCATAAGCCTAAAGTAAAATATCTGAATAGATGATTTATGATATTTACCACAGCCACTCACATAGCTCAGCGAGTCACAAAGCAGAAGTGACAATAGGCAGGCCAAATAGATCGCAGAGCCGATGGACGTTGGGGCCCTAGGTGCATGAATGGCGACCCCGCACTGGAAAGCGCAGTTTTGATCGACCTCCCATCAAGCGACCGAGGATATCAAGCGAGTTGCAAAAAGTCACTGGATGCTAGCGGCTCGAGACCGTTCTGTTTGAAAGTCCATGCATAAGAGGCCTATATCCAGCAATAGACATCCATCGGCTGTTAATAATGATGATGAGAAGGCCCATACAAAAACCATTTTAGCGAAATAGTTCAACAAAACGCAAAACTGAAGTAGGTACCTAATAGTGAGCGTTAGTTGAATAATCGATCGACTTTCCAAAAGTGTTGGAATCACGACCTCTCACCGGCAATAGAGATCGAGCGATCGACCCCATACAATAGATGGAATACATAAAACAAGCTGAAGGAATCGCTCATTAGATTATGGTGGCTTATAATCTAGAAAAGTTGGAGGTGCATGCCCCGGACCGGATTCGAACCCACACACTCCGGAATCGGAGGCAGAGATCATATCTACTGAGCTATCACGGCAAAAATTTTAAGAAATTAAACATCACGAAAGACATCGTAAGGAAACCTGCATACCAGAGAATTTTCTTAATTCTCTGCGTGTGTGAAGTCTGCCAATCCGCATTGGGCCAGCATGTTGGACTATTGACCTAACCCCTCTCATTTTGAGAGGAGACTCGAGCTCAACAGTGAGCCGAATATAGGTTGATAATAAGGATAATAATGATGATCCGTATCAGAAACGACCTAAACATTCATTATTCATCATGAATCATTAGATGAAAAGGGTTTTATATCAAAATTACGATGTTTAAAAATATGTTGCGGTTATGTTGCCTAAAAAATTCACGGTTAAACTATTATTAACCAAATATTAACAAACATTAATGATAGTTTGGCCAGGAGAATTTGAGGCAACCTCTTTTTTAACATATTTTTTGACATCCTAATTTTGATATAAAACACTTTTTATCTTATAACCAGATGGGTAAAGGTTATTCTAATACGTATCGTCTACTATAAGGAAAATGAATGAGGAAAACCCTCCGAATAGAAGGCAGGGGTAATATCCACTGGGCTTATTCTGAGAGGAGACTCCAGCTCAACAGTGAGCCGAATATGGGTTGACAATGAATGAAATTACTACAACAAGTTATTTACAAATATCAATTAACAACTAATACCACAACGAGAATCACACTGTACTACATGAAGAAAATGCTAAAAAGTAGAACTAAATGCAAAAAATACTAAACTGCATGTAAGTCTGTGTTTAGTTCAAAATCATAATAATATTCAACCTATGTAAATTAATGAATGTTACATTTCTTTAATTATATTAATTTTTAATTGTTAACAATATTCTAAAAATACTTATAAATAAAACATTTTCTAAAAAAAAATAATATACCGTATTACCCATTCCTCCAGGCCCAAGCATCAAGAGTGGACCTCCTCGCAATACCCGCCCTCTCAAGGATTACTTACTTACGTGTCAAGTACAGGGCAGTAATCCTTGATCAAACAGCCAAGAAAAAACTTCTGAGATCTGAGAGATAAGCTGTTGAACATACAAAAAACATATTAAAAAGTCAATTAATAATAGATGACATATTTTTTAAATGTTTCCCTAAATAATATTTTTGATGTTTTTAATATTTTATAAATGTTTTCATCCTAAACTAATATTTTCTGAAGTGTATAAAAAGTCCGTGTATCTCATCTCATATAAATATATAAATCTCATCATAACTAGTCCTATATTTGGTTTTCTTTAGTACACGAACAACATCTATTTGCGTTTTATTCATCTTTCCTAAAGTTTTTTCTCTCTAAAATAAAATAGCAAATGGCAAACAAAAACACTATTTTATTATTTATTTTTATTTTGATTATAAAAAACGTACTGTTACCAACGTCTCAATGTCGCAAAGTAAATATTTACAATTCCATTTTAAGCAATCAAAAAGTATCTGAAAAAGCTTTCAGGGAAAAACACGAAAGCTGTAGTTACCTGTAGAGTACAGCGCTTAAAAAGTCCTTTATTATAATATAAGAAAATTATAAAGAAAAAAAAACTATAAACAATACCTAACCAGCTTTAGTAAAACTTTTGTAAAACGCACCTACCATCAAATGACTTGACAACAGACAATGCTTCCCAGGCAACACAAACACAAGCTACACAGCGTCTTCGCCGGCGAAGACGGAATACGAGGTCCCCGATATCTAACGTCACCCGGACGTGGGTTTTCTAACTCACGATCTTGGGGGCGTCCGGACTGATTCAGATCACGGTTACCCCTCTCGAATGGCCCTCTAAGCCGAGGTCCGAGTCTCATATGAGACGCCCTTAGAGAGTCGTTCCATCCTCTATCTTTATTGCAGCTTTCGGGTCTCATCAGGCAATGGTTCTGCGCTCGCCCAACCCCCCGGTAACGCCGTAGTGGTTCCGCAGGAAGCTACCGGCACGTACTCAGACAGAAAAGAAACAATGAAATTATGGTCAAGCACATCCTTATCATATATTAAAAAAAACATACAACTTGAATCTTTAGAATTACGCCTTACGAGTATAGATCAGAAACTTGATCTATTGCAAAAACATAGCCATATGGGATTTTTATCGTACCTAATAGCTAAGAACATCTTAATCGGTCCGGTCCATAAGTTCAGAAGCGACTACAGACAGACAAACACACACACAGACAGATACTATACTCCCCCCTTTTTGCATCGAGGTTAAAGATATAAATAAAATTTCATGCGTGTACCGTAATAAATAATTTTTAAATATTTACAAACTGTACAAACTGTAATATAAATATGCCCGGGGAGAGTTAGATATTATCGACATCGCTCGTGACGCCACCGGGATAAATAAATTAGAACTAACGGAACGTAACGTAACACTATAACATGTAACCTATAACATTTGAATTATTCATATTATAATATTATTGCTTCCATAATCACCCTATATACAAAATTGCTGTATATTTCAATATTTCTGTCTACCTAGTTTGAATAAGTTGAAAGATTTAAATTGAATTTAATCCCTATTAATAGCTTTGCTGAATAGTTTTGTAAGGTCCTGGGTTCGATCTCCATTGCCACTATATAAACTCCAATATAGACTTGCATCATATTTCAAAAACATAGATTCATTAAATGTTATTATATTTTTTTTAAATAAAGTAGAAGTGGGTGATTTAATTATTACTAAACTTATTGTTGTAGTATATAAACTACCAATATTTAATTAAAAATAGATTAAGGAAAATCTCATTAAAATATTTTTGTCTCTTTCCCAAAGCTTTAGTTTTTTTTAATTGTTTTATTACGACTTACTTCAGAATCCTTTTAGGCAAATACAAAGACGGAAGAAACTTCTATTTGAGGTTGAAATTGTACATAACATTTCTTTAATGAAACACGTTTTAATAAAAGCTCCAAAAGTAATATCCAAATGTTCGTAAAAAGTTGATCGTAACACGCCGATGTATTTTTGTTTAATTTAGAATAAAAATAAATCTAGAACAAATAATTGAATAAATCAATGAATTAGCAGCAGAACGTTATAATGTTTAAATTATATCATTATAGTACGCGCGTTAACAACTGAGTCTTAGGGCCATAAATCATTTCTCTATATCTATCTCGCTTGCACTTATGGGTCTTATGGAGCCGTCTAGTGAAGGGTGTAACAATGAAAGACATATTATCGATAAGTAAAGTTTATTATCGTATCTTGTTCACAAAATTAAAAAAATTAACAATATTTGATTTAATATAATACATATTTCATATTATATAATTATTAACTAAATAAAATTAATCTTCATCTGAGTCTTCATCATCAGAATCTTCGTCTTCTGCCAAATTTATTATAAGCGGCGCGTGATCTCTAATTAGAGCTTTTTGTAAATCTTTGTTTTGAAGTTCTTCGGCATGCCTAACACATTTGGCCCAGTCTTCTCGTGTGACATTTTCTATGGCTCGGTGGAGGTGATTTTCGACATCTGCTATCTTGAAGGTATTATTATTCTTCGCAACTTCTCCCTTTACTTGTGCCCAAATTAATAAAAAAAAATACGCAATGCAATTACATTAGAAACCGACCAATCAGAATCGTCCAAATCATTATTGACTCATCATTAGCACGTGCGCAGGTAGCCGTTTATCGATAATTAGGGTGCGCAGGTAGGCGCGCTGCACATTCCTATCTTTTTTGACTTTTATGACCGGACGACTCAGATGATAACGCGCATACTATAGTAACGTTACCATTGAATACAGAAGTTTTGGCATATTTGTCTCAGCGCGCCATCTAGTGGTGAGTAGAAAGAAATGAAAGTTTCATGAAAAGTTTTAAACTTTTAAAACTACTTTTTAGTGTATATTTCAAAATATTATATTTAACCAACATTTTATTAAAAAAATTAATAGTGCAAAAGTAATATTATAATAGTCATAGAAGACAGTTTTAGAAGCAGCAAGCTTCAAATAAATATTAATATCGTTAAGCAAAAGATTTTTATTTACTTGCTTAGAAAGTAATGGAATATGACCTTTTAAAATAAAAATTACGAAATACTATTATTTATCTCATTCTCAATCAAAACGATATTAAAGAATTGTACTTACATAATGAAAAAATATTATTTTACTTCAGTTCTGCTACTTACCGACAGATGGCGGCAGCAGTAAAATTATGTTTAAAGAATGAAAGATCCAAAATTGAAATCAAATCACATTTGACAATCATTAATTATTATTTTTTTAAATCAATCTTTAAATAAACTTTTTTAATTAAAGATAAAGATTCTATGAAATAAAAAACGATTTATTTTTATTTTTACTAGTACCTACGTACTATATTGTTATATACTATCACGTGCTTAATAAATACTGTTTTATATAATAGGTACAATTTATTCATGTACTATTGTCAAACATTTTTGCCTTTATTTTAAAACTCTACTCAATTATCGCCAACACTACACTCATTTAAACCTTTATTCCGTTTAAAATAAAAAAAAACGTTTTATCTCATAACACAGACAAACCAGAATCCCTCCAACGGTGTATTAGATTTGCATATTGTACGAAATTCGCATTAAAATGAACAAAACGGGTAATTCGGACCCAATCGAATTATCGTCAACGAATGTCACCGAAGTGGTATGAAGACGCGCTCTCTTAGAGCAATTATCGGGGGGTTCGGTGGCCGGAGGGGTTGCAACCCCCCTTCTAACCCCCGGCCGTACAATTCGCCAGATCATCTTTACCCTACCTTTTCTGATGAAGATATGTAAATTCGGTGTCCGAAATAGTTTGCCGAATTGGCGCTAGCGAACGCTTTAGTTTCAGAAACTGGAATGGGTTGCTTATATAGAAATGTAATAATGTAATGTAGAACGGTTGTATCTATTAGCATTTTTATCAGCTTGCTAGTAATAATAAAAGCAGAAGCAGTTGTCATCTGTTCTCTATCTAGTATTATTAGAATAAAATATCAAAAAACCTTGTAAATAGTGATGTAAGTGAGCTTTGTAGTTTTTCTCCATGATTAATAGTAAAAAATATAGATGTAGGTATATTGTACTGATAAACCTAATAATTTTATATATACATTAATTTACATTTTATTGAAACAAACAGTGTATCTTAACCTACATAATAGAACTATTGAAGAATAACGTGTAGCAAAAATAACATGCATTAATTAAAACTGGTCAAATCGATATAAATGCAAGAAACAATTTTAACAATTATAATTATATATATTTTTTTTTATTCTCCACAAGTTAGCCCTTGACTACAATTTTATTAGACAGTTTAATTTATTTAATTGTAATTAAATAAATTAATAATTTAATTGTATTTTATTAGACAGTTATATTTAATCTCAACGAGAATTCTCAGAAAAATTCTCAGTATTTCCAGTTTTAAGTTCCTTTAACTACTACATACTTTCTTTCTTACTCCAATCGTACAACAGAGCAATGTCACAAAATTTTAAAAAAAAATTTGTTTTCACCAAGTAAAACGAAAAATCGATCCATTTTTATAATACCTACTCGTGCAAGACTGTGGAAATAAGACCAGACTAACGACCCCGTCTGATAAATATACTGACGTAATATTACGTCAATATATTTATTAGATGGCCACGGTGAACAGTTCGATGCCCATCGGTGGCTCGACGCACTCGCACCCAACGCGCCTATGTAACTTTTATAGAGAAAAAATAGAAAAATCCGTCATCTATTATGACTTAGTAGAACGTGGACGATGTTATGTAATAGCGAACTATTGATCAATCATGTGTTTTTGGTTTAAGCCAGCCTTTATACTTAGTGTTAACTTCATCAGGACCTTTCCGGTCGGTCTTCACTCTTGACTATAACTTGACGGCCTCCGTGGCGCAGTGATATGCGCGGTGGATTTACAAGACGGAGGTCCTGGGTTCGATCCCCGAATGGGCAGATTGGTTTCCTTAATTTGTCCAGGTCTGGCTGGTGGGAGGCTTCGGCCGTGGCTAGTTACCACCCTACCGACAAAGACGTACCGCCAAGCGATTCAGCGTTCCGGTACGATGCCGTGTAGAAACCGAAAGGGGTGTGGATTTTTATGCTCCTCCTAACAAGTTAGCCCGCTTCCATCTTAGACTGCATCATCACTTACCATCAGGTGAGTTTGTAATCAAGGGCCTACTTGTAAAGAATAAAAAAAAGATATATTGTGCCTAATCTAAACTCGTTTTCCTCAAAACAGACAATAATTTTGTTCAGTAATTAGTCTGAGCTTGTCGACTGTTTTGCTGTAGGTATAGCCTCTTTCAAAACAGGAGGTTATCTGAGTAGGTACTCATGTGTAGTCCTACTCGTATGTAAGTATGTATAAATTTCAATTTCATTTTCATAGGACCTCCGTCTTGTAAATCCACCGCGCACACTACTGCGCTACGGAGGTCGTGTTATACTAAACTAGAAGTTGTTAAATAAATAAATAAATATAAATAAATATACTTAAACAATACACATCACCATCTAGCCCCAAAGTAAGCATACAGAGTAGCTTGTGCTATGGGTGCTAAGAAAGTTGATATTATAATATTAATATACAATTATATACTACATATAAATACTTATATAATGTAAAAATACACACAGACACTGGAAAACACTCATGCTCATCACACAAATATTTTCCAGTTGTGGGAATCGAACCCACGGCCGTGGATGCAGAAAGCAGGGTCACTACCCACTGCGCCATGCGGCCGTCATTTAGTTGTTGACCGTTTTTTTACACCATTCAACTACACAGAAAGGTATTTTTACGGAGCTCTTTAACCGACGAACACGACAGACTGTAACAGTGACAGAAACGTAACGTCTAGACAGGCAGGTCCTTATGTAATTAATCTGAGTCCACAAGCGACTAGCGTTTACCTGCCGCGTTTCTCACGCCCGTGTACCGCGTCCAGAAGCACCCACCGCGCTAGCGAAGATCATTATCTAGTAGGAAAGTTAGGAGGAATCCAGTTAGGAGCCGCCCCCTCCCGCGGGCCGTAACTTGCTATAACCAGTTTAGTACAGTTCGGCTTACTGCACCTGCGATACAACACTAACTGCCACTGGACTTAGGTACTGGAGCTGGGTGTTTTCATGACTTGTTAAGTTGCAACGATTAATATCACAGAAGTGCAATGTTTATCTACCTATCTACCTATAGAACAGATCGTTCGTCCGTTCACTGCTGAGTCTCCTCTCAGAATGAGAGGGGTTAGGTTTTAGTCCACCACGCTGGCCCATTGCGGATTGGCAGACTTCACACACGCAGAGAATTAAGAAAATTCTCTGGTATGCAGGTTTCCTTACGATGTTTTCCTTTACCGTTTGAGACACGTGATATTTAATTTTTATTATAAGTGTTGACATGAAATTATATAAAATGTTATGTGCGCCTGGCGTTAATATACATATCAGATTTTTTGTGGCATATTGTTTTTAATGGTTAATATGTGTATTGTTGGCGTGCTTTAAATAAATAAATAAATAATTTCTTAAAATGTACTCAACTGAAAAGTTGGAGGTGCATGTCCCGGACCGGATTCGAACCCACACCCCCCGGAACCAGAGGCAGAGGTTAATATCCACTGGGCTATCACGTATCTAAGGTATTATACTCATATATAATGTAAAGTTGCCAAACCCAGCGAGCTATCGGCAGAATTATTTGAGTAGTCAAAGATATTGTTCCTTAAAGGTTGAATGACATGGGGTGCGTATTGCGTGGGTCCGTGTGACCCCATTGGCAGCTTGAGCGTTAAACGAGAGGGGAGTCTTGGCTATTTTTGCACTCGCATAACGCCTTTAAGGTTGTCTTTCCATCAAGATTATGTGAAGTAACGAAGAGTTTTTGTTTTCGAAACTGTGAAGGAAGGTGGTTAATGAGAAAATAGAATACTTGGGGATATGAAACTTAGTCACACCATGCTACTTCAATGCAGGTAGGAGGGTTTAGGTAGATTTCTGAGTTTGGAGTGGACTCTTCTCGGACCAGGGCGCTTTTGGAACCCTCGAAACTTTAATTTTAAGTTTTGGAGTTTAATTATCACCATTAAATCATGATACAACTTGACGTTTCAAAAGTGCTTATAAACTAAGCCAAATTGAAATAAATAAAATTTGTATTTGAATATGTAAAGATAACATATAATAATCGGAAGATCTGGACTTCTGTTACCTACTACCTCCCAAAGCCACTATTGTCCAAACTATTTAGTCACCAAAGATTTTATAATAGAGATATGTCACTAGCGCGTCAAAACAGAGTCGAACAAAAGTGGCTAACTGCCTTAATTTCATTGAGTCGCATAGTAAAAAACGAAAGTTACTTAAATAAATAATACCTAAATATTGAGTTGTGTGTTCAGATATATACATATAATGGTATTAAACACGAAATTCTGCATGTGTGGATTGGTGTAGCTAAATTCGGATAACTTTTTGCGGTGATTTTGGAGGCACGTAACATACCTACTCGTATAGTACAACATATCTATAATATAAAATATCGTTGATAGTCACGTTATGATGAATAAATGACAAAGATGTGGACATAACAAGTTTTATTATAATCAAACGTTGAGTAATTTTGATTCGGTACAAATCAACACCGAACTATAAATTAGGGTAAGGCATCCCTGAAATAACTATGATATAGAGATGAAAATTCGACGATCATTAAAATATCCAGAATATTGTGTATCATTTTATAGGCTATTAATGCACACAATTTAGTAAGGTCTAACTTTATTAATGTCGCGAGCCATCGACCCTGCGACAGTATAGTCGGATACGCACATAAAACGAGAACACGCACATAAAGTGTTTATCTGGACACGCCTTAGGCGCGGGACGATTTACGCGTGGTGTAAGTTACAAGAAATTATTATTTTTTATTAGTATTTTTTAGCATATTTTAATTTGTTTATTTAATACACGTTAATAGCATAACTTTTAAGCTAAATACATTATTTAACTTAATAATGTATTTAGCTAATACATTATTTAACTTAATAAAACATTAAATTTATTATTATTTTTCATTGACAATGCGTTTCCCTGAGTACCTACTAATAAGTGGCGATACAAATAAATGAAGTGTTGCTTTGTTAAAAGCGATGGTTTTCATTTTACAGCATATCACAGCGTAAAGCGAAAGAAAGAAAGATAGAAAAGATCTTATTTATTAGTTTTGTTAACCACACATCATGCCCATCCGGTACAATGTCGTATAGAAACCGAAAGGAATGTGGATTTGCATCCTACTCCTTCAAAGTTAGCCCGCTTCCATCTTAGATTGCATCATCACTTACCATCAGGACAGATTGTAGTCAAATCTAAATTGTAAAGAATGAAATAAAAATAAAAGCCCTGCGATATGTAACATAACCAAGAAAAAGCCTTAATTCAGTATGTTGCCACATACTTCCTACATAAAAGTAAGATTTTCAGTCGGGACTCAGGTGCGTTATTGTGTAAATCTGTTTGCTTTGGTGTTTTCAAAACAACCATGAAAATACGACCAAAAAAACAGACATTCTTCAATACAGGGGTATACAAAAAATATGTAGTTTGTAGATATTTATTGCAAAGTAATTATTAATCAACATTTCTTTTAAAAATAACGCACGCTATTATGAAACGCTATGCGCTTGTTATTTGTAAATCAAGAAGTAATTAGCACGGTACGATAGTAAAGTACGGTTATGGTAATAACATCGTAGCCTGTAATGGGGTACTAGAGCTAAGGCAGATTTTAAGTCAAGCCCTACGGCGTTCCATAATTCCAACCCTTTCGTAGCGTATTCTATACGTAACTTTAACTTTTTTCAACAATGTAAAGACACTAAAACATTTTTTTATAACAGTGACCATGACTGTATGGTCACTTTAGGTACTAGAAGGATTAGTAGTAGTGTAGTAACAACTATTTGTAAAAGTGCTGTATTAGAGAAGTACTAATTTAGACGATAAGAAGCATTATTATATTAAGTCTGAAAGATTTAATCATGGTTGCAGTGAAACTACGGCCATATGAGGCTAAACACCTACGTCATAGATTGAAGATCATAAAGCAACTGCGCTTCGTTTTTTCTTAAGATGCTGATAGACTTAAGCATTCACTTTTAATGAGCATTCATGCGAATGTTACATTACAGAAAAATACGAGAACATTATAGCAAACATTCTATCGAGCATTCTGGCGAGCATTCTAGCGAGCAGATTTTCAGATAGAGCTTTTTGCCGAGAAGAATATCTTTGACGAGCATCAAATAGAGCGTTTGCTAGAATTCTCATGATGTTCGTAGCAATATTTGGCTCTAAGCTTGACTCGGCTCGTTGTTCAGTTCGAGAAATATATTAACGGCGAATGCTCGATGTTCTGTTACAAGTAAATGCTCAAGTCTATCGGCACTTTTATACAAAAGCGGAAATTCTCATGGACGACTAGTTAGGTTGGGTTAGTTCTGTCACCCTGTTGTCCTTTTATCATAAAAATAACAACGTTGTCTATTTCTTGACTGTCTTTCACCTTTTTCTTTTTGTAATGACTGTCCTCCATGAAGTCTGAGATAGTAATACAATTTTTTTCACATTCCAACATCTGTGGTACCACATTTTCAGATACCTACCGCATAAATAATTCCCATTCCTTACCTTGATGCACTGCGAAAGAACAGTAAGTTGTAGCCGATGATTTTCTACTACATATTAGGACCATCTGCTTGTTTTGTCAACTATTTCTGTAAAACAACACTAACTCATGTTACTGTAGAAAATTCACATATTATGTTTGCCAATCCGCATTGAGCCATCGTGGTGGACTATTGCCCTAACCCCCTTTCATTCTGAGAGGAGACTTGAGCCCAGCAGTGTAAGTATGGGTTGATAATGATGATGATGTTGACAAGTATAAGTCTCACACATATCCTTAAAATAGATTCTTAATCTACTAAGCACATATGTTTTAGTATTTGCCGCAGCTGGGCAAAAATGTGATAAATGAAAATGTTGAGTTGAAAATAAATGTCACTCGTGTGTGAGTATGTACATCGTATATAAATATGAGCAATGTCCGACGAAGGGAAGACGATTTGCGACAGGAAATGAATCTAACAGAGAGGGGAGTGCCTCGAGGTCACTTCCTTCGTCCTTTGCGTACTAAATGTTTCTGCACATACGAAAAACAATTCTATATCCATTAGGTATCTTCTGAAACTGAAGAAGAGATCGCAGGTCATACATGGACGAGGATTGCTGCAGATAGAGCACATTGGAGTGTGATGGAGGAGGCCTTTACCCAAAAATGGGTACCCAAATAAAACAACAACAATTAATTAATAATATTAACCTACAATAGTTATTCATTATTTTAAAATTAAGTTAAGTTAAGTTAAGTTAGTTTTAAGTTTTTTTTTATCCTTTTAATTGTTTCTATTGTATAATTTTATGTGATTTGTGTGATTTGGGAATAAACGGCTTATTATTATTATCTTCTGAAAATGATTTTTGCAATTTCCAAAAAAAATTACCTCTACCGATTAATTTATTGGTATGTACTACGAAAGCAAAATGAAAAAAAATAAAACAGGAAAAAAAATCTTGTTTTCTAATCTCTCAAAGGAACTATGTGTATGGGACATAAGTAGTTAGATATAATTTCATATAGGTAGGTAGTTCAAAGAGAGAATCTAGAAGATTAACATAGTTTCAAAGATGATAAAATAACTTAATTAAATTAAAATTAAAATTTTAAATTTTATTACCTACAGACTATCTTTCAATTGTTTTGTTTTTCGTTGTAAAAGAACTTACTTTGTCACATGTTTTTTTAACCGTAGAAGATGCACCATGTACATTCTTGTAACGGTACTCTCGAGATTTGTAACCTCAATGCCGTTCTCAAATACCTAGACGTTTTGGGTTCGATTTCCGCTCGTTGGCCACTGTCCAACAACTTACACATTGACAGCTGAAATTTAAAGAGGATACTTTTGAAGTAGCCATTTCAAACAAACGAGTAATTTTAGATATACAGAAATATGAATAAATTCTTTATTAAACACATTATCATCATCATCATCATTATCAACCCATATTGGGCTCACTGCTGAGTTCGAGTCTCCTCTCAGAATGAGAGCGGGTAGGCACCTGCGGCCCAATGCGGATTTTCAGACTTCACACACGCAGAGAATTAAAAAAATTCTCTGGTATGCAGGTTTCCTCACGATGTTTTCCTTCACCGTTAGAGACGTGATATTTAATTTCTTAAAATGCACATAACTGAAAAGTTGGAGGTGCATGCCTCGGACCGGATTCGAACCTCCGCCCTCCAAAATCGGAGGCAGAGGTCCTATCCACTGGGCTATCACGGCTCTTTATTAAACACATACAATGACAAAACAGCAAGAAAAAAATACAAAATATTAAAATACCAACATAGAAATAAAAGCTACTTTCAAGATCCTTACATTACGTAAGTATCTTGAAATTAGCTTTTATTAGCTCTTAGCAAGGTAGCTACTAAGGCTAGCTAGTTACTCACTTCCAAGCCACATTGTTGATATAATAAAAGATTCCAAACCCCTGCAACTGCGACGGATTCCCACAGAATCCCATCTCAACGATAGTCCCACGACACTGAGCTCAAACACTAAAATAGCCACGGGTCAAAGTGACTCAGAGTTCACATTTAGAATAATTCTACAGGGGATGCTGCAACATCAGACACTTTATATGCATACACCTTTACTTATCACAAATTTAAAATATGACCCCGAAGAATCAAAAGTCAAACCAATTTGAATCTTATACACCATTTAATAAAACATTCACATATTTTAAATAGGGGAAGTCCTAAAGTTGTCACGTACTCAGTACCCTTAATTTGTCAGGCAAGAACCGGTACTGACAATAGAGATTTTAACATAACTCCTTGACCGGAATAAAACTGGACACTTATCAATATTTATGAATCTGTTGCTGGTAATTTTTGTGATTTCACGTAAGCACAGTTAGTCGATACAGAAATGTCGTAGCAATAAGATGGGTCTTAAAGACCCAAGCTGAATTGTGAAAGTCTTGAAAAATGGGGCGCTTCTTTAAAGGTTAGTGTTTATTGATTTATTACTTATTTTTCTAAGACTAATATAACAATACCGTTGCGTCATTAAAATGTATAGTATAATTTACGGAAACCATAAAAATATGCGATCACTTTTTTGTCCATCTAGTTTCTATTTTTGCGGTGGTATCTTATAATTTGTAGCATTTAAAAGTGACCCATTACTCACATGCTGTGTGCTATACAAAACTTTAATCTACATAATACAATGTGCATTTATGTACTAAATTACTTCAAAAGAGGTTTAAATATTCTGTTGTGATTTAATAACAAAACCATCCATAGGTTCATTTAAATATTTCCATTGACGAGCATTTTTTAAAGTAAATTTAATTATAATATCCACGACTAGTATCTACGCGGCATCGTACCGGGACGCTATATCGCTTAGTGGTTCGATTTAAGAAAGAAACTAACCACCAGTCCTGAGCCAATTAATAAAATATTTTTATTTATAAAACATTTTTACATTTACTAACCAGATGTTTGTTACTTTTGCATAATTTTATTAATAGTTATACAACTTAAAATCCACAATGTCCTAAAAATTGCGCGATACATTATCTCGTTCCGACGCTCAGAAATTGTTATCCCAGTTAGCTTCCAGAATCAAGAATTTTCGTAAATAAAAAAGTTGAGCGTCTCATCAAGGTGAAGCTACTCACGGAAAGTTAGCTTGCTAATAATCAATTGTAAAAATGATCCACGGATCCTGGGCTATATAACTCGTAATTTGAAAAAAATGTCTTATATAAACAAAGAAAGTCCTATAAGCTTTCCACTTTCAAAACTGCCTTATTGACTGTAAACTGATTGCTGTCTTAAAATCATCATAATCATCATCAATGCTAGCCTATTTTAACGGCTCACTACATGACCAGGCCTCCATCCTATAAAAATAATAGATATGGAGGTTAGACTCCAATGTGTATTCTAAAATTCTATGAATACTTTTAATTTATACATAACTATCGATATTTTTCACGTCGCTGATTTATATATCTTCCCTTTAAACCCTTTCTGAGTAAACTGGCTTTATAAATAAACATGGATGGATGGAGAATAACAACAAAACTTCGGATTGGGCTAAAACTCATCAAACACTATGAAGGGTCCAAGTAAAACTATCAATAAATCGATAACCGTCGCGCGGCCAGCCGGCTCATCACTAATTTACAATTTTATGGCTTGTGGGAACAAAGGGCCCTCGCCACTCCATTAGGCCCGCCCTCTCCCGGGAGGTGGGGAAAAACACTCAAGAAATTTTCACTTACTTTACTTAGTTTAAAAGAAATCTACTTAAATAACGTGCTCCTTGGGCAAAGTTATATTAGACTACATAGACGAAAAGTGTTTTTGTACTAGTTTTTTTTTAACTTGAAAAAAATATTTTATACTTTCACCCGTTAACGTGTAAGCTCTAAAATTTTCCTATAAGATGAAAGACGGCCTAAGGCCTATAGATGGCCTATAGGCTTTACAAATGACTACTATTCATCCATTCAACTATCAGTTTCTTTCAATCTTTTCGTATATTAAAATGATTTTTTAATTAGAGCTTATACTCATGGTGACTATAAGTTCCAATGCAGGTGGTTTAAAATAAAAATGAAAATATCTTTACTTACAAAAATAGTTTATTCCAAAAAGTCGATTGCCATTGCATTGCCACATTATGACCTGTATCGTACTAGATAGGATTACCTTGTGTTTAACATGGGATTCTAATGTTTGACTTTGTCATCACTATCAGATTTTAATAATAACGCCCTTTACTGCTGACTTAATATGCTTTCGGAGGCACCAACATATTCCAACTATGCTGCTATTGAAAATTTCATAGGAAAAAAAAATGTTCGATAAACCAAATGACCTGAAGACGGATAGGTTAACCACTGGAGAAACTATCTCTATTAGAATTTATCAAAATGTTCAGCAGTAAAAGAGAATACCTAACAAGTATATACACTAGCGGACGCCCGCTACTTCGTCCGCGTGGAGTTTTTCACAAATCCCACGGGAAGTTAGGATTTTCCGGGATGAAAAGTAGCCTATGAGTAAATCCAGAGTAAAATCTATTTCCATTCCAAATTTCAAATCGCTATGGCAGCCGCAGTGCAAAGGAGCAACAAACATACACACTTACACGCAAATTTTCGCATTTTTAATTTTAGTGTGATGGTAAAAAATCATCATTTTCAACATCTGTATTCGTTCTTGAATGGTGATGAAATCGGTTTCCCCAAGCATCTTTCTCATTAAGAAATTCATCATTAATAACCATTACTTAATATTAAAAACCATCTCATTAATTTAATATTAAAAATGAGATTTAACACATTGCTAGACTAAATATATCGCAGGTCCAAGGCTAGGGGAATTATTATTACAAGAGAGAATCCCGTTATAATTCAATGTACTTACTTTATTAAATAAGTTAGCAAACAATACATTCGCGCCTCCCAACAAGAACGCGTGCAAAAGGAGGAAGGCGAAAACTGAGACGGGGTAGGGGGAGATCTTTAAGATACGTCGCCATAGCAACCCTTACTTTCGCCCCCATACTTATATATTTTAAAGCCGTGGCTACATGGTGCTTTTTCTAAATTACGGCGATTATAGATTTTTCTCTAATAGAATACAAATTTTATAATATTTACCTACTAAATATATAATTTACCATCTAGCCTCTTTCCATCTCATTATTTGATTTTCATTTTTTGAAGTTAGATTTAGTTCAATGGAGTCTACCTTTAATAGGCACTTGCGTCATTTCGTTCAAGACATCACTAAACAACAAATGAATTTTATATTATTTGTATTTTTATATCGTATATTATTTATGTCTATTTACTGAAATAAAGATTTTAAGTAGGTACTTTTTAAAAATCACAATTCGTTATATTGTACCAATAAGCCTAAATAGGTAATACTTATGATATAAAATTATTCTAAAATTTAAATTACATAACACAACAAACATAAAATTAGAAATATTAAATTTACTATCAGGATGTTTTCACTTCACAAAACATTGTACCTATCCTCTTATAAATAAAAAAAATTTAAACATAAAAAATCATCTTTTCATTACAGATTCTTTCCTAAGGAGATCATCCAATTTATATCTACTCGTATTTATGCTTTCAAAATTGCATCAACAGCGTGAAACAAACCAAACAGAGTTACTTTCGAATCTATCTAACTAAATTCAGATTTAGTTGATTTGAAATTCAGAATTAGTGTTATTACATAACAATATTTCGATTATATAACTCTCGGCAGCATGTAACCCCCGCTTAAAGGTAATATAACGCACACAGGCGCAGCGTGTATCAACGCGCGGTATTAGAGTCCTGCCCAACCCAAAGTTTCTGTTATTAAGCAAATGCTTCGTAAACATTTCGGGCACACCTTTAGTTTGAATAGCCGGGTGATAAGTTTTAAGCTTAGATTTGGCCATTACGGTGTATATTCTGCGAAGGGAAACAACCTACTCGTGCAAATAAATACTTAATTTTATGCCCAAGAATTATAAACGTGACTAAATTACGCATTAAGTTTATTTTTTTAAGGAAAATGGTTTTCGGTTTCTTTTATCAACTTTAACGACGAATTTTCGTTTATTTGTACTAGTCAAATCTATGCCATCAGTTCGTAAGGCATTTTAGAAGGCAAACGGCGCATCGCGAAAATATAAATATGTATGAAGTATTTTATACGAATACAATACTAGTCATATTACCGTTCCTTAGCAATTAGTAGAAAATACTGTGTTAGGAGTATATACGACAAAAATCTAACTGACGCAGGGAATCAAACCCAAGACCAATGTTGAGACCGATCTCTTTACAGTCATTTTACTTTTCCCTAACCGACGCCCTGCGGTTTTACCCACGTGAAACCTAACAAAATATAGCCTATGACACCCACAAATAACATGACTTTCTAGTGGTAAAAGAGTTTTCAAAATCGGTTTAGTAGATCCAGAGATTACTCCAACAATACCACAAATTTTCCGTCTTTATAATATAGAAGATTACTTACTTCAAATTGTATTATTGATCGATAGATCTAACTCACCAAAAAAAGGAGATGGTCTAAAATTGTAAGGAGCCCAGTATCAGTCATTGTACCCTAGCGGAAATAAAAGAAGATATTTCTTTTTACTATTTTTGATTATACAAATCTACGAATTTACTTTAATTCTTTCAAAATAATATTCATTACCTCCCAAGATATGCAACAATATTAAGGGTAATAATGGCGGATAGATGACGTTTTCAATGCAGTAATCGATTTGACGTTTGCTGTCCATTGTCAGGTCATAGTTACTCTATGGGCGCCATCTTGATTTAACTCAAAAACTTGGGTTTTTATTTTATTTATTTCATATTATTTAGTTTGATATATTCACTTTAATATTTTTTTAAAAAATCCTTGTTTTTTTTAAATTTTAATGATACGGGGTATAAGAGTGGACCTGAAATGGACCATCTCCTTTCATCAACTTAAAAATAATCTTGAATGCAAATAGAATACGCTATACATAACGTATGTATGTAAGACCTAATAACTTGTTTATCGGTAATGGATTTCTTATCATCAGGTGAGATTGTAGTCAAGTCAATTGTTGTAAAAAAATAAATAAAAAAAAAAAAAGAGAAAAAAAGAGAAATGCTATGTGCATAGTTGCAAAGAGATTGTCGGGTTTCAATTACCAAACATGCCTCAAGGCATCCGGACAGTATAGGTTTAGACTGAGCGGTCTTTTAAGTAAGTATCCCTGAAAAGATTCAAAGTAGTCTGATTTTTTTTATGATTTTCAACTACTTAAGAGAATTAGCCCTAAATCGCTATACAAATTGAGTTTTTAAGGTTATTTATTTTAATCATAAAATAATTTCCACCTACAGCAGTACTACACCATCAACCCATATAATTGTTTTTTTTTGCTCTTTTGCTAATGCATAGTAAAACCAACTGTGGTTTGCGTTGAATCATGGTTAGGCTTCTTTTAAATATTATGTAATTTGTAGAATATTAAAAAACCGGAACCGAACAGAGGTCATATCCACTGGGCTATCACGGCTCTAATATGCAAACTACATTCTAATGCCTATATTGATTTATCTTTAATGTTTACAGACTTGGTTTCTGTAGTAAACTTATCGCCTCTATCTTATCTTAAATAAACTCTATCTTATCTTAAATAAACTCAAATTAAGCCGTCATACTTGGCATACAAACGGCGAAATTCTTGTAAAATTGCCAAATAAACCCAAATTACTGGGCGCCGTAAACCAAAACGGTAGTTACAGTCTCACGTAACTTGTATATTATTTACATATGAAATATTACCAAAGTTGGCCGGGTGGTAGTTAAGGAGGAGTTGTCGATGAAATATGTCTTCGGGGGCGGCGAGGGGGCGCGGGGCGGGACGGGGGCGAGGGAAATTAAGGAGCCTTAAGCTCGGGGTCGATGAGAAACTTATTAAAGGGGGGTGGATAGTGGAATTAATGTACGACTAATTCTAGTTCGGTTCACTTCGTGGCATACAGTCCACTCGTACCGATATTTACTTTATTAATACGTTTTTATTGTGATTAAAAAGTCAAGCGATACTCTTATTACAAGACAACCGGGCGCCCGCGACTACGTTCGATTGAAATTCTGTTTTTGAAAGAAAGAAAACAAGAAAATTAGATTATTGGACACACACACAATACACATAAGACAAAAAAAATATATTTAAATAAAAGCAATTGAAAAAGATGTAAAATAAACCTAATTGATGTGTGTGGTACCAAAATGACCACCACTCAGCATGTGCTATGTCAGCAGGGACCTTTGAGCAGAACATACTAGATGTTCTGCTCAAAGGTCCCATTTATCTAGGTGAAAAGGTGACAGATAGACTTACTTTTTAATTTATAATATTAATATGAATTTCATTTATTTTGTAAATTTGTTTATAGTATTGTGTTAGACAGAGAGTGATAGAGTTGAATTCGAAACTGGCCCTTGCGAGTTATTTAGAAAATTGTTACTGAATAGCTCTCCTAGTCTGATGATGTTGATGATATTTTTTTAATCTTTACAAGTTAGCCCTTGACTACAATCTCATCCATCTTAGATTGCATCATCACAATGGTAAGTGATGATGCAATCTAAGATGGAAGCGGGCTAACTTGTTAGGAAGAGAATGAAAATCCACACCTCTTTCGGTTTCTACACGACATCGTACCGAAACGCTAAGTCGCTTTGCGGTACGTCTTTGTCAGTTTGATAAACTCGAAAGGAGTTCATAGTAGCTAAACAAACTCAACTTATCCTGGCATTGGTGGACCAAATGAGACTTTTATTTAAAAGCCCTAACTCGTAGATGTTAGGGCTTTTAAACATACAAAGACCGCCTTCTAAACTAATGTCGTGCTCACTTGTAGCACAATTTTTTTACTTTTTGGTAGTACTTTCTACGGTGCTTTTCCTTTGCTTTGATTGAATTCACGAATAAATCCGAGAACAATCCAAATTCGATTGAAATTTCAGATGCGATATGAATTTGTGATAGATAAAATAGTTCACAGCCACTAATTTGCCACCATTTGAAGCTGCCCAGTCAAAGCTTAGGAAATGAAAGCCAAGTTTATAAATAGCCGGCTACATTATCAGGAGGTAGTTAGCCGAAGTCGTTAGCGGCTAAGCAATTTGTCGCGAACTTCTATCCGCAACGCTCCCAAGCTCTGGCTTACTTCATTTACTTGGCAATCGATTTTGATTTCAGTCAAGCAGTTGAGAACTTAATGAAATAGGTATCTGTAGATTTTAGAATATATAACATATTAGCATTCTATTTAATTAGTAATCCGTCATCATTCGTCATTAGCAACCCATTTTCGGCTCACTGCTGAGCTCGAGCCTCCTCTCAGTATAGTCAATAGTCCACTACGCTGGCCCAATGCGGATTGGAAAACTTCACACACGCAGAGAATTAAGAAAATTCTCTGGAGGTTTCCTCACGATGTTTTTCCTTCACCGATTGAGGCACGTGATATTTTAATTTTTTTAAATGCACACCACTGTAAAGCTGGAGGTGTATGCTCCGGACCGGATTCGAACCTCTGCCTCCAGAATCGGAGGCAGAGTTCATATCCACTGGGCTACCACGGCTCAAGTTAGTGTGTAATTGTGTATGTTTATTCCTCCGTTGCGCATTGGCTACTGAAACGATTTGGCTAAAATTTGGAGTGGAAATAGATTTTACTCTGGATTAACACATAGGCTTCAACTTGGAAAAATCCATGGTTCGCGCGGGAAATTTGTGAAAAACTGAATTCCAATCGGACGAAGTCGCGGGCTTCCGCTATTACCCTACCATATTAGCAACTGTTTTAATTAAAAATCCATACTAGTATTAATAAATACGAAGGTAAGTCTGTCTATCTGTCTGCCCATCTGTCTGTGTGTCTGTCTTTCTGTAGCCTTTCCACGGCTAAACCACTGATTTGATATGAATGAAATTCGGTACAGGTAGAGATAAATTGGATATTGGAGC
Source organism: Bicyclus anynana (assembly GCF_947172395.1). Taxonomy (NCBI): domain Eukaryota; kingdom Metazoa; phylum Arthropoda; class Insecta; order Lepidoptera; family Nymphalidae; genus Bicyclus; species Bicyclus anynana. The sequence goes on along the minus strand of NC_069103.1, from coordinate 7,114,053 downwards.
AGAACATGGATACTTTTTATCCCGTAAAAATCTATGGATACCGCGTGATTCCGTTTCCATGGGAATATTCAGGTGTCTTTGTATTGGTAAAAGAAATTTCAAAATCTGTTTAGTATACCTATCCAGAAATTACCCCTACAACCTCACAAAATTTCACTATTTTTAATATTAGTAGGTATAGACTAATTATGTATTATAATCATAATTAATATAATGAACTTAGTAGAGCAAAGTAAGAAAAAATCAATTTCATTACACTCTAAGGATTATCAACCGACGAAAACCGAAGAGAAGGCTTGGCACCTTCAAAATAATGAGAAGGTTTATTACAAGTATAATGTTATTTTTGCCCTTTTAGTTTCGTGGGACATTTATGTTTTGAAGTCTGTTGTATTTTTTTTAATAAATATTTTTTATTTAAAAAATGTAATAATTACTTCATAATATCTCACTTTAGCTGTATCAGATATGTGCCTAGAAATAAAAATAATAAAAATAATAGACTTTAGTAAGCTAAAGTATCCTAAATAAGGGTAAACAGATTCAAATATTCAGATTGTAACTTGTTCAACAATAGGTATAGGTCTTAACTTAACCCCCTCTGTTATCAGTTTGCACCCCATCGGCGCCCACTTCTCAAAACTGGGGCCCTTTCGACCGCCTTCAACCCGCCCCCGCCGCTTATTAGCTCCACGTCAATGTTACTTGCCTTCATTTGCCTTCAATCTATCTTTCACTTTTGTATCAAATAACTTTATAAGTAAAACATATGCTTGATTACTGATCAAAAGTGCAAGTATTCCTACTAAACAAAAAATATGAAGTAAAAATTTAAAAAGTATAATCAAAAGTTGTTGCCTGCAAAGGTAAAATTATCCCTACCCTACCCCTACCTTCCCCCCACCCTACCCCTACCCTACCCCTGAATCCATTTGTTACAAAAAATGTGACGAATAAAGAACCGCTCGACCGATTTGGTGCAAACTTTACATAAACCATCTATAAATAGTTCGAAAGCCTATACATTTGGTTTGGATAAGTGAGCCCGTTCTTGAGTTATAAAATTACAACGGATAAGTGACATTGATTTTTATACATATAGATGGGTCAAGTAAATTATATGTTCCTCAATAACCTTCTCTATCTTCCATTAAAAGTCCCATTCACATCGATTTACCTGTTCCAAAGATTGACACGAACATACAGACAGACAAGACAAAAAAAACTATAAGTATTTGAAAAACACAGTTATTTTGAAATCACAGACAGGCAGTTCAGTTTTATATGTAGTGATGATGGTCCTACCTACATTTAGTGTTAAATTTTTAATAACTTAAGTACCTACTTAATGTTGCACCGCGTGTAGAACCTACTCCTAATATTATGTTTTAACATACTAAGATCAATAATATTTTATACTAGAGATAGGGCACCAGCGCATCAACACTGAGTCGGACAATGTGTATAATTGTCTTAATTTTCATTTAGTCTATTATTATGCGTATGTTATTTGAATAAATAATACATAAACATCGTTTACAATGTCGAGTTATGTGTTCAGGAACTATAAAAAACTATTTATAATGGAATTAAAGACAAAATAGTGCGTGTGTGCTCAGTGGTGTAGCTAAATTCGGATCACTTTTTGCGGTGATTTTGTAGGCACATAACCTGTCTATAGTATACAATTATCATTGACTAAACTTGATATATAATACATTTCCATTCAACATATGGCAGAGTAATTTCTTATGCAGATATTAAACTATTTACCTTTGCCCTGGCTGATTTAGTAGGAGCCCCTTCTCTGACCAAGATGCGTTTGGGACCCTTTAATTTCAACCTTTCAACTCACTTATCAACATAACTAACTGACGCCGCGCGGTTTCACTCGCGTGGTTCCCGTTCCCATAGGAATACGGGGATAATATATAGCCTATAGCCTTCCTCGATAAATGGGCTATCTAACACTGAAATTTTTTTCAAATCGGACCAGTAGTTCCTTAATTCAATCAAACAAACAAACAAACTCTTCAGCTTTATAATATTAGTATAAATAACATAACTAAACGTAAACGTAAACTAAGCCTATATCTACTTGAAAAAATGAATTTTAACGTTTACTTTTTATACCGTCTTTTACTTAATATACCGTCGTCCGAAAGTTATTTAGAACAATTATACCTACCTACTACGACACAGTCTACACGTAGAATTAAACAGCTAACAAAGAAGCCCGCAAATGAATAGACCCTGAACACATCTTGTTTCGCAAGAGAGAACCAAAGGGACAAATGACCTAATTTCCTCGAGTGTGGCAACCCTTGCTAACCTTCGCGCTTGAGGGCCCACAGCAACCCTACTGTAGTAAATAGGGCGTGATATTTTTCGGTTACTTTCTGAACTTGGAATAGACAAAATTTTGCAAAATAAGTGAAGGGTAAATACAGTAGAACCCGCTTAAACGATTTCTCGCTAAATACGTCATTTCACACCAGTCCCTACAACTTGAGACATGTTTTCATACATTTCCTAACGCTTAATACGATTCGTTATCCCGTTTAATACGCCTACATGTCACACGCATGTAATTCCAAATGCGACATATAAATTACAACAGATAAATCAGGATTTATCATAAAGGTTGCAAGACAAGACATGATATCTTAAAGAACTGAAAGACACTGACAGTAAATGACCCTTTTGAAAAAAGAATGAAAATTTTGAAAACGCACTGCAAAAATAAAATTTAATTGAAAATTTCGTAATTGCTAATGCATCAAAATCTTTTTGTCACACCAGAATATGTGATTACTATAAGTAGTATAATTAGGTAGTCTTTACACCAAATATACTAATTTTAATAACTATGAATGTGTAAATTAGTCGTTATTACATTATGTGGTACATTAGTCGTTATATTTTTGACTATCCCCCACCCATATCCCGTAATCCCGTCCCCTAAGACGCGTATTTAGTTGGGTCCCTGCGAAATCGTATTAAACGGGTTCTACTGTAGTTACTACCGTTTCGTCCCGAACGTACGAGTATATCTTACGTTACTATACGTGCGATCCGTACGTTGCCGATCAATGTAGGTACTTGTGTGACCTATACAAAGAATACTACGATCCGTTTGATGCGATACGAATACTTACGATGTGGATATGTGGATGCCTACCATAAAGATGCGTTTCATACTGTGGATACGATAATCAGATACGGCTTAAAAAATCACACAGAGTAATATAAGATGGCAACTGAAAGAGTAAGTGAAATAAATGTACCTATTAGATCTCGTATAACTTAAACTACACAATTTATATATTTTCTAAATGAATTTTAATTTCGTGTGCAATGAATGGAACATACCTATAGGTTCAGACATTTTCATTAAACTTGCATGGTTATGTCCATCTTTGTCCTATGATCACGGTTTTAACTTCTTTCCTATTAACTTGATTATATCGATCGATTATATATATATATATATATATATATATAACTATTGGATTTTGTTTACTTTTGTATAATTATAACCCTAGAGGAGTAGCTTAGTGAGTCTACGCTCTACATTTACTTATAAATAAAGAGGGAGGTCTGACTATGTAGGCCGTAAAATAAAGCTCACGATGGTAGTCATATTATAATTATTACAATTATATATTAATTATTTACTATTCCAAAAGCGACAACTTAGTGAAATTCCGGTGGGTGTAATGGTTGCCAACAAATATTCAGCTTGACAGATCTACAAAGTGCTCGAGTTCTACACTCGCAAGTAGGTACGCCATTACGTTACCGCTTGATGTATTATAGACTATTACTTGCTAACTTCGACCTACCTATACTAGTTCCCCGTACATTATTTGTAAAACCCCAATGTAGAACTATATTATTAACACTAGCAGATGCCGCGCGGTTTCATCGCGTGGTTTCTGTTAGAATACGGGGATTAAATTTAGCCTATAGCATTTAGGAATAGTGTAACTTTTTTTTTATTCTTTACAAGTTAGCCCTTGACTACAATGTCATCTGATGGTATGTGATGATGCAATCTAAGATGAAAGCGGGCTAACTTGTTAGGAGGAGGATGAAATGTACACCCCTTTCGGTTTCTACACGACGTCGTACCGGAACGCTATATCGCGTGGCGGTCTTTGTCGGTAGGTTGGCAACTAGCCACGGCCGAAGCCTCCCACCAGGCTGCGATCCCATCCGTTCGATGCGATCTGCAGACGCCTGCCATTATTCGGGATCATAGAACGTTTTCGTATACTTGTTACAGATTGAATATCACATATGTTGTGGTTGTAGTGCTTTCTGTTTCCATGGCCGTGGGTTCGATACCCACAATTATAAAATATTGGTTTGATAAGCATGGGTGTTTTCCAGTGTCTGGGTGTACTCGTATTTATACTTTGTATATGTAGTTAAATACATACATACCAAATATCACACTATCACACTAATATTCTAAAGGCGAAAGTTTTTGTGTAAGTGTGAAAGTGTGTAAGTATGTTTGTTCCTCTTTTACGCTGCGGCTACTGAAGCGATTTGGCTGAATTTTGGTATGGAAATAGATTTTACTCTGGATTAACACATATGCTATTTTCATCCCGGAAAATCCATGGTTCCCGCGGGATTTGTGAAAACTGAATTCCACGCGGACGAAGTCGCGGTCTTCCGCTAGTATACAATAAAAGCTATCTTAGTACCCATTAATTCAAGCTATACGCCTACTTTGGGGCTAAATAGTCAAGTGTATTGTTTAAATATGTATATTTGTTTTTGAGAGATCTAAATTAAACTTATTTTGATACTATGGATAAAATGGAAGAATTAGTCATACTTAAATTCATTCCTAATTTATTCTAATGAGAAAGAAGTAGCAATTATGTTAATTAATTAATTACAGGGTTAAGTAAAGAAAATTCGCTCACATTTTCTTCATCATCATTTGAAAGACGAAACATCTTTTAATTGTCCGAGTATATTACTGAAATACCACCCTCCGTAATGAGAGAGAAATTTCAAGGTATTTCTTTGTCGGTGTCTCTTTTACTGAAACGACCTTAAATTCAAAACAATTTACGGAGCACTTCAATTTAAAGTTGTAAAGAGGTACCTCATCAAGCAACTGAGAAGGACATTAGGGACAAAGAGCGGTGCGAAATTTAAATCCGACCCGCAGTAGAGCCTTAGCGAACAAATAACCCTCCCACGCTACCCGGGGTCTAAACATACCCGCCTTGCGACCGCATCTTACAGGCCCCAATCCTACTTCCTTTCCATTACACTGGCAACGCTGACTAAACATAATCGTCGAACTTCCTTACGACTCAACCCTTCCGGCGAATTGCTAGACAAACATATTCGCGAAAAGAAACTTTAGTTTACTAGATATACAGTTGACTTCGCTTTGAGCATTTCCAAAGCAATCGAGGTTCGATGCCATTGCAAATTAAACTTAATGTTAGAACGGTAGAGTCTAAATTTTGTTAGGGGGGTAGAATTTTCCAATTTTCCTAGAGCTACCGCCGGAGCGAGCGAGTTAAGAACGCCGCCGTACAAGTTGCGATGTTAGCCACGAATGTTTGAATAGTTTTCGTTGTCAGAACTTGTTTGGGTGAACGCGGCGGGTTCTTACACAAAGACGGGGGTATGATAAATGTTGGTGTATTAATACTCGGGTCGGTGATATAGTATAGTTTTATTATCTTAGTTGGGTCGTTATATAAATCTGCTTTTCCGCCCGAAAACCTTTGAATGCTGAAGCGTTTTTGGTTACTCTTCAATATTAATAAATGGGTAGACATTTAATGTGCCGAATTCATCTGAAGGTCATTGTGAAACTGTTAACAAATTCTCGATAGCAATTAAAATCTATTTGTATCTAATTTCAGCTTCATTTATTTACAATTTTGGTTTAAGTTACTAGTATTTTAGTGCTTTAGGGCAACTTTTTAACTTAAGCATAGCTAGCATAAATATGGCTAAGGCTTTGAGTGGCGAAGGCGTGCAAACCTAACAAACTATCGTATATTTCTATCCAAACTTGACTGTAATCGTGCATCGAGCCTCTGGATCTGCTGGTTCATCCCAGAGGAGACGCCCTTAGGGAGTCGTTCCTCACATCTCTTCTGCTTCTACCTTCGAGCCTAACCAGGCAATGCTTCTGCGCTCGCCCAAAACTCCCGACGACGCCGCTGAGGTGCCATTACGGAGCCTATGGCTCTTAAGCAATCAGAAAAATAAACTACTTCAACATATCGACATCATTACACAGCAATAAATTTTATAAGCAAAGTAATATTTCTCGGGTTGGTTTGGCACGCCTTATCTTTTATAGCGCCAAAACAATATTCATAAAGCGTCCTCGACGGCAAGATTTTATTACAGCGCCTCTAGCCCAGAGAATTGTTTTGCCCTATCATATAAACTGCTTCAGGGGTTGCAAACTTTTGTGTACTAAATCATCTATGCAATATTGTGTAATATTATAAATGCGAGTGTAAGTCTGACTATTTGTTACCTTTACACGGCTAAACCACTTTGGATAAATTTTGGTATAGAGCTACATTGTACTAGGAGAAGATTGGCTACATTTGATCCTGGAAGATCCATGGTCCATATGGGATTTGTCAAAAAATTAGAATTTCACGCAGTCTGGGTCTGCTAGTAGGTTTATAAATATCAATAAAAAAATAATACCGTACCATCAGACAAGTATGTTGAAATTAAAAAATGTTATACGGTATGTGTTTCCCACCACTTATAATTATGATAGCAGCGACTGGATATTATTTTCATTTTTTTAACATTATAAACGAGTTAAACATTACTCTCGTACGCTCGTCGTACGGTCGGCTTCAGTATGCTCGAGGCGTTCGAGCTGTCCACTTTTCTTGTTGTGTAATTCTTTTTGATTTACTTGGGATAGGCGGGGAGAGTGACTTGAGTAGAAAAGGTTAGTTAACTGTCAAGGGATCCCTTAACCCTATTGGATTTGGTAATTATGGTGTCCTGACAAATATTGCGAATCATTTGTTCGACATTTTCTTATTGTTGTAATCCACTTCTGAGTCTGCTAAAACTAAGTTAACAAACTAAAGTTATAAAAAAATAAAAGAGCTTTGTTAAAATTGCATGAGTATCATGACACAATAAGACCATGATAACACATCGATGCCATTTGAAACATTTATAAAATCTTTCCATTGACGTAGAATCCTTTGTATGATGAGAATTTACTCGTAAAAGGTTGTCAACAACTGATATTGATCGCCGTCGAGAGAAAGATCCAAGCGCCTCGTATTAAACGATTAAGTCTAAATTGCAGTAAAATTTATCGCCCAGTAGGTTAGCGTTAAATCTCTTATTTACGAATGTGGCCTTCACTAAAAGCATATAAGCTGCCTTGTGTACATATTGGAAGTACCTACTTAGACAAATACTAGAATCTATATAGATATCGATATATCTACTAAACTTAAACACTTTGCTTCCAAAAAAACTTTAGTTTTCAATTGTTTAAGCTATCTGGACATTTAACAATTTTTTCTCATGTGATACCTTAACTCGCTTTTACTTAAATTAATCATTAACCTAAGTTATTCAAAGGTACATCGTTGCTAACAGGCCAGCGACTTACCACGGCAAAGGAAAATACAAATCTCTAAAGGTACTAATCGTATGAGGCTTCGTTTGTTACAAGTTTCAACCTTTGAGAGAAGCTTCCTCCTCCTCATTTAGATTTTTGCCTTCCTCATAAAAATATCTCTATCCATTCTTATTAATTTTGGGAACTTATTAGAAAGAAGTTATAAGATTAAACACAACTTTTTATTAATTCCTCTGAAAAGATAGAAAACAAGTTACAACTAATCCTTCACTATACGAGTATAGTGTACACAACCGGTATACGAGTACATGACCCCGCGGTCACGTTGCCGACCCCGTGACACACACGGTCACGCATCTATCTATTTTGGTAATCATTCTCACGACCCCTACAGAAATAGTACGTAAATATTATAAGTTGAAAAAGTATCACAGTAACGTATCTAAAAATTACGTATTTACCGAAATTAATATTTAAAAAATGTGCACAACACATCCTAGTCGTACATAAGAGTTGCTACTTACCTAGTAATTAAATGTACGAATCGAATGAATTCATAAAATGTTTTTGTACATAATAATAATTCGTATTAAAATGAAAATAAGTCAATATGGTCTATATCTATACTAATATATAAAGCTGAAGAGTTTGTTTGTTTGTTTGATGGAACGCGCTAATCTCGGGAACTACTGGTCTGATTTGAAAAATTCTTTCAGTTAGATAGCCCATTTATTAAGGAAGGCTTTAGGCTATATATTATCTCCGTACTCCTACGGGACGCACGCGGATGAAACCGCGTGGCGTCAGCTAGTAAGAAAATAAATTTGAAAACAGAAACTGTGCAATTCTGATTAAGGGTCCGTTGGTCCGTGTATTATATATCTTACAAAAAATTATGAGCTATTTAATTTGGGAAAAATTAGAAAACATTACACAACGTTATAAAGTAAGCGAACATAGTTACGTGAGATAAAGCGCGTCTTTTATACGAACCATATTTAACCGTTGAAATATTTCTTACCGTCCGATGACCTGAGGTCAGAGGAACCCTCACGTTCTCACGTGAAATCCCAGCATCCTTTTAGGGTTAACATAAAATATCAAGTTTAAGATTGATTTAACTTTAACACAGGGGAAGGTACTGGGATGATAATAATGATAATTATTATTATTTACAAAGTAATAATTATAAATAGTTTCTTGTAGTTGTCGTACAATATGAATATGTTAGAATATGAAACATTGATTAGTTTAAGTTTAATAACTATATAGCTAGTAGAATATAATTAAGTAAGCATGTTACTATTTATTTTATGTCAGCTCAAGTTCGTAATTTTTGTAATTACATAGGCTAAAAAGTCACAAATAAATTCAGCAGATGATCTTTGAAAATAGGCATCATTTAAAATAATAATTCCAAATAAATTACTTTTTATTGTGTAATAGTTTTAGACGAAAATGGAAGTCAATCCAAAAATCATACATAAATTTAAATTATAGCAGCGTATACTTTACATATCTATATATTTGCGTTATATTTGCTTTTACAATTACAAATATATACAGCAACAAACATACATACATACGTATATTATATAGGTCTTAATGAAATTATACAGTACATACAGGGACTGATAAGACACGGCCCTGGGGGAGGGGGTTGAAACAAATGTTCGCGCGGCGTGGGTTGAGGCGTACGTGAAGACAGCGGAGCGAAGACGTGGCCTGATTTATATGTAGTGGATACAACTACAAACGAATACGTTTTTGTCTATATCCATACCAGTATCTTAATATTATGATGTTTCATATTCAACGGATTTGAATTTGAACGATTTTCATCAGTAGACAAAATTACGATACGATGAGAGAAAAGTCTAATAAATGATCAGGCGCAGGCGCGGGCATCAGTTATTACGTATACATATAATACTCTAACACGTAGGACCAGAATGTTGATAAAAGTGAAGGTGAAAAGTGAGCTCCAATCCAATGTTACAAATTAACTAAAGTTTATAAATTTAGAATGAATCCAACAAGTATAATAGTAAAGATGATTAAAGATTAAGTCAGACGTGATTTAACCTAATTCTATATTAAATCGGTTTATTTGCCTGCATTTTTCTTTTCTTTTCATATTTGTCAAACTCTAAGTATTCTTAACTTGGATATACCTAGGCAACTTTGATAAGTAGGTACCTATAGATAAAATGTGTACTTGTTAACCAACAAATAATAATTTTTGCTATTAATATCTTAATTTATCAAGCTATACGTCAGACGTATCATAAAGCCATAAAACTTATTTAGTAGAGCAAGTTTTGTTTTTTAATTGTAACTGCTATGCAGTTTATCAAATATGTGTTTGATAGCATTATGTTTGATATACTCTTTTAAAAAAACAATTTCATTTCGTTTCAGATCTCAGCATCCAAGAAGAATATTCGACAACACTAATCGAAAATACACGACAAGAAATCCTTCAACAAAACTAATCATCATGCTGGAAGAATTACAGATATAGGTACATTTGAAAATCACACAGAAAATTTGGTGACTAGTACTTGATAACTTATTGTCTAGTTACTATTTAACATTGAAGTTACTAACAAACATGAAGATTAAAGAATATAAAGTTGGTGGTATTATCAGCTCTGTGCAAATACATCAGAGTCCGTTCGGGTAGAGTCCGGGCGACTTTCGTGAGGGTGAAAGCAGTTTGAAAGTCGGGTCGGTATTGATCGAGTGTCTTGCCCCGCGTCCCTCCCTGCCCCCCTCTACCCTCCACAAGGAGCGCCCAATTCTAAGGATGCTTATCTTCTATATGGGTTTGGTAATATACTCAATTTATTATAATTACGTTTACAACGAAAATAAGGTGGTGCTCATTTTCATAGCAAAACTATTTATGTTGCAACACATACCAGTATTGATATAAGATTTGAGTTAGAAAAATATGTTTGTTTACATCTAAGTAAAATCACTTGAATATGTTACAAATAACAATACCATAAACAATTAATGTTTTATTATAAAAGTAGAAAGCGTATTAACTAAAAAATGTTAAAAGCTTATCTTAATGGTTTACATTCTTGAATATGGTAAACTACGTAAAAAATGTGGATACACCTTTTTGTTGCTTTTCCCGAACTAGAAATGATTAAAAATTTTGTTAAAATTAATTAACTTGCAAGGAAGTTATTTGTACCTAAGCGTGCCTGTGTTTTTGCGATTTCAATGTCAACTTGCGCTTTTTAATTTAAAACTCCGCCTGTTCTGTTGAATAAATATTAATGGAAGCTATATAGGTCCGAGGTTCGATCTAAGGCAAAGTCAGCATATTGAATAAATCGATAAATATTGATTACTACGTTGATTTAAAATCGTAATCAAGCGTTTTTTTTTAATTTGTGTCGAAAAATAATAGAAATGTAAAATCTAGTTTTAATTCTAGACATTATATTATTCGGCCTAATTTTAATGGAACTATAAAAAATGGATCGCAACATATTATAAAATTACTCGTAATATACTATCCTGTATGACTGATTCATTGAATCTAGATAGCTTGTAAAGGTTAAAATTTTAAATAATATATGAAAATTTTAGTAAGGAAGCATTCACTAAGAAAGTATAATAGGATTGATTGATTGATTGATTGAACGCCGGTGAGTTGGACTTTCGTTATTTTATAAAATCTGAAATATATTTACACCATATATTACATAGTTGACTGTACCTGTGTACTTCTCTTAGGAACAAACAAATCAAATAACTGAAATTACATAAATACAAATACTCGCTTGAAACAAATAATATCATGGTGCATTGTTTTCTACAGACGAAGTCGCGGGTGTACTATAGTTAGTTTATAATGTCCAATATAAATGTGGGTACATTACTTCGATAAATAGTAATGAAACTTAGCTGAGAGCAACCCTATTATCAAAGTGCTATGTGACACCTGTGGCCAACCCTAAAATTGAAGTAGTTCATATCAGACGTCCTTATTCTGGATTCTTCACCACTAACACAAAAGAGGGTGTTACAAGATTCCCGTGTGTAACTGGATGTATGTCTGTAATATCGTAGTATACAAATAGATAAATATCAAATATAATGTAATAGCATTTTTATGATGCAAGATTTTTAAATTTTTCCGTCTTTCTTCAAAATTTTGTCTAATTAAATCTAAATTTTAAATTATTGACTGTAGGAGGACCGAATTAGATATATATTTTAATTTTCAATTGGCTTAAAAAACAAATGATTTAAATCTTGATGTATAAAAATTGGGTTTATGAAGATGTGCTTCATATAAAAATAAATTAAATTTACTGTTTTGTAACATTGTCAATTTGTGCAATTTGCGTCTACTAAAATAAATTTATGAAAAATATGTCATCATCATAGTTCCAAAAAAAATAACTCCATAAAAAAGGTATAAGCTCATGATTATACTCGTTGGTGTGAGCTTTTTCCTTTAGAAAAGTTTAGCTATTACATTCGACTTACTCTTTCTTGTATTCTCTTCTTCTCTTGTATTTTCCGTACTTCGCCAGACTCGTTGGTCACTGTGCGTTTACTAGCATTGCATTACCGCTTGTCGCATATAAATGAGTCTTCAGGGGAAATAGTGCATTTTTAACCGATTTCAAAAAAGGAAGAGGTTCTCAATTCTACGCGTTTGATTTTTTTTAATGTTTGTTACCTCACAACTTCGTCATTTCTAAACCATTTTCGAAAATTCTTTTTTGTTTGAAAGGGTTTCCAGATTGGTCCCATTTATTACATCTAAGAAGTACGATACTGCTGGTAGATACTGTTCTTCGGATTTAAGTTCTATATAGTATACCTAACTAACAGTGCATTTTGAATTTTTTTATTGGAATGTTAACTTCTTAAGGGTAAACCGCTTCGTAACGTAACGCGTTACGGCGCCACTCTATCTTGGTTCCCTTTCTCTGACGCGTACGGCAGCAGATTTAAGTAATTACTTCTGTCGAGCGTACTGAGACACATACTTTTTTTTTTAATTATTATAAAAATCACACAAAGTAAACCATAACAAACTTAAGTCTTATTTAGTGAGAAGGATAGATTAATTATTTGATAACGGAATTTTAACTGTCACTTGTTTGTTGTCACTGTTGTTATTATTAATTGTCACTAATCTAGTTTTATTTTGACTATAAATTTGACTCCTAATTAAATTTTTCACTTATACGGACTCCTTGCAGGTTGTCATTGAGTGTAGGTATAGACCAGCTTAAATGCTTTATGTTCTGTGATATAGTCTACTTCGTGTGGCACTAATCTAAAAGGAAAATCATTTGGTTTCCACTTAAAATAAAACTAACTTTTTACATTCCACAAAAACGAAACCGATTATACGATTTTAAAACTGTAGGCACCAGAATAATACCGCGGCGCAGAAACCCGACGCCTTCGTCCGCTCTCGTCTTACCTACTCCCTTGATTAATGTGTGTGCCGACGCTAATCGGCCACTCGAAAAGACAACGATAACCATACATACTCAAATACTAACGGACGCCTGCGATAACGTATGGCAGGAGTTTTGTTTTGTTCAAATAAATCTTTTTCAGTCCGGCGATCTTAAATAAAAAGCCAATTCTCTTGGATCAAAATGCTCTTGGCATCTCAATATCAAAATCCTTAATTGAAATTTAACCCTTTTTAATTTTCTACACTTTGTGAACATGGCACACGAAATATGAAATAGTCGTTAGTTACAAAATTTATGAAAATTTTCACGAAAGGATTGATTTTGATCAAATTTTTTTTTTTTTTAGAGTTTTTTTTTGTCAGGAAGGAAAAAGGAGGAAAATTTGAAGTAAATAATTTTGATTCAATTTCTTGCTAGAAAACGGAGAAAAAAGAGATTAACGTAATCAACCTTTAAATAAAGAAGAAAAGTACCTAAACATAAATATATCACAATTAGGTACGAGTCAGTCTGATTATAAAGGGTAATATTATAAATTTGAAAGTTTAAATTATTGAAAGGATTGATTTTTCAGTCACGCAAAAACTTGACGAATTTGAAAAAATTTGGCACATATGCTTTCAGAAATGGATGAGCAATAAAAAATGTACTCCGAAATGTTACGTAGACTAGTTTTATTTCGTGTGATTTAAAAAAACAAGCTGGATTTTACATTTTAATTTGTCAAAATTGCTTATATACGTAAGGCAACAAAAATTGTTAAGCTGTACACAAGTAGTTATAAGTGTCTAGAATAGGCATGTAATAGAACAGCTTACTCCACTCTCGAGTCTCGTCTTGCCAGTTTGATTAATGTGTTTACACACGCCAATCGACCGCCACTCGAGGTTATATCGTCAGCCATACCTACGCATATCAAATACGAGATATTATTATTGAAATACAAACTTCTACTTTTGTAATTACTTCATAGAAAATATGCTGGAATCAATTCAAGAATCGCATGTTGATTAATTTGGATCAGTAGCGCTATTCTGTAATGATGTTGTTGTAACTAGATAGTGTGAATTTGGAATTTATCTCTATTTCACTCTCTCTATAGTATTGCTTAGAAGAGAAAGATAGAGACAAAATCGAGACACTCTGTCGATATGTAAAAACATACACACACAGTATAACTTTATATTGTGACGATGTATCTTGTGTAAAACGGCTGACATATATTTGTGATGTAGTGGCCTCGAGAAATAACTTGAGGATTCTGGACCGGTTCAGATCAAACTATTTTTTAGAGTCTAGACTGATGGAAAAATCGCTTACCACCTCTTGCTAAGTTGTAAGGTTAGTCTACGAGCGTAGCGCTACGGTGTAGCACGTAGTCTACGACGCTACTACGAGTACGTGATATTATTGTAAATCACTTAACTAAAAAAACTACAAAAGTATACCTGTACTAAAAAGTTCCACTTAATTAAACATAGAGTATTTTATGTTCCGAATTTGAAATCCGTCCTCCATTGCTTAATCGAACAGCGTACAACAAACTAATTTCCTTAAAACCGTTTTCGAATTTCCCGGCGTTCCAATCGTCGAAAGGTTTCATTTCACGCCGTCCGGCATAATTAATGGACATCCTACAAAGTGGGCATTAAGAAGCGGAGGGGCGTAGATCGATACGGTCTCCACACTTTCAGGTTCCTTGCGGGGGCGGACTGTCCGGTTTTCGTTGCGGTTCCCGCTGGGGTGTTTCTTCTTTCGTTCCTTAGAGCGCACCCCCCTCACCCCAACCGCCTTCCGAATACGTCCAGTTATTAAAGAACTTCGAGAGCACATTGCGTGTTGTTCGCGCGCCTCATTTATTACTGTGGGAGCGCGCCGAGGGGGGTCATTTAACGCTGGCACAGTTTATATCTTCTTCCATTCCTTAGTGGGTGGGGCTGGGGTGGTCTGTGAATGTGTGTGTGGGGTTCCTCAACTTTAAGATTGTTAGTGGGGTCGCAATCAGAACTAGCTAGTGCTTTTCATTAGAGGAGATGGTTATCGCTGTTGTACGTGTTTTGTTTGACGAAAACGCTCGTCGGTTTGTTCTGTTCTCTTTGTTTGAGAGTTTCCCAGCGCGTGACTTCGGTAATAAGGTGAACCGGCGGTCGACTTAACGACTAACGAACTTCAAATTCGTACGTTCACGGTTTTAATGGAAATAAAATAGAAGAGCCAGTTGTTCATTATCGTTTATAACCGCCGAATTAAGATTAATTATAAAATAAATTAATTGATTTTATTTTACTACTTGGTTTGCATAAATCATATATTTCACTCGATAATTTTTTAGGGTTTTATATCTCATAAAGAAAGAACAGCACGGCTATAATTCTCTAACGACGTTTTGTATAACTCGCAAGTGCGACTTTCGAATTCACCACTATCTTTCTCATTCTATAGTATCGTGTCAAACAGAGAGGGATAGAACTGAATTTGAAACTCGCACTTGCGAGTTATAAAGATATCGTTACAGAATAACCTAGCAGAACTCCTATAGAATCACTTTGTTGTCCGTTGTCCTGATGTCCTCTCAGGAATGAGTAGCGGCATCGACTTGTAATGAAAACCATAAACTCAAGTTTACAATCTCTTGGATCAAAAAATCAAAAGACCTTGAAAAAAGATACGGCGGTTTATGCTACCAAAAACATATATTTTGACTCTCTCAAGAAATCAAAATTCATCCCAATAAATTCGAAGTATGAAATTTGTAGTAAGCAATTTCATGTTATACCACAAGTATTATATATAATCTAATAACTAATAATTTGAAATTGAATAACAAAAAAAACAGGGTCCTACAAAATGTGGTGGTCAAAATTTTTAACTAAGTAAACCATGTCATTTGGGAGGAAAGTGTCACAAGATTTTTAATTGTTTGTACTTAGATATAAAATTCAAAATTCATTTATTTCAATTAGGCTTAGTTTACAAGCACTTTTGAAAAGTCAGGATTATGTCATAATTTATCATGGTGGTAATAATAGTCGAAAACTTAAAATTAAAGTTACGAGGAGAGGAGAGGAGAGTCCACAACAAACTCAGCCAAGGTTTATTTTTTTAGTTAGATAGTTTTCGATTTATGACAAAGAAGAACTTGCACGGAACACACGTAGTTTTTAAAATTAACACAGTGTTGTAAACAAACGCATTTTGAGACTACCGAATTTTTTTTATTTATATACTTTGCAGTTTATTACGCTTTGTGTTTTATACGTGGGTTCTATTCCCAGCCCAGTCAATGACAAGGGGACATCACAAGCCTGCCTAAAACTTCTCTAGGATAGCATTAAAAGCACTTCAAAATAGTTGATATACACACACACATATAGATACTAATAAAGTCGAATTGCTGGGCTGTTGACCTAAATCCTAAGCCTAGGGATAATGACAAACATAAAGACATTATTTATCGAAAGTCACAACTCAAACTGTAATTTTACGTGAGGGAGCGAGAAACACCCACAAGACCTTCATACACTAAAGCTTTGTTAAATCACAGAAGCATCGCTTACGTGGTATATAATAATTCTAAGTTATGTTTATTCATAAACTAATTGACCCGGCAGACGTGCGATGGACCACAGCTGCATTTTATTATAAAAAATAAAAATACCAGTCATATATGTCGCAAATTCGAAGTGACTACAAAATTTCCTACATATTATGCCTTACATCTACATGGATATTTTCGAGATTTTGCCTGTTTCTTAGGGTTTATCCTAACTTTATTTATAAAGCATTTCTTAAGATAATCGAAAAAAGAGTTATCCAAATCCATTCTCTTTCTCGAGTTAACCTTACGTACTAACGTTTTTTATTGTAAATAGTGGAAATAATAAACTCGTTGTCACAGCACCTGGGAGGCTATTTTGTAACAATGCCTTTATCACTTCGACAGTGTGAGCTTCGAACTCGTATCTATTGCTCTCTTTCTATAGTACTGTCTTAGACAGAGAGAGACAGACCTCAGACTAATTACATAAGAACTTACATAAGTATCGCACCCAAATTCACGAACAAAATTGTCTGTATTTTTTTTAGGAAAATGAGCTTAGATAAGGTATATATCTTAAATTAAACTAGAAGTTGTTGACCGTTTTTTTAACCCTTAAACTACACAAAAAGGTATTTTACGGAGCTCCTTAACTGATAACGATTACAATAAAACATCGATTCTACAGAGATATTCTTTATAATCGCATTACATCGTTGATCATATACTTTGACAGAAAAGTCACGTCTCGAATCACGAATCATATCTTCATTATTAAATTTTGTAATTCAAATGATTAGAATCCCGCAGTAAGCCAGGATTAGCTCGGACGCTCCATTAGTATGCAGTCGGTGCGGTGTCACTTCTTTAATTCTCAAACCGTCGTCCGACGTAAAACGGAAATGAGACGAGACTATTTAGAACGACAGACAATAAAAATAACAACTTTTTGTATGAAAAAATATCCAAGATGTATAACAGACATTGATATAATTTTGTATAAAACATTCTGCTGCTTTTATGCGAAATTTTGTGCTTACGTTGATAATGTCCCTGTATACTGATAAAAAATGTGAGGTCATAAATTAATAGTTCTCCATGATTCGGGAAGAAATGTAAGAATTAACTGTTATTCACCAGATAGCCTCATATCTTCATTATTAAATTTTGTAATTCAAATGATTAGAATCCTACAGTAAGCCAGGATTAGCTCGGACGCTCCATTAGTATGCAGTCGGTGCGGTGTCACTTCTTTAATTCTCAAACCGTCGTCCGACGTAAAACGGAAATGAGACGAGACTATTTAGAACGACAAACAATAAAAATAGCAACCTTTTGTTAGACAAAATATAGGTGTATAACAGACATTGGTGTCTATACTAATATTATAAAGCTGAAGAGTTTGTTTGTTTGTTTGAACGCGATAATCTCAGGAACTACTGGTTCAGTTTGAAGAATTCTTTCAGTGTTAGATAGCAAATTTATCGAGGAAGGCTATAGGCTATAAATAATAAATTCCGTCTATAAATTTATAGATGGGAACCATGCTGATGAAACCGCGCAACGTCAGCTAGTAACTTTATAGAATAGATCTTGCGCTTTTTTTTCTAGACTGTCTGTTTCTTTAGGTCAAAATTCAAAACTCATTTATTTCAAGCAGGCTTACAAGCAATTTTAAAACGCCAAGTTTGATTATTTATGAAAACTCTACCACTTGTTCGGAAGGCAGGGCTTTTGAAAAAAAATACAAATTCATACAATCCTACAAATATAATATTAGTAGGATTGTATAAATCCTACTCCTACTAATATTATAAACGCGAAGGTTTGTATGGATCTTTGTTACACTTTGACATCAATACTACTAAACCTATTTGAAATTAAAATGATAACAGATAATACCTTTCCTGGATGACCAATTTGACCGAAAAAAATCATGGGTTCCCGAGATTTCCCGAGTCTTTCACGCCGTGACTATTGAACCGAATTAGATGAAATTTGGAATGAAAATAGATTATACTCTGAATTATGACATGAGCTTTTTATTCTGGAAAAAAAATGACTTACGTACACACTTATTTCTAGCGGGTAACACCGCTGGGTGCAGCTAGTATTACAATAATTTACAAATTTTTAACATCATAAAAATTCATTTGAAGTGTGAAGTGAAGCTGAGCATTTTAATAAGCCATCGATCATTGTCATATCAAGCCGTCGTTCATAGTCAAATCATTAAATTCTCACATTGATTCTTACGAAGTCAAACAATATAACCCTACGTCCGTTGTTAGAGAAGCGTGGTGGGTATAAGCTCCAATCATCTCTCTAAGATATTTTAAATTTTATAAATACTTCATTTTCTTTCCAAAAATTTTTAAACGTAGATGTGAAAGCTATGCTGTAAGTGGGTACGACAATATTCGAAAGATATATGTATTCAATCGCGTGCACTTTTTCATGGGAAAATACACTGCCAAGGACTCATTATAAATCTTTATTGGAGCACAAATTTTCCATTTTGTCTAAATTGATTGCGTATAGTGTTTAAAAACCTTGTTCATGCCTATGAGCTTGTTAAAAAGGGAGAAATTAAACGGTACCATTAACATATTAGTTCCTCGTTCGTCGTCGTAGTCAACATACGTTTTTCACACGTAACGTCTTACGTCTCTGTATGCATTGCTTTATAATTGGATGATCCTGGGTTCAATTCTTAACAATCAATTTATAGTTTACCTAAATTGCCACCAATTTTAGGAAAATTTTCTAAATCGCCAAACTTATTGATTTAACGTTCAGGTACGAAGCATTAGGAGATTTGTATTAATTACTCGGGGAGCAAGATCCCCCGCGACGTACCCGTGCATAGAGACGAAGCCTCAAGGCCCGTACCCTCGCCCTCGTTTCACGGGAAGAGAAGACCCGCACATCAGGTACGATGCCACGTAGAAACCAGGTAGACCAATCATTCACCCAAAATTAATAAAAGTTTATTAGGAAAGGGGGGACTAATAATCTTGTACCCCCTTTCTAATAAGCAGTTTGACTAAATCGTCATTTAGCATCATATGATATGATAATAAATATCTTACAATCGTTTACGCTTAACAAATTGCGCTATATACGTGAAAAACGAAAACAGCATTTCACTTTCTAAACACAATAGATATTTAAATCGCTTAATCTCTTTATTGGTAAAATTAACCATTTCCTCTCAACAGTTTTCACTCGGTAAAAAAAGAAAACGTACGGTCGTAAGTAAAACTGCAGGGGAAAATAATTTTAACACATCCGACTTGTGTAGGGTTGGCAGCGCTTCGTTTCAATTATTTGCTTTGTATTTTACATATTGAATTTAAAATGGTTTTTATGTATTTGATAATCTGGAAATGTTTATGATTTTATTGAACTTACAATGTGTATTTATTTATTCACTAAATTCGGGAATATCAAATGTTAAATGAAGCTCCATTAGCATATAAATCATCTAAAATGTTCTCTTATTTTTCGGTTTTTATTTAGGTCAAATCGTGAAACAGAATTACAAAATATGTTTTATTTCAAACTGGTACAATCACTCATTGTGATTACTAAACTTGTTTAGATAATAAAACTAAGATATATTACTTAAAATAGCGGACCTTTTCCTCTAAAATTACAAAAAAAATTGGAAATTTTGCTATTAATACGAAAAAGATTATGAAAAATAAATACACATCATCGTATAAAAAGTACCTATTCTATACCAATAGGCATATTTAAAAGAAAAGAAGAAATCAATGTATAAATACGTCTTTCTTTATTTAATTTTCTCTTTTTTTATTTTTCTTTACTTAACTTTTCTGTATTTTATTTTCTCTTTTTTCGTTCTTTATTTAATTGAAACTTTTGTTTATTTTGAATTGTCATGCTTCAATAAATTCTTCGACTACATACGAGATTGCCTAACCCTAAAACATTGCTTGCCACCGCTAACATCATATACTTAATCATATTATACCAAAATTATAACTTCAAAAGTTAAAAAAATGCAATTGAAATTTTTATTATAAAAAAATATAATTTAACACATTTACATAACACAAATAAACATTGCAACATATTTTTATTAAAAAATTAGCATCAAATTGCAAACATTAAATTAATGTTCTGTACCGAGTTCCACATGGCAATATATGAAGTACATTTATTTATTATTAACTACAGACTTCAATAAAAGTAGGTATAAAGTTTTTAAATCCCATGTTGACAACCCTGCAGACATTTTGTTGGTCGAATGCTAAAGCGCCGGAAAGAGATTTGCATGAAATTGTCTTCTTGTAAGGACTCCGCCGCGCGACTAAGGTTTTTATGTCTGCCACTTTTCATTCGCTCAGAATATTATGTAAATTGTTATTCAATTATAATTTACTTTCTAATTTAAGAAATATGAATTCCTTTTTATATATAAAGTCTTATTTATCACAAGGTGCCTTCCATATGCTATAAACGCATAATTATGTAGATGAATTATGGAAACTAACTATTTTTAGTAATATAATTATAAAATGTTTACTTATAAAATTATTGTAATATGTAAATTTTAAATGGTGAAATTGTCATTTGAATCATTAAATACTTAATAAATAATTTGCATGCCAAATTGGCAAGATACATTTACCATCTACATCTACCGACCACCTGTATATATAATGTATGTATCTGCAAATAAATAAATTGATTGATTGATTTATTGAAAATAGTGCCATTACGTTCTATGAGCTCACATAACGTAGGTAAAATGATTCTATCGGGCACATTCATACACCAGTCAACTTAGTCAAAAATAGATTAGAATCTCGGAATTTGAGTACTCGGAACTCGTATTAAGGTATTCTAAAAGTTGTTTCAAAACCTACATATGTGCAGGATGTCCACGTCTATTAAAGTTTGAGGACAAAGGTCACAAAACTCGATTTTTATGCAATCTCTTTTCCTATGGGTTTTTCGCTATATGTTTAGGTAAGTACTTATATATCATTATCGTACAGAGCTAAATTTTCAAATTTTTTTGTTTTAAAAATATTTTTTTTTTTACGAGGAACCTTTTTCGAGATTGAAGGCAGAGAACGCGTAGTTATAAAAGCATAACTTGTAAATATAGATGTCAGGAAAAAATATTTTTGAAATAGAACTATATCGAAGTATCTGACATCGAAATAAAACCTATAACATAAAATTGAAAATTCTCTCGATCAAGTCTCTTTCAGTGCGCTTTCATTTGAGACTCCACTTGAGTATATTTGCAGACAGGCTTGGATGAATCCTTTCCATCACAATTCTATAATTTGTACTATCCCCCCTCACGACTATGTAGTGAAACCCCAAAAGTAGTTTTAGTAAAATTTACTTCAAAAATCAACATCCTCGCATTTGCAAAATTATGTAAGAACTAGGACAGCCAAGACTTTCTTCGTATAGAATTCGGTTTAATTTTTTTTTTCCCCCAAGAAAATATGTGCAAAAAGACGACTTTTGGACATTCTATAAGCCCGTTTCGCACTCCATTACAGTGTAGATTTACAGTAACACAACTAGTAAGTTCAAATCTCAGTAGGTACGCAAAATTCCGTTCCAAAATACAAATAGTGCAAGATCTCTCGACTACATTTTCTCACGCAGAATCGAATAGCCCGGAATCCAAGCCCGCCGAGCGCCGCCCGACAATAAAGCGGTCCTCTAATAAAGAAATTCCGTATCGTCACAAACATAGCGACGTTACGCCATGGAAATCTCCAAGTGTCCCGCGCGAAATCGTAAACGACCGAGCGGACTGAATACAAAACAGCGACCCATCCCACCCCCTGGTACCCCCTCCCCGTCTTCATGCCCTTCTTCCTTAATGTGTAACAAAGACACCCCTCTTACGCTCCAATGTGTTTGTATTTTAACCCTGTGTGAGTTTAGTTTCCTTTCGTTGTGTATTTTATTCGCATCTGTGTGTGTGTTTGAAATATTTGATATTAAATTTCGGGCCTATATCAATATTCGTGTTGGCTGTTTATAACTTTTATCGAATATTTGGTATAACGTGAATCGCATTTCAATTATTATTTTTATTTTACATAGGTAGATTGCATGTTAATGTGATTATTATGTATTTCGAAGATAATTTTGGAGAATAAATATCAGTGGCTAGCCAATCTATTCTTATAATAAAACTGTAACAGGTCAAATTCTGTACATTAAAGATATTTTGAAATGTTTTATTGGACGGAGATACAATCGATACTAAAGCCAAAAATATTATTTTTCGATTTCTTGTCTGTCTGTCCGTACTTTTGTTGGCCGGGCATTGAAACTACAAAATGAATTCAAATGAAACTTAGCACGATTTGAGACTATAGTTCGGAAAAGATTACAGGATCCTTTTTGTTGCAAAAAATAAATCAGAAGGAGTTGAAACAAGGGTTAAAAGTTTGTATAGAAAGTCCTTCATTTTGAAAGTTATAAAAAAATTGTCATAAATCATGAAAAATATTGGAAATGTACTGTGGTTCAAAATTATTATTTAATCCATATCGAGGGTGATGATTTGAATATATTGATTTGTATGATACATAAAAAATCAAAGATTGTAGGGATTAAGGTAGAAGATTATTTGTAGAATTATGAAAATTCATAAATTTTTAGGTTCCTTATATTCAATGTCACATATAGTTTTATGCCCATACAAATATAACGAAAGAAAAAAGACGTCATTATTTCGTGTCATTTAGTATGGAGCGTTTTTAGAGATCCGTGGCAACGTTGTAAATATGACCCTTTACATCCCTGAAAGTAATGATCTCAGATACCCTGTTACTTTCTCGAAACTGCTTTACTATTAGCATACACTTAATTAATGTAATTTAATAAACTATCTTCATCCCTTTTCACGTTAATATAAAACCTCAGTTGACCCACTATTGGCCTGCCTGCTATCGGTTAAGAATATAAAAAAACTAGAATCTGGTCATAATGCTTATTTACTATCTAAATTATGAATGAAAACTAAACCATCATTCTGTTTTTTCGGCTAATAAATAAATACATATTATATTTAGACAATACATATCTGTAAGCCCTAAAGTAAGCTAGTCTAAGATCGGGCATAAGAAATATATACCCTCATCTGTTACTCATTAGTGATAAGAAATAAATTTTAGGTAATGTTCACAGTGACACATTGCAAATAGGTTGCCTAGTTAAATTGCGGACAAAAACAATTTTCAAACAAAATCTAGGAAACCATGAACTAGATCAAAGGCAACCTTCTCGTAATACAGTTAAATTAAGCATAAAATAAGCTTTTATTTGACAACTAAATAACTGATGAAGGTATTTATATAACATTTCTTAACTGTTTATATCTGGCGACCCCATAGTTGCAGAGTGAAAATAGGCAATCTTTACTTTTTCAATCCCTTTGGGAATATTTTTTTTAATTAACCAATGATCCCTCATATTCCTCATGGAGACTAAATAAATTAAAAAAAAATATTATTATTTAAATTGCGGTCAGATAGAGGCCGGAATTTAACTAGACATCCTATGTGCAGTGTATCAATGTGAATATTTACTATCTTTTATTTCATATCCCAATTAAATTACAGATGAGGGTATATATTTCTTATGCTGGATCTCGCACTAAGCGTTGTCTGTCTTATATACAGCCTGAAATACCTTTCAATGAAACAAAGCTGTTACGTAGACATATTGTTCCAAATACATTCGTCAAAGTGATATTTAAATAGTGATGGTAAAATTAAATTTCAAGGTTAGCCACCTAGTCGTCCCAAATCTTTTTTCATAATACTCGCATAATATTTTTATCTACTTTTAAGAATTTTATATAGAGCCTGGCTAGTACGGTTTTTATGTTACTTTGAACTTGCAGAATTATGTGTTTTATATTTATTATACTACTATACTAAATGCCTGCTACATTCATCATCCGCGTGATTTTTTTTAAAGAGTAATTCATGGTGCGCCTTACTAGGGTTGTTTTTGGACTTTACTTGAAGGAATTACTGGATTATAAAGTATTGCAAAACTACAACACAAAATTATTATCATTGAAATCTACCTACAGTTCTAAAACTACTTATGGAAACATCAAAAGAATTTGAATCTTTAATGTTCAAGCAAAACCATAAAGACGCAAAATCTAATTAGAGAAAATGTTGATAGAAAAATATTCTAATAAGAATATCCGAACGCGGATAGCGTAATGGCGGTAGGAAAAAACCGGAATGGCGTCGCGGCGCCACTTAGCGGCGAGCGCGGGAAAGTGTGAACACTTGGCTCTACTCAAGCGAGCCACTTTTTATTTTATTTACCTTTCAGTTTCAAGAATACTTTATGAGTCTAGGAAGTTTACTTTGTTTTTTTTTATTTGTATTTTATTTTTTAATAACAATTGATGGACCAAGCATATGGTTCTTCTAGAGCTTTTCTGGAACGATGTTTTTATTGCTGTGAATTTCAAATTCGTCATTATCTCTCGCTTTCTCACACGATACTATAGATAGAGATAGGCACACCTTAGCGGCGAGCGCGGAAAAGTGTGAACACTTGGCTCTACTCAAGCGAGCCACTTTTTATTTTATTTACCTTTCAGTTTCAAGAATACTTTATGAGTCTAAGAAGTTTACTTTGATTTTTTTTATTTGTATTTTATTTTTAATAATGATTGATTGATGTTTTATGTTTGATTGATGTTTGATGTTTTTACTGCTGTTAGTTTCAAATTTGTCTTTATTTCTCTCTTTCTTACACGATACTATAGATAATAAGCGCACTTTTATTTCAAGCGAGCCACTTTTTATTCTATTTACCTTTCAGTTTGAAGAATACTTTATGAGTCTAGGAAGTTAACTTTTATTTAATAAATTCTATTTTATTTTTTATTAACAATAATTGAAGGGCCGAGCAAATTGTATTCTAGATTTATTCTGTAATTCTATCCGTCTATACGTATTTACAAACGGTTTTTGAAAAACTTAATAAATAAACTTCAGACATGTCTTCTCCTAAAAACCTAAATTCCAAAAAACCAAGCAATAAATTTACTTTTATGGATCCAATTTTTAAACTCCTATCTTTAAAAAAACGATACCCAATTTTAATATAATTAAATTTATATGTTTCTACTTTAAAAAGATGATAAAATATCAAGTTCTTCTTTTTTTTTAAAGTTTTATGTACAAAAAGCCCCCAAAGTTTTATGTACAAAAATCATTATTTAGCGCTAATTAGCTAGTGCGTATCTATTCCTTGCTTAGTGCTGATCTAAAGGAACCCGTATCTAAATTTTCATAGTGGGGAGAATTCCATATTTGGCTAGGGAACAATAAAGTTGGGCGTTTATCGTACTTGTCCTTTTATTTTACAGAAAAGTCGGATATTTATGTTGTAGGTACTTCACCAATGCCGGCTTAGTATGGTTTCAGTTCGAATTACTACTTAGTTTTCATTTTTTATTTAATTATGATATATCTTCTGTGAACTTTTTCACGTGTATAAAGAACCGTTTAGTTGGCAGAGGGGGTGAACACTTGACTTTAAAAACAACATCACTATAATCTTTAATATTTCCCCCAATAAAACAGTTCTCAAAATCGTATAATGGCGATAACACACCCACTATATTTTTTTAAATACCTATCTAATTCTAATGACACTCCATACTATTGGGATGAACAAGTTAAAACATTCATTTTTACTTTACATCTAAACCCTAAATAAAAATATTTTACTAGCTTTTATTTTACAACTTTGGGGGCGTGCTTATTTTCTATACATATACACATTAATTTAAAGCTTTCTAGTACTAATAGTCTCTGAGCTAAGAAGCTGACGGATAGAGGGACATGACGAAACTATGAAGGTTCATGGTTGACTACGGAACCCTAAAAATGCATCTATTACATCGTTTCAGAACGGCTGGGCCGCTATTGGTTTATTTTTTGTGTTTGTATGGGTCACTGGATGATTAATATTTATATATTTTTTTTTGTTTTTTTGGACTTGATAGATGGTGTCGCGATCAGATTCTAAGAATAGTGTAGTTTTTTAACCATCCTTCAATTCTTTATATTGAAGCAGACTAACATATGATCACCCAAAATTTTACCTCCTACCACCCTCATTAGTCTTAAAAGGACAAAAGACAAAAATGCGTTCAAACTCAATGCTACTTTGAAAGTATTTTTTTCAGTTTTAATCAAACAACCCTAAAATTAGACTGTATAAATTATAATATGTATCTACCTAAATACTTCATCTCTAATCATTACAAAAAAAAAAAATTCGTTACTAGCATTTGTACCTCACAATTATTATTTTGTGCACAAAGTTTTTCAAGTTTCGTCAAACAACCCTAAAATTAGACTGTATAAATCATAATAAATACCTACTCGTACCTAAACACTTCATGTCTGGTCATTAAAAAAAAAACACAAAAATAATTTCGTGCTATTTAGCATTTTTACTTCACAATTATTATTTTTTGCACAAAGTCTTTCAAATTTCGTCAAACAACCCTAAAATTAGACTGTATATCTAAATCATAATAAATACCTACTCGTACCTAAACACTCCATGTCTGGCCATTACAAAAAAAACCACAAAAATAATTTCGTGCTATTTAGCATTTGTACTTCACAATTATTATTTTTTGCACAAAGTCGTTCTATTTTTTGGCGAAAAGCCGTCCCAGTGAAACCCTTCGAGTAAGTCGGATACACGCACCGATACAGGGATATGAATGAAAAATTAACTGTACCCTTTTCCATTATTAGCATAATGACGGCAACCGACGGAAAACACGGACATAAATCAGGTGCCCCACGCGTCTAGCACTTTACACTTTTTTATTATATTACGTACAACTAAAAGATGCGAATTCACCTACGCGGAAAACCCCCTTTTTATATTTTGTCCTCGTTATGTCAGACTTATTGCTTATACCGACTAAAACCTTGCTCGCTTAAACCTGGTCTTCGGATACCAATCAGTCAAATAAAATTTAGCAGACAAATAAACCGGCAAGAAACTCAACAGTTGTTGAGTTTGCCGGTTTCTTCTCAGCAGAACCTGCCTTCCGAACCGGTGGTAGAATCTTTACAAATAGGCAACTGACGTAACAAAAGTGCTTGTAAACAGAGCCTACTTGAAATAAATGAATTTTGAATTTTGAAATCTCTCCTTTTCGGACCTAAAAAACTATTATATGAGACACTTCGAGAAAACGGCTCCCTTTTGAAATTCCCAACAACCCTTTCTTAGTGAGTGTCCTTACCACGAAAAAACAACTACATAGCTTGCTTGCTGTATAATAGTGTCGGATAAGCGTTGATAAGCCAGACAATCAATAAATTATGCTAGAATATTGAATATTTTCAAACAAATCAGATAATTCGATTTCGATGACATAAAGTTACTTCTTTCGATGACATACTAGATATAATACACAATAACAAGTTCACGGATTTGGTTGAAACTTGGCACGCACCTTGTTCCAGCGCAAAAACAGTTTTATCTCAGTCAGAAATTAACTAAAATATCTTTTACCGTATTAGTAGGTCATTCGAAAACAATGACGAACCAATATAAAAAAATATATATAAAGAAGATCTGACAGAATGATATTCAAAGCGATTTTCACATGTAGATTATGCCTAGTTTCGAGTATTTAATCGTTTAAGCCGTTAAAAAAAATACATTAAATAAATTGCTTAGCTTTTACTGTAGGATACGAAGGGCTTACAAAGCAGAAATTAACTATAATATCGTTTACCGTATTAGTAGGTCATTCTCAAACAATGACTAACCAATATAATGAAATATATAAATAAGGTCTAACAGAACGAAATCTTACCTTGCATTCAAAAATAAACTATTTTTTTTTTTTATTTTTCTAAAAGTGTGTAAATCATTTCAATTACGTTAACCTTTTTATACTGGTGTCTTAGAAATCTATGGGATAAAGACGATCATATTAAGTTCTTCAAAGTTAGAACCCTGATTCTAGGCTTGGTTATTCAATAATTTGGAATACATATGATATACACATATAAATCATGATTAATTAACTTAAACAGTAAAAACAAATGCCCACAGAAGGTCTTACATTATAAAGCTTGTTATTTTATGTTTAATTAAACCTTTATTTTTTATTTCTTTCAAATTAACATAAAAATGTTTAATTAACTTATTTTAACTAAATATTTTAATAATAATGTATTTTTCAAGTTATATATCTATTAAAAATACTACGTTACTTTGTAAGAAAACAGCTGCAGTTACAGAATGAAAATAAACTGAAATCAAACGTCATGCCATCTACCGGTTAGTAGGAGTAAGCTAATATATTGCTACTAAGCAACAGATGTCGTTTTCGATCTACAAAAAAAATTAGTTTTCAATCTAGTCACTGATGTCACTTATATCGCTCGTTGTAACTGCCATCTGTCGGTGAATAGACAATTGTAATTTTCGATATTTTTTTGTGTAGAATCGTATTTTTGAGCTATTAATGTTTCGCTTTAAATCTCTGAATATTTGGGCAATTTATTTTCCATTAAAGAATTTGCTTAAAATACGACCACGAAAAAATCGTACAGTTTTTACGTACTTACAGTTTTACACACTTTGAGAATCAATTTTAGAACTAATTATTATAAAAGAAATTGTACCTATCTATAAGATATGTACCTACAAATTCTGGATTGATTTGCGCTATCACCTGTGGCATTATATTTATTATATTTTGATCTTGATCTTGTTTTCGTCATTTAGGTTTCAAAATTATATTTCACGATTACACCGTACATGGCAAAACAGGCAACCTGAAAAATACGCTGCGTTGGGAGATTAAAAAATATTCTTTTATTTGCTTAAGAGATGCCTTCTACCTACTTCCATTACTTGCAAAAAAATCAAAACTTGCACGTCGGTTTACAACTTGATGATAATTATAAAACCGGACAAATTCATAATATGATTAAATACATACAAATTTTATTAATACTTACACAAAAATTATTTTTAGGTGTTACGTATTAACCTGTGGTATTAACTTAATATATTTATACAATGGTTTTATTTTTTTCTGGGTAGGTATTCTTAAACTTTTCCTAAAGTTACTTTACGACTCTAGGTTCTAGTCCTTTAGATTCTCTCAGTTCTACATTTAAAAAGTTTGGTCAGGTTGGGCATTCATTCTGTTCAAACATTCATTCAAAGCGGATATTAAGTAGGTACAACGCAGCAGATGAAAGCTGAAGAGTGAAATGTGTTATCCTATTAGAATGACAAACAGACATACAGCTGCTGGACCGGTCTCCACCCTTACTTATTCGTTTATTGAGAACATCGAAGCATGTACACTCCACAATTAGGTACACGTATCTACTATCAGAATTCAATTTTGATTTTTATTGAATATTGTTCTAAAACCTACTAATTTGTCGATAAAACCTACCCTTAATTATATGTTTAAAGAGAACATCGAAGTACCTAACTCTCCCATCATACGTACTCAATTTTGATTTTTTTTTCTATATTTTTCTAAAACTCCGATATTAATTTGTCGATAAAATCTACCTTTCCCTAATCTTTTATAGAAAACATCGAAGTATATCTTTACTCTGACCTAACTTTCCAATCATACGTACTATTAGAATTCAATATAATTTTTTATCGGATATTTTTCTATAACTTAGATATTAATTTCTCGATAAAACCTGTCTCTGTTATTGTCCTAATATACCTATGGCAACTTACAGTTTTTGTTGTTGGTCGAGTAACTGAAGAAAAATAAAATGGGCATTTAAAAACATTTACAGAACTATCTATACCTACTGTTAACGATTTTTTTGGAGATGGTTTATAATTTAAGTTTATGAATTACTAAAATATTTCAAATAAATTCCTGATCAAATTTTAGGAGTCAATATTTTCTTTCAATTAATAATGATTAATAAATTGCAGATTGAAAAACGCTCATTTTTATCACTAAGTACTTATAAATTAATCTATCTTTTTTGCGAATTATTTAAAACAATGTAATGCTAACCGATCACGTAGATAGAAATGACGCCAAGAAGTTCATAGCATTAAAATTAACAATTTCAGATATAAAAAAAGTAATCAACAAATTGCTTGACTTTGCCTTTTTCATATCATCGTGTCTAAATCCCCTGAATATTCTAATACTAACTCTTTAAAACTTATTAAACAATAAACATGGTTTCTAATCTTATAAAGATCCCCTTTTACTTTAAAACAATGTTATAATATGTTACGTTCCACAATCGTTCAGAGCTATTAGTTTTCTATTGTATTTTTTTATACAGAAAACAAATACGGCGAGTGATACTCGTGGAAAGGAAAAAAGTATCGCTGTGGGTACACTCGCGGCCAAAAGTTCTCCGAGAACAATTATTATTTACTATTAAACAGGAAAAGTTACTGGGATTGTAATAGGTACATATTTATATATTATGTTTAGGTTTTTTTTTTATTACTAAAGATTCTTCTATGAATTTTCGTCGAATTTTAAGCTCGAAAGCTGAAAAGACTCTCGGACAGATTAGTTTAGTACATTGTTTCAAAACTTTATTTATTATTGTAATGAAATTTTTAAAACTGCAACTGCAAATTTTAAGTCAAAAGTAGATCATAAATGAAATTTACCTACTACGAAATGTTTTTTAGGATGCTAATTATTGTTGCCAAAATTGTCAATCTTTAATGACAAGTGTGAAAATTACCGCACTCTAAATTGGGTATTTAAGTATAATTATAATTTTAAGGTTTATATTGTAATCTATGTTACATGAATGTACTTTGAAATAGTGTTTTTATTATTGGAAAAAAACATCCGTAATGATTATCGAAAAATATAAGCTATTAAGTAGATGTGATTACTAATATTGTAAATCTTTTACTTATGAAAGCTATACTAAATTAATCTCTTAAATAGACAAATAACCTTATATATTTACTTTTCTATCTACCCTATACCATAACTGCCCCTATTTTACGAAACTTTGATGTAATCAAAGAGATAATCGCAATCATTCCTATTGGCTCTTTCTGCTAATGTTTACTTTGTTTAACTTTATTTAAAATTTTTGTGATATAATAATTTGTTAGCCTATTTGAATTGGCTAAAATTTCGACTAAATATTTATAAATACTGACTTAACAGTATTTAGGTAATTCCTAAACATGGCAGTAATGATTGCGCATATCACAATGCATCAAGTCTCATGTATGTTCTCGTATATTTTCGTAATATAGGGGCTTGTTCACTTTGTGAGTACATGTTACTTATGTATGTAATTTGTCAAATGCTTTGTATGGTGTACGGTAGTTACAGAAATCCTAGTTTTAATATTGTACTACAAATCAATTTTATAGTACTCTTACTTAAAATAGGTTAATCAAATAGTTTTAAGTGCTTGTGCGACGTATTATTGTGATGTTTTTAATTAAAATAAATGCTTGTAACTCGCACATAGTTTTATTAAATCCTTTACTTAATAATAACATAAGTATTTAAAACACTAGTTAAAATAAGGTATTTATAGAAAAATGTATTTATGTATAATTTAAGAATAACATACTTATAGGAGTGTAAACTATCCATACACAAGTAAAGAGCCCGCCTACCGGGTAACCTAGGATTGGCATTTTGAATTTCTTACCTCAGATTTTTGTGATTTTATTTTTTACTTTTACGCAATTTCTATACCCACTATATTTATTTTACACTAATGTTTTGTATGTACAATCAATAAGTCCTAAAACAAGCGAATTTTGGATAGATAATATGATAGTTACGTAGCTACATTATCAAACTGTATCCCCCGATTTTCGTGCATTAGTTTTTTTGGAAACACTCCCCATTGCATGGAAGCAATTTTAAAGACCACGTCAATACAACGAAAGCTTTTCACCGCGACAGTACCTGTTGAGCGCGCTTCGTCTTTTTGTAAGCCGCGCTACTAAAAATCAAATAAATCAAAACATAACCGATTACAAAGCTTTACGCGGCTTTATTCACGTGATTTAGAAACCAGTTTTTTTTATATTCGGCCGCAGCATCCGCGGCATCTGGAGGACACTTTTGTTAGATGTGAAAAGACAAAGTCTAGTTTCGACAACCGGTTCCTTTTGATGTTGGACCGCTATATGGGTCATCAACGGTCATATTCCACCGTTTTGGTGTTAGTTTCGGATTGATTTTACCGGGAGATGTTCGTGTGATCATATTTTTGAGTTTTTTTTGGATATATTATTTCGAAAGTTTGGTGTAGACGCGGCCTCAAAATTTCAAATTGTTCAGGTAATGATCTATTTATTTAAATTATCGAACTTTCTGCCAAAATAGAATTTTAAGTAATTGTTATTGAGGTAAAAAAAATCAATTTTTAAAAGGATTTTCACCCTATTGATGTTGATTAGGTAGTTGTTCATACGTACAGATCGAACCTCATTAT
Organism: Bicyclus anynana; assembly: GCF_947172395.1. Taxonomy (NCBI): domain Eukaryota; kingdom Metazoa; phylum Arthropoda; class Insecta; order Lepidoptera; family Nymphalidae; genus Bicyclus; species Bicyclus anynana. The sequence continues at coordinate 7,080,891 of NC_069103.1, read as the reverse complement.
TTGAAGTCTGTCAAATTAATAAAAAGCAAGCGCCTATTTCATTTAAATAATTATTTGATTACATACTAGCGGACACCTGCGACAGAGTAAAGATTTACTGTGCCTGCGAGAACAATATTTTTTTTCAGAATAAAAACTCCCAAAAAATAAAGTAATATAAGTACTCTGTTTTGCTCCAAGGTCATTGTCGATTGAGATTAAATTTAATTATCTCTTTACCAAATTTCATCCAAATCGGTTTAACTTTAAAAAGGTAACTTTCGCATTTATAATATTAGTTTAGGACCTCTACCTCCGATATGGGTTTAAATAAGGTCCAGGGCATTCACCTCCAACTTTTCAGTTGTGTGCATTTTAAGAATTTAAATACCACGTATCACAAATGGTGAAGGAAACCTACATACCAGTGAATTTTCTTTATTCTCTGCGTGTGTGACCTGTGAAGTCTGCCAATCCGCATTGGGACAGCGTGGTGGACTATTGGCCTAACCCCTCTCATTCTGAGAGGAGACTCGAGCTCAGCAGTGAGTCGAATATGGGTTGATAATGATGATGATATTAATTATTATCAATTAAGTACGTCTTTGGTGAAACATCTCGTTGGTCCAGAAGTTAGTTAGGCACGGGTTCGAGTCCTGGGTCAACAATGAAATGAAATGAAAAAAACTGAGCTTTTGTTTCTATTAAGAATTATTCAGTAGTTCCTCAGCCCGGAGTTGGGAAGTCGAAATCGAAGAGAAAATAGATACCTATAGATACCTATAGTGCATTCGAACAATGTGTGTAATGTGTATTGCCATATAGTAGGTATAACCGATTGGCTATGCGCATCGGATCGGAATGAAAAAAGTTGGAGTTCTGTCTTTTGGTCATTAAATTACTAATGCAAAGCAATTCCAACTGCTAGAGAGGTTATCATAATTATGAGTAAAAAATAATACCCACATAGATACGTTAAAATATTTTATTATTAACTTTTTGAACTAGAGTTTCACAATTAGAACACACACACACTAATGCATAGTGTCGATCTATATGGGTAATGCATTTTTTAAAAGGGCTTTTATTATAAAGGTGGATATTTTCAGAAAACGACCATGTTGTGATAATTAATCAAAATTCATCAATCATCATTATCAACCTATATTCGGCTCACTTGAGCACGAGTCTCCTCTCGGAATGAGAAGGGTTAGGCCACGATGGAATTATGAAAATTCTCAGGTTTCCTTACAAAAATACCTTCACCGTTTGAGTTTAAATATCCTCCACGTGATATTTAATTTCTTTAAATTCAGTATTCGTAACTAGTAATAAATAATAGGCAACATAGGTAGCCGGTATTTATATTTATACAATGCACCCCCAAAAAAATCTAAAGAAATCTTTACCAATCGTGGGTACCGCAATTTGAGTATCGATTTTGGGATCCCCTTTCTCCTATTATTATTTTTTTACATAACAAAGAAAATATAAAGGAGGAGTTTGCAAGGGCAGGCGCCCCTCGCGCGACATGCGTCTGTGTGCGTCGGTGTGTTGCGGATAGTGCCGCGCGCGTGTGTGCGCGCAACTTTGAGACGATCGACGGAGCCACGCGAAATAAGGGGTGATTTGTGCACGGATCGATATGATTTGATACTTGCGTAGATTCATCATCATCATCATTATCATCTGGTCAACGGTTCCAACTGAAAACCAGCGCTGCATGCTCTTTTTATTTAAAGAGTATGTAGCATTATGCTGAGTTGGATCCCTTTACTGGGTTGTGCCACACATCGCAGGATATTGATAAAGAACAAATTGTGTTCTGTGGCATAATTCTCTAATAAAGCTTTTTTCTTTTCTTTCTATATTTGGCTCACTGATGAGCCCGAGTCAAAAATTCAAAAATTCAAAATTCATTTATTTCAATTAGGCTCATTTTACAAGCACTTTTGAAAGGTCAGGATTATGTCATAATTTAATTTAATCTAATGGTGGTAATAATAGTCAATAACTTAAAATTAAACTTACGAGGGTTCCAAACGCTCCTTGGTCCGAGAAGAGCCCACAACAAACTCAGCTAGACGTCTCTTGTCAGAATGAGAAGGATTAGGCCAATAAATAGTCCACCACGCTGGCCCAATGCGGATTGGCAGACTTCACACACGCAGAGAATTAAGAAGAACGTGGCCTCTATCTAGGTCTGCCCTAACGTTATTGAGGTGTGATGGTGTTTTAACCGACTTCAAAAGAAGTGTAATATTGTTAGAATTGCATTAAAACTTGAATAAGCTACATAGCGGATGCTGCTTTGTAAGGAAACTATTAGTACATACCCAGCTAGTAGATCAAATTAAAACTGGTTAAATATGAACAACAGGAAGGTCCTTGAAACCCGCTAAAATATCAAAAGTTATCATTCCCTCTATAAGAAAAGAGGGGCCGAAGAAAGCGTCTCTTAGCTTCTCCCCTTCTTGCACGCACACGACTGGTTTATGTTTTAAAAATACTATACACACATAGGCTCAGCTATCAATAGATTCATTAGACGCATTTCTTTGATACAGCCGTGCTTTTAGCGAACTCTCGACAAGTTTCCACTTGCGAAAATCATACACAGAAACACGCAATTTTGAATCTTAACGTTTCCTGAATAAGGTGTACAAAAACAGAGATAAAGGCACAAGAAGATTTGCTGAGGAGTAATTGCGTCTTTACTTGGTGATTTTTTTTTCTTTACCCTTTTTTGCGAGGGCTTTAAATGGAAGTAACCCTGCATCGTGATCCGTTTGATGTACGTCTTGCAAGAATAAATGATGGGGTTTGGATTCTGTAGGTCCAATAATATGCGATTCTATAGCTGTGGCCCATGGTTTTACACGCGTAAATACCATCCCTGTGGGAATCAAGATAACAAGTAGCTTAATGTGTGCAAAACTAAACCGACCGACTATAAATCTATTTATATTCTAAAGGAGCCATTTTACAGAAATAAAATAAAACAACGAAATATATATTTTATAATAATTAATCAAAATCACTAAAGATAATTAGAAATCACATTTGGTAATTGTTTTTTAAATGTGTGTGTTTTTGTGGAAATCGTGTTTCTTTTTATACTAGAGATACTTGTCCATGTTTTGATTAAGCAACTGACAATGAAATTCAAATTAGGCCCGTCCTAATCTGACAATAAACTAATTTGGACATTGAACCTTTTATGTATGTTAGTTGAGATATAAGAAATTGAGATTTTAATGAAACAAAATGTCATCCGGTGGTTACTGACAACCCTTCGTGGATATCATACAGTTGGTAGATGACATCTCAGTTGTTGTTAACAAATAGTAATACCTCAAAATAAACATTATTTGTCTATTTTAAATGCCTGCAATAATAATAAAATAAACATTAGTTGATATTTTTATCAACATCGAAGATCGTTACTTATTTTCTAAGTAATACTTTTTGGAACGTATAGCATAGAATCTATAGTCTATACTAATATTATAAAGCTGAAGAGTTTGTTTATTTGATTGAACGCGCTAATCTCAGGAACTACTGGTCCGATTTGAAAAATTCTTTCAGTGTTAGATAGCCCATTTATCTATGAAGGCTATAGGAGAAAAATTGTCCCCGTAATCTTAAGGGAACGGGAACCACGCGGGTAAAACCACACGGCGTCAGCTAGTACAGTATATTAATACAAGAATTTATAGGTGGACTACCCTAAGTAACAGACCATCGATTTCAATATTAGAAATCTGATAACCACTGGTTGTAAGGAATGCGAAGGGGACTACACCGCAAGTATGACGCACATAAACATAAATCCGTATTATTTATGCGAGCTGGAGGAATATTATTTATTGGTTACGTTTGAAGTACTATACAAGTATACTTTCCACGTGTTGGTATAATCGTGAACGTTAACATGTACCTACAGGGAGTATTTTCTATACGGTTGACAAGTCCACTTATAGGATATCTGCCGGCCTCCGTGGCGCAGTGATATGCGCGGTGGATTTACAAAACGGAGGTCCTGGGTTCGATCCCCGGCTGGGCAGATTGAGATTTTCTTAATTGGTCCAGGTCTGGCTGGTGGGAGACTTCGGCCGTGGCTAGTTACCACCCTACCGGCAAAGACGTACCGCCAAGCGGTTTAGCGTTCCGGTACGATGCCGTGTAGAAACCGAAAGGAGTGTGGATTTTCATCCTCCTCCTTACAAGTTAGCCCGCTTTCATCAGGTGAGATTGTAGTCAAGGGCTAACTTGTAAACAATAAAAAAAAAAGGAGCCGAACTGCATAACTATTTTTTTAACTAAAAAAAAACTTTTTATGTTTTCATACAAAGTAATTCAAATAATTCCGACTATCCATGTAACACACGCCTTTGTCTATCCTTGCTGGCACTCCGTACACTAGTAAGCTACTTCATAATATTTATCAATGAATAATTTTGGTTCGGTCATAATACAAGAATGCGATTTTAGGGACACAATTTAAGATCTACTTACAAAAGAAATATTTTTTCTCCGAAAATATTTAGTTAAGAACACATGTTCCTTAGACATTTTTAATTAATTTTCCTTAAAGAAAACCCTAGAGTTACGGAAAATACTCCCGAGCATCCTGTATAGTGTTACTTGGTGCAGTGGTTAGCCTTTGTGGCTTTGGGTCACAAGGTCCTGGGTTGGCTTGATTATAGTCAAGGACTAACTTGTAATGAATAAAAAAAGTATACGAACTTAGGAAGTTCTACTGTATTCTTCAACGATGTTCTCACTGTATGTATCTTACACAGAGATATATGCAGTTACCTATTGCACAAAAAAGTTTTAGAATCAATAAATCTAGAAAACAAAATGTATGGGTACAAATAAAATTATTATCTATCCTTTACGGTAGATAATATAAATAGACGTTTAATGTCCAAAACACACAGATTAGATGACCGTAAAACTGAGTCGTGTCCCCTTCACTTGTGCAGTAATGAATACATCTGAACCAGGATCCCGTTGAACCGTGAACACGCCCCCGACAACCTGCTGAGACGATTTGCTTGGACATGACAAGTGGTGCAAGTCACAGGCGATAGCGTCTGTAAAGTTACATCGCTATAACATCGTCGTTTCTATGGCAACTTCGTTGTTAGTGATATTTAAATTTTGTCATCCTATATATATAAAGTTAGAATTCTAATAAGACGTGTTAAAGGCGAAAAATTCGTTAACGAATATAAAACAACAAAGTCCCCTTTTATCTCTGCACTTGTTCCTTCAATTTAGACTCATAATATCAAACGGATTCAAGATTTCCAGCGGCTTCTATCGATGGTCATATACGCAGCGCCGGACCGAGGTAAATTTTAGTATGGAGCGAGATCCAATTATGGCGCCTTTCCTGTTTGCTCCTAACATTATTATACTAGGGACGTTTGAAAAGTTCGTAGCCTAACGTATATCGAAATGTCATACATTTTTAACCGACTTCAAAAAAAGGAGGAGGTTTCTCAATTCGACCGTTCGATTTCGATTCGATTCAAGCCGTTTAAATCATAAAGATTTTAACTTCTTTTCGATCTTGTCTTTACCATTTCATAAATTTCTTTTCGATCTTGTCTTTACCATTTCGGCGCCCCCTAGGATTTGGCGCCTGGAGCGACCGCTCCGTTCACCGTATGGACGGTCCGGCCCTGCATATACGTTAGCATATTCTTATCCTCTGTCAACTGGTCAACCTTATAAATAATGTTAATGATAGTGATCACGAACTTCTTAACTCCAGACTGGTACTGAAAATTTTATAAAAGAAAGAATATCTCAATATATCATAGCCCACGGAAAACACGTAACCAGGACCTTATTTTGCTGCGTTTTGCTCCATGGTATAGCAAACATTCACAATTTGAAATGTAATTCATTTAAATAAAATAAAATAAAAACAAAGGTTCACTAATTTATGTAAACTATATATTAATTATGTGAAATCGAGTAAAATAGATAGAATTTTTCATCTGAGCTATGATTATTCAGGTTTTGATCGTTCCTTGCACAATATAATAAAAACGCGTCCGCTTATGACTTTACGGTCTAATTTAATACCCTTGTCACAGTAGATATATTACAAGCAGTAGTTGGACTTCATACTAAAGGTCGAAACGCGAGCTATACCTACGCAGCTCGTACGTGGGGTGATCGTGGGGTGAAGACCGTTGCGACTGTGCCGCGGTGACGCACGCAGTGTATTGGATTTTTTAATTATGACGACTAGGAAAAAAGTTATTATTTTTATAAAGTTTGATTAATATTTTGTATTCTAAAGGCATAATTTAATAAATATATATATAAATAAATGCTTAAATGATAAAATTGTGTAAATAGGTAAATGACGTAAACGTTAATATAATATTATTAAATAATTATTTATTAACTTCTTCATTTAGGTTGTTTTCTTTGATTATTATGTAATACATAGATTTAAATCTTATGACATGTAAGTTTTGTATACCTGTATTTTAAGGTAATAAAGAAGTTACGTAAAGAAGTTGTTTGAATTTAACAACATTATTGTGTTGCTCATACTTTAATGTATTTGAATAAAAAAAGTAAAGAGCCAGCTGATATTAATATACCTATCCAGATTTTTTTATTAAACTACTAGCGAACCCGGTCAATCTCAATTTGTTTTTTGTAGTTCCTTCCCTACATGCCAAGTCAGGGTCAATTTTTTATCGTCTATTCTATACTGTGGGGGTATCGTTATCGGTATTTTTGTACATTACATAAGGGGTTAAAGTGCTAACATAATCTACGGAACCCTACACTGCGCGTGGCCCGACACGCACTTGACCGATTTTTTATTATTTGGTCACCTAGTGTGGTGGTAATAGATAGATGGCATCACCAAAATAAATATATGAAGGTCCTTCAAGATCATTGATTAGTATCAGTCTTATTTAAATCTACCAATCAAAAAACAACACGCATTTTATTGATCACTTCCTATTTTACTACAATTTACAAAGTATTTTATTTGTTTATTTAAAAAAAAGTATATTTACAATCACATAACTAAATGGAAACACAAAGTTGGCAAATGTAATTAAAATGCTGGAAGCGGGCAGCCCTATCACATGTTTACGGAGCGCGCGGCTGTAGGTATTTATTTCAAAAATATGGCCGAGTTATTATACTGCTTGTAATATATCTACTGTGCCCTTGTTTTATTATCAGGCTGAAGTAAGTAGTGATGGCAGCTTATATGGGTTTCTATTTTGCTGAATAAAATGTCTATTGAGACTACATAAGACTATTGATAGTCTATTTTACCCGACTATTGCAAAGTCAAAGGCACAAAGGGACGGTTATTGTTTGACAGAGTATGTATGTTTGTTTTATATTACAATCGTATTTTATTTCAATTCCTTTTTAGGAAAACATTAAAACATTTAGATATTTAATAGTTACACATATTCGATCCGGTCCAATAGGTACATGGTCTATTCACTTATCAACTTGCTTTATAAGACGACTAGCTGACGCCGCGCGGTTTCACCCGCGTGGTTCCTGTTCCCGTAGGAATATGGGGATAATATATAGCCTATAGCCTTCCTCGATAAATGGGCTATCTAACACTGAAAGAATTTTTCAAATCGGTCCAGTAGTTCCTGAGATTAGCGCGTTCAATCAAACAAACAAACAAACAAACAAACAAACAAACAAACAAACAAACAAACTCTTCAGCTTTATAATATTAGTATAGATTTTAATCAAAAAAAGTTTAGTAAATATTGAAATTTTTGTAACTGCACGTCGATTTTAAATCTCTATTATATTCAAATTGTATAAGACGATTTTAATCAAAAAAAGTTTAGTAAATATTGAAATTTTTGTTACTGCACGTCGATTTTAAATCTCTATTATATTCAAATTGTCGGTTAGAATTTATAATGAATGTTGTATATATATATTTAATAGTACATATAAATATCACGTAAAAAATTCGAACTTGTTCAATGTTCATAAACAAATATTTTGTTCTTGTGCTCACGTTCATAAACATTTTTTTTTAAATGGGCGGGGACCGAACCACCACCCCTCGGTGATGAATCCAACCGCTCTTACCGATAAGCTATTGAGGCTTGATTTTTACGTATTTTTTTTCTATTCATTTAGAAACTACGATACCACAGACACATACTTATACACTAGAATTTATGACACAGTCTTTAAAAATAGAATTAATATATCGCCAATTAACAAGCCAGTAAATGACGTTTCCTAATCAAGATGACGTCAGGACCGAGGACTGCAATCACAGACGGCGAGTGTTTCCGGCGGATGCGCCGCCCCTCGGCCGCGAACTGGACCCGCCATCGCTCTACACAGGAGTTTCTATATACCTTTAACGATTTTAAATGTGGAACTACAACGCAAAAATTTAAAGTACAATAAAATTTAAAGTAATTCGCGAGGGATACGTTCTCTAATGTGTCGCGAATACAGAAACCGTGAATATGGAATGGTATTTTATATGGGATTATACGGATGATACGTAGGCATGAGGTATACGTTCTTAGGTGACGAAAAAAAAACAAATATATAAAGAAAAAACAATTAATTGAAGTTATTGATTAAATATCTTCAGTCTTGGTTTTGGCTTGCTTAAACAATGGTTTAAAGAAAATTGTTTTTTTTTTCTTTTTTGACATTTTTTAAAAGTCTCTATGCAGAGTGATTTTAAGCAGTGGCATTCTTAAACCATCCAATTTTGGCAATAGGTTTTGGCAAGTTAAAGTTTAAATTTGCAGATTTTACGTCAGTTTCGTCAGACAGATCCGCGAATAACGGAATATTTAGCCGCGAACATAGGAATTGGGACAATATCTTATTAATCCGCGAATAGCGAAAACGTGAATAAAGGAAGCGTGAATAAGGAGCTTTTACTGTATTTAAAATTTAGCTTTCCGGTACGATGTCGTGTAGAAACCGAAAGGGGTGTGGATTTTCATCCTCCTCCTAACAAGTTAGCCCGTTTCTATCTTAGATTGCATCATCACTCACCATCAAGTATGATTGGATCATCATCATCATCATCGGATCATCATAGGAACAGATTTAGACTCTGTATATCAATATCAATATATTATAGCCGCCCCATACATGGCGAGGTCTCACTCCGTATAGGAGAGGGAATGTAGAGCTTAGACCCACCACGCTGCTCCTATGCGGATTGGCGGGATTAATGTGATAATGTTAAATTCATTAACCGCCACTATCGAATGTTAATGATATTGACCGGAATCGACGGATAAGAAGAGAATTTTAACTGAAAATTTCTTAGAAAAAAGAAAATGCAGTGTTTCTATAGATAGATTATCCTCTGTTTTGTGGGTTTGAATGAATAAAGAAAGAAAATACACTTCATTGTACCTACACCACAAAGAAACATATAATACAATAAATACAAAAAAAATTACTAAAAATGGACAATAGTTATAAGTTATAAGTTGTATGTAAATTGTGATTTCTTTTTTTTCATTTAATCATCAAAATGTTTTCAGTGACTCTAAACAGTTAAACCCCAATAGCGCAACGGTATAGAAGTCGGATGCATCACCGAGAGTTCGTGGTTCGATCCCCACCAGCGTGGCTATTGTACTCACTAAACACAGTCTTTTCCGATTAGTTGGAGTGAAATGAGAAAATTGATCATATTAAAAAAAAAGATATGGCAAATATTCTTTTTAATGAAAAAAAAAGAATAATAAAACCTTGTAAATTAAACTTGAAGTATACTAGATATATCTATCTATAGTCAAACGATTCTAATATGATAATGTAACAGGGGTCTTAGCGAGTCCATCCACCGTGTTCCGATAGTCCGGAACGGCTTTCATCACAGAGACCTTGTAAGCCAAATTAGTCCGTGTTCAAATCCGTTAGAGACATCTTACTTTACGGTACGTATACGTATGTATATTCTTTATTGAATACCCCATGGATACCATCTATAATGTCAAAGGAATACCCATTCTTGCTATAAGAATATACAGACGCCGGTTTCCAATAACGCATATTTATTTAACTATATTTCGATATGGATGCGTTCATCATTCATCATCATTATCAACTCATATTCGGCTCACTGCTGAGCTCGAGTCTCCACCACGCTGGCCCAATGCGGATTGGCTGACTTCACACACGCAGAGAATTAAGAAAATTCTCTGATATATAAGCAAGGCTTCCTCACGATGTTTTCCTTCACCGTTTAAGACACGTGATATTTAATTTCTTAAAATGCACACAACTGAAATGTTGGTGATGCATGCTCCGGACCGGATTCGAACACACACCCTCCGGAATCGGAGGCAGAGGTCATATCCACTGGGTGATCACGGCTCAATGGATGCGTTGTCTTCACATAATTTCGATATCACACACGGCAAAAGTGAAAAACCGGTTTATATAATAAATAATGATTAATGATTCGAAAGTTTTACTTATTTTCGATGTGCCACTTTGCAGATATTGTCTTTATTTCTTTTTTTTTTTTTGTTTTTTTAAATAAATAAATATAAATATACTTATTTGTATCTTTCTATGTAGGTACAGCTATCTATTTACAACCTAATTGAAAATAAATTAGGCAATGCACAGAAAAACAATCATAATAAGTTAATATCTGTTTACCAACGATATTTTATACTAGAGATATGGCATTATTGCGTCGAAGCTGAGGAGAACAAATGTACCTAAATGTTATTAAACAACGAAAGTTATCGATACAAATACTACCTAAATATTGTCTAAAATGTCGAGTTGTGTGTTCAGAAAATGTAAAAACTATATAGGTATACATAAATATATACTGTTATTAAATACAAAATTGTTCATGTGCCCTCATTGGAGTAGATACGGATACGGATACTTTTCGCGGTAATTAAGATTTTGTAGGCACGTAACATTTGGTATAAATATAAAATATTGTTACCAATTCTTTTTCAAAAATTGTCTATGATTAAACGCGACGTCATTTCGATCGACACACACAAATAAGATAAGAGACAATATGTGGACTCGAGGAATGTCAGGTAAAAATAATTTACTACATTAATTATTTATGTATGATAAAAATAATTTTTACGACATTCGATTTTAAGTTTTAAGTGATTCAAACAACCATTTAATACTAGTATCACAGGCACAATAAATTCTCAGGTATTCATATAAATTCCATAATAATTTCTAAGCTCGAAGCTTCAACTACTAGTATGTATGATAATAATTATTTGCAAAGCTCCGTTAGTTTTGCACAATTCATTAAGAGCGAGGAAGTTCTTAATACACTCAGCTCTCAAGTGTGCACCGGAAACGGATCCAAGAGCCATTGTGACGCCGGAACTAGCAAAGACTTCCTTTTCGCAATAAATCTAGCAATAATACTGGCAGACCGTACTCCTTTTGATTTGATTACGAATTTACGAAAACTAACATTATCCAAATTACGTATTTGACAATCAACTATTTCAATATTTAAATATTTTTATTTTCTATACTTCTAATTATCTAGACTTCGACTTGGCTCGCGTGTAAAGGTTTTTATAAAACTCAGTGACGGTAACATTTCTATACTTTTTTTTGTATTAAAGAGTAATAAGTCGCCGTTCCAAATACAAAATCCAAAAACGAATACATTCACGAGTCAGTATGACACGAAGCGCGCTTCAGTAATTTTCAATATTATTCAAGAAAAATGGTGTATTACGTTTTCAATATTTCAAAAATTGTTTACTAAAACTAAAGAAATAACATGGATTATTTTTTATTGGTAATTATTAATTATTATATCAATTTAAGTAATTTGTTGTTAGTGTTAAATTTTGAAAAATTACGAAAAATTTTTGTATATTCAGATGTCAAGGAGACGCGAGACGTTTGTTTTTTTTATGGGTTTCACCGGCTTCACAGCGCTGCTTGTAAAAAAACATTCTGGATCTTTATTTATTTTGTGTGAACCACTAACAAAAAAAGTATACCTACGTAATATTTCAAGATGATGAGTAACTAAATATTAATTAAATAATTAGAAAAACGCTTTAACGGGTTAATTAATGTTGAAATACTTGTAGTCATAATATTATTTGAAAATTAAGAGTAATTTAAATTACAATTCTTAGAATATTACTAGACAATTCAGAAGCGAACGATATATTGAATGAGAATTTATCTAAAATAATTACGTAACCAGAACTAACGGAAATTTTAAACTTTTTTTTTGTAGGCGAAACTATCTTTTAATGCAATTTCATCAATTGTACCAAATAGATCAGCAAACTCACATTATTACAATATTATCTCACAAAATCGTAATATAACCTTTTTCAATGTATGAAAACCTGTGTAAAAAAAAAACAATAGCTCGCCAAAAGGACGCCCGCGGGCGCGGCGCCGCCGTCGTCGGGAAAGTTCTTAACCTCATTAAATTCCCAATATTTCACCGCTATTTACATAAGGAAAAGATAAAGACAAGACGCCGCGGCCATTTTGTATTTTTGCGTTCGAATTTCGAAGGGGAGACGAGGGCTTCAGATTATAGGCGGACCGTGGCGTACGCGAATTTATTATTATTATATTCAGCGTACTAAGCATTCGATTCATAGACAAGAGGGTTGTTTTTTTTACCCTTACCGAAATTGCAATGAATTTTTTTGCAACTTTATCCAGAAACATTATAGGTGCGGTACACTTATCTTTTATACATAAGGATCAATGATAATTTTATATTAGAGATAGATTACGTGTTTACAAAATCACCGCAAAAAGTTATCCGAACTCCACACACATGCACAATTTTTTCTTTAATTCCATTATATATTTATGTATATAGTTTTTACACTTCCTAAACACACAACTCGACTTTGTAGACGATATATAGGTATAATTTTTTTAAATAACGTTCGTTGTTATTTGTTCAAGCTCATCACATAGCTAAATTAGGAACCAACTCTAAGTGTATGTGTAACATACACACACACATAGAGTAGGTTCCTAATTACGAATACCTATATACTTACATAAAAAAATACTCGTACTCAGAAATTTGATAACTTTATGTTAATTTTGCAATGAACAGTTCGCAAATCATGCCAACATATTTTGACAGCCTCCGTGGTGCAGTGGTAGGCACGGTGGACCTACAATACGGAGGTCCAGGTTTCAATCCCAGGCTGGGATTTTCTTAATTGGTCCAGGTCTGGCTGGAAGAAGGCTTCGGCCGTGGCTTGTTGCCAGCCTACTAGCAAAGACGTACCGCCAAGATAATTAACGTACGATGTCGTGTAGAAACCGAAAGGGGTGTGGATTTTCATCCTCCTCCTAACAAGTTAGCTTCCATCTTACATCATCTCTTAAAGAATAAAAAAAGTCCTATTGTGCAGCGGCCCTGTATCCTTTAACCTGAGGCCTAGATTTTAAGCTTCGTATGCCTGTATAGCCTTAAAGACTCAAACACAGCAATGCTGTCTGTCTGGTGGCAGAAATAAGCAAAGAATTAGTACTTCCATAAACGAGCTCCTTCATAAAATGCTCTACATAAATACATAGTTACTATTATACTATGTTTACCTTTCGCTGGCTGGTTTCCTAATCGGTATCTATTTCCTTCCCCCAAGTTGGCAACAATTACGTGTCGATATTGGAAGTTTAAGATAATAAAGCTTACAACGCATTCAGTTGAAGACAAACTATAAATCTCCGCAAATTGTACAACTATTTGTCCAATAAATCGGCAAGTTGCCAACTAGCCAAGACCGGACTTACGTTTCAAGAAAGTATTTAACTTCACAGAACTACCCTGGCTAGTGGTAGGGATGTTGAAACATTATTATAGATTCAATCGAGCAATAATGAAATTAAAAAATAATTATGATTATTAAAATTATTTACTTGAAAAATAATTAAAATATAAATCGTATAGTATTATGTTTATTTTTAAATATTTAAGTATACTTCAATAAAACGTTGTTACGACTATCTAACCCTTTTTGAATTATGAAATTGTAGAAAAAGTATATTGTAGTCAAGTATTTTTATTCATCAAAAGTGTCGGTAAAAGAAAAGCCGCCTAATAGCTTTTTATTAAAAATGTTGCCTAATCCCTATGAAATATAATCAAATTATTTATTAATAGCTGACGCCGCGCAGTTTTACCCGCGCGGTTCCTGTTCCCGTAGTAATATAATATATATAGCCTCTAACCCTATATAGCCTTCCTCGATAAATGGAAACAATGAAAGATTTTTTCAAATCGGACCAGTAGTTCCTGAGCTTAGCGCGTTCAACCAAACAAACAAACAAACTCTTCAGCTTTATAATATTAGTATAAATTTATTATGAAAAGCTGAATTCATACCCATTCTATCTTCTAAAAAAATTACATCCCGTACGTAATTAGTTTCATAATCGCGGACTAGCATAATATATGTATTATAAACATATTTCTGGTAATTGAAGAAAAATCTATAAGCATTAATTTTATACTTTTCAGATATCGACATCGGTACTCGCCTACAGTTTCGTGTCACATCCCTACGACGTAATACAGGCGTTGTTGTTGATCAAGTTTAAGCATTTAAGCTGAAACAGTGGCTCACTTACTGTCCGAGACGACTAAACTTCCTCCGGTGGACTCAAGGAATGGAGCGGAAATTACTATTAGATAAACTTAATAACTATCTAACCGTATTTAGATTATAATATTAGGGACCTTCCGAGAGGATACCTTATTCACAAGTTTTGTCTTTTTCATATGATATAAAGAATACAAAAAATACGGTTAGATTATCCACATTTATCAGAAGGTAGTGAAATCGGCTCTAAATATTTTGCTTCAATTTTAAGTTTACGACTGTAAAAATGAATGATCTTTAGATTTTATTGAATAAAATATTTTTGACATTAACTTTGTGTGATTAATTGCTATTGTAATAGAAAGGAAGAAAAAAACATTTATTTCAATAATTAATAGGTACTAATAGCACTAAAATGGTCAAGATACCATAATCCCGTCATGACGGGATATGCAGCATGGTCGCTGATACTGGAATGGCGACCCCGCACCGAAAAGCGCGGTCAACCCCCCACGTGGTACCCACCAGGACCGAGAACATCAAGCGGTTGCAGGGAGCCGTTGGATGCTGGCGGCTCGAGACCGTTGTATTTGGATGTCCTTGCAAGAGGCCTATGTTCAGCAGGACGTCCATCGGCTGATAATGATGATGGAGCATAGACAAACAACCACGCTGCACCAATGCGTGTTGACGGCTTAAGATGCTAATGTTATCTATATTTAATGACCACTATCAGATGTTAATTAATAATAATAATAATAATAAATATACTTAAACAATACACATCACTATCTAGCCCCAAAGTAAGCATACAGAGTAGCTTGTGTTATGGGTGCTAAGATAGTTGATATTATAATATTAATATATAATTATATACTAAATATAAATACTTATACAATGTATAAATACACACAGACACTGGAAAACACTCATGCTCATCACACAAATATTTTCCAGTTGTGGGAATCGAACCCACGGCAATTAGGCTTACCATTAGATCGGCTGTTCTGATATAGGGAATATTATAAAAAAATATATATATTTAGACGAAGACTAAGTCATTGACGTCCGCTCGTAATAATATACTAGGTATGATGCACTTTAAAACAAGCAGAATTAAGTATATTTTACTATAACTTTATATACACGGGAGCAACGTTATCTACGTGTCATACTAACTTCGGAGGTAAGTTTTCATAACTTCCAAAAGCAATAAATTGTCTGAACTTACTCCACTGCGCCCGTTTCGGTCGGTTGTAGGAAAGCTTAGCTCGGCCGAACGAAACAACAGGCCAAAGTATTAATAACTTAAGACTTCACAACTTGCTTGCTAGCGCAAAACCTCGCATGGTGGACCCAGTGGCGCGTATGTCTTGTAATGTATTTGTATTTTTAAAGTAAATAGGTACATATTCGTAACTAGACCTTTAGACGGCCGTGTGGCGCAGTGGGTAGTGACCCTGCCTACTGCATCCAGGTCCGTGGGTTTGATTCCCACAACTGGAAAATGTTTGTGTGATGAACATGGGTTTTTCCAGTGTCTGTGAGTATTTATACATTATATAAGTATTTTTATATTTATATTCGTCATCAACCCATATTCGGCTCACTGCTGAG
Organism: Bicyclus anynana; assembly: GCF_947172395.1. NCBI lineage: Eukaryota > Metazoa > Arthropoda > Insecta > Lepidoptera > Nymphalidae > Bicyclus > Bicyclus anynana. The sequence continues at coordinate 7,064,662 of NC_069103.1, read as the reverse complement.
CTCGAGTCTCCTCTCGCAATGAGAGGGCTTAGGCCAATAGTCCACCACGCTGACCCAATGTGGATTGGCAGACTTCACACACGCAAAGAATTAAGATAATTCTCAGGTATGCAGGTTTCCTCACGATGTTTTCCTTCACCGTTTTAGACACGTGATATTTAATTTCTTAAAATGCACACAACTGAAAAGTTGGAGGTGCATACCCCGGACCGGATTCGAACCCACACCCTCCGAAATTGGAGGAAGAGGTCATATCCACTAGGCTATCACGGCTATAATATACATTTATATGTAGTATATAAAATATGTATAGATATGAATGTATATGAATGGTAACTAGCCACGGCCGAAGCCTCCTACCAGCTAGACCTGGACCAATTAAGAAAACCTCAATTGGCCCAGCCGGAGATCGAACCGAGGACCTCCGTTTTGTAAATCCACCGCGCCATCCACTGCGCCACGGAGGCCGTTAAACTTCAAACGCATGAAGAGAATAATGATTGTTTTAAATGTAATTATAATTTAATCGGAAATAGTTGAAGCAGCTAAATGCGCAGTAGACACGGGCCCGTCTGGGACGCTATAGATTTCTAATCAAAGATGCGGGCCGCTCGAATCTTAGCAAATTAGTAGGGGAGTTGCCCTTAACTGCACAGGGTTGGTACAAAATTTATGTAACTTGATTTATGTAATTTATTTACACATTTAAAATATATATGTATTTTATTTATGATGTATATTTTCTAAATGTTTTAATTACTCAACCTTTAAAATAACCTGCAGGCTAATTATTGTTCTTTCTTTTCTCCTCTTTTTGTTTCTTAAATATTGTATTATGTAATATTAACCAGTACACAGTAAAACCAACTGTGATTTGTGTTGCACTATGGTTAGTAATTTAAATATGTTTTTTGTAGAATCATAACTAAAATAAATAAAAAAATTCACTAACTTTGACGCATGTTACTTGACATTTACGAATTAAGATTCGATGTAACAAATGTCATCCGGTACGTACTGACAATCAACTGTCATCAAACAGTAGGTTTGATGACAGTTGATTAGATGTTTATTTTGGTAGGTAGGTAAGAAAGAGAAAATTAGTAAATAGGCCAGCTGGATGTGCACTTCTCAACAAGTTTAAGTTGTCAATTTTGTAAAACATTTATATTATCATCACTAGCCGAAGCCGCGCGATTTCACCCGCGGTGTTCCCGTAGGAATGGGGATAATATAAGCATATAGCCTTCGTCGATAAATGGGCTATCTAACACTGAAATAATTTTTCAAATCGGACCAGTAGTTCCTGAGATTAGCGCGTTCAAGTTCAACAAACAAACAAACAAACTCTTCAGCTTTATAATACTAGTATAGATTAGAAAGTTAAATAAGATTGCCTTTATAAGTAGTTAAAATAAATTAAAGCTCTATGAAATGGATTTTTCTTTTGCTTAGTTTTTAATTAACAAATTTGTCACAAAATTGCAGATTGCATGATAAAATACAATACTTCAAGTAGTTACTGCCTTCGATTCAGAGCGCGTAGGTTCGACATCGGTCCGCAGCATGCACCTCCAACTTTTCAGTATGTTTTTAGCCCCCGGCGCAAAATGAGGGGTGTTATAGGTTTGACTTGTCTGTCTGTCCGTCGCACCATAGCTCCCGAACGGATGAAGCAATTTCAATTTGTTTTTTTTTTTATGAAAGTTGACTGTATGTGTGTTTTCTTAGACATGTTTAATGAAATCGGTTAAGTCGTTTAAAAGTTGAAAGTGGGGAAGAACAACCAAAATATGTCTGCAAATATACTCGAGTGGGGTTTCAAATGAAAGCGCACTGAAAGAGAATATTAATGACTTGTACGAGAGTTTAATTTATAAATTAAACCTTCGGGGTAATTTAAAGTTTTAAATTTTTAAGAAATTGAATATCACGTGTCTGAAACATCATGAGGAAACCTGCTTACCTGAGAATTATTATGTCTTTGAAGTCTGCCAATCCATTGGGCGGATTATTAATTTTGCAATACTATTAATAATTAATTATTGACTTTTTTCCCCACCACGCACGAGGTAGAGACTGGAGGCGCGTTTTTTTTAGGTGGTGGGATACCACGTAAAAAAAAAACAACACACATTATTAGTACACACGTATAATACATGTATAATTGAGAGTACTGAAAAATAGTACTCACTTCGGAGCGCTGTAAAACCTTAGCTCTTGACTTAATGAAAAAATGTTTCGTATAAAAGTTGTTTCCCAAAAAATTATCTACAAAAATGGTGTTATATGATGTTATTTTTTCGTAAAATGATAAAAAAAAAGTTATATCGAAAAATATAAATTATTTATTATTATATTACAGGAATTTCTGAACATTTTTGCTTATAACTTTTTTATTTATTGTTCTACGACAAAAAGTTACTGAGCCAAAGTTGTAGAGAATTTAATTTGCTAAACAAAATGTTAACAATTTTTTTTTTTTAGCCTAAGCCTTCTCATTCTGAAAGGAAACTCGTGCTCATCATTGAGCCGAATATAGGGTGTCAATGATAACAGAAACATACACACTACATAAAGGCTGAAAACAACACACTCCTTTATTCAGTTGTGTAATATAATGTTGTATTACCAAGTTGTGGCAGCCCTAAACCTAAGAGGCTAAAGAGGAAGTATCTTGAGTGGACACCACTAATGTCCCTCAAAGAACTTTGCGTACACTTACATTGTAGCTATGTACATTTTGCATACATATAGATTTATACGTCATATTCCTTTAGTTTTCCTTTGACGGCCTCGTTGATCAGTTAGCCTATGTGGTTTTGGATCACGAGGTCCTGGGTCGGGCAATGAGATACTAAGCTTTTCTTTTTTTTTTAATTTCAGTTAAATTCTCAGCCCGGAATTCTGAAATTTTTGGTGTTACATTTCTGTGCATTTTTTTTTATTATCTAGAATAGAATAGAATAGAATATATTTTTATTTATCCGCACACAAGTAATAAAATAAAATAAACAAAGAGAACAAAAATCTGGTCGTGGACAAAAAAGGTATCCACCTCAGCACGATGCCACAGCGAGCTGTGGCGCTGGTTTATTTTGTTTTTTTTTTTATCTACAAGTCAGTTAGCCCTTGACTACAATCTCACATGATGGTAAGTGATGCAATCTAAGATGGAAGCGGGCTAACTTGTTAGGAGTAGGATGAAATCCACACTCCTCTCAGTTTTGTACACGACACCGTACCGGAACGCTAAATCGCTTGGCGGTACGTCTTTGTCGGTAGGGTGGTAACTAGCCACGGTCGAAGCCTCCCACCTGCCAGACTTGGACCAATTATGAAAACCTCAATCGGCCCTGCCGAGGATCGAACCCAGGACCTCCGTCTTGTAAATCCACCGCGCATACCACTGCGCCACGGAGACCGTCAAAAGAGAGAGAGAGCATGTTAAGCAGTTGGTCCCGATCATTATCATAACATCTGATATTGGTTGTCAATGAATTTAACATTATCACCCTAAGTTCGCCAACCCGCATTGAAGAGGCGTGGTGCGTCGAAGCTTCATACCCTCTCCTAGAAGAGGCCTGGCAGTGGACCGTTAAAAATGCCGATAATAATATGATGGTTAATGATAATGATAAAACATCACCATTAACAACCCAAATTCGAATCAATATTGAGTCGCCAGTGAGAAGGAAAGGAGTATCTAACGCATCTCAAATAACACAAATTTCTAATTTTCTTAACTGCGAAAAGTTCATTTTATGCAATTTGTTTCCTTTGCTATATCTTTTAATTTAACAAATATCCCCTTCGCCCTCCGATTAGTCATAAAGACTGTGATAAGTTTGAGTATGTACAGCAATAATAGAACGCGCGGGATCGAACCCATGAAGCTCCCGATGCCAGACGCTTTACAAAGAAAATTATCAGAATAATTACGAGTATCAATGTTGTACACACAACTATACGCCATCTAGCGCTGGATAGCTAAATCAATAAATACTATTTACAAACTGCACCATAAAATATAATGAGCGCCATCTTGTGAGAAGGAAAAAAGATTTAAGAGCGCCATCTATTGACGAGTTAACTAAATAGAAATATAAAACATTAAAATGGTTCCAATCTTCAGTCTTCATCCGAAATTTAATGATGTGGTTCAAAAAATAAATAATATTATTTAAAATTGGTTGGTAAGAATGAAAATTACAAAAATCAAACTCCAAAGGCTCATTACTTATGACTTTGTCTGCTCGTCAATAGATGTCGCTTATATCATTTCCCTTTTTTTTTATTATTGATAATTTTATGTATGGTTGCCTATTATTTTTTTAATCTCCCAATTATTTATTTGTTCCTTTTTTAAAATTTATAACAATGTTAATATAAAAATATAATACAGAACACTCTTATGAATTTATAAAAACAATAAACTCTCCCGCAGCTGGACATTTCAGTGCCCAACGCGGGGTATTTGAGTGCCCAATTTGCCTAGTATTATAATTATTATTTTTATGAAACATTGTATTTTAGTAATATTAAACATATTTTTTTGTTAATGCTAGGCCTCTAAAGACTGTTAACCAAAGCCGTAAAATAAATAAATTAAAAAAAAACTAACAGTAAAATCTGGTGTACAGGCGTTCCCGGGTTTTGCGTTCCTTCAACAATGAATAACAGAAAAACCTTTAACACCTATATATCTAAGAGAAAAACTATTTCGTAAGTAACAGGTAGGTGGGTTAACGTAGACAGAGATAAAAACTAATCTGTCAACGCACAATGATGAATGATGATGATTGATTAGGTACTGCTTTCGTATTGGTAACCTCTTTTTCAAGAAGAAAAACTAAATTTGCTTTCATACAATGACTGACAGACAGTCAAGATTTGATATAATATGTTACCAAACTCAATTCTAAAATTTTATTCTATAATATGTTTAAACGTAGGATTATTAAAATAGTAAGTACTTCTTCATGATATTTTTAAGTAAAAGCTTTGAAACTGGATTACCCATATCGAGAGTTGCCGTGTATTTTGGAAGTCCAAGAAATACTTAGAGAAACCCCCGATATATTTATCATTTTAAACACAAATTCAAAATTTTCGTTATTCAGTAAGGACATTATTTTCGTCAGGATACAATAAATTGTTATTGTCTCTTTTTATTGTAAAAATAATGTTATGTAGACAAGTATAGTCGAAAACTTGAAAAATAAATTTACGAGGTTCCGAGTTTACGAGGATAATAAAATTTCAAATTTATTAAGAAATTTGAAATTTTATTAGTGAAAATAATTTCCAAGCTTTTTCATCTAAATTAAATTATGATAAAGTTTATAATCTAAATTATATATTTTAATTATAAATACGCTCTATTTTTCCTTTTTCAACAACTTCACGATGGTTTGGAAAATGGCAAACGTCATCCAATGAAACATTTGAAACAGTTCTACATAAACTTTTCAATATTTTTTTTATCTAAAAAAATACCTAAATAGGTACATTTACTTTGTATTTTTTGTAGGTTTTTCAAGGTAGAGAAGTATTGGGCACGAAGGTCACTTTTAGAAGTCAAGTTCGAAAATTATGTTCACGTTATTTTATTGTCAAGTGAGTATTCACTATTCGTTCACTCTTGACATTGGTTGTGTGTTAAAAATTTAATACAGGCACGCATCTAGTGCCGAGATAGCCCAGCGGAATAATCCCGCCCCGATATCTGACGTCATCCAGACGTGGGATTTTTAACTCACGATCTCGGGGGCACCCGGACTAATACACTCAGGCCAAAACATCCTTCCCGAACGGCCCTTTATCGGCCGAGGTCAGTCTCAGAGGAGACGCTTAGATTCGTCTAGACTACTTATACGAGTACTATCAGTCTCTGAAAGACAAGGAATTCTGTTTAAAGAGCTATGACAAAGAATAAGAAATAATACAGTTTTGAATGTATAACCAACCTACCAGAAGAGCCGTGATAACCTAGTGGATATGACCTCTGCCTCCGATTCCGGAGGGTGTGGGTCCAAATCCGGTCCAGGGCATGCACCTCCAACTTTTTAGTTGTGTGCATTTTAAGAAATTAAATATCACGTGTCTCTAACGGTGAAGGAAAACATCGCGAGGAAGCCTGCATATGAGAGAATTTTCTTAATTCTCTACGTGTGTGAAGTCTGCCAATCCGCATTGGGCCAGCGTGGTGGACTATTGGAGACTCGAACTCAGCAGTGTGTCGAATATGAGTTGATAACGACCAACCTACCTACCAAACTATAAATTTAAATGAGGCCAAGAAGGCAATAGAGGGCAAGTTTTGAGATTTGAAAAGTCATTTTAGACATAATATGTAGGTATTCACAATGTTTTAAAAGTTATTCTTGATCTTTGTGAAATGTGACATTTTGCTTTTAAAAAGCCTTTCTTAAATTTTCAGGCACTTCAACTTGTTAAAACCGGCGGGCAAATTATGTTACTTAAAGAAGCAATACATCCAAACAAATGCAATTCTAAGGGGGATGGAAGAAGTCAAAGCTCCTACTTTTCCCGATTCAGTTACAAGTGGAGACGTCAAGTAAGTGACCTAACCCTTAATTACTTACCTTAGTACCCACAACCTAAGCTACACCTACTCTATGGCTAGAAGACGTGTTTATTGTCCATGATTATGTATGAATTAAAAAAAATAGCCGTACCTAGTAATAGTAATGAGACGAAATATTAGAATTCCATGGATCCACCGTGCAGGTGCCGGGTCCATCATGTGACAGAGAGAAAATCCCCAGATTCCCGGACTTGTGACCGATGGTGTAGGGTTAAGGACGTCCTTGACAGATAACTAACACACTTCTCCACTCGTGTTGTTCTCCTTGTCTAATAACACATTTGTTATGTAGATTAATAAAGAAAGAAGGTGATGCTGTCGCGATGGACGAAGTGGTTCTGGAGATAGAAACAGACAAGACTGCGCTGCCGGTGATGTCGCCGGGCCACGGCAAGATCGCTAAGATGTTGGTCAAAGACGGCCAGGCGGTGAAATCACAGCAGCCGTTGTTTACGGTATAGTGTATTTATTTATTTACAAGCCTCAATACTTCAATGGTAAAGCAGCCGGACTCGCCCCAGATTCTTAAAACGACAAATAGCTTTTTTGTAACCCTCGACACACGACGACGAAAAGAGGGGTGTTATAAGTTTGACGTGTCTGTCTGTCTGTATGTCTTTCTGTCTGTCTGTGGCACCTTAACTCTCGAACGGATGAAGCGATTTCAATTTAGATCTTTCTTTGTATCAAATATGACTTACGGGCGAATGTTCTTAGACATGTTTGTTGAAAATCGGTTGAGCCGTTTAAAAGTTGTGGGGTTGAAAGTGGGAACAACAACCTAATGTCTGCAAATATAATCTAGTGGAGTCTCAAATGAAAGCGCAATGAAAGAGAATACTGACAAAATGATCGAGAGTGTAAAATAATAATTTCGTGATATTTGGGAGATTTTCTTAATCATGCCTGGGATAGTGAAGGGTGTAAGTTTGTTAGCTCATGCTCTTAGCATGGGTAAGTACGGTAGAAAATTGTGGCTGTAGTGGCTTCGAAAGATAGGTTTCAAGTGTTCAGATCTAGGGCCTATACAAATAAATGGAAAATTGGGAATGACAATCACAGAGAGGTGGTGGTTCAATCACTGCCCTCTCGACTGTTGTCGTACCCACTCCTGACACAGTATTTTCTGACTAATTGCAGGGGAACGGGAGTATTCAATTCAAGAAGTTACTGTGTATTTATAGCGCATTTATTTGTTCAAATAAAGGTTGATGTAACTGGAGTCGCGCCAGCAGCGGCTCCGGCGGCAGCAGCGGCACCTGCTTCCGCCCCCAAGCCTGCTGCTGCCGCTCCAGCACCTGCTGCTGCCGCTCCAGCACCCGCTGCTGCCGCCCTCGCACCTGCCACTGCCGCCCCGGCGCCGGCTGCGAAGAAACCAGAGGTCGTAAAGAAATCCGCCGCATCTGCTGGACCTACGGTATATACAAATATTTAAAAAGTCGTGTTAGTTACACCATTTATAACTCCAGAACGGCTGGACCGTTTTGGCTAAAAATTGGTAGGGAGGTAGCTTATAACCAGGAGACGGTCATAGGATACTTAGGATAGGGGTAGGTTAAGAGTATAGTAGAGTAGGGGTAGTTCACTCTCTTTTCCCGGGTTAAGCGTGCTCCCAAAAGTTGGAAACATCCTGCATAAGTTAAATCACTGTTATATTTATTTTAAGCAAGTAGCGTAGGGACTGGTATATGTGTGTCGGTTACGCACTTTTATATACATCGCTGACGCGGCATATTAGATTGTAATAAAACCGCCCGGCGCTATTCGGATTTAGACTAGATTCAGATTAAGTCAAAATAGACTTAACAACGTGCTCTCTGTTGCCCTAGGAGATGTAGATATTCTAATTCGATCTGAATCTGTATTTACCTTTAATTAATTGTGAATTAAAGACATAGTAGAGTCTTAAGTGTTTTTAATATTAGGGGTTAAAGTATGAAATTGCCGATTTGTACTGAAAATCTAAATTGTTTATTTTTTAATTTTTAACAAATTTATTTAATCAAAATAGTTGCCATTATTATCTATACATTGCTGCCATCTAATGGGAAGGTCATTAATGCCTTTGCTATAGATCTAGACTGCACAAACTGTGTGAAAGCATTTTGTACTGCCTCCTGGGAAGAAAACTTCTTGTCACGTAGATAATTGTCCAAATCACGAAAAAAATGGTAGTCCGTTGGAGCAAGGTCTGGTGAATACGGAGGATGACGAATAGTTTCTAACTGCAGTTCCTGAAGGGTTAAAATGGTTTCTCGTGCTGTGTGAGATCTCGCGTTTTCGTGGAGCAATAATGGTGAAGATCGATTCATGAGTCGGGGCTGTTTAACTGCTAGTTTTGTCAACATGGTTCGGAGTTCGGCACAATAGACTTCTGCCGTTATTGCTTGACCAGATCGGAGAAAACTATAGTGGATAACACCATGCTGAGACCACCAAACAGTTACCATTACCTTTTTATTGGTAAGTTTCGCTTTAGGACACTGTTGTGGCATTTGACCTGGGGTCAGCCATTGCATTTTTCTTTTCCGGTTTCCTTCTATCTCTCTTAATTCATCATTATTCACCTGTGTGGGCGGTCTTCCTCGTGGCTCATTCTTTAAGTCGAAATTTCCATCACGAAAGCGTTTAAACCAAAATCGCACGGTGCGTTCATTAGTAGACCCCTCTCCAAACGCAGCATTGATATTGCGGGCTGTTTCTGCCGCGTTAGTTCCGCGTCGGAACTCGTATTCAAAAATCACTCGAATTTTCGCAGTATCCATCTTTCTTGTCTAAATTGAATAACAAAAACAATTGAAAGCCGATATTCAAATGTTTCATATTTTTTAAAAAAAAGAACATCATAGAAACCATTTAAAAAAAGTTTAATTCGAAAACCTCGAACCATGAAGATTCTATGTCATTTCAAAAAACCTATTGCAATAAAACGGCAATTTCATACTTTAACCCCTATTAGTTTGCCTCCTGATACCTCCATAGGAGCTCCATAGCAAAGGCCCTAAAGTAGGTATTTTTGTGTGTATTGAGAATTCAGTGAGAGAGGGAATTTAATTGAGTATTCTTTACGGTTTATTTAGGCCCCTCCATGGCACTCTAAGCTGCTTCCCAGCAGACTACAGTAACAGCAAATTGTTCTTTAGTTAACGGCGATGAAAATTGGTGATCCCACCAAGACAATATCCGGCACACGCACCGAGCACCCAGTACAGATGAACAGAATGCGCAAACGTATAGCGGAGCGGCTGAAGGAGGCGCAAAACACCACTGCCATGTTGACGACGTTCAATGAATGCGATATGAGGTACTTAGTTCATATATATAGAAAGAAAGAAAGAAAGAAAAATGCGTTTATTTCAAAATTATGCCACACATCACAATATCTCCAGTACACCATGACATCCAGGACAATACCCTGCGATGTGTGGCATAACCCAGAAAATGGCCCCAGCTCAGCATAATGCTACGTGACCATTTGAATTTGGACACGTAGCGCTGATTTTCAGTTGGAACCACAGATTGGGTAACGCCACAAAACCTTATAATCTAAACTAATACCTTCAATGACATTAAACTTAATAATAAATAACCAAAAAGAACTAAAATGAGTTAAACTAGAGACCTAATAAAAAAATATTATACTATTATTTCAATACATAATTACATATATAATATTATAATAAATACATATGTACATACATTTTTAATGGTTAGATAGGTATTTTACAAATATATTTTATTGCATTCAGTCCAAATAAGAATGTTATGCTATTTCAAACATGATTAACAAATAATTCGGTACCGAGTAAAATTAAATTTAGCCACAATATACCTACTACCTGCCTTAAAAAATAATTCATATAGTTATCAATAATTATTCTTTTATAAAAAAAAAACTCCGCCACGTGATTTTGGAAACTTATATGAAAACTAGCTGCGATCTTTCCCGCTAAAAATAATTGGGATTTTTCCGAGATAAAAAGTAGCCTATGTTAGCCAGGTCCATTCTAAATTTTAAATACATCTCCATTCTAAATTTCAGCTAATTTGGTTCAGTAGTCGCAAACTTAGAGTAACAAAGCCTCCCTCCAGACAGACTTGGGCCAATAGGGATGACATACTGATGACAGTTTTTTAAATTGTATATAAATTAAGAGTATGTTAATAGTAAAGCAATTTTGCAAAAGGAACAGGGTATCTGCGATCATTATTTTCGGAGCTACAGGGATTTAAAGGGTCAGATTTGCGGCGCTGCCGCGGATCCCTGAAAAACGCCCCATACAAAATGGCATAAACTAATGCCGTCGTAGGTAATGTAATGATCGTTAGATTTGTGTATGTGTTCAAACAAAATTACTAATATCTTTGTTATTTGTGCATTTATGTATATAGTTCACATATTAAAAAAAGTCACATTTAATGTAAGTAAGCTAAAACTGTATGAATTTTCATCTAATTACGATAGATTTTAATAGATTTTGAAATTTCATAATCTCATTTATTTTGCAAATATCCAGACAATCTTTGCTTTTTATGTATAAATTAGTTAACATTGAGCCTATTTACCCAAATGTTTCATAATAATCAATATATTCAAACGTAGTCATCATCCCCATTAAGAAAACCTCCATCGCCCCAGCCGAGGATCGAACCCAGGACCTCTGTCTTGTTAATCCACCGCGTATACCACTGCGCTACGGAGGTCGTCAAATACACACTTACATAGCGAAAGTCAAAAAAAAATTATGGATTCTATAATTATATGTACGATTCAAAACATAGTCAATAAAGTTGTTGTGATTTTTATTGCGATTCGCAAAACTAAAAATCACTGCCACTTGATTTGAATCGCACTTACAACGAGATTATATTACATAATAGTCCTGTTAATATCATTTCTTTCTCCAACCAGCAAACTCATGGCGTTCCGCAAAGCGAATCTCGAAACGTTCACGAAGAAATACGGCGTCAAATTATCTTTCATGTCGCCATTTTTAAAAGCGTCGGCCAATGCACTCATGGATCAGCCGGTCATCAACGGCGTTATAATGGGCGATAACATTATTTACAGGTAATGGGCACGTAATTTTATTACTTCTAGGAAGTTGGACAGAGCTGTTACAACACCCCTGCCCGTCCCTTCGGCGCCACCTGCCACCCTGTTCTTCGCTTACTTGTTTAGCACCTGTTTAGATTGGAAAAAGTCATTGATACTTTTTTTTTTATTCTGTACAAGTTAGCCCTTGACAATCTCACCTGATGGTAAGTGATGATGCAATCTAAGATGGAAGCGGGCTAATTTGTTAGGAGTAGGATGACAATCCACACCCCTTTCAGTTTCTACACGACATCGTACCGGAACGCTAAATCGCTTGGCGGTAGGGTGGTAACTAGCCACGACCGAAGCCTCCCACCAGCCAGACCTGGACCAATGAAAAAACCTCAATCAGCCCAGCCGCGGATCGAACCCAGGACCTCCGTCTTGTAAGTCCACTGCGCATACCACTGCGCCACGGAGCGTCAAAATACTTTGCAGTTTTCAAAAAATATCTATTGGAAATTCAAAATCAAAATCAAAAATTCATTTATTTCAAGTAGGCTCAGTATACAAGCACTTTTGATACGTCAGTTGGCTATTTGTAAAGATTCTACCACCGGTTCGGAAGGCAGGTTCTGCTGAGAAGAAACTGGCAAGAAACTCAACAGTTGCTCTTTTAAAATTAATGTTATACCCTCAGAATATAGAAAACTCCAGAAGGTATGATCGCGCATAGGAATGAAGCCGTTGAAATTCGTTTTTGGTGTAGTTTCACGAACAAACGATTAGCCACTATGTATGCTGTGTTGTGACGTGCAATTTTTGGATACAATGCATGCTTTATGACAACTGAACGCGGTTTCTGGTGTTTTCTGTATTCTGAGGTTATACCTAATTACGGTACAAAATTGATTGCTTAGTACTTGTACATTATGTTTTCTGTGCTTAGGATATGACCTCTGCCCATGATTCCGGAAGGCGTATTTTCGAATCCCGTCCTGGACATGCACCTCCAACTATTCAGTTGTGTGCATTTTAAGAAATTAAATATCACGTGTCTCAAACAGTGAAGGAAAAACATCGTGAGGAAACCTGCATACCTGAGAACTCAATTCTCTACGTGTGTGAAGTCTACATTTGAGCACGCGTGGTAGACTAGTCCTAACCCCTCTCATTCTGAGAGGAGACTCTTGCTCAACAGCGAGCCGAATATGTTAATGATGATGATGATGAAAATATTGTTATATTCTAGGGATTACGTGGACATATCAGTAGCGGTGGCCACGCCAAGAGGACTGGTGACCCCCGTAGTTCGGAATGTGGAATCCATGGATTTCCCCCGTATCGAGCTCTCCGTAGCCGCACTCGCTGAAAAGGCAAGAAACGGTAATATTTTAACAGAGAACGTTTATTGTATGCAAAGCTTTGCATTAACGCCTAAATAACCAAATACAATCTAAAATCTTTATTTTATTCCAAACTAGCGGACGCCCGCGACTTCGTCTTCCTGGAATTCAGTTTTTCACAAATCCAGCGGGAACCATGGATTTTTCCGGGATGAAAAGTAGCCTATGTGTTAATCCAGAGTAAAATCTATTTCCATTCCAAATTTCAGCCAAATCGCTTCAGTAGCCGCAGCATAGAAGAGGAACAAACATAGATACTTACACACTTTTACATTTACACACCAACTTTCGCCTTTATATTATCAGTGTGATGTGAACTGTGACTAGTAGACGCCCCACCGTGATAGCCCAGGGGATATGACCTGTGCTTTCGATTCGGAGGTTGTAGGTTTGAATCCGGTCCTGGGCATGTATCTCCAGCTTTTCAGTTATGCGTATTGTAAGAAATTAAATATCACGTGTCTCAAACGGTGAAGGAAAAACATCGTGAGAAAATTTTCATACCTGAGAATTTTCTAAATTCTCTACGTGTGTGAAGTGTGCCAATCTGCATGGCCAGCATGGTGGACTATTGGCTTAACCTCCCTCATTCTGAGAAGAGTTTTATACAAACATGTAGTAGGTACACTAATGATTTTAAAATATAATTCAATACATGGACTACTTCTATTAAAAAAAATAACACTATTTTTATTGTTTTTCTGGTACTTTAGATTCTTAAGTCATGTGATTTCATATTCATTATTAATCCATTGCTAACTGATCAAAATTATTAACTAGCGGGTTTGACATTGTAATTTTCGTGTTATATGGAATAGAAAAATTGCTGTTGTTATTGATTTAATGTCAATGATATTAATAGACAATAATATATAGACCAAAATTAATGTGTGTCACGAAGACTTTATTATCAACCTATTAAAATAAACATCAAATCAATTGACAATACACCGGGTGACAATTGTTACATAGAATCTCAATTTCGTATATGTCAACTAGCATACGTCAAAATAGCCTGCAGGCGCTTCAAAAATACCTGTTAGTAAAAATAATCATAACCTCGCAAGATTGAAGGTCACAGACTAAAAATATCGTAAACTTGTAGGGCGGCTGACGCCGGGCGACATGCAGGGCGGCACGTTCACCGTCAGCAACGGCGGCGTGTTCGGCTCGCTGCTCTCCATGCCTATCATCAACATGCCGCAGTCTGCGATACTGGGCATGCACGCGATTGTGCAGCGACCCGTCGCCGTTGCGGGCAAGGTATAACGTAAAAAATATTTGCCATAGACTTTGTTTTTTTTTTTTTTCATCCTTTGATTTTTTTTCTATGTTCCGCCAGACTAGTGTCGGGCTGTTTGAAGGTTGAAACACTACGTTTTTGTGACGTCTAACTTTTATAACTCAGCTTTATATAATTCGACGGCCTCCGTGGCCGTGGCAATAGAAAACGTAGAAAAAAGAAATCGGTAGAAAAAACCACGGAGTAGATCCAACCTGATAGTCAGATCACCTGAAAGAGGCCCGTACAACATATAATAATTATTTATGTATTCTGTGCGTTATAATAATTATTTATGTATTCTGTGCGTTTAAATATTCGAACAGCCAATGGCCTATAAGGACTTGTATCCAAGGCCGTAAAATAAATTAAAAAAAAAAAAAAAGAACAGCCATTAAAATAGTCAAAGACAGTTAAGAACAAGACAAGACGAAGAAACATCGAATTTATTCATCTTGTCTTATTTTGTCGTAATCCGCCATGGAGATGATCATGATCTACAATAATTAATAAGCGATATTAAAATAATGACAAAAGGTGCTATGTAATACGAGTAAGCAAAGATGGTTGGCGGTCGGTATAAGCCAACGGAAACGGAATAGAGACGATTATACCCTTAGTCTACACGCCCTCACATTTGCATTCAAGCTGCCGACCTATCCGAGTCCCATCTGTATAGATTTTCCAGCTCATTTCACTCGTCCCGCCCTCGTATTATATGATATGATAATGTAGGGTAGGTATAGTGACTCATATTCTACATTTCACATATAATTTTGAATGGTAGGGTTCTTTCGAGAACAGGAACTATGTGGGTGAAACCGCGGGGCGTCTTTTAGCGGCATTTTAGCGTCTTTTAGAAGTTTTGTATTATCTCCGAAACTATACGATTATTTAAAATAGTGTAAAAGTCAAATCTTATCTCTTTAATATCCTCTCGATTAATAAGTAATTCATTTTGATAAGGATTTAAGTTTAATTGTGTAAATAATGACGTAAACCTTAGTATATGATTTAAATAATTCATTAAAGTATAAAAGGTACTATATCTGCTATAATATAGAAGATAGATATATGCTGTCACTACACTACACACTTTTTGTAGAAAATGATGTGTTCTGCACAGTTGTAGTACATTATTTTATTCTAACATCAATATTTTTTTCAGGGCACGCCATGTAAACAAAACTTTCGCACACCTTGGGTTACATTATTGGAATTTTAGGAAGGACCCCTAAGTTTTATGAAAATATAATATAGCCTATAGCCTTCCTCGACAAATGCGCTTTCTATCACTAATAGTATTTTTCATATTGGACCAGTAGTTCCTGAGATTAGCGCGTTCAATCAAACGAACAAACTCTTCAGCTTTATAATATTAGTATAGATGCAAAAATTTAAAAGGAGTGGGTGAAATAGGGGTTAAAGTTTACATCGAGTTTCACGAGGTCACGCGAACGAAGTCGCGGGCGTCCGCTAGTTTATGATATTGTGAGGGGAGGTATCAATGTTGGTAAATAAGAGGGTATTTGATGACTTGAGCTCAGTTGTTTGTTAGACAGCGTGGACAAAGTCACGCTGCCAGTCACGTTTGTGACTTTGTGCAATATTGTTTTGTGTTGTAATTATTGATCATAAATTGTTTAGTGTGGGCATAGAGAACATTTTGGGCAGACAAGGTTTATGCATTCTGAAAGGATCCTTTAAACCTACTCCCAAAGTCACAAGTCCTGGGATCTGCTCGAGGTGTTTTCTCTCCCACAAAATAATACTCTATTGTTTACAGGTGGAAATAAGACCAATGATGTACTTGGCTCTGTCATACGACCACCGGTTGATAGACGGCCGTGAAGCAGTGATGTTTCTGCGAAAAGTTAAATCCGGTGTAGAAGATCCCACGTCGATTCTAGCTGGAATTTAATTGAAACCAGGCATACATGGACGAGAAATTGCCTGACACCTATGTGACATTCTTTTAGAGTCTGCCTGTGAGGCAGATGCGAGACTGACGTGACGAAATCGCTTTTAAAGTGATAACTTCTTATGGGACCGCTTCGTAACGTAACGCGTTACGGTGCCACTCTGTCTGGCTTCCCTTTCTCTCACGCATACGACAGCATATACAGCTTTGTATTTTTCTGGACAGGCGATAAATTTATAACACTCAATAGCATTTTCTGGCTTATAATAATAGTAGATTGTTATACAAGGGGCTAAAAAGACCCATTATATACGAGGTATTTTGAGAAACCGATAAATAGAAACCGAGTTTATAATGGGTTTAGCCACACGTGTTACACTCTGCTTCCTTTACACGTGTTACACCCTGCTTTTCTACGATTGCGAGAAAATAAAATAGTTTAGTACAACATTCAATGATTTATTTTAATTGAAAATTTAATGTACAAAGTCTACAATTTTGGATATTAAGCTTTTACCCGGTAACATAATTTCCAACTACTGTGAAGATGAATAATGAGTATGTGAGGTAAACGTGGAAGTTAATAGTTTAAAAAACTCCTTTCGTAAGTGAATCCATTCGTTGTTGTTATCTCCACTTTACCTAGGTAGGTATTTAAGTAAATGCGTCTCGATGATGGTAACAGATTGAAAATTTCATCCATCTCCAAATTAGAATCACCATTCTCACTAGATGAAGACAACAATAACAATTAATGTTGAAAAATATTAAAGTACGACCGTAATTTACAAATTTTTAATGAATTTCTTTAAAAAAATCAAGTGTGTATTATTCACACCAATTGTTTTTTAAATTCTTGCTTTTTAATTTTATTTTTCTATCACATGAGAAAAAAGCAAAGGTATTACACCGTACAGGATGTCCCATGTCTTCAAATCTCGCTCTATTCGCAACTCAATAAAAATTTAATAAAAAATGAACGCATTCCACAGACAAGAACGTTGCAATTCATTCCAATTTAAAGTTTTTTTTTATTTATTTTTCAAAACAATCAGGGCCTTACCTATAATGATTCTATTTTCGAATAAAACCTCCGTTTTATAGTAAGTAGGCTAGTACTTGTCCAATAATTAAAAAAAACAAAATTACTTTAGCCCCTAGACGCTGAAATGCTTGTTTAACCCCGCTGTGGAGTGGTAATATGACTGTGTTTTTGAGCAAGAGTAGTGAAAAATGGATTTAATCATTGATGCAGATTTATTAGGTATTAATTAATTAATTGTCATAGTATATAATAAATATACATAATTACATATTATACGTCAACGGCAATGTCGATGAAGTTGTGTGAATCCGGAGACAACGTAACATAAGTCTTTATTAAGATAAGCAGGTATTTCAAGAATATATTTTGATAGATAATATCTTGGGATTTCAGTAAACATGTAACTATAATGTATATTCTGATACTCGTATTCAATTCCGATATTTTTTTCCTACCTCACACTAAAAATTAATTAACTCTATATTAAGTATTTACACACTTGTAGTACAATAACTAAATTGATTAATTTATTCATATACGAAGAATGCTGTAATTTCATTTGCGAATCGATAGTATTATTTTTTTTTACTCTATTTTGCCTTTACTTCTAATATAATTTAAGGTTTCATTATAATAAAATAATTGATTCATAATAAAGTGTATACTGTTTATTTAACTGAAAAAGAACTGCTTTTTATTGGTTTCGTTAGAAAAATGTCAGTCTTGTGCTTTTTTTTACCGAAATAAATAAAAATGACAATTTTA
Source organism: Bicyclus anynana (assembly GCF_947172395.1). Lineage (NCBI taxonomy): Eukaryota > Metazoa > Arthropoda > Insecta > Lepidoptera > Nymphalidae > Bicyclus > Bicyclus anynana. Next base: position 7,046,595 of record NC_069103.1, on the reverse strand, counting down.
CACAACAAGTCCATTTTTATTGGCGGAGTGTTATTACAAGCCTCAAAACGGTTTTTTTTCATACTAAAAGTCACAATTTATCACATTTAATAGTATCAGCCGTGATAGTCCAGTGGAGTGACCTCTCTTGTACATATGTTGTCTGTGCCTCTGCCTCTGATTCCGGAGGGCGTAGGTTCGAATCCGGTCGGGGGCATGCACCTCCAACTTTTCAGTTATGTGCATTTTAAGAAATTAAATATCACGTGTTTAAACGGTGAAAAAAAAACAAAGTAAGTAAACCTGAGAATTTTCTTAACTCTCTACGAGTGTGAAGTCTGCCAATCCGCATTGGGTCAGCGTAGTGAACTATTGGCCTAACCCCTATCATTCTGAGAGGATACTCGTGCTCAACAGTGAGCTGAATAATGATGAATAGTAACTGATGTTGGGTTTACACCAAGCAATGTGGATATGATTTATAGTAAGTACTATCCTACCAACCCGCAATGAAGCAGCGTGGTGGGTCCAAGCTATATCCATATCCCCTCTCCTCTAAAGAGGAGAGGTCTACCTCTAGGTCTGTTAAAATAGGCTGATTATGAATAGGGATGATGACAGTTTTTTAAATTGTATATAAATTAAGAGTATACTAATAGTAAAGCAATTTTGTAAAAGTAACAGGGTATCTGCAATCATTACTTTCGGAGCTACAGGGATTAAAAGAGTCAGATTTGCGGCGCTGCCGCGGATCCCTGAAAAACGCCCCATACAAAATGGCTCGAAATAATGACGTCATAGGCAATGATAATCGTTAGATTTGTATGCGCGTTCAAACAAAATTACTAATATCTTTGTTATTTGTGCGTTTATGCTTATAGTTCATATTTTAAAAAATGTCACATTTAATGTAAGGAAGCTAAAACTGTATGAATGTTTATCTAATTACGATAAAATATTTTTAATAATTTTTGAAATTTTATAATCTCATTTATTTTGCAAATATCCAGTCAATCTTTGCTTTTTATGTATAAATTAGTTAACATTGACCCTATTTACCCGAATGTATCATAAAAATCAATATATTCAAACCTAGTCATCATCCCCATTCAAGGAATACTGCCTGAAGAACGCATTTATTTAAACCCACAGATTAAGGATTATGGCATAAGGATATTAAGGATATTATGGCATAAGGATATTAAGGCATAAGGATAAAGAATAATGGCAGATAGAGCGTACGGACACGACGGTGTTGTAGCCGTTCCAAATACAAAATTCAAAAACGAATTAATTCTCGAGTTAGTTCGACACGAAGCATCAATAATTTTCATGTATTATTCAAGAAATTTTTTAATAAAAAAAATACAACAGACTTTAAAAACATAAAACTTAAATAACATCATACTACGTTCTACCTGCTGATCACTTTGTAGGCGGTGCTATCCCAGTGATGTATTAAGTCAAGCAATGTAAAATTATTAATTTATTAGACAGAGTTCTTTCAGTTAGCTCTTCCAGAAACGACTTAATTTAAATTAATTAATACAAACCGGCTTAGCACCGCTTAGTTTAGTATATGTTTTTGAAGTTGGTTGTATTTTTCCATTTTAGTGTCATACTAAATACATACCTACTAGATATAGATCTAAGAAAGAAAATATTTGCCAAACGTATGTTACTATGAGTCTTGTTAAAACCTTGGATTGAATAGCCTTGTCTGACTAAGATTAAAACAAATTAATGAGTAGGCCACAAGACGAAAAAGCATTGCTAGAGATGAAACGATTACGCAACTTGAAATCTATTTCAAAGCCCAAGCACAAGGTAGCAATATTATTGGTATAGTCTGGCAAGTTCGTTGATGACACTCCTATGATAAGCGGGCGCGGGTGTGAAATCGTGCGTTCGGGAAAGTGAGGTGCATCAGTCATGGGTTATTCATAAATCGCTACACGCCCCCCGGCCCGAACGAAGTTGCCAAGGTATAGTTTTATCAGATTATTAAAATTATAGTGGATATTCGGATAATTATCAGACGAATTACAATAAATATACTTTATTTAAATTTAATAAATGTAAATCATTTCAAATCACAATTAGCTATCTTAATACCCATAACACATGATGCCTACTTCGGGCTAGATATTATGTAAGTATTTTCAGTTTAAGGTTTGGAGCACTGCAAATAATCTTTTGCAATCTTATTAATCTGGCTGTGATTCTGACTCTCGTCATTGGACCTACAACAAATCAAAAACGCACATGAATACACCACTAATACTTGTGGTGAGTACCAAGCTCGGTCTTTCATTTCAAGCTTGTATTCGTGCACAAAATTTGCTTGGCGACTCGGTGACGTAATCGCCGAATTACTCGGCGAGTATCTTTATTACTAGAGAGAGTAGATTAATATAATAATCTGTGGCCGTGATCTTGAACGGTGTGTGATATCTATGTATGTGGGTAGTCTGTGGTCATGTCAACAATATTATCTGTGTTTAATGTGTTTGTGTATTCTGTTCTGTATTCTGTTTCTGTATTGTCAAAATAAAAATAAATTGATCGTGTTTGTTTTGTTGAAACAGAGTTTTTATTTCCGAAATCATTGGAATATTCCAAATACGGTACTTATTAAAATCAGGAGTGAAAGTTAATAACGCATAATTACTGTTGTTTGTGTAAATTATGAAGTAAATCATCAACAAAATAATGCGTCGAGGTCACCCTGGAATTGGCGGATGGCGTAATGAGAATCCGCGACATTTTAGGCCCAGGATTGGCGGCAATCCACATTTTCGGCCCCCGAGAAACTATGGAATACAGGAACCACCAAGGTACATAACCAAAGTTATTAAAATTTATGTGTAAACAAAATTAAACCATTGCACGCCGTAACTCCATAGTTTTCTTCAAATGTCACAACACATACACAAGCACAATAATATTAACTCGAAATTTATAAATAATGCGTTGCGTTGCAATTTATGCGGTTCAAACTTTCGAGTTATAGTTTATCTTAGTAGAAAATTGAAAAAAAGTGCAATCTTAAGAAAATATGCATCCGTTTTCAGATTCCCGCCACCATTTGATAACTCGAGGCCAATACGATATAATCGCTCTGATAAGTCTGATCGAAAACCACCAGATCATTCAGAGAGGTATAGATATAGAGATAATCAAAATGCTTATAAGAGACCACATCAACAAGGAGATAGACAGCAGTTGCCATCCTTGCTGCAATGGAAACCAAAAGGTGATGTTCACAGAAACACACCCAATGATTCAAGTTATCAAAATCAAATGAATGATCGTTTTCATATTAATAACATGGGTGATATAGATCATAGACATAGCCAACAGACAAGAGATAATTATATACCACCATTTATCTCACCATGGGCTGCAGATTACCCACAACAACAGTCTGGAAACACTGGCATCACTTATAGACAAGACAGAGACTACTCAAATAAACCATCAGTTCCAGTGGAGTACACTGGTCATCGACCTCCTGCATCTGACCACTATGGTGGCAATCCTGCTTCAGTTATTGATAGTACTAATACCTTTAGTCGTTCAGTTGATGACACAGTTGATTTAGTAAGAAAAAGATTGCTCAGTCGCAATGACCCACAAAATGCTAGTGATAACTTTGAGAATTGTCAGGATAACACAGCTCTAGATAGTCAAAATTTAGAAAAAAGAAGTACCTTTCAAAATACTCAAAACAATCCACCTATCAAGAAAAAATATCAATCAAAATATCAGAATCATATGGGTAGACCAAATTGTGCAAAAATAAAAGACAAAATTGTCCATCAATTATTTAAAATGGACAAAGAGAAAATTCATAAACTTATGGATAATCCAAATTCATCCACCAAATTTGAATATGCTATAAGTAGCTTGATCACTGAATCACAAAACAGCTTTAACAGGCACCTGAGGTCTACTGCTGAGAAATCTCTTTGCGGACTAAGTTCTGAATTTATTGAAAATGACAATAATACTCTATATGAAGATACATTTTTGAAACAGATGCAATGCATGCTAGATCCACAAGATACAATTTTTTTGGAAGATATTAAACCATTTGTGATGGCTGAAATAAATAAAGCTTTACAAATAGGTGAGTACAAACAAACCTACCACATAGGTGATGAAGGTATTGGTATGGATAATATTTATGAATTTCAAAATTACAATCCAAATGCAGATAGTGATAACTATAAACATGAAGACTATTCTACTGAAGAGATTTACTCTGGAGTAAATAATATTGTACAAAGAGATTATCAGAGATCTAAAAGTGTTGAACCTTGCACTGATAACTATAGAGATTATGACGATGACCCATCACATTATGAAGATCCTAAACAACTTTTTGAAAGGAGAAAAAGAACAAAAAGTTTCAGTTATCAGGACAGCATTGTATCTGAGACTCCCTCATATGGAAGAGAAACGGAAGAAAAACCTGATAAAGAAGCAATTATGTCTCCGATTCCACATGATTTATTTGATGCTAATGCAGAACAAATTTCAGATGATGAAGATCCATTTGCAGAACTAGACAAACAGTATCATGTTGCCGTAGATCATGATTTCATTGAACAAGATGATATACCTAGTCCAAAACAGGTTAATGATTTATACAACAGTAATTACACAAATGTGTTTAAAACAGAACCATTAATACCAGAAAGAAAATCAAAAAACTTTGGTGAGGAAATCAAAACACAGCCAAAAGACATGGCCAAATCAACCTTAATCTTACCCAATATTAATTTGCCAATAAAGACAGAGATAAATTATGATACATTTGAGGAACTCAAACAAGAATCTCTATGTTCCACTAATGTTAAGCATTTAGAACAAAGTGGGTACAGTACCACTTGTAATAGTGACAAAACTAGAAAACAAAATGAATCTGGATCTAAAGAAATTACTAAAGAAGCAGATAAAACGGAAATCTTGGGTAACCAAAAGACAATGTTATCTAATCCCCGAAAACGATCATCTGATCAAAGACCATCACATCGTAAAGAAAAAAAGAAAAAATCAGAATCTAGTGTATCTGAAGCAAGTAAGCAAATTCTTAATAAAAATATTATAATAAATGTAAATGATTGTGCTTCTAAAGCTTCAGAGAAATGTGAGAACTCAAAATCTATATTTAATTTATTTTTCTCAAAAGAACAAAGTAAGGTATCAAAAGATAATAACACTATCAAGTCAAATGATAAAAACTATGTAGAAAAACATGCTAAGAGAAAAGAAACATCAAGGAAATCAACAGATAAAAACAGTAAGACAACTGAAAAAATAAAGGATTCAACATCAAATCAACTCGCAAGTCCCACAGAAAATAGCAATATTAATAATATTTGTGACACTCCAACAAAACCAGAGAAAACTATACTTAAGCCAATTGATATGTTTAATGAACAACCAAAAAAAAGTAATGTAATTCACCAAGCACATAGAAATACTGCACCTATTCCAATTCTCACTCCTAAAAGTGAGATAACTAAAAAAAGCAAACTGAAAGGACCTTTATGTAAACAGTTATCAAAAAAACACATAGGTATTCAGGTCATGACAAAAATGCACACCAAACAAACACAGACACCACCTTCTAAATGTGGCACACAATTTTGTCAACCTAAAAAAAAATATTCTACAATATCTATACAAACTGATTTATGTATTCCTGATAAAACTGGAAACAAATCAAGTGATGCATTTGAAAGAATGAAACAAATTGATTTAGAGATACAAGTATTACTACAAGAAAAATTCAAATTGTACAGCTCCATTGAATCCAAAGAAACTGGAACTAGCTCTATGCAAAATTTGGGTATGGCAGTCTTAAATGTGACCCCTTTCAACGAAGATGAAGAAAATAAAACCACAGATGAGATACTATCTGAAGATATAATTGTGAACGAGTTTGCGAATATACCTGAAGAAGAATTGGAACAAATAGCATTGGAAGCTGTACAAACCCCTGTAACTGTGGTACCAAATCAAAGATCGCGTCGACGTAAAGTTCCATTCGAAGTGTCTCATTCACACAGTCCTGTTACAGTTCAAAAGAAAAAAAAACTGAAGGCTAAACCACCTAATATATCTTTGATAGAACAAATTATTAGAGATGACAGACCACTGGAAGATATAATATCATTAGATGACTTCGAAATACCACCAAGAAATTCCAAAAATAAAAACACAAGGAATAAAAAGAGTAAAAAGAAGGCAACCAGGATAACTTCTAAGGGTGAAGTAAATAAACCTACAAAAAAGAAATCTATTAATTTCATAATGAAAGAATGCTCAGTTGTTTTAAAAAGAATTAATATTACTCCGTTTCTAAAGTCAATACAAAAACAGACACATGATTCTAATGCAGAATATTCAAATAAAACTGAGGAGGATACTACTGACATAAATCGAAATGGTATAGATCTAGATACTAATTTGAATATTGTATATGAAGATGCACAGAACATGGTCGAGGAAACTGTAGTCAATGATATTCAATTTGATATGTTAGATGTATCTGAAGATATTGTTGTTGGTGATAACTGTGAGGTGAAATCTTTAGACAAAGAAGAAACCATTTTGAATGAAAATCCAGCTGTCTGTGAAGAAATTATATTAGATAACAGTCAGTCATCCATTGAAGACACCATTACACCAGCTGTAGACCAGGGCAGTGAGTGTAAAATGTATGATTTCTCAGCTGATGAAAATTTGCGCCGGGATTCTGTCGTTGTCAGTGGAAATGCAGATGCAGTTCTTGCGTTAGAGGTAATTTAGATTTTTAAATTCTTTTAGTTTCGACAGTAATATAGTTTTATATTAATCGCTCATAAAGTATTGCTTATTTCACCAATTTCAATATCATAATGTATCTCATTACGCACAAGTGCCGTAATGTAAATTAAAATGCACATGTGCCATAACGTAATATAAATCCTTTGTCATCTGTCTTATAATAATTTTGACAATAAAGGTCAACCATTTAACCATAGAAACACAAAAATATTAATTTACTTTATTAGTAATACTTGCTGTTTTTGGTACATTTGTTTAAAAAAAACAAATGCTGATGTGCTCACTTCGTTATCTGTGCAAAAATGACAAGCATATCAAAATATCATAAGGAAAACAGCCAAAGGTGCAAATTTGTTTTCAGAAAGTGTGTTCAAAGTGCGATTCCTCGCAAATGTGTTATAAAATGTAGTATAACATATGTGCGCTCTGCTTCCTTACTATAGTTCTCACCTTTGACTCGAGCTGCAATACTGCCTCGGCTCTAATTTTTAACTTACCGCACTTATATCATAATGTACTATTATAAAATGTGTATATTTTGTAAAAAAAATATATACGGTCGAATTGAGAAACCTCCTTTTTTTTGAAGTTGGTTAAAAACTAACTTAATATTTGTTTTTAGTGTGTGGAAAGTAATTTCCTAGCTGCCTGTCTTGATGGCAACGTTTATTACTTCAGTAATGACGGACAGTTGTTGACCACTCTGAAAGGATCAAACCTAGCTGTGACATGCCTCACCATAGTGAAAGAGAAACATGGGACCACTGTGTACACAGGTTCCTTAGACTCCAGGATACGTTATTATGATTTAGAAGTTAGTATATTATTGTTTTTTTTTTTTATAAATATTGTATTATTAATTCAACATGTTACATAGCAGTCCTAGTACCTATGACCTTATTGTAGATTATGTCAATATTCAATTAGGCTTACTTTACAAGCACTTTCTAAACATCAGGTATTATATTATAAATGATGGTGATAACAATTAGTTGAATACTTAAAATTAAATTATAAGGGACCCCTTAATGACACGTATCAACAATCCCTTCTCTGCTTGTGTTGTTCTCCTAGTCTGCGATCATACTAGAGTAGCTTTAGATGCTTGTTCTAATATGACTCTTGCTGCAGTTCTAGTCATATATCTATAGAGAGATTTGCAGGTTTGCCTCTACTGCATTTAATATAGTGTATAAATATGTTCATCATTATCATTAGCTGATGAATGTCCACCACTGGACATAGGCCTCTTGCATGGACTTTCGTAGACCACAGTCTTAAGTCCATGTCCAGTGGCTCCTTGTAACCCGCTTGATGTCCTACACCCTAGTGGGGGGTCAACCAACACTGTGCTTTCAGGTGCGGGGTCTCCATTCTAGCACCTTGAGACACCAATGTCCATCGAACAATGTGTTTTGAATGTAAAATTGTTAATTTCTTATAATTATTATTTCAGACTGGCTTGGAAAAAGGGTTAGAGTGCAATGTTTTAAGTCCTATTCAGACAATGGATCGCGCGTGGGACACAGTGTTTGTTGGTACAAGAACTGGATTTGTTTTGCAATTTGAGTGCAAGGTAAGTAATAAAATATTATTCTAGATTTTAGAATAAAACCTTTTATAACCAAATGAAATGTCGTGAAATAAATCTAACCTTCAAAAAAATACTACACGACAGTATTTTTTTAAATTATGAAGCATATAGAAATGTCCAACAACAAGTGCAAAGTAGAGAACCAATAGGGTATAATAGTTTTATCTTTAAATTTATTAAAGTTGTATTTTGAGTGGAAAAGGGGAGTGTTTGTTAACAGTCAAAGGTACCTTTAACCCTACACACATCATTCACAAGTGTGTGACTTCACTCAAGGTCATTCTCTGCCATTCTAGGGTCTTATTTTGGTTACAGTTTAATTTGTTAATTAAGTTGTCCTGACAAATGTTGTGAATCATAACCTTTGTTCGACACTAGTTTTTTATTTTTGTAACCAAAAATAAGCTTTTTAATGTAGCAAATTGTAGATAACGAGCAGACGCCTTGCGGTTTGACCCGCGTAGTTCTCGTTCCCGTTGAAATACGGGGATAAAATACAGCTTATACCACCACAAACAATGTGGTTTTCTATTAGTGTAACAATATAGTATAACAATCCAATACCTTGACCTCATCTTAGCTTTACTTAGAATCATACCAAGTGTTGCTACCTGACTATTTTTTGACGACAGGTGTAAATTACCATCATCATCATTAACAACCCATATTCGGCTCACTGTTGAGCAATAGTCTCCTCCCAGAATGTGAGGGGTTAGGCTAATAGTCCACTACGCTGGCCCAATGCGGATTGGCAGACTTTACACACATAGAGAATTCAGAAAATTTTTAGGTATGCACGTTTCCTCATGATGTTTTTCCTTCACCGTTTGAGACACTTGATATTAATTTCTTAAGCCTTATATTAATTTCTTAATCCTGGACCGAATTTGAACCTACACCCACCAAATTGAAGGCAGAGGTCATATCCACTGGGCTATAACAGCTCTTTAAATTACTATACTACTTAAGTTAATAAATTAAATATCATCTAATTATAAACTACAATTTTCTTTCCAGAATAACATGTTAATACCAGTTAGTTCAGTCAAATTCTCTGACCAATCCATTCTGGCGCTCCGAGCCATGAAAGAGGGTCCTCGAAAGGTCCTACTTGTTGCGGCCCGCTCAGAAAGTGTTACCATAAAGGATGCGCAGACAGGGCTATTGCTGAGGACGTTGGATGGGCCTAAGATGACAGTGTACTCTCTGCTGTATGAAGATGGGAAAATCTTCTGCGGAACCAGTAGTCATCAAATACATGTTTTTGATTATGCTGTAAGTTATCTAGTGAAAACATAAAAATACTCATTGACTTATCTATACAGGGTGCTCGGGAGTATTTGTCTTAACTTCACGTTTGTTAACTTTGTGTTGACGAGTCCACTTATAAGGAGCCAAACTGCATGACAAATATTTTTTTAAAAAAAACTAAAAAATAATTACTTTTTATGTTTGCATACAAAGTAGTTGAAATAATTCCGACTATCCATGTAACACACGCTCTATCTATGCTTGCATTTTAAAATACGTAAAACTTGGCTAAGTCATAATTATGGATTATAAGGATGCACATGTAACACGCCTTTATCTTTGCTTGCATTTTAAAATACATAAAACTTGGCTTATAATTATAAGGGTGCATATAAGGGACACAATTTAAGATCTATTTACAAAAGAAATATTTTTTACTCCGAAAATATTCATTTTAGAGCACACATGCCTTAGACATTTTTAATTAATTTTCCTTAAAGAATATAACCCTAGACTTATGGGAAATACTCCCGAGCACCCTGTATACTAGGAGTGCTCCGCACCTGCATAATCCAACATTTCTTCTCTTGATATCTGCCAAATCGGATCAGCCAATCTGGAGTTATGTACCTAACTTGACATTGTTTTTTTTTTTATTTACAAGATAGCCCTTGACTACAATCTCACCTGATCGTAAGTGATGATGCAACCTAAGATGGAAGCGGGCTAACTTGTTTGGAGGAGGATGAAAACCTCAATTGGCCCCGCCGGGAATCGAACCCAGGACCTTTGTCTTATAAATCCACTGTGCATACCACTGCGCGATAGAGGCAATCAGTATTATGATCATGACCAAAAAAAAAGAAAAAAACTCCAGCATGGTAGGGACACAGTTTAAAGAATCCTATAGAATTCCTATAGAAGGTAATTGGTCTGATCTTCAATATATCGATTATACTCCGTGCCACGAAACAAGTCCCGTAGACGCGGCGCCAATGTCACAATGACGCTCATTGTCATTTGGTATGCTTGTTTGTCCAGAGTGGAAGCGCATCGCCAAATATGATCGCATCGAAAATGGAAAGCTTTAGAGGAGGCCTTTGTCGAAGACAAGCTGTATAGTAGAGAACTGATTTTAATAATAATAAGTAGTTCAAATAATTAATTATTAAACTAGAATACTTTAACGTTAGAAATTTACAAATGTATTGTAGCAATAAAGGCTTATTTTATTTTTTTTATTTTTTATATTTACAACTTAGCCCATGACTACAATCTCAATGATGGTAAGTGATGATGCAATCTAAGATGGAAGCGGGCTAACTTGTTAGGAGTAGGATGAAATCCACACTCCTTTCGATTTCTACACGACATCGTACCGGAACGCCAAATCGCTTGGCGATACGTCTTGTCGGTAGGGTGGTACTTAGCCACGGCCGAAGCCTCCCACCAGCCAGACCTGGACCAATTAAGAGAACCTCAATCGGCCCTGCTGGGGATCGAACCCAGGACCTCCGTCTTGTAAATCCACCGCGCACACCACTGCGCCACGGAGGCCGTAAAAAAATCTCTTCTATCATTGGTGTTGATTTGGGATTTAGTTAGTATGTCCCGTGGTAGGTGCTTCCTGTCTGATGGCAATGTCCCTTATATGGGGATGTTGCACTGTTCTTGTCCTGGCGTAGACTCTGGACTCTGGTCAATATCGTCGTTGTATCCACAGAGCGGCAGTCACGCGGGCACGCACTCGGGCGGTAAGGGCGCGGTGTGTCTGCGCGCGGTGGGCGGGCTGCTGTTCGCGGGCTGCTACGACGGCTGCGTGTACGTGTACCGAGAGGGCGAGGGCACGCCCTTCGCGCAGATCCGCGGGCCCAGCCTCATGCTGCTGTCGCTGGCGGTCGTCGGCAGCAAGGTACTATATCATCTATCTATCTTAATATATATAAATCTTTATCGGTTCGTCGTCATCAACCCATATTCGGCTCACTGCTGAGCTCGAGTCTCCTCTCAGAATGAGAGGGGTAAGGCCAATAGTCTACCACGCTGGCCCAATGCGGATTGGTAGACTTCACACACGCAGAGAATTAAGATAATTCTCTGGTATGCAGGTTTCCTCACGATGTTTTCCTTCACCGATTGAGACACGTTATATTTTCTTAAAATGCACACAACTGAAAAGTTGGAGGTGCATGCCCCGGACCGGATTCGAGCCCACACCCTCCGAAATCGGAGGCAGAGGTCATATCCACTGGGCTACCACGGCTCACATTCTGTGAAGATGAAGCGCTGACTATAGCAAATCATTCATGGAATAAACTTATAGGTTACAAACATCTAATTTAAAATCTACCCGCATTTTTTTTAGCAATTATTTATTTTGATTTTTTGTATGTAGGACTTAAGTCTAATTAGTATGTACACACGTGAATAATTACCTTAGTGAGTTAAATGTATTTCTCATATAAGCGAATTTTATGTAATTCTTTTGAGTAAATAAAGATCTTAAACCAGAAATCTCGTGTCACAGTGTTTGTCCTCAATGGACTCCTAAACCACTTAACCGATTATAATAAAATTCGCACACCATGTGCAGTTCGATCCAACTTGAGAGATAGGATACTTTAAATCTCAAATTATAATCGCAATTTTAATTTATTGCTAATTATTTATCTCTATAATTATAAAAGAAAGTCGTGTTAGTTACTCCACTTATATATACACTTATAGCTCAAGAACGGCTGAACCGATTTAGCTGAAAATTGGCAGGGAGGTAGTTTAGAGCCAGGAGAAGGACATAGGATACTTTTTTTTTGTAGGGGTAGGGTAGGTTTATGGTATAGGGATAGGGTAGGGGTAGGGTAGCGGTAGGGTAGTTGTAGAGTAGGGTAGGATAGGGGTAGAGTAGAGGTTTGGTAGGGGTAGGGGTAGAAGTAGGGTAGTGTAAGGTAGGGATAGGGAAGAAGTGCAAATAAATAAATTAATAAGTCAAAGCGAAGCTTGAGCGGGTCCGCTAGTATATAATAAATCTGTAGAGAGGTCAATTCTGTACATGAAATATATTTCCAAAATAACTATCAGGGGTGATTAGTGATCGATACTGATGCAAAAAATGCAATCAGTAAAATTTTTGTCTGTCTGTCTGTATGTTTGTTATAGAAACAAAAACTACTCAACGGATTTTATTGAAACTTATAGTCCGCAACTTTAGGCTTTTTACACAACAATATCACTACTCAAAAAGGTTCTTTTAGGCGACACTTTTCGTTTCGATTCACATACATTTTATTTTTAATAATAAGCTTTACGGCTCTGGGTTCTAGCCCTTTTGAGCCCGGATTCACATACAATTAATTAATTATCTTGGACTAATTATAGAAGGACCTGCCTCGCAAGACGTTACCTCTCTGTCAATCAATCAACGATCTAACGCGTGTATACTTATATCGTATCGATGTTTCATTGTTGTAATTGTTTTCGTCGACTGAAAAAACTCCCTAATCATTCCGGTTTGTGTAGTAAGTAGTTCAATGGCATGAAAAATGGTCAACAACTTCTAATTCACTAAAAGATGAAGTGACGTTCGATTTCAGTTTCACCTGATGGTAAGCGATGATGCAATCTAAGATTTTTTTTTTTATTGTTTACAAGTTTCCCTTGACTACAATCTCACCTGATGGTAAGTGATGATGTAGTCTTAGATGGAAGCGGGCTAACTTGTAAGGAGGAGGATGAAAATCCACACCCCTTTCGGTTACGGCATCGCTCGGCGGTACGTCTTTGCCGGTAGGGTGGTAACTAGCCACGGCCGAAGCCTTCCACCAGCCAGACCTGGTCCAATTAAGAAAACCTCAATCAGCCCAGTCGGGAATCCAACCCAGGACCTCCTTCTTGTAAATCCACCGCGCATACCACTGCGCCACGGAGGTCATCAAAAACAATTATAATAAATAATAAATTTGTAATAAAAACAATATCTAAAAGAAAAATAGATACTATTCTTCTAACGAACGAACAAACAGCAAAACATCGATCCATTAATTTAATATTCTGTGTACAGATTATATTATTCTTATTAAATATTTTATTATTTATTTTTGTTAAATATTATCGATGACTGAGTTTACCTAGTACCCTTCAAAAAACGACAGACAATTTTGTTGCTGCATTTGGGTGCGATCCATTTCCATTTCTAATTCCTCTATGTTAAATATATAGAGTTTGCACAAAAACAATACAAACGACATAAAAAGAACCCAAGCAGACATGAGTCACAAACCATTATGAAAAATAAAGATATTGAGTTTTATGGGTATTAAATGTGCATTTATAAAATTAAATTATAACTTTAATTATTTTATAAATGTCGTATTTTCATATCAAAAGAAGAAAGAAGTTGTAATTAAAACGATGATTTATTTTATTTTAATGTGAATTTAACCTTTCATTTATTGCAGAATTACCATATACTATGATATTTTGTTTGATTTTGTATTAATAAGTGAAAGAAGATTGACATTTGACAGTTCACACTTCACAGCACAGAACACTACTTTATTTGCTGTCTATGACTAATACTCCTACTTATATATCAGTATTCGTTAATGATTCGTTAACTAAATCCAGTCTGTCGTGCGTATTTTCTTCCCTTGTAATTTTTGTTATTTCGTTTTGTTCTCGTTTCGTTGTTATTGTTAATTATGGTTTATTTGTTGTTTGTTTACTGTTTTTACCCGACTGCAAGAAGGGTTATGTTTTTCGCGCGTATCTTGTATGTATGTATGTAATATTCTTTATTACCTCATATCTTCCAAACCGTTGAACGGATTTACGTAATTCAGATAACGTTAGATTTGTTTTAATAACCCAAGTGTTCTTAGATAGGTGAAATTAGAAAAAAAAAACCAACAAGACGACTGTGAGACGCTATAGAATCGGGGTGAAGTTTTTTTTTTTGTGAATATTGCAACATGCGAATCAAATTCAAGGGATTTTTGTGAGAATTTCAAAATAGTATATCATGGCCATGTTAAAAAAACTACAATTAGGAAAACGTTATTTATTAATTCTAATATTAATTAAGTCTATACATAATACGCGAGGCGGACGACTATAAGGTGCGAGGTTTATGAAGTGTAGTCATAAAACACCTAAAATAGACTAAAAGAAATATATTGATTATAAAAATCGGACAAGTGCGAGTCGGATTCGGCCACCGAGGGTTGCGTAGATTTTTTGAATATTTACTTAATTTCAGTTGGACTTAGGTATACATTATCGTACTTTGTAACAAACGTAACCAATAAATCCGAAATTCACCATCTATCGTAACTAAAAAGTGTGAAATAAATTAATTAATTAAACAAATATAAAAACCCGGCATAAATGATATAAAAATTGATCAAACTAAAGTCGGGACCTAATAAAAAATGTAGACGAAAATCATTCTATTCAATATAATAGGTCCCGACTGTTTTCTAATTGTTTTCTACACTTCTGGACTGAGCTTTTTTTTCTTTTCAGTTTTTTTATCATTTATGCAGTCGGGTTTTTTATCAGTTTAATTAATTAATTTTATTTAGTTTAGTACGAAAATTAGTGAACCGGAGCCTGGAACTAGCCGGAGCAGTTATTCCGCGTTGCTATTGTTTCCGTCACCAAAAAAGAAACGTACGAATCAATCACCCTTATCGTCCTCCGAGAAAACCGTTTTGATTAATGTGTTTAAATATGTCGAGGAAACCTTATGCTTGCTTCTACATAATAAAGAAACAAAACTATAAGAGTTCTTTATTGCCTACGGAACCCTTAATATAAGTGAAGCATTATCTGTTTGATAAATAACAGGATATATTATATAGGAATATAAAATTAAAAAAAATATTTGTTTACCACAGGAAGTTTTATTTCATGATAATATTCGTAAATAATGATAAAATGTTGAGCAAACCTGAGTCAGCTGTTTTTGTTTGTTTACATAGTTTAAAATACCTACTCAATCTGACTATAGTACTATTATTCTTCATACTCCTGGGCAGGTTAAAGTATACTTTTCATCACGCTACGATCAACAGGAGCAGAGCAGTGAAGAGAAATGTTGGGAAAACGGGAGAAGTTACTCCATTTTACAGTGATACTACTGTAAGGGCTGGATTAATGGATGATGGGGATCGAACCCAGGACTTCAGTCTAGTAAATCCACCGCGCATACCACTGCGCTACGGAGAGACCGTCAACCTGGAAATGGGGATAATAACCTGTAAACTCGTAGCTGTAGGTACCTTACCATACCTACCTTAAATATTTTAATGGACCATTACAGGGCCAGGGTTCTCTTTATAGAAAAGTGGATTTGGAGTTTTCACCCACCACACTGCACCATTGCGGATTGGCGGGCTAAGAATTGATATTGATTTATTTTAAAAATATTTATTTACATATACAATTTATTTTGTTACAGATCATTGCGGGATACAAGGACAGAAGTTTGTACATATGGAAGATACCACTTTGTATTTTACAAGAAATGATACTTTAAATTAACCTGTTAATATGTTGTTTAGTTTACGCACCATTATTATATAGTTACATAACTACATATTTTTACTTATCATTAAAATGATTTATAACAATGTGTATATATTACCTAAACAAGTAAAGTTTTAATAAATGATTTAAATGGGTTAAATGATTTTAATTTATTTTATTTAGCAAAATATTCATTGTGTGTATTCAGTATTGCACTTTTATCTATGGTATCTTTATTATTCGTAGACAGAGAGTTTCTGTCTACCTCTCGGTAACGTGTTCGGCCCCTTAACTGTGCAGGCTTTTTGATATATTTTTATGATATTTAGTAACATTTTGCATAAAATATATTATAGCAAATACAAATTATAAACATGATAAAATTGAAATGCCCTCATGTAAGAGAACCCCTGGGCCCTGCCCTGTTGAGGGTTTGTTTTTATTCTCTACAAGGTAGTCCTTGAATACAATCTCACTTGTTGGTAAGTGATGATGCAATCTAAAGTGGAAGCGAGCTAACTTGTTATGCGGAGAATAAAAACCCAGACCAATTTCGGTTTCTACACGACATCATACTGGACCGGTAAATCGCTTGGCGGTACGTTTTTACTAGCTACTATACTATGTAACTGGCTACGGCCGAAGCCTCCCACCAGCCAGACCTGGACCAATCAAGAAAACCTCAATCGGCCCCGCCGGGAATCGAACCCTGCGCCACGCAAGTCAATTAAGCAAAACAAAGTCAGACTTGGAATGGGAGTTATCATGCTGAAAACGAACAGATTTATATTTTGGTAATGCGCAGTAAATAAGACGTAACAAGGGAGCTGATTGATGCATGCGACTCAGGAGTGCTCCGTAAGTAAGTATAATTTCGTAATTAATAAAACGCAAATAGTAGATACATCACCTAATTATATAAAACTAATTTTAAATAGTTTTCCAAAAATCCAAAAAAAAAAATAATGTGGTCACCAGATTTTTTAAAAAATATTCAAATTAGATATAGATAATAGGTAATGTTTCTACCATTTGCGTTATAAATTAATTACGGACACCTTGTTTAGATTGGATTGGACGGTTAAAGAGAGATTTTGTAGCAGAAATACCATCGATCTAATTTATTGATGAATTACCGATTACGGTTGGTAATGTTGGTACCACTGGTACACCCATGACCACTTTTGACCACTGGTGAGTGGTGGCCACAGGTGGTGGCTATTGTGGTGGTAGGTGGTGTTATAAAAAAAACTTCTACCACACCTTTCCAACTCTAGAACCGAACTTTTATTAATCTGTGAATTTCACGTTGTAATCTGTACTGCACTGCTTAATTCGATAACTTACTCATTTTTGTACTAGAAACTTACAAGGGCACACATTAATTTTTTTTAATTAATTTAAAAAATATTGTAATTACATTAATAGAAAAATAAAATTACTCAAAATATTGTTAAGTTTCAAAACGTCATTTATTTTTGCCAAGTGGCACTCCTGCCATTTGTGAATTTCTGACTTACGTCAGTGTGGGTGTTTCAGTGTCGGCGGCCATTATTCTACGTATAATATTATAATTTTTTTTGTGTTTTGCGCTGCTTAAAATCGAAACAAAGGACATTTATTACTTTTCGTTATAATCCATCAAGCAATCATTTTGTTTCAAATACATTTATAGTACAAAATGAATCCTGAATAGTAAGTATCTTTTGTGCTATATCCATCAAGGATGGGCTGAATTTCTTTAAATTTTAGCATGTTCACTACATAATACATAATATTTGTGTTCTTGAAGTGCCGTTACCTTACAAAAGCCCCTGCAGTTTTCATTTTGCATCTGAATCGTTAGTAAAAAAAAATCTGGTGACTCATTACGTTCATAGTACCAATGAAATCGAAACGTAATCACGAATTTGTGTGAAGGGTGTTCTACTGATCTCTCGTTTTACACTTCCGCCCGTATGATTAAAAGTTGTAAATGTAACTCGACTTAGAACTAGTTTTACGTTGTCTTCTTTGTTTTGAAAGACAAAGATACGCTTCACTCCTGAGGCCGCAGATTTTGCGTGTTTATCAATACGCAGAACACAACGATATAGTACTTTATAGATGCGTAAATGAATCAGGTTTATTGTTATTCACATAGCAGCCGACGCCCCGCGGTTTCACTTGCGTAGTTCCCGTTCCCATGAGAATACTGGGATTAAATAATATAATCTATAACACTCACGAATTATGTAGCTCTCTAGTAGAAAAATGATTTTCCGAATTGGTTCAATAGATCCAGAGATTATCTCCTGTAAAACCACAAACTTTACCATTCATAATATTAATTACCATATTTGTCTTTGTTTCCAGCGATTACTTGTTTAAACTCCTCTTGATTGGCGACTCTGGTGTTGGAAAGTCCTGTCTGCTGCTCCGATTCGCCGACGACACATACACAGAGAGCTATATCAGTACAATTGGAGTTGACTTTAAAATTAGGACTTTAGATTTAGATGGAAAGACAATAAAGTTACAAATATGGGACACAGCGGGACAGGAAAGATTCAGAACAATCACTTCATCTTATTACAGAGGAGCACATGGGATCATCATTGTTTATGATTGCACAGATCAGGTATATATACTCTTTTTTTTATTTAATATATTAATAAAGTTGTTTTGTTATTTTTAAAATACCGGACTATAAGGAATTATAATCAAACCAGATTCATGATTTAACAAAAAAGTAGTCAATATTGTATTGTCTATCTGTGACCCTGGTAGTGAGAGAGACTAGACACTAATATATTAACAGAGTACAGTAAAAAAGTAAACATTTATTCTTGACCATAATGCTCAAATTTTGTGTAGTCAAAACTATGAATAAGGTGAGTTATGGTGGTAGGGTGTTTAATTCCAAAACATTTTTTTAGACTTTGGTGATTCCAATAACTAATACACCCCTAGAAAATTGTTCAGTAAAATTAAGTATCTTAAGTTATGGCCTGCTTATAGTTCTAAATTACTACTATTTTTTTTTAAATTACTATCATTTTATGTAGAACAATTGGGGAGAATTTATTCCAATAAAGCATTGAGTCAATAAAGTAACCAACATAGCTCAACAAGTCACAAAGCTGAAATGGCAATGGACAGGGTGTAGTTACAGGACATAGTTCAAAAAGCCAATGGTCGTTGGAGTCCCAAGGTGCTGGAATGGCGACCCCGCACTAGAAATCAACTAGTGTTGGTTGACTCCCCACCAAGTGGACTGATAACATCAAGAGAGTTGCAGGGATACTCTGGATGCAGTCGGCTCAGAATTGTTTTGTTTGGATGTCCCTACAAAACGCCTATGTCCTGCAGTGGATGTGCATCGGCTGATATGATTGAAAGGATCAGGAAGTTTCAAAGATTAGATCCCCACTAAATATGATTGAGAAATAGTTAGATAACATTTGAATGGTTGTCTGGTATAATATTGATTTACAAAATCTATATTAAATTATTAAGTGAGTGAAGTTGAGGTCAAAATCTAGTAGCAAATAATCCAACAATAGAAATCTTGGATATATTGTTTTGTAACTGAAATAGAAATCTTTGCATGTTTTATTTCTTGTGTAGACAGTTCAAGGTACTTTGCTGTTTGAATTACATACATAATGGAATCCTACACTTTATAAATTTGAAATTAACTGATATTAAATTTAAATTTTTTATTGCTATTAATCAGATTTTTTACCTAATCCATTATATATTCATACATTATATATTAATGACTAGCTTGGCTTAAATGTAGTAGTTTGTTTTGTCCTCTAAAACAAACTACTAGTAATTTGTTTCCATGAATCCCTATTATACTCATACTTTCCTGTTACTTGTTCATCATTATCTTCATTATCAATCCTGTTCTTGCTGAGCTTGAGTCTCCTCTCGGAATGAGAGGGGTTAGGCCAATAGTCCACCATACTGGCCCAATGCGGATTGGCATACTTCACACATGCAGGGAATCAAAAAAATTCTCTGGTATGCAGGTTTCCTCACAATGTCCTTCACCATTTGAGACACATGATATTTAAATTCTTAAAATGCACACAACTGAAAAGTTGCAGGTGCATGCCCCAGACCGGATTTGAACCTACACACTCAGGAATCAGAGGCAGAGGTCACATCCACTGGGCTATCACAGCTCTTAGCACTGTAGTTGTTGCCCCATAATAATTCTGAGTTCTATGTGCTCAATGCTGTAGATTATTTCCTTATCCTCCTACCTACATCTGTACTACTCATAGTATGTAAGAACAAAATAACATAATAAACAAAAAATATCTCTGGTAGGCAGGAGGTTAGAAAGCACAGTTCACCTGATGTTAATTGATTGCCACCACCTACTTACCTTATATGTACTTATTATACTTGCAACACCAGAGTCACAGATCCTTTAACAAAAGATTTTATTTTATTAAGTATCCTCAGGCATTATTATGTGACTGATATATTAATTGTTGCTAATCAGTGTCTTTTGTTTGCATGACACATTAACATTGTGGCCAAACCTACTTTTTTGATATGAAAACCTTATAATACTTAATATGCAACATATAATACTTATGTATTATATTATGTTGCAGTATTAGTCAAGTTCATACATCATGTTGTGTTTTGATGCGGATCTCACACTTGATTGACCCATTGGACTATTGTCACACATACTAGTGCAAATGTATGTTGATCATCTTTTAAAATAAATAGAAATGGCTATAGTCTAGCAAGTTCGTTGATAACTCCCATGATATGCGGGCGACAGGGGGAAAGACTGTGTGGGTGTGAAATTGTGCGTGCGGGGAAGTGACGTGCATCAGTCATGGGGATTTCATTCATCGCTACACGCTTCCCGGCCCGCGCGGAACATCGGTAGTGTTGCGAACGAAGTTGCCAAGCTATAATAGTCTTTTTTTATAATTATCAAGGGTGCATAATTTTTCCTTGCCTTTAGTTAGAGATCAATAAAGTTGATGAATCATGGAAACACTCTGGCGTACATATATGCATGTGTTAATTAGGCTATCATGGTTATCATAATATGATTAAATATTTATGAACTTGATTGTCCAAATTGATAATGTATATGTAGTCTGTGTTAGATGATATTTTATAATGAGTACTTTTATTATTTTCGAGTTTTCTCATGTTAGGATAATGTGATAGTTTATTACAATTGTTTTGTTTTAACACATTTGAGGCAGTTACCTATATTACCTACTTACTTATAGTTTCTAGTATATGTTCACTCATTCATCAAGGAAATTCAATAAAACGCTGATCGGAAACTTATGTATTCATTTCCGATTCCGATAATATGCAATGAATTCATAATCCAAGACTTCCAAACATAAGTCGCCTACAATAAAATTCACTGTTGTGAAGCGTATTGTTTTGTTGTTGTAACTGACCACCGGTTGCTTGGGCATTCAAATGTCCCGCAGCGGGATTATTTTGTATTATATTTTGTAATATTGTTAAAATTAAAAAAAGGACATAAATAAATGAAAGTAAATGATAAAAACGTGACATGTGATGCACCTAAAACGTAACACGCGGTGCCCCTAAAACGTGACACGCGGTGCCCCTAAAACGTGACACGCGGTGCCCCTAAAACGAGTCATGTGGTGTCCTTAAAACGTGACATGTGGTGACAGTAGACTAAAATGTTAAAAGGTGAAATAATTTGTTTGTTCGCCAGGACTCGTTCAGCAACGTCAAACAGTGGCTGGAGGAGATCGATCGTTACGCGTGCGACAACGTCAACAAGCTGCTCGTTGGTAACAAGTGCGATCTCACGACGAAGAAGGTTGTCGACTATACCACAGCTAAGGTAATTCTATACCAACTATGCACTAGCGGACGCCCGTGGCTTTGTACGCGTGAATACGCTTGAAAACCTCAGTGGTATGCGCGGTGGATATACTAGACGGAGGTCCTGAGTTCGATCCCCGGCTGGGCCGATTGGGGTTTTATGCAATCTAAACTATAAACTCTACGACTTTCGAATATTTACAGGGCAATCCTGTGACTCCTATGGCAATGTGGTTAGTCTGTACGCCGTAGAAGTATCCAAAGCTGCTCTAATAGGATCTTACCAAATTTGGCTAGGCAGAGAGAAGAACACGAGCGGAGCAGTGGAGTGTTATTCGATTGTCAAGGAATTCCTTAAGCCATTGGTCACAAGTCCTGTACTTGCCGTATTTTGACTATAATCTCCTGTCTCAAATGATCTGTGATCTCTGATGATTAAGCCAACAAAAAGACTGACAGACAGACAAAAATTAAAAAAGAATAAAATTTTAAATTTTATGAGCATGCTAAAATTATTATGTGTCAGCCTTAAAAGAACGATGATTGAGAGTCTGCTAATGATTGCCTACTGCTACAGGTAAATGAAAGATAAGAAAGTGCAACGCCCTGTTTTATCATCTTAGGAAAGTAAACAAAGTCCCGCATATCACGTAAATTTAAATTTGAACCCTACTTATCTTTATATGTCATAAAAAGTTTTCAAAAAAGTTCATCATCTCTCTTTGTTCATTGGTAAACTGTTTGGATGTATGCCAAAACTTGAACAATCCAAATTAGTCAGCAATAAACTTGGCTAAAATGGTCTTGAACTTAGTGTGTACACAAGCGCTGAAAAACAACACCCAATAAATGGAATGGCTTGTATTACTTACGAGTGGAAGCTATCGAGGCTCAAATATAGTACCGAATTATTATCGTAATTCGTACAGCACTTTATGTAATGTTTAAAATTTAAAAATTCACACAAATAACTACTATTAATTGTTTGTTAGTTATTCGAACTACTCCGTAACGAGTAGATCGATTTTCTGAAATTTTATATCGGGTGGGTCTGAGAATCGGCAAACATCTATATTTCACCCTTAAATCCACCCCAAAATTTTTAAAGGACAGCAACATTTTCTGGTTCAGCTAGTACAATATAAAGTCCACTGATGGATACAGATGGCTTCCCTGCCTGCATTGGTGTTGCTCCACACTGCATGTTGCCGTCTATGGTCACATCAGAGTCCCAACAGATCTTAGTTTTCGAACCATGTGTGCTATCCATTACCACTCCACGCATATTACTAACAAGTCCTAAATAGCTGTTAGTTATCCAAATAACCTTGTTGTACAGCAATATGCAGAGCAACTGGGAATACCATTCCTCGAGACGTCAGCCAAGAACTCCACGAACGTGGAACAGGCGTTCATGACGATGGCGGCGGAGATCAAGGCGCGCGTGGGGCCGCCGTCCGCGGGCACCGCGCCCGGCGGGCCCGCCGTCAAGATCGACCAAGGCCGCCCCATCGACACCGGCAAGTCGTCCTGCTGCTGAACACGACGCACACGGTGAGTGTACGCATAATCATAAAGATTAACTGCTTTTGGAAGTTTCTTTGATTTTTAATGTACACTACTACGTATTGCTTCGACGTCCCGGCAACGCTGACCGCTTCCATACGTCATTTCATACTCGAGAGCTCCGAGTCCGTGTCCGAGATCTGGGGCATATTTTTGAGTAGGTATTATGAGTCATATTTTTGAGTGAGAGGAAACAGTAAATTTTCGTCTTATTTTTTTAAATAACTTGGAATTTCATTTGATGTGTAACGTGTTGCAATTTTAAATATTTTTTTAATTTTGTCCATCTTGCCCCCCAAAAGTAATCTTCTTATTAAAACAATTAATAGTTTAGGGTTTTCCGGAAATCTTTAAATAGAAAGCTAACTTCTGTATTTTTTAAAATTTTAAATTAGGGAAGGGTTAGGTTAGGTTAAATGTCTATTTTCTTGAATAAATTTGAAACTATTTATTTCAAAGTTACAAAAAAAAAATGTTAAGATCCTCTTAACAAGCTCTTTCATTAGATAAGTCATACGATGCAGTTTGAATTCTTTTTAAATAATTTTCCATCTTGCTCCCTAAATATGGGTGACATTCAATCACTTGGGAAAACACAGTTATTTTGAAAACACACTTCTATTTATACTTTTATTTAAATTTATAATCTAGATAATTATTTATTAGTTTAATGTATATATTTTATTTCGTTTGTGAACACAGGCTGGCGGCGGGAGACAGCGCGTGGGTCGAGGCACGGGCCGCTAACCGGCTATTAAAATGCAATTACCACAAAAAAATTCACGATCGCATCCCTATTATAAATAAAATTAAATTATATATAATATTATAGTGCCGGGCGTCCGCTCGTCGTAACGTTACGTCATAAGCTAACTCCATTTAAGTTGCTACTGTCCGATATATCGTTAGTTAAATGGAAAACGTGGTGAAATGGATGGGTGTATGTTTATACATGTTTATATATAATGAGTATCGTAGGTTAATTCCGTGCTGTAATTCCAAAATGATGTAACAGGACGCCGAGAAGTAAATGTCGGAGAGGTGGATGATGTAATTTTTTTTTAATAATATATGTTTTGTTTTAGTGCTCATGTTGTTTTTCTTTTACCACAAATTAATGACAGTTTTAACACTACTAACTCGAACTTTTTGTTTACTAGAAATATTTAATACATAATTTTATTTATAATTATGTAAAGCAATTAAAACTGAAGTAAACGGTATATGAAATAATCACTAAGTTGTTTTTACATTCAACGAAAATTTTAAAATTTTTTGCGAATATTAAATTCGCAAAAAATTTTAAAATTCGCATTCGTGTAAACTCCATGCAACGTCACTCCATTTAACGACAAACTCGCTAAAGCGTCATCACATAGCTTAGATGGTTTAGCTTGCCTTCCATACAATGATACACTATAGAGTGTATCATTGTATGGAAGGCAAGCTAAACCAATACACCCACTCTCAATACCTTGTAAATTGCCAAAATTGAGAAAACCGCACAGCTGTGTACGCTCTTGTGTCGCTTTATTATCCTAGACTAAATGCTGGACTGTCGGCATCATGCAAAAAATATTTTTAAGAAATTTGTTCTTTTGTTTACAAATTGGGATCGCATACCTACTGCATATTGTAGACCGTTGTTGACCATGACTAACAAGTAGAAATCATGGACTTAATATGTTATCTTAGTTGTGTATATGTATTCTTAGTTGCTCACAAACTTTCAAACTGTAAACATGGGTAGTAAAATAAAATCACTGTATTGACGAAAAACTTTTACTCATACATCTTCTTTTCATTTAAAGATAACTCGTATAACGCCATAAAATGTACTGTATCTTTAGTGTCGTTATATAGAGTTTACAGTACACTTTAATGTCTGTATCTTTACACCTCAAGTTTCTCCGTTTTACTTCTCGGCTTTCTGCAACATCGAAGATGCAGGCAAGACCTGAACGCGAAGCAATATGCGAAATGTTATGTGTTTTTGTATCTAGTGTAACGAACCTTGTGTGATCAACTGTTTGAGGTTCCGAGGGCGAACAGTAAAAATTGGCTATTCGATACGAATTTTATGATAAATTTATTAATACATGGTTATTTTTTAGCAGAAAACCTAAGGTATTGCTGTAAACATATCTTACCTGACCTTTTTAGAATTTTTAACCCCTCGTTTTTTAAATCCTAAATGATGGTCTAAATTAAAAACCACTCTATATATTTACACTAATAACATCTTACTCATCTGATATTAATACATAACATAGATTGAATTATTGTAAATTCGCTTGGATTTAATAAAATTATACTAAAAACTACATACTGCTATAAAATAACAATGTATTACGCTAACACTAAATAAATATGGAGTAATTATTGGGTAAATAATACGATAGTTCAACTGCACCACCGTCTTTGATCTTGCCGTATGACGTCATCCATCTTTCGATCACTTTAGCTTTAATAATTGCATCTGCTACCAGCGTCAAATTTAAGTAAATCCATTTTCTATTTGAAAAATAAGTTTCAATTTACTCGTGATGATATTAAGTGCAATCTCTCGATTAAAGCCAAGTTACACAAGGAGTTTCTATTGAAGAAACATAGTGTCACTATATTGAAGAAACATGGTGTCACCATATTGAAGAAACATAGTGTCACTGTAATTGTCATAAAATGATTCTTGGATACGCCTGCAATAATATAGTCGTAGGTACATAGTCGAACAAAATCAAGATGAAATACGGTATGGCACATATAAGATACTGTGAGAGCTAAAAGCGCAGGAAAGATTAATATAATTGGCTCGGCCATGCATGATTGTGTGTACAGCTGAGCGGTGGCCCACCAATTATGCCCACTTCACTTCGGTGGTGGTGGGCCATCATGGCAATGGTCTAAAGGAGCCATTATAGATGTTCGTATTCTAATGATTGTCTTAGTTACTGATTGCATGTAACGTCATAGAGGTTAGACATACTTGCAAAATCCAATACCAGGACTTTCAAGTACGAGTATATAAAAATAGTACGGCTATATACAAAATAATACTAGCTAAATACCGGGTTTTAAAATACTTTAAAGTATGTATTTGACAGTGGTCTCCTGTGGAGGAAAGGAAATTAAGCCATACTATAATCAATCAAATTAGCAAAATAAAATACTTCAAACTATTTTTTTTCGCTATTAGGATTGTGCTCCTCATTTCTGGAGGAATAGGGATTAAAGACCTGGTAGCGTAAATATGTCTCATCTCTACTACGTCATATTTCGAGACACGAAAGAGATTAACGTCGACCAATAACGGCGGAATCAAAAATATCGCTCTCTGTTTCGTTGCGAGGGACGAAAGAGTCAAGTTCGTTGCTACTGGTTGACAATAAGTCTTATCCTCGAGAGATATGTTGATGATACATGCCTAATGAGCACCAAATCGTTTGATTGGCTGCGCTGTGTTTATGAATGGCAAGTGAAAATGTTGAACTGTCGATTTTAAAAATTAATATGGAATGTTGTCTGTCTTGCAATGTAATTCAAACTTATCGTGTCTGAACGTTGTCCATTTCGTGCGTAGGCTAATTGTGTTTGTTCGAGCTTCTGTTGAGTTTCATCGTTCTAAACGTCACCGAGGTACTATTATTATTCTTTTATTTTTTGTATAACTTCGTATGCACTGGGTGTTATTCCGCATAGGTATATAATGTTATTTATCTCGAAGATTTGAATCGTACATATACCTAACCTTTTATTCACATGAGTTAATGCAGTACGTGTCATCAGTGAACGATTTAAGACACGCGACTGTAGGTAATGTAATGAGATTTGGTTAAGGTCCTTCAATTATAGTCAAAATCTCACCGCTGGCAAAAATTTTATACTGTTAGATATGTAGTCACTAGTGCGTCAAAACCGAGGCGAACAAAGGTAGTCTTAATTTCATTTAGTCGCGTAGTAATCAACGAAAGTTATTTAAAAAAATACTTAAATATTGTCGTAATGTCGAGTTGTGTGTTCAGGAAGTGTAAAAACTATATATACGTAAATGTAAGTTAACAAATTATGCATGTGTGTGCGCTCAGTGGAGCAGCTAAATTCGGATCATCGTTGACTGCAGGCTCAGCAATAAGTGCGTGTGAGAGCAATGTTATAATATGGTGTGCTCCCTTGCATCTATAGGTCTTATCGCAGCGTGTAGTGATGTACAATGCCCGTGTCGATATTGTTATCGGCAAATACATAATTAATTTTAATAGTTTTGACAGAAGTTTAAAAGAGCTTAAATCTATAAATAGTAGATCAGTGGAAAAAGTGGGTATATCTTCGATTTAAATCTTTGATTCATTGTAAATGCGTACTGGGGTTGTGCTGTGTTCAAAATTTTGTGTTAGAATTTCTTATTATCACTCTAGTAGTTATATATTTTAACACAAAATTGTAGATATAGCAAATTGGCCTTAGTGGAATTAGACAGATGTATAGTAAACTGAACGTATAGCCATCGATTATTACAATCAAGCGGGAACATAGTATTAATTAAAAGACATATTCAATAATAATATAGCTGATGATATTATCACTTATGATGTGATGATAAAAAAATGTATTGCTCGATGTTTTAAATAATAATGTGCAATTGAAGGAAACTGGTATGCCTTGGACTCTAGCCATATTGTGTAATGCTTTCTATAAACGCTAACGCTAAAAGATGTATGGGAATGACATTATTCATTGAAGGGTCACGTGACCAATCTCTCAATCGGATGTGTCATTTCCATACTTTTTATTAATTTTCAGAGCGTTAGCGTTTGTCGAATGATATATGTACTTACTCGTAACGTGGGCCTGTACGCATGTAGTACGTCGATTCTCTTTCTACAAACGAAAATAAAAAAATGTATGGGAATGACATTCATTATCGACAGGTCACGTGATCAAGTTGTCGATTGCTTCTGTCATTCTCATACATCTTTTTAGTTTTCGAAGCGTTGGCGTTTGTAGAAAGAAAACGTGCCACATGACTAGAGGATCTTGTCTTTATTTGAATAATGAATTATTGTTGATAGAGAGAGATGAGATGTCATAATGTTTACAGTATGTACAATATTAAGGGGTAGGTATAATATATGTACATCAAAATTAAAGTTCTTCAGTCTAATTCACGTATGTTATTTGACATGACATATACGAAATTAATAAAGATCAAATTAGTGAATAGACCAACAGATGTACTTGACAATTATGCCAGCTTTACACAGCTGTTTGGTGTTGCTTAAATGTATTGTTAAAAATTAGTTACACTTCACCAAACAGATGAGAGAGTGCATGTGACCCAGAGTGAATAAAAGTCAGACATTTTTCTTTGTAAATCTTATTGGTATTTATATTCTTTATCATTATCAGCCTATTATAACGGCCCACTACACGGCCAGGCCTTCTTGTAGGAGAGAGGATAAGAGATATTCATCATTATCCCATATTCGGCTCACTGCTGAGCACGAGTCTCCTCTCGAGGGGTTAGGCCAATAGTTTTTACCACGCGGGCCCAATGAGGATTGGCAGACTTCGCACACACAGAGAATTAAGTAAATTCTCAGGTATGCAGGTTTCCTCACAATGTTTTTCCTTCATCGTTTGAGTTATTCATACTTACAACAATATATTTTTTTATTAATTAACTGCTTCCAGCGACAATTTTTCGTTATCATATTAATTTATGAACAGGCAGAGGGTGAAAAATGATTATGATGATGACTTGATTTTACTCTAAAATGTTATTCAGATAGCACGGTTACGGTGACAGTCGCCTATATGACGTTCATAATAAATACGTACTATTATCGTGAATCGCGGCAAACTTTCAAGAGTGAAACGAACTGTCACTTGCACCAACCTAGATGAAACGAACTGTAACTAGTTTTTTTATAAATATTAATTACTTATTGTATATTGATAATACTTACTATACAAAGATTTACTTTTTAGCTACATTTCCATACACATAGAATGATTGTTTCACTGTATTTAGCTATTATGAATCAACAATAATCGATAATGCAATTGTTATTTACAACATCGAGCGAAATGATAAATTATTTTATTATTTCTATAATATTAATTGTAACTTACTCAAGTAATGTTATTTTTGTACTATTATGTGAAGAATGTTAAGTTTACTTAATCGATCCGCTGACCCACTGTAATTCTGTATTGAGGGTTTCTTAGAAATTAAAACAGTATGCTATTAAAAGATGTTTTATTTTGTCTTCCTTTAGCCCTCATTCGCACGTATTTTGTTTAACGGACGTTAACAACAACAACTCATCATATATTCGTAGTCGTGACAAAGGCCGTGTAAGTTGAGAGGACACTGCAAGAAGTCCGGACACAGGATTGGCATCCTGTCTGTAAGAAAAACACACGAATTATAAATAAAATAGGTAGAACTAAACTTGAAAGAAGAAATTTTGAGATATCTAAATGCAGTGGCGTAGCGTTGCCTGGAGAGGCCCTCTATGAAAATGAGTTGGGGGGACTAAATGAAGGGTAATTTCTCGAAAAAAAAATACATATGTAGTTATCACTTCCTTCTGGATATTCAGTTGGCAACAGATCAAATTAAATATAGGTACACTTATCTTGCCTTTATTTTCAGCAAATTAAATCATCTACCTATAAAAATAGTAGAAGGCTCAAAGTCACTCAGCGGGCTATGCTTAGAGTTTCTCTGCGTGATCGAATCAGAAATGAAGAGATCCGCAGACGAACCAAAGTCATTGACATAGCTCAGCAAGTCGCGAAGCTGAAATGGCAGGCCGCATACGTCGAAGAGCCGATGGACGTTGGGGTCCCAAAGTGCTGGAATGGCGACCCCGTACCAAAGCGCAGTGTTGGTCGACCCCTCACTAGGTGGACCGAGGACAGCCGCTGGATGCTGGCGGCTCGACACCGTTGTGCTTGGACGTCCATCGGCTGATAATGATGATGATGGATGATGATGATGATGATAAATATAGACTTCGTAAATGTCAAAAATATAGTTTACCAAGACTATAGGCGCAGCCGCAGCAAAAGCCGTGTATGATAGCTTCGTCGTCTTCGCAGCCGTGTGGTGGACAGCCGTTACATCGGACACCAATGCCTAGCCATGGCATGTTCCCTATGGCAGTATTGAAACATATCAATGAATGAAACAGTCATTGGCGTATCTAGGATTATTTTTTAGGGTGGGCCTGGCCTGACATCAAGTCTATTTTTTAGTAGGTACCATAATAGAATTTCATATCGTTAGCCCAGAATCCTAGGGTAAGCCAATTTCCCAATTCCAAGTTGTTCCTGAGAATTTCTTTTAAGAAAAACTCAATACTAAAGGAATTGAACGCAGGACCTCATGACGTGAATCGTAGGTTCGAATCCAGTCCGGGGCATGTACCTCAAATTTTTCAGTTACCTACATTTTAAGAAATTAAATATAACGTTTCTCAAACGGTGAAGGAAAATATCGTGAGGAAACCTGAGAATTTCCTAATACCTACCTACTCTATGTGTGTGAAGTCTTCCAATTCGCATGGGGCCAGCGTGGTGGTGGACTATTAGCCTAACTTCTCATAATATTAAAGTCTCCTTGAGACTCGTGCTCAAAAGTGAGCCAAATATGGGTTGTTAATGATGAGCCATGTAGGTACTTACATCTCGGAGACTTCCTGACTGCACTGAAACCAGTATCGGATGAACGGAAAAAGAATCCCAAACAATTGGTACACAATAAATTGATTACAAATAAACAAAACATTATCCTGGTCAAGTACATTGTTGTTGATACTTGGGTAAGGTCAAGAAACGTGTAAGTAATGAGATTAGTTTCTCTACAAATTCTTATTTATACGACGAAACAAGCCGAGCACAACAAGTAGACAGAGAGACGGTGACAGCCAGACCTTCGTCATTTTATCATGCTGCTACTATAGATGAGTAACATAACCAACTATGGACTTTGGACCGTAGTGGCTTTGGGAGATAGCAGGTCTCAAGGATCCACCAACCAAACTCAACCACCTAAGTATAAAGTATGTTTTTTTTTATATTTTAATCGGCATAACATGGGAAATTATATCCTCATTTTGCTCAATCGCAACCTTTCGCAAGAGACCCTTGAAGTTTAAAATTAAATAGTGTTCTTCGAAGGGTTGCCGCGGAGCTAAGTGACTGGCGACTGAGAATATGATTTCTTATATTCGTTATCATCCCATATTCGGCTCACTGCTGAGCTCGAGACTCCTCTAAGAATGAGAGGTGTTATGCCTAAGTCCACCACGCTGGCCCAATGCGGATTGGCAGACTTTACACACGCAGAAAATTAAGAAAATTCTCTGGTATGCAGGTTTCCCTACGATGTTTTCCTTCACCGTTTGAGACACGTGATATTTAATTTCTTAAAATGCACACAACTGAAGGCATCCTTCGGAATCGGAGGCAGAGGTCATATCCATTGGGTTATCACTGCTGCACTGCTATTTCTTATATTATGCCGAGGGAAACATAAAAAAATAGACTTTATACTAACGACGGTTGAAGGTCTGCTTCGGATCCTTAAAATCTGCTACCTCCCAAAGTCACCACGGTCCAAACTTCATAATTGGCTACCATACTTACTAAGCTGGAGCATGAGCTGAAAATCTTTCAGCTTTTTTAAAATGACGAAGGTCTGATGTTCACGGGCTCTTAGGCAATAGGTACCTATTTTAAGAATTTGAGGTAAACAGTAATTAGTTTTAGGTCATTGTCACGGAGACAACATTAAAATATTATTAGACTGAAATATTCCTTGAGTCACCTAAGTTATATTCATACAAATAAGCAGGTATATTATGTTCTATACAAATGATATAAAGATCTATGCTTGATAGTATGCTTCTTGTTCACTGGCTTGCATAAGGGTTTTAGCAAGGATAAGCTTTGAATAGATGAATGAGAGACTAAATAATTGCGATATTTATGAATGTGTTCTTATATACCTAATATACAAGTGTTTATATGCATACGAGTATACCTACTTATGTTGTAGGTACTATAAAGTACATCATATTTAACCATTTTACAGACGTCATAAGTTTTGTTTTATATCATTGATAGGGAGGATACTGATAGCGAAAGCTGTACTTGGGCACAGATTACCTAAAATAAAACAACGTACTTAGATAATAATTTATATTAAAACATTTATTTAAAATATTTCATTTGGCACATTTTAATGTAAAAACCAATAACAAAATAAAGAAAGTAAATAATATATAATAACAAAAGTATATGTAATTTTTAATATACCTACCTAACAAAAATGAGATCAAAAATAATATCACAATAGTTATCTTAAAACATAACACTCTTCAGAACAACTCATTATATTACCTACAAGACAAAAGTAGGTACATGCATGTACTATAAAAAAATACGACCTAATCAACTGAATTTCAAACCGATTCAATCTCTTAATTAAGAACTTCCAGAGTCCTTTATAAATTCAAAACAAGCATATTCCGAAAAATACAATACGAGAAACATTGAATTTTTTAGTACATTTAATATAATAAAAAAATCAGCCCTCATTCGTACGAGAGTTTTTTAACGGACGTTATAAAAGCTTTCCAATATATGGAGTTAAATAGAAATCTATTGGCCAAAATTGAAAATGCAACAGTGCCAAAAAGAGCCTCGTGTTTTAAAAACGCTATATACCTACTTAGGAATCCATTTTCAAAATCCAAAAAAACTCTCGTGCGATTGAGAGTTTATAGTATAAACTCTAATACTCGTATTTGTAAGTGTGCATATTTGACTAGATTATTGTGCATTTATAAATGGTCAATCTATTTTGTACAGTCCATTTGCCATTGGATGCAGTCTATGGAATAGCCTATAAGCTATTTAAGCAATTGCCATGGACAATCAAGAAAAAAATTAAAAACTCTTCGGAAAGTCCAAAAAACGTTAAATCATGTTAGGCCAACCACATCCACTATCCAGCATGGATAAGTGCCAGAGGAACAGAACATACATATTGTACCTACGACACGTGGGTATTTTTAACCGACTTCCAAAAAGGAGGAGGTTCTACGTTCGGCTGTATGTATGTTTTTTTTTCTTTTTTTTTTTTTTTTTATGTATGTCCAGCGATAATTCCGTCATTTGTGGACCGATTTTGAAAATTCTTTTTTGTTTTGAAGGGTTTGATTCCAGGGTGGTCCCATTTTTTTCATGTCAGGATCTGATGATGGCATCCTGGAGAAATCGAGGGGAACTTTCGAAAATCGTAGAGACGGCTAGTGCGTTTGTTAGTGTTTCCATAAGGTATTTTAAACCACTACAATTTTATGAAGGTCTGGAGTTGGTCTGATGATGGAGCCGATACACAGACGATGGAACTCGTCAACGATTTACAGCAGGTACCTTTTGTTTGGGCTTAATTTATTTGTATTGATGAGAACTTTCCACCTAGATAGGTTGTGACTGTATTAAGGGTCTGATGATGAAGACGAAGGACAGTGAAGAGAACTCCTCGACGGTTCACAGTAGCTACCTTGTGTTTGGACTTGATAAATTTGTATTGATGAGAACTTTCCACCTAGATGGGTTGTGACTGTATTAGGGGTCTGGTGATGAAGACGAAGGATAGTTAAGGGAACTCCTCGACGGTTCACAGTAGCTACCTTGTGTTTTGACTTGATAATTTTGTATTGATGAGAACTTTCCACCTGAATAGGTTGTAACTGTATTAGAGGTCTGGTGATGAAGATGAAGGAGAGTTAAGGGAACTCGTCGACGGTTCACAGTAGCTACCTTGTGTTTGGACTTGATAAATTTGTATTGATGAGAACTTTCCACCTAGATGGCTTGTGACTGTATTAGGGGTCTGGTGATGAAGACGAAGGATAGTTAAGGGAACTCCTCGACGGTTCACAGTAGCTACCTTGTGTTTTGACTTGATAATTTTGTATTGATGAGAACTTTCCACCTAGATGGCTTGTGACTGTATTAGGGGTCTGGTGATGAAGACGAAGGATAGTTAAGGGAACTCCTCGACGGTTCACAGTAGCTACCTTGTGTTTGGACTTGATAAATTTTATATTGATGAGAATTTTCCACCCATATGGATTGTGACTGCATAGGGGGTCTGGTGATGAAGACGGAGGACAGTCAGACAGTCAGTAGGTTTGTTCACACTCAGTAGGTGTGCTGACACTAAAAATTAAAAAATAAAAATTTTAATAAAAAAAATTCAACCGACTTCCAACTTAAAAATTAACCTAAACTAAAAAGCAAAAAATAACATCTTACCTATGTGCTACCTTCTGATCAGTTTGAAGGCGGTGCCAATCTAGTGTCATGTTTTAATTAAAGCCGTTTCTGAAAGAACCACAGAAATTGTGCAATTTAAACGGCTTGAATTAAAACATCACTGGCTTGGCACCGCCTTCAAACTGATCAGAAGGTAGCACATAGGTAAGATGTTATTTTTTGCTTTTTAGTTTAGGTTAATTTTTAAGTTGGAAGTCGGTTGAATTTTTTTTATTAAAATTTTTATTAAATTTATTCTTTTTAACTACAATCATAGGCGTATTGGGGGGGGGGGGCACCCTGAAATGGACCTTTGCCCACGTCATGCAAACGAATAAAACCTGAATTTTGTTAAAGATAGAGTTTAGTATTGTCTGAACAACTTTTGTCTAGCGCCAAATAGAATATTTTTTCTATTTATTGCACAGACTAAAAATGTCATGAGCCAAGAGACAAGGGACTTGAAGTTTAGTTTTGCACACCAACGTGCTTGTGTCAATTGTCTACAATTAAACGCTTGTACTACATACATTACTACTACATCCAAGGCCAAAAAGACTTCCAAAAGTAGACAAACCAGAATTATGTACATCTTAGTTTATATGTAACTTCTAAGTAAATAGACGGAAAATGGCACATAATTACGCATTGAAAATGCATTAATAACTTTGTTTTAAATAAACTTTGGCACTATGTATTATTTATTATATACTACTTACAGATAAGTATAATACTGATATTGTATTTGGCATAACAGTTACGAGGAAGAATCCTAATCAATTATAACATTTTGTATAGTTAGTTCCTAATATATCCATAAATAATGGATTAAATTCAAGTGGAAAATACACCTAATTCTAACTCTAACTTTAGTTCTAGTTTTTTTACGGATTCAATTATTTATCTAACAAATGAACAAACTAAAAATGGCTATGTAGTTAGCCTGTACGCCGTAGAAATAGGTGCGAGAGGATTACCACCAAAATCTCTCTATAACTTGCTTAAAGACTTTCTAGAAGTGGTCAGAAGTGTGGTAGAAGTGGTAGAAGGCCTCTCTAGAAGTGCAGCTAGTTCTATATTAGAACGAGTATCTAAAGCTGCTCTAATAGGATCTTACCAAATTTGGCTAGGCAGGGAGAACAACATGAGCAGAGAACGGGGAGTGTGATCGATCTCAAGGAATTCCTTAACCCTACATCCTGTAGTCACAAGTTCAGGACTCTGCCCGGAGTTTTTCTCTCTACCACGCGATGGACCCGGCAGCCGCACAGTGAATCCATGGAATGCTAACATATTCGTCTCTCAATCAGTTTTGATATTAGCTGCTGTAATTAAGGTATATAAAATATAGATCATTGTATGTTCGGTTCTACACCGAAGCCCGCTCGACGAGCTCGGGCGCCAAGGAGGCTCTGTGCGAGAGGGCGCGCAGAGGGCGGACGGGCGCGGCCGGCAGCAGGGCGCCGCCCTCGCACTGCTTGTTGCCGAGGCAGTTGCACGAACACACCTATATATTGCCTTCATTACATTTTTATACCATTGATCCAAGCCGTGATAGCCCTGTGGATATGACCTCTGCCTCCGAACCCGGAGGGTGTGGGTTTGAATCCGGTCCGGGGCATGCACCTCCAACTTTTCACTTGTGTGCATTTTAAGAAATTAAACATCACGGTCTCAAACGGTGAAGGAAAAACATCGTGAGGAAACCTGCATACTAGATATTTTTTTCAATTCTCTGCGTGTGTGAAGTCTGCCAATCCGCATTGGGCAAGCGTAGTGGACTATTGGCCTAACCCCTCTCATTCTGAGAGGAGACTAGAGCTCAGCAGTGAGCCGAATATCGATTGATAATGATGAAAAACTAAACAATTGGTTCAGTTTTAATATCATGTAAATTAAACAGGACCTATCTGGAAGTACCTACCTATATACTCTTTCAAACAAAAAAAGAATTTTTAAAATTAAGAAATGACGAAGAAATGCGGTAACAAAATTAAAAAAAAAACATACGCTTCTAATTGAGAACCTCCTCCTTTTTATAAAGTAGGTTAAAAAAAAACACGTTACCGAAGCCTGATCTTCGTGCGAGCGCATGCGGCCCGCGATGACGTGCTCGTCGATGGGCAGCATCGTCCTGCAGATGTCCTTGTCCTCGTCACGAGCATTCTCCTCCGCTTGCCTGCAGAATATTAACAGTAACAATATACAGAGGCGTGAACAAGGCTTTTAAGTAGGGTAAGCATACTATGTACAACTTGTATAACTATGTACAAAGTGGGATCTTTGTAATCCCATATTCTTCAAAAGATCCAGGGAAAGATAAAGATAAAGATAAAAAATTTAAATAAATTTTAAAGATAAAGGCCTGGTCGTAGACGTACATCTTGGCTCAAGAACTTACGCCAATGGTTTAATATGAGTACCAGATCACTCTTTCGGGCAGCAGTGAACAAAGTGAAATTAGCCTTAATGATTGCTGACCTCCGATAGGAGATGGCACTATCAGAAGAAGATTCTTCAAAATAAGACCGTCACTAATCCAAATAAAATAAAGCTATAAGCTTTACCACACTGGCCCAATGCGGATTGGCAGACCTCACACACGCAGAGAATTAATATAACTCTCTGGTATGTAAGCTTCCTCGCGATGTTTTCCTTCACCGATTGAGACACGTGATATTTAATTTCTTAAAATACACACAACTGAAAAGTTGGAGGTGCAAGCCCCAGACCGGATTCGAACCCACACCCTCCGGAATCGGAGGCAGAGGTTATATCCACTGGGCTATCACGGGCACGATAACCTTTCACAGATACCTAATTTTAAAATTTAAAAAATCTCTGGATCTACTAAACCAATTTTGAAAATTCTTTTACCATTAGGAAGCAACGTTATTTGTGGATGTCATAGGTTATATTAAAAGAAAATTTAAAAAAAAGTTTTTTGGGGTCCCTTCCCTACATGCAAAGTGAGGATAAATTTCTTATCGTCTATCTCATGGTGTGGGGTAGTCATCGGCATTTTTGTGCATTACATAATTAAAGTGCTAACTTAATCTACGGAACCCTACACTGCGCGTGGTTTGACACGCACTTGACCGGTTTTTGATATTGTTTACACACAATACTCACATGGTCATGAACCTCAGTACCAGCAAGTTGATGCTAGCTGCAACCACCGCCAGGCCAAACAATATGAACACTAGACTCAGTGCTACGTAACCAGGCTTGCTTGTCAAAGCTTGATCATTCTGAAAAATGATGAAAAATGTAAAAATAACATTTTCATTTTACATCATCATTCGCCATTATCAACCATATGAAGGGCTCACTAAAGAGCATCACTATCTTTGACGTTTGCTAGTTGACATATATACGAAATTAAGATTCTATGTAACCACCACCACCAATTCTATGTAGCCACAGGGCTCTATATTAGGACCTTTACTCTTTGTACTATATATAAATGACATTCATACTTGCTTTAAACATACCAACTTTCTGTTATACGCGGATGACTTGAAAATATTCTTACAAATGAATAAAGAATCAGAGTGCCACCTACTTCAAGAAGATCTAAATCGTTTAACAGAATACTGTAAGTTAAATAAGTTGCATTTAAGTTTACCAAAGTGCCACGCCATCACTTTTACTAAAAATAAATTTACTACTAGTTTCACCTACAACCTCTGTAATGAAAAACTATCAAGAGTCCTTAGCGTTCGTGATCTCGGTATTCAGCTTGATTCAAAGTTACAACTAGAGAAACACATTAACAAAATTGTTAGTAATGCCTACCGTCTATATGGATTTGTGATGCGTTCAACGACGGACTTTTAAAAACCATCTACATACTTGCATTTATACAAATCCCTGATAAGGCCTCAACTGGAATATGCATCTTGTATATGGAACCCTCTCTATGATAAGTACAAACATCAGCTTGAAATGGTCCAGAAAAAATTCCTTCGCTCAATGCACTACAGATGCTATCGTTCTAGACTTTCCTATTCTGAGCTTCTAATGAAACACAATCTGCTGACACTTGAATCCAGGCGTAAGCTCTTAGAAGCAACGATATTGCATGGTCTGTATCACAATAAATATGATTGCTCTGATTTAGTCAGCAAATTATCCCTTAATGTCCTCAGGTACGCAGGTCGACGCAAGGTGCGTGCTTTCAATTTGTTCACTGTTAAATTTTGTAGAAACACGCTGGAAAACGCTCGCCTATGCGCCGACTTGTGGACACGTACAATAACTACTTCGATGAAGTCGATATATTTAGTATGTCCGAAAGCATGTACAAAAAAGCTATAACAGATATTTTAAAAAAAGAACAATCAATTAACTTAAATAGTGTGTAGTCAGTTTTGTGTAAATTATAATTTAGGTTTAACTGTATTTAACTGTTATGCGGTGAGTTGCAATTTGACTGTTAATATTATTGTTATTTGGTATATTTTGATAATATAAATTATTTGTTTACTTTTAATTACAAAAAAAAAAATATTCATATTAACATCATATAAAAAAAACAATCAATTAATTGAATTATTCAGTAAAAAATTATTCAGTTTTGTGTAAAATATTTAAATTAGGTTTAACTGTTATGTAGTGTGTTGTAACTGTTATAGATCTCTCATTTATTTATTAGTTTATTTATTAGTTTTTTTTCATTTTAAATTTTATTAAATAACATATATTATTGTTAATTGGTATATTTTAATAAGTAGTATAAATTCTTTGTTTTTATTTATGTTATTGTAATTAATTATTTTTATTGTCTTTTGTGTACTTCTTCCTTTTGATTCGACTGCTTTATGTTAACCACTTTCCTTGTTTGTCTTGTAAATGTCATTTGTAGGTATGTTTTGTGACGCCTTTATTTTTAATTTGTGTAATTCGTGAATAGTGTTGTTGTTTACATGTTTATTAACCCCTTTGCATGGTAATTTAAGCCTTACTAACCTCTAATATGTAAATGTTTTCTGTCCCAAATAAATAAAAATAAAAAATAACAAATATGTCATCCGGCGCTTACTGGTGGATATCATCAGTCGGTAAATGACATTTTGTCAATTGATTTGATGTTAATTTTAATAGGTTCATAATAAAGACCAAAATAATGAATAGCAGGACCTGTAGCAGGCGATTCTCTTTCTACAAACGTTAACAATTTAAAAAGTAAAAAAAAATATGAGATCCGATCGATTACTTGATCACGTGACCTGTCGATAACGAAAGTTATTCCCATACATTTTTTTACTTTTTTTTTATTCTCTACAGGTTAGCCATTGACTACAATGTCACCTGATGGTAAGTGATGATGCAACCTAAAATGGAAGCGGGCTAATTTGTGATTGTTGAAGAAAATCAACATGCCACATAGCCACAGGCCTGGTGTCCCTCCTTATAGGTAAGGGGACATGGAGCTTTGTTATACTGTGAACTGTTTCAAGTATCCTTACAAGAATTGGCGATTATTCTAAAATGCTGAAACTTTTTACTAATTACCTTAAACTTGACTAACATCTATATCAACCGGAAATAAGAAAAATAACTGTCAATTTTAGAATAATACGTTTAGTTGGAGTTTATCGTTAATACCTATAACCAAATTCACTCAACATTATATGTTTCATAGCTACAGGATGGTGCGGGTGACAGTTCGTTTCACTCTTAAAAGTTTGCCGCGATTCAGGATAATAGTTGGTGGTCACCTTACCCATGCTATCGCAAAAACACTTTAGTATCCATTTTTTAAATGATATTTTATTGCTACGTACCTGCAAAGCGACATAGTCCCCGAACCCAATGGTTGTGAGAGTCACAAAGCAATAGTAGAAACTATCGAAGTAACTCCATCCTTCGTACCGAGAGAACACTGCAGCACCTGAAGTTTTTTAAATTATTAGTTAATTAATTATTTAATTAAGTAGTTTCTCATACCTACAACCTACTAACAAAATTTGTAATTAAAAATTACCGATTGTATATAATTTAAATGATTTAATAGGTATTATATAAATGTGATAGCAAATCTTTCTGTTTGTCTGCTTTTTTTCTTTTCACGGCTAAACTTAACCATTTTAGATGAATTTTGGGACTGTGATAAAAAAACGACTCTGGAGTTGAACCCAAAATCTGTCGTTTCTGCGGGGTTAATACCAAATTGAAATTCACGCGAACGAGGTCGCGGGGGACAGCTAGTACCTATAATATTCTAGCGGTAGAGCCTAGAACGTACCCTTGACTTTCTGAAAAACCTTACACAAATGATAATAAAACTGCCATTACCAAATGACAAAGAGAGTCATTAACACACGCGTCTATGGGACTTGTTTCGTGGCGCGGAGTATATATCACACAGTGGATTTCACCTACCCGTTGTAATGATGATGGACGAAAGCATTCCCGTCGCAAACATGAGATTCATCTCAGTAGCCTCTGTGGTGTTACAACGCAAATAGCATTTGGCCCGTCTTATCACCACCGACGCAAACTTGTTGAGACGCTCACCGATACTTTGGAACATTACTAATCCTAGAGGTATCCCCACCTGAAAATACATTTATTAATTTAGGCTAGCTAGCTCCCTGACTCCCTGATGTCCACGTGGAAATCCTTTTAGGACTTTCAAATCGATCTATCTAAATATACAAGCACGAAATATCGAAAACCACTTGATAGATAGTTTATAGTTAATAGTCGTCCGCAATCAAGTTTTGCAACAGGGCTGGATTAAGATCCAATGGCAGACGAAGACGCGGGCGTCCGCTAGTTGCGTCATACTATATGATTTTTGTCGTAACTTTATTGTTTTATTAGGCAACGCGCGAATGGAAGCTCTCAATAAGGAATAATTTTTCCCGTTTTTGTAACACTTCATTGAAATTACATTTTCTCCATGGAAACTGGAAATCTGTTAGTGTTGAATATAAACTAAACAAATGTCTCACCATAGCATATGCCATACAGAATGCTTTCCCACCAACTGTGACAGGCGTGGAATGGCCATAACCAATCATCGCCAGAACAACAGTGGCAAAGTAAAAGGCGCCCGCAAACTTCCACTGTGGACCTGCTTTGTGCGGCTTGTTCTCTATTATCACTATTTCTATCATATGATAATCTTCCGGCGTTATGTTGTATTTACGTACAAGACCGTCTTTTATATCTGTGAACAACGAACAAGTATAGAGTACTTCGGTACAGTCGGTAATGGATTGGATTTACAATAGACATTGTAGTGTTTGTGTATATATTATACACCGGTAGTGGGAGAAAGCGGGCAGTCTGTCTCTGGCATCGAGAGAAGGCGGACGTGTGCCCCTGGCCATTACAGTGTATAATAGTGTAGTGGTGAGACAGTGACTTACTGCTATTACAGTAAGGACAAGGAACCTTACAGACATAAATGTAAGTTTTTTCCATCAATCTCACAATGATGATGCAATCTAAGATGGAACCTAACAAATTAGCGGTCTTAATTCATTTATTTAATAGGACAAACAAAATAAAGTACATAATTTAACAACAATTGGTTGACAGTTGAGTTTTAGACAGTAATAAGATCAACAACATACATTGTACCTGAAGTACATTGACTAGGCGATCACTATCATTCGCACGGCTCGCGGAACTGACAGAATATATGAAAACACAGGGAACAATTTTTATGGGCTTTTTCATGAAACATAAATGCAGTCTATACAATATAATGTTGTTGAATATGATGACATAATAAAAGATACCTGACAAAACTTCCCATCTCTTGGTCTCAGTGCCAGATTCTAAGGAATCAAAAACTGCAGCGCCAATCAGTAAATATGTAAATGTACACACCACAAGAGATAGTGTGCGAACATTTTGTCTCTTCATTGTTGTATTGCTGAAAACAATAAAAGTAAAATATAATTTGTTTCCTTGAAGAATCTCACGAATATTAATATTTATAAGTTTTTAGTAGTATTCATCATCATCATATCAGCTGATGGACATCCACTGCAGGACATAGGCCTTTTGTAGGGACTTCTGAACATCACAATCCTGAGCAGACTGCATCCAGCGACTCTCTAGATTCAGAGATTACCCCCTACAACCTCATAAACTTTATATTAGTATAGAAGTATATAATTATATAAATAAACTACTAAACCAATTTGAAAATTTCTTTTATGGTTCACCAATAGAAAGCTACATTATCAGGGAGTAACATAAGCAATATTTTATCCCCATTATCCCACAGGAATACAAACTACGCGGGTGAAACCGCGAGGTTCTGCTAGTTCAATAGGTATATAATAAAATAGGTATATACATACATGTATACAGACTACAGAGGCATATTCATTATTCGCTCAGCGAAAAATCTCTTTAAAGATTTTAGAAAAATTCAATATGTAAAATCGCAATTAATGTAAGCATTATAATATTTATAGCAACACACTAACATTTTACAAGCGCAAGTTTATATTTGTATGTTAGGTACTCCTTCACGCCGGAACTACTAAACCAATTTGGTTAAAATTTTGAATAATCGATAGAGTGTACATTGGATTAATACTATGACTACTTCTATCCCGGAAAAATCTATGGTTTCCACGGAAATTGTGAAAATTGTGATTTTCAAGATATCGTTGTCGCGGGCATCTGCTAGTTTTAAATTATAAAGAGATTTTCAAT
Source organism: Bicyclus anynana (assembly GCF_947172395.1). Lineage (NCBI taxonomy): Eukaryota > Metazoa > Arthropoda > Insecta > Lepidoptera > Nymphalidae > Bicyclus > Bicyclus anynana. The sequence goes on along the minus strand of NC_069103.1, from coordinate 7,002,974 downwards.
TTCACACTCATGGATTTAGAATAGGTCTCGAGCTAGCAATCGCAAAAGCTTGTTTTAAATCAATTTTAATAGTTTTAAGTTAATGTTACTAATAAAAGTACTATGATAATAGGTCGTACTTACTTATTTCTATATCTTTAACTGCTACTTGTTTACACTAATCTATGTATTTTTATACCACAAGACCGTAGTATATTTGGAGACTTTTATCTACTTTCTTGCGTAAATCTTTTCAAGTAAAATACATACAGTTTAGCTAAAAAGTTAAATTTTATTTAATTCAAATCAAATCGATAAAATTGTAAACATTGGACCACAGATCACAAACGGCTAAAAAGACCACAGATTAAATTTAATAGATCCATAGAGTACATTGAATATAAATAGATCATTGGACGTAGACGAATAACATTAACAGATAAGTTTATCATATCACCAAAGAAAACAATAATAGATATTATTTTCATCAAGAGAGAAAACAGAGAAGGGATCATCATCTTTTCTTCTCATGACTTATTTATTTATTTAGCTGCCCGTGGTGCAAAATGCGCACTAAATAGTGACAAACAAACATTCACTTCTACCAGTCGTTGATGTGTGATCGCAACTTGAGGCTTGAGAGCAGAGTGTAAAAACTAGAAATAAGGTTTCTAAACGCTAACGTGAAATGTCAAGTTAGTATTTGAAATTGTTGTCATTGTCAATGTCAAGTTGACGTTGACAGTTTTTAACATCGTGTGAATTCGTGTGCGAATTTGGTTTCCTTTTCGGTTTCGGCAATTAAAGAATTGTTGAAATAAACACATAAATTGTGGTTGAATTCACCGACTGTCGTAAAATATCGCGACATGAAAATAGCTTGTAGCAAATCAAACCCGCCACTTGGTGATAATATTTGTATTTATTAAAGTCTTGAAAAATATTTAAAAAGGCGGTCCCAAAATAACATTTCTATCTAATTTTAGGTGGACTGCTTGCTGCAGAACTTTATAGATCAACAGTGAAAGATGTGGAAGTGGTGTGGAGTGGAGAATCTTCGGTAACACTTCCGAATTCGGCGAAACCGGTGCCTTTTGGAACTAGCAACGATTTGATAAGAATTATTGAAAATGCCTTCAACAAGTCGGCTGGGCCACTCCAGAGGCTTACTATGAATCATTGGCTTTCTTTTAGTCTCATCCTAGAAGAGGATCTAATAAAATCTGTTGAATATTTAGACAGAATTCTTGGTCCATTGACATATTTAGTTGGAGAATCCTTGACAGTCTCTGATTTAGCTGTGTTCAGTGTTCTTTATGGTGAGAAACTAAATCTCAATATTGTATTTCTATAACATTCTCATACAATACAATACTTAAATAATTTCTTGATTATTTAATTCAATTTACAGTATTTATTTTTTATGATGCAATATTTTTATTTGTCGCATTACAAAGCATTGCTCTACCTGGAAATATATTGTTATTTGTTTATGAATTACCTGAAAATATTGTCACATTACAAGGTATTTGTAGATGTATATACTATAACATTAATCTGTAGGTTCAGGTTATTTACAATGTTCTGTACAACAAGGGGTATATGTTAATAATAATAATGTATGTGTTTTAATAGACTGATAAATTTGATAATCTGACATGGACTGCAAAACCTTTGTTGGATTGGATAACCAAGGGTACACTGTAATTTTTAAAACAGTTTTCGTCCTTGTTTAAGCTTCCACCCAGTTCAAGGAAACGCTGAAATCGAAACCATTGAGTAATGTTCAAAGATGGATGAAACTTGTGGAAGCACAAGATCCAGTATCTAAAGCTTTAAAAGACATTCCTGCTGATGTACTGGATAATCTATCTAAGGCTTCATCAAGGTATTGTACACATTTTTCAATTAATTTGATATGCCTGTCTATTATTATATCATATTAAAATATGTGCTTTACTTTACTAGATGCCCTAAAACACAAACATGGATGTAAACAAAGTGAACAAAGATTTTCTACTATTAGATATGTAACATACCTACAAAATCACAGCAAAAAGAGATTTGATTCTAGCTACTCCACTGAGCGCAACATGCACAATTTTGTGTTTACTTACATTAACTCAACCTTGCCGTGTTCAAAATGTAGTAGTTTCAAGTGTGACTAAAAGAAATTAAGACAATTAGCCACTTTTGTCTGCCTCAGTTTGGATAGTGATATGTCTAATAGTATAAAATCTTTGCATGTAGACATAAAAACTGGCTATTGCCCAGACCTAGGCTAATTATGAACTATTTATATTATGTTATTTTTTATTTAATTATATCACTTAATAATTATTTTCTAGGAGATCACCACCAGTTGCAAAAGAAGTGGTATCTGGTAGACTACAGGAAGGCAAGTTCATAGACTTACCACATGCTGAAATGGGAAAAGTTGTTGTGCGTTTCCCACCTGAAGCTTCAGGGTAAGTTTTTGCTAACTATAATTTTGAAAATTTGCTTACAAAAATCAATAAAGAGTAAAATTTTTCAATACCTATAACTATATAATAACCGAAAGGGGTGTGGATTTTCATCCTCCTCTTGACAAGGTTAGCCCACTTCCATCTTAGACTGCATCATCACTTACCATCAGGTGAGATAGTAGTCAAGGGCTAACTTGTAAAGAATAAAATGAAAAAAAAAATCCTATCAATGCAACATAAAAAATAAAAATAGTTTATTTCAGTAACATTAATCAGTAACAAATAATAAAAGGCTAGAGTCTTCTTTTAAGAGTTGTAAACTCCTGTGACAGAAGACTCCGCTCTTAAAACATAGAGACATTGCTGGCTACAAATATCTATACTAATATTATTTAGTTGAAGAGTTTGTTTTATTGCTTACTAGTAGTTCCTGAGATTAGCGCATTCAAACAAACAAACTCTTCAGCTTTATAATATTAGTATAGATGTAGGTTAAGCTCTGAAACAAGTATATTTTTGTTTCTTACATGCTACAACTAATAGGAGCTGAACATCAATGAAAAATTTGGCAAAAATGTTATTATTTTTGAGATATTTGTGTGCATTGTGTAAACAGTAATAAGTTATGCTAAAATTCTGTATTATGAAGTTGATCCCATAAAAAGAATGTGACAGCATTTATGCGTTTTTTAAGGTTGCCATTTATCAAAGGTAATCAGACAAAGTTACATGCATATTGAGTAATTTTATATAACTTTCAGGTACCTTCACATTGGGCATGCTAAAGCTGCTTTACTCAATCAGTATTACCAACAGGCATTTGAAGGAAAGCTAATTATGAGATTTGATGACACCAATCCAGCTAAGGAGAATGCAGACTTCGAAAAAGTAAGTAATTGTTAACTGGACATTCATACTTTTGTTTTTCGAATGCAGACTTTGAAAAAGTCAGTAATTATAGACTGATATTAATATATTTACTTAAAGTTAGTTATAAAATTTTAGCCAAATTTTTTAAAAATTTGACCCAAGTAAAGTAAGTTCTTTTAACTGGCTTTACCTGGGTTGTAAAAACATGAGTAGCAACACTTACTAATACTTACTTGTTGATACTACTACTCTACTGTTCTTCTTGAATAAAGAGAGTATGAAATTGTTCAATTCAGGTAATTCTTGAAGATGTGGAGATGCTAGAGATCAAGCCGGACATGTTCACTCACACGTCCCAGTACTTTGACCTGATGCTAGACTTCTGTGAGAAGCTCATCAAGGAGGGGAAAGCGTTTGTGGATGACACTCCTCCAGAACAGATGAAGAACGAACGAGAGCAGAAGGTTGAAAGCAAGAATAGGAACAACTGTGAGTTAGGCATTTTGCTATGATGGTTTTCGATTCATCATCATCATCATTATGAATATACACCACCTCAACAACTTTTTACCCTTTTACCTTTAGGGGTAAAAAATCTTGAATATCATTATTTTTAGTAGAGGTTGTATACAAACCAATTTACATTTACAAATGTAACTTGAAAACTGAAAAACTTTCCATATTAACTTTCAACTGTTTCAACCCAGTTTCATCTCCTTCTGATTTTAAAGTAAAGTAGTGAAGTATAAAGTATTATATACCTTTCATCGTATTATGGACTCAAATAGTGCCAAGTTTCATTTGAATTCTTTCAGTAGTTTCAGCGTGATGCCTGGTCAACAAAAATACAGACAGACAGGGTGTAGTGTAAAGTACATACCCTAGTACTAGTAGCAGTAGTACCCTCAGTTATCATACTCTGGACTGATACTGAGAATTATTTATAACCAACTTAAAAAATGGAGGAGGTTATCAATTTGTCGAAATCTTTCGCTTGGGTTGGAATGCACTTCCGACGTCTGAATTTTAGGCGAGCATTTAACGCATTACTGCTGTATATCTGCGATATAATCAAGTGCGAGGCATTTTTTCATAAAAGAAACGTGAAAAAAAAAATAACTTTAAAGAATGTATACTTTTATATACAGCTGTGGAGAAGAACCTCCAGCTATGGGGTGAGATGAAGAAAGGTAGCGAAATCGGAGTACGGAACTGCGTGCGAGCCAAGATTGATATGCAGTCAACGAATGGGTGCTTGCGCGATCCCACCATATACCGCTGCAAGCCCGAGTCACATCCACGCACTGGCACTAGCTACAAGTAAGTGTTAGAGTAGCAATAAGTATTCTTTATTATTATTTTTTAATTCTTTACAAGTTAGCCTTTGACTACAATCTCACTTGATGGTAAGTCATGATGCGATCTAAGACGGAAGCGGGCTAACTTGTTAGGAGGAGGATGAAAATCCACACCCCTATCGGTTTGTAAACGACAACGTACCGGAACGCTAAATCGCTTGGCGGTACGTCTTTGCCGGTAGGGTGGTAGTTAGCCACGGCTGAAGCCTCCCACTAGCCAGACCTAGAATAACTAAAAAAACCTCAATAGTTCCAGCCGGGGATCGAACCCAGGACCTCCGTCTTGTAACGTCAGTCAGGGGAAATCTGGTCTAGTAATTGCAATCAATGGCGTTATTATATTTTGCTGATATTAAATAGGTATATTCATTAAGTATCATTAACATTATTCATTTAGTTTTATTTTTTAAGTCTCTTTATGTGTGCAATAAAGCTGTTTACGATTACGATTAGTTTATCTGATTTATTGGTGTATAATTCATTAAATATTCTTTTCTAATCTATATTCAGCGCGTTATCGACTGAATCGTGAGGCCTTGGTTTGCTTAATTGATTTGTACTAACTACTGCTTTCCAGCCGTTGTTGGAGAACTGTGGTGAATCTAAGCTCCAAATATTCTCTCTTATAAGGAGTGAAGCCTTGTAGTTTGTAATCGATCATTCAAATTGTCTATACCATGGCCCGACGACTAAGTTAAAAGACGAAGTTCATCATCATCATCAGCCGATGGACGTCCACTGTTGAACATAGGCTTCCAAGCACTACTGTCTCGAGCTGCCTGCATCCAGCGAATCCTTGCAGCTCGTTGATGTCGTCAGTCCACTTGGTGGGGGGTCGACCAACACTGCGCTTTCTAGTGCGGGGTCGCCATTCTAGCACCTTACGACTCCAACGTCAGAAAAAGACGAAGTTCATTAAGGCAATATCGATAAATAATTTGAAATTAATTTTACCAGGGTCTATCCAACTTACGACTTCGCTTGTCCGATCGTGGACTCTATAGAGGGCGTCACTCACGTCTTGCGAACCATGGAGTATCACGACCGCGACCCGCAGTTCTACTGGTTTATAGACACGCTCGGTCTGAGGAAACCTTACATTTGGGAGTACAGCAGGCAAGTATTCATCTATGGCCATATTTATAAACGTGGATTAAAAATTAATCATCAATTTAGTTCAAAGTAAAGTGGACCTAATCACCACTATTTAAAGTTAACTTTACTTTGGAGAAAACTGATGCTTAAATTGTATATAATGTTTATAATTATGGCTTTTTTTTTGAGACAAAGGTAAAGAAATCATCTAATTAGACCGTCTGACAAGTTTTAAAATGTGGATTACTTATAAAAGTATATTACAGAATATTTTTAATTTAAAATGTTTAAGTACTTGTTGTTTTAATGTATGCTGAAAACAGTTCGTGACTTACTTTATTGGCATAATGGCAAATATTTCTTTACTATTAGAAAAAAAATATACATATAATATGCATAGTTCATATTCCCTATTCTGACTTTTATTGTTTTTTTTTTACAAGTATGTTTTTTTAGGTTGAGCATGACAAACACGGTGTTATCAAAGAGAAAGTTGACGTGGTTTGTTGAACAAGGACTTGTTGATGGATGGTAAGTGTTGAATAAAGTTATATTATCAAGATATTTATAATTTATAAGAAACAATGGAGTGTGTGTAAAGTCCGACCGCTCAGAAATTGCGTTTCTGACAGGCCGTGCGAATGGGACAAACATATTCAATTACAATTGCCTCGTTGTTTTGTCTCTCTCTCATGTTACATCGCCCATTCGATCATGACCTGTCAGAAACGCAATCTTTAAGTGGTCGGACTTAATGTGTGGGAAAAGGCTGTTCATAATTAGCAGATATGTAGATATAGGACATTATGAAACATGTTGCATGATAAGGGTCAATAAAACTAAAATCCATTATATATATTTTATAATATAAATCAAAATTAACATATTTTTCTATCTGAATGTGACTGACTTTTAAAATTGTTGTAGGGACGACCCCCGTATGCCAACAGTACGCGGCGTGCTTCGTCGAGGTATGACGGTGGAAGGACTCCGCCAGTTCATACAAGCGCAGGGCTCCAGCCGGTCTGTAGTGTTCATGGAGTGGGACAAAATATGGGCCATCAACAAAAAGGTATCACTATCAGCATCATCTTAATGACAAGTTAGACAGCTATCTATGTCATCACAGTCCAGGAGGGACTGCGATGTTACCTTAGAGTTATTGAGTGACGATGCAGTCTATAATGTCTGTAAGCTTATTTCAAAGAGATATAGATCCTTTTAAGAGAGTTGAACCAAAATGGCGGTCATCTGCAGAAGTACAATTATAAACCAAAGTGTTAACGTACATTACACGTACAATGACGGCCGCGTGGCGCAGTGGGTAGTGACCCTGCTTTCTGCATCCACGGCCGTGGGTTCGATTCCCACAACTGGAAAATATTTGTGTGATGAGCATGGGTGTTTTCCAGTGTCTGTGTGTATTTATACATTATATAAGTATTTATATGTAGTATATAATTGTATATTAATATTATAATATCAACTATCTTAGCACCCATAACACAAGCTACTCTGTATGCTTACTTTGGGGCTAGATAGTGATGTGTATTGTTTAAGTATATTTATTTTATTTATTTATTTACATTGTACAATTGTACATACATCGAGTTCATGGAAGGAATGTCATCCGAAAATGTTTTACTGCGCATAGTTCGACGGATAGGCCGCGTACTGTACACAATGTGTATAGTACAGAATAGACCAATGTAACAGTTCCAGTATTTCATCCCCTCTTATTTGAAAGAAAGATTGACTATTTAGGTCATTCTGATGATGTATCTCTTTTGTATTGTTTTAGGTTATAGATCCCATAGCACCTCGCTATACCGCCCTAGAAACTAGTCCAGTGCCAGTCAACCTCAAGGGAGTGCAATCGGATGCAAGCCTCAATGTTCAATTACATCCCAAAAATCCGGACGTTGGCACAAAAGTAATATGGATATCAAAGAGACTACTCATAGATCAATTAGATGCGAAGTCGCTAAAAGTAGGCGAGAACGCCACGTTTATTAATTACGGGAATGTTATGATTGATAATATTCACAGGTAAGATTTTTTTTATAGAGACAGACGTGGACCCTTATCTATACTAATATTATAAAGCTGAAGAGTTTGTTTGATTGAACGCGCTAATCTCAGGAACTACTGGTTCTATTTGAAAATTTATTCATTCAGTGTTAGATAGCCCATTTATCGAGGAAGGCTATAATAGTTTATTACTTTTGAGGTTCCATACCTCGAAGAGAAAAACGGAACCCTTATAGAATCACTTTATTAATCGTCTATGTGTCCTTTTCTATGGGTATCCAAAACAGCTCTAGTAGTTTCAAACCAAATTTGGACCGGCAGGGAGAATAACACAAGCAGTGAAGGGGAGTGTTAGTTAATTGTTAAGGACCTCCTTAACCCTACACCCATCGGCTACAAGTCCAGATTTCTACAATGTGAATCCATAGAATGTCTCTCGGTTACATGTGAAGGTATCAAGTTGAAATTGAAAACTCAGGTCTTTCAAATCAAAATGTCGCTAAAAACGTATATTTCGACACTCTCAAGGGAATTCAAATGTCTAGGGTACTCTCCATTGATCTTGAACTATGTTACCTTGAGTTATCCATCTTACAGGTATCCAGAAAAATTTGAAAGTATTTTTATATCTGAAATATTGGCTATTTCTACGGAACACTAGATGAGACGAGGCCGAGTCACATTTGTTGTTTTTAAAAATTCCAATTTCTAAATCAAACATTTTTGGGACAATTATAACTTAACAATAACTTTCAGAGCCCAAGATGGTACGGTCACAAGTATAGACGCGACGCCAAACTTAGAAAACAAGGACTTTAAGAAAACCATAAAATTAACCTGGCTAGCGGACACCGCCCAGTCACCCACAGTGGAAGTGTACTGTGTATACTTCGATCACATTATATCAAAGCCTCTGCTCGGCAAGGATGAGGACTTTAAGCAATATATTGGACATCAGACTAGAGTGAGTAGATTAGATTTGTGACTCTATATGAAATTTGAACTTTCCAAAGTTAGGATGTGTCAAAATACCAAAGTAGGTAAGCATACAAAATATGTGCCAATAACTAGCAACTTTTTTTTGTCAATGTTTGTTACTCAGTGCTGGATTAAGATAACTTGATGTCCTACGCAATCATCGCCTGTAGGCCTCCCTATTCTTCAGAGAACTACAAAGAATTGATTAAAAAAATTATGATGAAAATGATTTTTTAAACAGTTTATAGGCTAATCCAGGACTCTTGGATTCTCACTGAAGCAAATATTATGGCAAATACCTCTGAATTTTAGCTATATCGTTCCAAAACAGTAAAACCCTTTTTATTAACCTACTATGAGTAATTTAACTTTATTAAATGGTTGTAAGTTGTAGTCATCAACCCTTAATCGGCTCACTGCTGAGCTCGAGTCTCCTCTCAGAATGAGAGGGGTTAGTCCACTAGTTTAGGCCCAATGCGGATTGGCAGACTTCGCACACGCAGAGAATTAAGATAATTCTCAGGTATGCAGGTTTCCTCACGATGTTTTCCTTCACCGTTTGAGACACGTAATATTTAATTTCTTAAAATGCACACAACTGAAAAGTTGGAAGTGCATGCAACCGGATTCGTTAAGAATAAAAGTAATGTAATGTACTTATTTTAATATAAACTTTCAATGATTTTGATTGACAATCCTTGTTTTTATTCAATTAGATAATATTGATTTTTTTGCCAAAAAATCTCTCTCTCTCATAAAAAATCAATATAATAGGTAGATTTTTTTTATTTATTTTTTTTTTTTTATTTTATTTATTTACAAACTTACAAACTAGCATTACAGGTCGTCCCCAATTCGCTAGTGTAGCCATACACAATTTACAAGTAACAAAAAAAAAAACTAAAACAATAAAAAATCAAAAAAAAAAACTTATTTTACCTAGGTACTATAACAAATAGCCCACTGGGCAGCCTTTGTGAGTTCACTCAAAGTACAATTAAATAAATCTATGTTGTCAGCGACGATGTTGAGAGTGCGAAGTGCGCGCGTCAACGGAGCCTTGTTGAGTAGGTTGGTGCGCCCGCTCGGCACCGCCAGCAACTGCGGCTTGCGTCGCCGCCACACGTACCGCTCCGGAGCACGGAGGCTCACCTGGCTTAATACATCCGCATTATACATCTTACCTCTAATCACTTTAAAGATGTATAAAACAAGTGCAAATTCCCTCCTAACCCGTAATTCGGTATACCCGACCATTCCCAGTACGAATAATGTTGGGTACATTAGTGGGTAGTACGGGTATACGCCGTATAGCCGCATATATAAATACCTAATGAATTTATTTTGCACTCGCTCCAACACGAGACTATATTTAACCTCATGTGGAGCCCAGATGACTGAGTTAGTTTCTAACTGACTTCTAACTAAAGCGTTATACAGCACTATTACCGCCTTAATGTTACTGAAGCCCCTAACGGTACGAAGTAAGAAGCCTAAGTTTTTATAAGCTTTCTTGCAACACTTCGTAATGTGGCAACGAAACGATAGTTCCGAGTTCAAATTCACCCCCAGGTCCCTAACATCTGAGACTCTTAACATCGATACCCCATCGATATTGTAATCATAACGAAGGGGGGACCGCGCCTTAGTGAATGAAATAATTGCGCATTTCAATGTATTGAATTGTAACAGGTTATCCCCACTCCATTTGACTACTCTATCAATGTCATTTTGTAATTTCACACAGTCTTCTTCGTTATTCACAGCCAAAAAAAGCTTGAGATCATCCGCAAACAACAAGCAAGTAGCGTCCTTAACCACCTGTGGCAGGTCATTTATCATCAAAATAAACTGTAAAGGTCCTAGGTTGCTTCCCTGACTTACACCGGATCTGGTAAAATACGATTCGGATCTATAGCCCCTATAATCTACATATTGTCTTCTATCACGCATGTAACTCGCAAACCAATTTAAAAGATGTGGAGTAAACCCGACTGATGCTAATTTTTTTAACAGCACATCGTTGTCTACTAGATCAAAAGCCTTTTTAAAATCAAAATAAGCTGCATCAGTCTGTCTCCCCCCATCCACAGCCGGAACAACGTGAGACATAAAAGCGAGAAGGTTGCTCGTCGTACTTCTCGCCGGTCTGAACCCATGCTGAGCGTCGTAACCCAGCGTAAAACTCATCTAGTTTTGTTCGCAGTCCTCTCACATTTTGGTAAAAAATTTCCAAAGGTTTATTCCGACTCTTAATCTTCTGCCCTTGAACGATTGGCAGTCCTCCGAAACCAAATCCACTCACAGAACTCAACATTTAAAGGCCAAACCTCCGACCGACACAACTGGTCGAATTTACTCTCCGGCACCCCTATTATAAATGAAGCATAGTCGCGTTCTGTCTTGTGCTTAATTTTCTCAATCTTGATGGGCACGTCCTTTAATTTTGCACAAACGTACTTCTCCAAATTTTCCTCTGTAGTTTCCTTCTGGAGACGCCATACATGCAAGAATTTTTTCTTTTCTATTCCTCTTAATTCTTCAGATTGTAAACTTTCTCCTTTTCTAACTTCTTTGTTTGGAAATCGGTTTTTCTTTCTATTTACTTCAATCCATGATCCACCATCATTTATCGCATTAATTGTTTTAGAAGCGCTGTCGTCGCCTACTACGCCCACTGGTTTCGGGGCTGTTGCACGATTTTTCACTCGTTCATGAGAGCTTTGAGTCAGTTTAACGACAGTTGCAAAAGTTTGCGCGATTTTGTCTCCGTCAACTCCAACCGTCGGTTTCGTGGCCGCACAGTTTTGTGCCACTACCTGCTTTGCATGGCGATTTATATCAAAACTAGGTCTCCTTAGGTCTTCTGCCTGAGACAATCGGTCATGTTCCTCAATCAGTTCAATCTGAGCACCAAGAGTAGTTTCCAAGCGTCTATTGTTTTCAAGCGACGTTATTTTTGATGGTAATAGATCTAAGTTAATAGGTTTTTCTATCAATACCTTCATAGACTGCTTTATTTCTCGTAACTCGGATTCAACATTTAAAAACTTATCTAATAGGATCCTGTATTCCGTCTTTTGGTCTTCTAGCAAACGTTTCATTTCGGAACGAAATTCCCGCATCTCATCAAATAATGATTTATCTTCTGCCTCCACCTTAGATTCGTCCAAGACGACCCGATTACCGCGTTCCATATTGATGTAGCAGCTGCTCGGAGTAAACGTTTTGTTCATGGTGATTCCTCGCACTGGAGTATTCGCATTGTCGCCCTTGGGTATGGCTCGCGTACACTCCGGGCATCTCCAGCTTTCTTTACATTCATCGCTCATCTCTTCGAACTGCTTCTTTGATATCGCCAGACACTTAAGATGGTAAATTTTTTTACATTTTTCCTGTGCACACTCAATGAACGATAAATCGTATATCACAGCATTGCATCCATTACATTTGGTACTCATATTTATTTAATCACTTCAACTCGCACCAAACACGTCCGCACTTACGCGCGGGCGGACGCGAAAAATGATGTAGTGATACCCAATTTTCCGCGTCATTTCTATACTTTTGTTTTTTTCGCTTGACACTTTGTCACTCACACCAGGCCATATTGATACAAACTACTTGTATAACTTACTTGCAAAATATTTTTTTTTACAACAGTGGGAAGTCCCCATGCTAGGAGAGCCGGAGCTGAGTAAAGTGAAGGTGGGGGATGTAATAGAGCTGCAGCGAAGGGGCTTCTTCCGCGTGGACGTGGCCGCCGCGCCCCCCTCCCCGCACACGTCCCGCGCCACCCCGCTCATACTGTTCCACGTGCCCGACGGACGCGCCAAGGAGAAGGTAAGCACTTGCTAGGAGAACCGGAGCTGAGTAAAGTGGAGGTGAAGATGAAATACAGCTCCAGTGAAGGGGTTTCTTCCGCGTAAACGTAACGACCGCGCCCCCCTCCCCGCACACGTCCCACCCCGCTCATACTGTTCCACGCGCCAAGGAGAACGTATGAACTTGCTAGGAGAACCGGAGCTGAGTAAAGTGGAGGTGGAGATGAAATACAACTGCAGTTAAGGGATTTCTTCGGCGTAGACGTAACGACAGCGCCCCCCTCCCCGCACACGTCCCACCCCGCTCATACTGTTCCACGTGCCCGACGGACGCGCCAAGGAGAAGGTAAGCACTTGCTAGGAGAACCGGAGCTGAGTAAAGTGAAGGTGGGGGATGTAACAGAGCTGCAGCGAAGGGGTTTCTTCCGCGTGGAAATGGACGCCGCGCCCCCCTCCCCGCACACGTCCTGCGCCACTCCGCTCATACTGTTCCACTTACCCGACGGACGCCCAAGGAGAAGGTAAGCTTATTATTTACGACTGGACGCCCGGGTCTTCGTCCGCCCTTAATTCGGCCCTTAAGCATGATCCGTTCTTAGAGAACGTCTACTAACTATAAACTACCTCCCTATCTCTCATCTTTGTGCGCTTGAGTCGTTAAGTTATCGTTGATTTGCTTCATACTTTCCATATTTCGTGAATAGACTTAAAGTTAAAAACAAAACCGCGAGGGGCACTTTTTGGTAGAGGAAATTCTCGTCACCGACATGTAGGCATGTCCACATATACCCACAGTGTCCCATTTTTCACAACTATTTATCTTTATTTTTGGGATAAATAGTCTAAACTAAACACAATTTTTATTCAATATTTAGGATTCATTGGGTAATTTAGCTGTGATCACAAACACTAATGGCATTTGTGTTTTTGACCACAGCTTTTTTTCAAATAAAAATGTTGTATTAAAAAAAAGAAACAAAAATATATTTAGAAAAGTTCACACAAAAAATTTTACAGTTTTCAAATAAAAAACTTTCCCCTTTACAAATAACATTAATACAGTATTTGTTATATGCAAATGTCCTGAATAATTTATAATGAATTTAAAAAAATAATATTCAAAATGTATTTTATGGACCACTAAGACAGATTCAAGCTACAAATTATAATATCATGCATCAATATGACAAACATAATTTTAGTATTATGAACCAATCCCAGATATAGTCCATCTATTCAAAGAAGTCTCTTTCGCTGTACTTGCGCGTTGGTACAAACTGAACTGAACTGTGTTTGTATGGACTAAAGGTTCATTTTGTTAAAAAACGTTACTTCAGTTTTGCACACTTACACTGTCAACTGTTTACTCCCAGACGCTTGTTTGTACACACAAAATATAGAAAATGCTAATTCAAACCCTAACAACTTAGCAATTGAAAGAGCAAGAGGGCAGAGCCCTCTATAAAAAGACGTATCTACGCTTATGTGTTTGTAACAAAATAGATTTTAATAATAATTACATAGAATAAACTTAAGTTAACTTTAAAACTAAAATATTCACTATACTTGATAAGTACTAACTAAAGACCTCTATTAAAGACTATTTTCGTTAACTATAAAATAGATTTTCTCGAAAATAAAATGGGACTTTTTGGAAGTAATTTTACTCGATAAAAAATAGAAATACATAAAAAAAGTAGTGGTAAAGACTAAATAACTCTCATCTTTAAATTGAAGAAATCAAGTTCTTATTTCCAACCCTGAAGAATAACATATTTCTTATTTTCAATCAGCATCATAATTACAAATTACGGAAAAAACTTGTTAGTGTGTTATATTGTTACACTAAAGATGTGTTTGTTTAGGACACACCCCCAAAGTTTACAAAACTAAAAACGACAAAAGTGACTTCCATTGTATTTATTAGATCCGTGTTAACACCTACCACTACAAACCAAACATACGTCTAAAGTAGACAAACTATACAAAATTCCTAAATATCATGATAAAGTTCCTGCTTTATATCGATATCTGTAAGATTTAAATTGTCAAGATCCATATCATATCTCTCTACTTTTGTTATTTCACTATTTATTTTGTATATTATTTTGTTATCCTCTATTGGCATATGATTTAGTATGAAATTGTTGTTAGATTCCATAGGCTCTGGTTTGATATTCAAATCTGTCATCATAGGATTTAGAGCCTTTAATTCAAATTCAGATTGATATGTATAATTAGTAAGGATATTTTGTTGACATTCATTTTCACACGTAACCATGTTAGTTTCTAGAGGTTCCGATTTTATCTTCTTTTTTATATAAGTATGCTCGTCTTCATACAAATGAAGACATTCATTTTTACGCTTCAATTTTTGTCTCAAGTCAGTAAATACGTTTTCTTCTCCAATATCCTTAGTTTCTAGAGGCTCCAACTTGAGTAACTGTTCAGGACTTGTAATTGGAGTGTAAAACATGATAACTTCAGTATCTTCTTCGAGTATTAAAGTTTTGAGGGAATCCTGAGATAATGTTCTTGATAAAAAGTTATTATTTTGTTCATTGGTTAATTTGTCTTTCATTAACCTCCTCTTCTTCGGTAACAGTTGCCACTCTTCGTCTGAATCTTTCATTCTCTGTAAAAAAATATGTGACAAATAAATATATTGGATAGAAGCAGGCGTTACTTTGCGGAAGTTCATCATGATTATATAATGATTTATTTATTTTGCTATCATCCGCGAAAAGCCGACGAACCCATGCGACAACGTCACCCAGGTCTGACAAAATACTCTCTCTCGTTTCACCCCGAAACCGGAGCGTTAAATATATTTATTTATTATTTAAGTGTTTAGCCCGCCATCCGCTTTTGAGAGCGTGGTGGATATTTTCTATGGATACATAAACTATATTACAAAAATAATTTAACCATTATACATACGAGTAATAAAACATAAAGAATCTATACTAATATTATAAAGAGGTAAAGTTTGTGGTAGTATACGGGACTGATTTTGAAAATTCTTTTACCAATAGAAAGCCACGTTATCTGTGAGTGTCAAAGGATAGTGCGCAGGGTATCGGCTAGTATATACCTAATACTTTTATAACATATATTTATTCAATAAAGAATTATTTAAGTTACCTTTCTGGTGGACTTCAATAATATTTCAATTTCATCATCTGTGCAGGAACTTATATCCTCATACTGTAAATCGACACATTCTGCGTCGTGTAGCGTAGATTTTATTTGCGTGCTTTCCGTCTTTTGCTTCTTATTGAAATTCAAGGTTTTCTAAAACAAAGTGTTCATAAAAATCACATAATTTACCAAATTAAGGTGAGTTAGTTAGGTATGTAAGAAGAGAGATCTGAAAACTGACTTAATATGTGATCGTTTTGAATAGTAGTTATACTGTCACCCGCACCATGCTACAGCGCACATAGAATAATAAAAAGATATAAGTACCCACCTAGACTATGTCTAGTATACCCATTCCCCTCCAACTAAGCGAATAGCTTGAGCTTAGAATGGTTACTACAATAATACCTACATCACGGCAGGGATCGAACTTTAAACCTTTCGATTTCGATTTGTTTCCGGTTCTTAACTTTTGAGATATATTATACTCCTTACATACCTACACTCATTTACACACTTCTAGGGGCTTGTTGTTGTTGTTGATTATTATTAGATACAATATAAACATTTCACCGCTTAACCCTTGGCTTTGGCTGGTGGGAGGCTTCGGCCGTGGCTAGTTTGGCTGGTGGGAGGCTTCGGCCGTGGCTAGTTACCACCCTACCGGCAAAGACGTACCGCCAAGCGATTTAGCGTTCCGGTACGATGCCGTGTAGAAACCAAAAGGGGTGTGGATTATCATCCTCCTCCTAACAAGTTAGCCCGCTTCCATCTTAGACTGCATCATCACTTACCATCAGGTGAGATTGTAGTCAAGGGCTAAGTTGTAAAGAATAAAAAAAAAAAAAAAAAAAAAAAAAAAAAAATTCTAACTACTGAATTGTATTGCAGGAAATTGACAAAAGAAGTGACAAAAATCCTACTTTTGTTTTATGCCATATCCGATGATTATTATTTTATACTATAGCCAAATGAAGGTGAGTTAGTTAGGTATGTAAGAACAGAGATCTGAAAACTGACATAATATGTGACTGTTTTGAATAGTAGTTATACTGTCACCCGCACCACGCTACAGCGCCCATAGAATAATATAAGTACTTTCAAATAAAAAGAAATAAGTACCTACCTAGACTATGCGAATAGCTTGATATTAGAATGGTTACTATTTACAATAATACCTACATCACGGCAGGGATCGAACTTTAAACCTTTCAATTTCGATTTGTTTCCGGTTCGTAACAAACATCCAACTGACAAAAATCCAACTTTGTTTTAAGCCATATCCAATGATTATTTTATAATAGATATGTTACGTCCCTACAATATCACCGCAAAGAGATTGAAAACCGCAATTTTGTGTTTACTTACGTTATATATTTATGTTTGTATAGGTTTTACACTTCCTTAATATAAAACTCGACATTGTAAACAATATTAAGGCACCTATTATATACATAAATAATTTTCATTGTTTAATAAGCGACTAAATGAAATTAAGACAATTATGCACATTTGTCGGCCTCAGTCTGATTCTAGTTAATATCTATAAAATCGTACGATTTTTATATGTTCGTTATCAACCCATATACGGCTCACTGCTGAGCTCGAGTCTCCTCTCAGAATGAGAGGGGTTAGGCCAATAGTCGACCACGCTGGCCCAATGCGGATTGGCAAACTTCACACACGCAGAGAAATTCTCTGGTGTGCAGGTTTCCTCACGATGTTTTCCATCACCGTTTGAGACACGTGATATTTAATTTCTTAAAATGCACACAACTGAAAAGTTGTAGGTGCATGCCCCGGACCGGATTATATAATAATTACATTCGGCTCTTTTTATATGTACTATGAATTTTTGTTTTCACTAACCTGTTTCAATTCCCTTTGTCTGTATTGATTGCACTCCTTCTTTTTGTATTGCACATGTTTTCTGCATTTGCCCCTAAAGCAACGCGGCACTATCCTGTCTTTCAACTGTGCCCGGAAAATACAATACTCTTCACTTTGTGGGAGTTTCACAGGCCGCGTTTCACATTGGATCTTTATTATCAAACTATCCTTGTGTTTTATCACTTTTCGTTTCATCATCTTTACAGACAGTACAGCCAGATTTTACCTACTTTACAGCAAACGCGTTGCTTTATCGGTTAAGATTGCTACTTTGCTAGTTTTATTGCTACGGACAGTTGAAATCGCAACTTGCGTTGTGGCGGCTCGCGGTAAACTATCGTTGAATAATTTGCGCGCCTACCCGCCTAATAGCGATTAACAAATTATTATTAGTTGACACACGATTTTTGCGATAATAATGTCCATATTTTACGCTTTTTAACAGAAAACAAACAAACCTACATATTATTTACACAGCATTTTTTAAAATTTTTATATCAAAATACCAAAATAGTTTCACATTTCGCGTATACATAATTATTTCACAAAATATGTCGTTAAACCTTAGTCATAGATTAGTGATAATAATTTGTATCATAGTGATCGACCTCATAGAAAGATATTTTGTGTATTGATCGCAGGTAATGTTTAAAATGATGAAGGATCTTTTTTTTTTAAATCGAAATAGGAATAAATAAACTAAACGCTTGCTCCTTGAGTGTATGAAAGTTACTGGGAATGTAAATAAATATAGTAAGCCTTGTAAATATTCGCCAACTAAGCGCTTTATTCATTACCAGCAACCGTCTACTATTACAACTGAACAGCAAAATTATTGTACTTACTTACTAAGCGTTTCGTTGTTTCTATACTTAGTCAAAAATTCCAAGCAAGAACGAGAATTTTCGACTCGTTGTAGGTACGAGAATTTTTGACGGCCTCCGTGGCGCAGTGGCATGCACTATGGATTTACAAGACGGTGGTCCTGGGTTCTATCCCCGGCTGGGCCGATTGAGGTTTTTTTTAATTGATCCAGGTCTAGCTGGTGGCAGGCTTTGGCCGTGGCTAGTTACTACCCTACCGGCAAAGACGTACCGCCAAGCGATTGATTGATCTTGGTCATCGGAAATCTAGTTTACCAACAATTGGATTTTTATTTGTTTGTTACGATGTAACTTAAAAACTACTCGACCGATTTTAATTTTTCCCCATATTATCACGGGAACGTGAACTACGCGGGGCGTCAGCTATCGAAAACATTCAAGTTAGAAATCCACATTTTATTTTTATTAAATGACTTTTCCACGCGTATGTTTTTTTTTAATGTTTGTTACCTCACAACTTGGTCCAATTTAATTTATTAACCAATTTTGAAATTTTTTTTTTAAAAGCCCTACCACTAGATTGGTTCTATATCATTTTCATGAAAATCGGTTTAGTAATTTTGTGTTAAAACCAAAATAACTGAAATACGCCCTTGAAGTCGGTTCATTTTCTATGTTAAAAAGATTATATCGTATCAAAATGAAGTACGAAACGGAAAGTGAAAGTATTACATACGCGTGTCAACCACGTCGCGAGTCGGATTTAGTTTTGCGACCTCTTTGTTGTTTTACAGACGTTCGTGTTTTTTTTTTTAATATATTGTGTTTTTTTTTAATTGTAAGTTTAAAACTGTATTTATTGTTATTTTTCACCTTGATATAATTCGTGTTTTAAAGTGGAATATATTTTTACCTTGGGATGTCTACAGTTATTGGGATGATTTATTTTTTTAAAACATTAGTGTCTTTTTGGTTCCTGAATTGATATTTTTTATAGAGAATTTAAATAATAAATATAGCAACATTCAATTAATAATTCCTTTTTTCAATAACATATGGGAGATATTTTATAAAAACGTTGAGACTTTTACTACAATTTAAGTCGTTACTAACAGAATATTAAGGTAGGTAGGTAATATTCCTGTTTTTTAATAGTGTACTTATATTTTACCTTTACTTTGTGAAAATTCATTATGTCCCTGTAAAAATATTAAAAAATTGTCAAACGAAAATTTCATTAAATAAAATACGTTTTACGTTACGTTTTAATTATTTTTTGCATTTTTTATATCAAATATTAGTCTTGTAAATATATAATTAATATTCTTCTTTCCCTTTAAGCGAAATCTTGTACTAGTAGTCATTACGATAGACCAACGGGCAGGGATCGAACCTTCCCAACAGTGGACAATAATAACTTGCCCCTTGACCATGATCTCCTGACAAGCACATCACAATTATTTTAGAATTATATGCGCTATGAGTCATAACCTAGAAAAAGGTCTTAGCTCACAATACTGCTATATGCTTCCCATAAGCAAAGAGCATACATCGTAGATTTTCAGCTGTAAGTGCCGCCTCGAAAACAGGCCTAATTCGATACGTTTTTTTAGCCGAAAGCTGCCCAGCCGACGCAAGCTAAGGAAACGGTGGCACCGCCTCCGGTTGCAAGCAATTCGGCCGGACTAAATGACGAAATCGTCAAACAGGGCGACTTAGTTCGTTCACTCAAGACCGCGAAGGCCGAAAAGGCCAAGGTCGACTCGGCTGTCAAACTCTTGCTGGAGCTCAAAGCCAAGTTTAAAGCAGAAACTGGTCAGGTTAGTATTATCTGTGTATGTGTTAAAGCATTTTGAGAATATTGACTATTGAATAGTCAATAGTCAATATTCATTTAATTCAATTAGGCTAAGTTTATAAGCACTTTCGAAACGTCAGGTAACAATATTATAAGATATAATGGTGACAATAATAATTTGAAGATTAGATGATTCGAAGTTCGTAATTTCGAAAAATAAACTTTTCATTTATGTGCATTTTAAGAAATTAAATATCACGTGTCTCAAACGGTGAAGGAAAAACATCGTGAGGTAACTTGCGTACTTGAGAATTTTTGCAATTCTCTATGTGTGTGAAGTCTGCCAATCCTCATTAGGTCAGCGTGATGGATTATTATATATATTCTGAGAGGAGACTCGTGCTCAATAGTGAGCCGAATTTGGTTGTTAATGTTGATGATGGTGGTAAACTATGCTGCTATTTATTTCGATATTTTCACAAGAATCGCGAAAGAAATTCGAGAAAATCGCGAGATATGTATACAATACAGTCAGAAATATTTAATGTCACACACACAAATTCTTGTAAAACATTTTTATTAAATAACTAGCCGTCGCCCCGCGGTTCCATTTGCTTAGTTGCTGTGAGAAGATGGGGATAAAATATAGCTACACTCACAAATAACGTGGCTATCTGGTGGTAAAAGAATTTTCAAAATCGGTTCAGTAAACCCAGAGACAACGCTACAAACTTTACCTCTTTATAATATTAGTTTGAAGTGTAAATATAATATTATAAAACGAATCATTTTTAGCTAATATGAGATCCAATAAATCCTATATATAATTCCATTTCCTTAGGATTGGAAACCAGGTGCAGTCTCTGTTCCCGTATCATCTCCTGCATTAACGAATGACGCTGCTACATTGAATACTGACATCACCAAGCAGGGTGACTTGGTCCGTACCCTCAAGGCTGCGAAGGCTGACAAGGCCAAAGTTGACGAGGCAGTCAAAACTCTATTGGATTTAAAATCTAAATACAAGGCAGCTACAGGCCAGGTAAGTTTTTATTTTCTTTTCAAAGTTGTAGGATGTCTCTGAACCAAGTTATACAGGTTCGAGGACTGGTCATTTCTATGTACAGTACTGATTTTTGGAGAAAAAATTCTGGACCTGCCCATTTGATACAATAGCAAATATAATTCTACTTCCTTAGGATTGGAAACCAGGTGCAGTCTCTGCTCCAGTATCATCTCCTGCATTAAAGAATGACGCTACAACACTGAACACTGACATCACCAAGCAGGGTGACTTGGTCCGTACCCTCAAGGCTGCGAAGGCTGACAAAGCCAAAGTTGACGAGGCGGTCAAAACTCTATTGGATTTGAAAACTAAATACAAAGCAGCTACTGGCCAGGTAACTTTTCATTTTCTTTTCAAAGTCGTAGGATGTCTCTGAACCAAGTTATACAGGTTCGACGACTGGTCATTTCCATGCACATTACTGATTTTTGAAGGAAAAATACTGGAACTGCCCATTTCGAGCAATAGTATGGCACTTATGTTGTCGGATTGCTCTTAACCAAGTTTACATGTTCGATGTCTCGTAATTTCTATACATTTTCCAAGTGGCCCCAACAAAATAAATGATAGGTACGTATCGTCATAACTAGCCATTTGCAGCAGTCAGTATAATAGTATGGCATAAACGTTAGAGCTCTGAGTCAAATGATGTGATGATGAGTCAAGTTATACTGTTTCGATATTTCGTCATATCGATACTTTTATTGTTTATATTAAATGATTCCCGTATTGCCAAGGAGTTATTTACACTACTAATATAAATGTTTACATGTATTTATACATTTAATCTTCACAAATTAGGATTGGAAACCTGGCGCAGCCTCTGCTCAAGTATCATCTCCTGCATCAGGGAATGATGCTGCAACACTGAACACTGACATCACCAAGCAGGGTGACTTGGTCCGTACCCTCAAGGCTGCGAAGGCTGACAAGGCCAAAGTTGACGAGGCAGTCAAAACTCTATTGGATTTGAAAACTAAATACAAGGCAGCTACTGGCCAGGTAAGTTTCATTGTCTTTTCAAAGTTGTAGGATGTCTTTGATCCAAGTTATACATGTTCGACGAATCGTCATTTCCATGTACATTACTGATTTTTGGACGAAAAATACTGGATTTACTGTAAATGTATTTCTAAATGCCTCATACACCATTTAATTAGTTTCAATGGGTTATCGGTTAAGGAGCAGGACCCTTATCCAAGATTTCTTGGATTCGATCCCCTTCCGTTGTACCACTGTCGTGTCAACTCCTTTTACTGGATTCTCGCTCAGTGGAGAAGGATGTCATGTATATATTATTTTTTCCTTGTGTTTAGGATTGGAAACCTGCAGCCACAGAAGCTCCAGTCGCCTCATCAAAATCGGACGAGCCAAAAATGTTAGACCAAGAGATCACCAAACAAGGAGACTTAGTCCGTTCCCTCAAAGCCAGCAAAGCTGAGAAGGCGAAAGTTGACGAGGCTGTCAAAATTCTTCTCGATCTCAAAGCCAAATATAAAGCCGCCACCGGTGCGGTAAGTTTTAAAAATACCTTCCTAACTTCCTAAAAGTACCTTCGTAACTTATCTACACACAAATACATAAAATTTCCTTATTTTATATATATATTTGTAATCAACTTCTTTATAATTTACTAGCGGTCGCCCGCGACTTCGTCCGACGGTGGAAATTCACCACTTTTAAAAATTTTTGAATTACATTATATTTCGTATTTCTTTTTATGATTTTTGAACAAATTTTAAAGCTGTAACTCTTAAAATGAAGGACTTTCCATACAAATTTTCAATCCCTATTTCACCCCCTTCTCATTTAATTTTCGCAATAAAAAGTATTATGATCTTAAACCGTGCCATTCCAGCGTTTGAATTCATTTAGTAGTTTCAGCGTGATGCCCAAATAACAAAAAAACACAAAAAAATCGAAAAAAAATATCTTTTATAACCTTTATCTAATTATTTAATACGTAGTTGATGTCTCTTAGACGCGTACGAAGCGTTTCAGTTCTTCGTTCTTAATCCGCACTACGAAGTTATGGAATACCCTTCCACCCTCCGTTTTCCCTACCACGTGCAATATGGGTATATCTAACTAATACTACGACCACTACCGTGATGGCCCAGTTTCACCTGTGTAGTTCCCGTTCCCGTGGGAATACGGTAATGAAACATACCTATGGGACTCGCTCAGATTGTAGTTTCCCATTGGTGAAAATTTTTCAAAATCTGTTATTTTTGGTTAAGGCGTGATTGAATCGATTTGGTATATAGATAAATCGGACCTTTGAGCAGAACATAGGCTACTAATATCCCGAAAAAAATCCACGATTCCCGCAGGATTTGTAAAAATCTATTTATCTCACGCAAATAGGATTGCTGTTTGTATTGTTGGGGTGATGTCACATGTAAACACTTAGAGCAAATATTGTATTGAAAACTAAATAAATATGACGTAAATGACAATTTTATACAGCTGAGTCAACATGTCTTATTGGATGATATCCCCAATTGTGTTAATGCTTACACCAAATTTTATTTAATGTTTTATCATACCTTGACGACCTCCGTGGCGCAGTGGTATGCGCAGTGGATTTACAAGATGGAGGTCCTGGGTTCGTTATCGGCTGGGTAGATTGAGGTTTTCTTAATTGGCCCCGGGTCTGGCTGGTGGGGCTTCGGCCGTGGCTTGTTACCAACCTACCTACAAAGGCGCTAAGTGATTATCGTTCAGAAATTTAGTTTTTCACCACTCCCGCGGGAACCATGGATTTGCCTATAATGAAAGTTGGTCAATAACCTCTTTTAACATCCAGTGAAAGTCACATTAAAATCCGTTCAGCCATTCCAATGATTAGCCCGGACAAACAGCCAGACAGACAAAAGTTTGTTTGTGTATTGGTCATTATCAATCCATATACGGCTCACTGCTGAGCTCGAGTCTCCTCTCAGTATGAAAGGGGTTAGGCCAATAATCCACCACGATGGCCCAATGCGGATTGGCAGACTTCACACACGCAGAGAATTAAGAAAATTCTCTGGTATGTTTTCATGGTATGTCACGATGTTTTCCTTTACCGTTTGAGACATGTGATATTTAATTTCTTAAAATGCACACAATTAAAAAATTGGAGGTGCATGCCCCGGACCGGATTCGAACCCACACTCCACCACCAAATTTGAAATAGATTTGTATTTGTTTTAAAGGACTGGAAACCAGGTGCAGCGCCAGTAGCAAACGTCCAAATGGCTGAGGATGCTAAAGTTGTTAAACTTTTAGAGCAAATAGCAGCGCAGGGCGACAAAGTGCGCAAAATTAAAGCAGAGAAAGCAGAAAAGTCAGTTGTTGATGTTGAGGTCAGTAAAGTTAGGTTTCTGTGCAACTTTTCATGTTGATAAAAAATTTTAAATAAAAAACATTCAACCGACTTCAAACAAACAAACAAACAAACAACATACTGACTAAACTAAAAAGCGAAAAATAACATCATACTAAGTTCTATGTATCATATTATGTTCTAACTGATGATCAGTTTGAAGGCGGTGCTAAATCTAAAAGAAAAAAGAATTATTCAAATCGGTCCAGGCGTCTTCAAGTAATCAGGTAACATACATAAAGACGAATTGAAAACCTCCTCCTTTTTTTGAAGTCGGTAAAAAAACAATGTTATGGAAAATTATTATCAAATATTTTTCAATTACATGTAAAATTATATACAACTAGTAGACGCGCCGCGGTTTCATCCGCGTAGTTTACGTTCCCGTGAGAATACTGGCACAAAATATAGCCTATGACACTCACAAATAATGTGGCTTTCCTATGGTAAAAGATTTTTTTTTTATTTTCAAAAATTACCTCCTGTACCACCACAAATTTTATAATAATTAGTATGAATAGATAGATGATATTTTTAAAATACTCGAAATATATTATTCCAGGTGACCAATCTACTGAATCTGAAAGCACAATACAAGGCTTTGACTGGCAGTGAATGGACACCGAAAGCATCATCATCTCAGGATTCTAAAAAGATTCCCGAAAAGGTAATTTCAATAGATTTTTTAAATTTTCAACTTACACCTATCTACTTTACTAACACAAAGTAAACACCTGTCTTTACATTATATTACATATTTTTATAAATTAGAAACCCTTATAGGATCCGTCCGTCTGTCTAATAGCCATGATAGCCCAGTGGATATGACCTCTGCCTCCGATTTCGGAGGGTGTGGGTTCGACTCCGGTCCGGGGCATGCACCTCTAACTTTTCAGTTTTGTGCATTTTAAGAAATTAAATATCACGTGTCTCAAACGGTGAAGGAAAACGTCGTGAGGAAACCTGCATACCAGAGAATTATCTTAATTCTCTGCGTGTGTGAAGTCTGCCAATCCGCATTGGGCCAGCATGATAGACTATTGGCCTAACCCTTCTCATTCTGAGAGGAGACTCGAGCTCAGCAGTGAGCCGAATATGGGTTGATGACGACATATTTTTAATCAATTCTTTATAACACATACATTTTCCCTAGAGTGCAAGTAAAACAACAACAAATCAGAATGGTGAATCATCCACAGAAGTAAAACAGCAGGCGAAACCAAAGAAAGCAGACAAGGTAATAAAATAACTATGTACTACATTTTATTATTTACTAGCGGACGCCCGCGACTTCGTCCGCCCTTAGACCTCTTTAATTCAGCCTTACAGTAGTATCGCTGTAAAAATGGAGTAACTTCTCCCGTTTTCCCAACATTTCCCTTCACTGCTCTGCTCCTATTGATTGTAGCGTGATGAAAAGTATACTATAACCTGCCCAGGAGTGTGAAGAATAATTGTACCAAGTTTCGTTAAAATAAGGAAAATATTTTAACGAAACTTGGTACAATTATTATACAGAATTATAGACAGACATGATAAAAATTTTAGTGATTGCATTTTTGGCATCAATATCGATCACTCATCCCCCTGAAAAATTTTGGAAATATATTTCATGTACAGATTTATTATAAGTATAGATTAAAATACATTTAATTGTTATTTATGAAAAAGTTAATATTATTCAGCATTCATTGTTTATCTCGTATATTTTTAAATAATCAAACGCTAAAAATTTAAATACTAACAAAATTCCCGCGAATTCGCTCGCGTGTAAACGATTCTCTATATCCTTAAGGATTACCAGTAAGAAGTAACAGTGAAGAGTTAAGGGTATACAAAACTACTTGCGGGTACTGTAAGGTCCCTTGTCCTTACTGTAATAGCAGTAAGTCACCGTCTCACCACTACATTATTATACACTATAATGGCCAGCAGCACACGTCCGCCTTCTCTCGATGCCAGAGACAGACTGCCCGCTTTCTCCCACTACCGGTTATATGTACACAAACACTACAGGTATAATTTATTTTATTATTTGTCAGGCTCCAAAACCTGCGAAGCCAGTTAAAGAAGAGTCGACATCGAACGTAAAGAAGGTCACTCGATTGGGTTTGGAAGCCAGCAAAGAGACAGATTTGCCCGAATGGTACTCACAAGTGATCACCAAATGTAAGTGACATTACAAACAATATAATATCAGGACAAAAGTAGTGTAGTGTTGTAATGTCTGGCATACTATATTCTTTGGTTATTACTAAGTGAGGGTGAGTAAATAAATCAGTTAGCATCCGACCGCTGTGTTTCATTGACGTACATTACACTGGCGACGAGGATGGGATTTTTAATTATTTAGATCACGCGTGCTTAAAGTTCTTAATTAAAATGCCTTACGGTAAAATTGAACCGTTTGATCTTTATTCCGGGAAGTGGTCATTGTATGTTCGTCGAGTGGAACAGTTTATATTTCTTAATGACATTCAAAGTACACACAAAGTAGCCACGTTGATTACGTTAGTGGGTGATCGTACATACAATTTAATGTGTGATTTGTGCGCGCCGACTAAACCGGAGGAAAAGACGTTCGACGAATTGGTGAAAATAGTAAAGAATCATCTGGAACCTCAACGTTCAATTTACGTGGAGCGAGAAATATTTCGACAACAAAAACAAAATGTTGGAGAGTCCATACTCGAATTTTTACAAAATTTGAAACATTTGGCGACCGAATGTAATTTTGGGCAAAATCTTGAAGAAAACCTGTGTGAGCAGTTTTTAACTGGGTTGCGAAATTCGGAGATTAAAGCCAGATTATTAATGGAGAAGAATTTAACATATAAGAAGGCGGTGGAGCTAGCTCTCGGTTTAGAAGCCGCGGAGAAGCATGTAGACAGAGTCAGCGGCCGCAACAGTATGGGCGGTGCTTATTCTGGAGTCTTCGGCGGTAACGCAGGCGCGAGCGGCGTCGGCGGTGGAGCCGGTGCGCCCGGCGCGCCCGGCACGAGCGGCGCGCCCGGCACGAGCGGCGCGGGCGGCGCGAGCGGCGAAGCGGGCCGTGAAAGTGTCCACGCACTACGGGGCGCGGGCCGCGGACGGCCTACCTTCTCCTCGGCGCACTGCTGGAGGTGTGGCAAGGGACATCAAGCAGATAAGTGTCGATTTAAGCAATATAACTGTGACCTATGTAATATAAAAGGCCACCTAAAGGTCATGTGTAAATCTGGGAATAAATCAAGTGCTAAGCGCCATAATTTTTTAAGTGATGATTCTGAAAGTGAAATTTATAACATAAGGGCGGTTTCGAGCGGTGACAGACCGTATTTTGTAGACGTAAAAATAGGCAATGTAACATTGAAATGTGAATTAGATACCGGTAGCAAAATTTCGGCTATAAGTGAAAAATGTTACAATAAAATGTTTTTAAACTATTTAATTCATAAAGACGGAATTAAACTATGTTCATACTCGGGCTCACGAATCGAACCGGTCGGTTATATTTTAGTAGACGCATGTATTGATGATAATTACCAAAGTAACTTAAAATTATACATTATAAAGAACGGAAGTCGTCCGCTATTAGGTAGAAGTTGGATTCAGAAATTTAATATTAATGAACTTTTTATTAATAATATCTCAAAAGAGAGTAGTGACCATGAATACCGCGACCGGTTCGTTGAGGAGTTAAAAAGAGAATATCCTTCTGTATTTACGGATAAATTGGGTGAATGTAAGAAACAAATTCGCTTACAGCTCACAGATAATGACCCTATTTTCTTACGCGCGCGGCCGGTACCATTGGCGTTGCGATCCGCAGTGGAGAGAGAAATTCATCGCTTAGAAAAAGAAGGATCGATTTATCCGGTCGAACATTCAGATTTTGGTACACCGATCGTCCCGGTGATTAAATCGACTGGAGATATTAGATTGTGTGGGGATTATAAATCAACTATTAATCCTAAATTAAAACGGGATCATTATCCTCTACCGCGTATAGAGGATTTATTTGCGGCTTTGAGCGGGGGGCAAGAATATTCAAAAATTGACCTCACGACCGCGTATATGCAAGTACCTCTCCACCCGGATTCGCAAGCGTGTACGGCAATTTCTTCGCACATAGGTACCTACGCATTTAAACGGACCCCCTACGGTTTGAGTTGTGTACCGGAAAAGTTTCAGAAAATAATGGAAGAAACTCTTAGAGGTCTATCTAATACGGTAGTATTCCTAGATGATATATGTGTAACTGGAAAAGACCGAGAAACACATAAACATAATCTGCGGGCTGTAATCGAAAGATTGGCGGCAATGGGGTTAACTGTAAAAATAAACAAATGTAGTTTTTTACAAAAAAGTGTATCGTACCTAGGCTTTATTATTGATAAAGATGGTTTACATCCGGACATGTCAAAAGTGGAGGCTATTGTGAAAGCTCCAAACCCGACAAACGTGACTCAATTGAAAGCGTTTTTAGGCCTAATAAATTATTATGGAAAGTTTGTTCCTAATTTAAGCTAAAAATCAAGAATGGAAGTGGGATTTAAGTTGCGAAAATGCATTTAAAAATATAAAAAATATTTTAGCTAGTGACAGAGTATTATGTCATTATGACCAAGCATTACCGTTAGTTTTGTCAGTGGACAGTAGTGCTTACGGCATTGGGGCAGTTCTGGCACATGCTTTTCCCGATGGCACTGAACGCCCTATCAGCTGTGCTTCAAGAACTCTTGGAGACGCGGAAAAGAATTATAGCCAATTAGATAAGGAGGCACTGGCGATAATGTATGGCATACAAAAACATCATCAATATCTATTCGGAAGAAGATTTATTTTGAAAACAGACCACCAACCACTAGTGTATATTTTTGGGCCAAAAGGGGGAATTCCACAAACGGCAGCGAGTCGGCTGCAAAGATGGGCGGCTAAATTAGCAGCGTATGATTTTGAGATTAATTACGTAAAATCAAAATCCAACGGAAATGCAGATGCGTTGTCGCGCTTACCGCTTGTTAGTGATAACGACCGCGAGCAACACATAGAAGAGAAACATTACTTATTCTACATAGATGAAACGTTACCGGTGAGTTATAAAGACATCGCAATTGAAATAAAGAAGGATAATTTATTGAGCCGAATATATGGATATATAATGTTTGGATGGCCAGAAAAATGTAAAGAAGATGAACGAGCGTTCTACGTGAGGCGCGCAGAACTTTACATTGATCATGGTTGTATTTTGTACAAATATCGATTAGTAATCCCACAAAAATTACAGGAAAGAGTGTTATTTGAAATACACTCAGGACATTTAGGAATAGTAAAAATGAAATCCATTGCTAGAAATTATGTGTATTGGCCGTCTATAGATAAGGATATAGAGTGTATCGGGCAGAAGTGTGAAGCATGTCTCAATGTAAGGGACGCCCCTCCGAAAACCACTCTGCATCCTTGGGAGTTTCCTTCAGGACCTTGGAAGCGACTCCATGCAGATTTCGCTCAAATACAGGGCAAATACTATATTGTTGCAGTCGACGCGCACAGTAAATGGATAGAGGCGGAACAAATACGTAGCATTTCTGCATACCATACTATCAAGTTTTTCCGAAGTTTATTTTCTAAATTTGGATTAATTGAGCAATTGGTAACAGACAACGGACCCCCTTTCCAAAGCGCAGAATTCAGAGAATTTTGCAATAAAAACATGATCCGACATGTCACGTCTTCACCATATAGACCTCAAGGAAATGGAGCTGGGGAGAATGCAATTAAAACGGTGAAGAAGACGATTAAAAAAGCAATTCTAGAAGGTGCAGACATACATGCTAGTTTATGTAGATTTTTGATGCAGTATAGGAATTGCCCACACATAACGACGGGAATAGAACCGGCAGTTGCATTGATAGGGAGACGGCTTCGGAATAGACTAGATGCTATGCGACCGGATACGTCTAATATTGTAGCAGAAGCCCAAAATAAACAAATAGAGAACTCTGGGGGAATCGTTCGAAAGTTCGAGATTGGGGATAAAATATTAACACGTAACTATTCTGCGAAAGACAATAAATGGATTGAAGGAGATATAATAGAAAAAACGGGACCAGTATCATTTAAAATTTTACTAAATAAAGGAAATATTTGTCGCCGACACACAGATCAAATTTTACCACAAAGAAGTAGTCGTTTCTCGTGGGATATGGGAGGTAGATCAGAACCACCTGCAGAAATAAGCATATCGGATCAATACGTTAACACAAAACCCCGAAAAAATAATGAAAAACCAGAAGATAATGGTTCTCCCGAGAGAGAAATGGAAATAGAGGAATCACCCGAAGGCGTCGAGCAATCGCTCCCGATGCAGTCACAACCTCAACCAGCATCGGCACCTACGTCATCGCCAAGATCGCCTAAAGGAGTAGATTTGATTCCAGAAGCATCCGAGGATACGGTAGGAAGGCCGAAGCGGACCTGCCGACTTCGTAAAAAAAAAATCATAAATAAATTGTAGGCATTAAAGGACCTTTCAATTGGGACAGGTTTGAAATTTAAAAAAAAAAAAAAAAATGGTAATGGATATAAAGTTCTGAAAATAATGTAAAAAAAAAAAAAAAAAATCTATTGTACTATTAGACAAGTCAAATGTTTATAAATAATTTAAGGGCTAATATAGATATTTAGATTTTTTTTTTGGTAAGGGAAAGGAAGATACTAATAGTAAAAGTAAAAGTAATTAAAAGTTATCTTGTATTGTAAAAAAAAATAATAATAATAATAATAATAATGTAAGACTTTTCATAGGAAAGAGATGTGTAGTGTTGTAATGTCTGGCATACTATATTCTTTGGTTATTACTAAGTGAGGGTGAGTAAATAAATCAGTTAGCATCCGACCGCTGTGTTTCATTGACGTACATTACAAAAAGCATTATTAATGTTGTGTCAAAAGAAAATTGATTCGTGTGTTTATTTAGACCATTGATTCCCAAAGTGGTCCAGGGGTCTACGGAAGACTCGGCGGGGGTCTACGTTGATGTGACTTAAAAATGGGGGTTCACAGTACGTAAGCAGGGGGTCCACGAAAATTTATCTGGTTTTATACCGAATGGGAAGTTTCTAAATTCCAAATTAATTAATTAACTAAGAAAGTAATTAACTCACACATTTTTTTTTAAAAACTATTATCTTTCGGTGGCTGTTGATTCAGCTAATCACATTTTTTGCCGAGTTTTGGATAGAAATTCAGCAGGGGGTCCACTGAATTATTATAACATCATAAACACCTTACGTACCTTATATACATGCGCATTTTAAGTACGCTTACTATAGTGCGCGCACGATAAGTTTGCGCGAGGCCGAAATCAGAACTAATTAAAAGTGCCGCCATCTTGTCATCTATCTCTAGGCGGGTAAAAGAGATCACTAAAATAATAGGCTACTCGCCTGCTGTACAAGATTTTTTGTATAGGCAGTTTAGATGCCTAGAAACTCTTATCACATTTTTATT
The DNA here is from genome assembly GCF_947172395.1 of Bicyclus anynana. Classification (NCBI taxonomy): domain Eukaryota; kingdom Metazoa; phylum Arthropoda; class Insecta; order Lepidoptera; family Nymphalidae; genus Bicyclus; species Bicyclus anynana. Next base: position 6,970,788 of record NC_069103.1, on the reverse strand, counting down.
TGTGATTTCGTAATTGTAATAATTTTATAAAACAAAATTGTATTTTTATCACGTCACCGCAAACGCCAATCCCGCCGTCTATAAATGACGTCACTTGCTAATGTGCTGTGTTTCGGCGGCAAAAATTTTACGTAGATAATTTATCATTCATATTGAATTTTTTACTATTGACGGGACAAAATAAAATATAGCTTATAATACTTCCATAATTCAGTTTAAACACTGTTTACAAAAGAGGCAAGTAGCCTATTGCGCCGCTAGTCGCGCGCAGATTTATCTTGCGCGCACTATACAAGATTTTTTAATAGTGCCTGTACTACCAACAGACAACAGACAAGAAACCAGCTAGAAGACCAACTATATGTTTCATTAATAAATTGTTGTCTTTGTATTGTCTCTTTTGTTGTACCTCCAAGAATCTTTGGCGTTTTAATTTTTTTAATTTTTTTTTTATTCTTTATTTAAAGGGCTAAGTTAGCCCTTGATTACAATCTCACTTGATGGTAAGTGACGATGGAATCTAAGATAGAAGCGGGCTAACTTGATAGGAGGAGAATGAAAGTCCACACCCCTTTCGGTTTCTACTCGACATCGTACCGGAACGCTAAATCGCTTGGCGGTACGTCTTTGTCGGTAGGATTGTAACTAGCCACGGCCAAAGCCTCCCACCAGCCAGACCTGGACCAATTAAGAAAACCTTAATCGGCCCAGCTGGGGATCGAACCCGAAACCTCCGTTTGTAAATCCACCGCGCACACCACTGCGCCACGGAGGCCGTCAATTCGTTTTATGATGTTGCTTGCGACGTTTGATCGACGACAACATTGACGTATTTTGAAGGATGGAGGTCCTGGGTTCGATCCCCTGGGCTGATTGAAGTTTTCTTCAAGACGTTGGCTAGTTTATATTTTTTTTATGTAATAGCTGAAATGATCGACTACTACGACATCTCTGGCTGCTACATCCTGCGTCCGTGGTCGTACAGCATCTGGGACGTGATCAGGAACTTCCTGAGCGCGCACTTCAGGAAACTGGGCGTCAAGGACGGATACTTCCCAATATTTGTGTCAAAGGTATGTGTACTAGCTGACACCGCACGGTTATACCCGCGTGGTTACCAATCCCATAGGAATACGGGGATAATATATAGCCTATAGCCTTCCTTGATAAATGGGCTATCTAACACTGAAAGAATTTTTCAAATCGGACCAGAAGTTTCTGAGATTAACGCGTTCAATCAAACAAACAAACAAATAAACTCCTCAGCTTTATAATATTAGTATAGATAAGCACGTCGATTTTATTTTTTACGGATAGAAAATACAAATTGTTGTTGACAAAATTTGACAAAATTTTTGTTTCGCTCTCTTGTCTACAAATAAACATAGATAATACAGTAAAAGTGTTCAAAACAGCCACTATAAACACCTGGAATTGAATTCATATCCGGTGTAAGCTGTCAATGTCATGTAATATTGTCAAATGTCAATAAGACAAGTTAAAAAGAAACATTAAATCGTAGACAAAGATCAATTAAACAAAAAATCCTTAAATTGTTAACTTTAAACGCATCCGCCATCGCGCCCGCATGTCAACGTGAATATCGTTACACATCTATACTAATATTATAAAGAAGAAATCTTTGTTTGTATGTTTGTTTGATTGTAATGAATAGGCTCAAAAACTACTGGACCGATTTTAAAAATTCTTTCACCATTCGAAAGCTACATTATCCACAAGTAACATAGGCTAAATTTTATTTTGGAAAAAATAGGGTTCCGTAAGATATTTGGGTTTTTCGAACACAAGGTGTAAAAAATCAACCAGAAAAGTTACTTATTTTGCGTGCGCTGCCTAAACTATAAAAGATAGAACCAAAAAAATGTTCAAACTAATTGTAGATCTTATAAATATCTACAAAACAAGTCCGCAATACACTATACCAATCTATTTCGAGTGAGGCACAACAACCATTTTCTTATTTAAAAATCTTGAATTTTTTAGTTTAGGGGTAGGGGTAGGGTAGGGGTAGTTGAAAGTTAATATCGATTTTAACGTGGACGAAGTCGCGGGCGTCGGCTAGTAATATATATATTTTCTAGGCGGCACTAGAACGTGAAAAGGATCACATAGCGGACTTCGCCCCCGAAGTGGCGTGGGTCACACACTCGGGCTCGTCCGAACTGGCCGAACACATCGCGGTCCGGCCTACGTCCGAGACCGTCATGTACCCGGCCTATGCCAGGTGGATACAGAGCCATCGCGACCTGCCCTACAAGCTTAACCAGTGGAACAACGTTGTGGTATGTTCTTCATTCTTTTTCATTTTTTTTTAAATACCTGACCTTATACTTCATTCATTATGCGACATCTTACAACCCCAATACACTACTCGCGTGTATCCGTTTAATCGGAGTTAATTAAATACGATAGTGTAGAAACAACCTGTCGTAATGTCACCTGTAATGTCGTGATAGCCCAGTGGATATGACCTCTGCCTCCGATTCCGGGGGGTGTGGGTTCGAATCCGGTCCGGGGCATGCACCTCTTAAGTTTTCAGTTGTGTGCATTTTAAGAATTTAAATATCACGTGTCTCTAACGGTGATGGAAAACATCGTGAGGAAAATGCAGGTTTCCTCACGATGTTTTCCATCACCGTTAGAGACACGTGATATTTAAATTCACAACAGAGAATTTTCTTAATTCTCTGCGTGTGTGTAGTCTTCCAATCTGCATTGGACCAGCGTGGTGGACTATTGGCCTAACCCCTCTCATTCTGAGAGGAGACTCGAGCTCAGCAGTGAGCCGAATATGGGTTGATAACGACGATGAGATAACAATGCTATGTATTGTCCAGAGATGGGAGTTCAAACAGCCACAGCCATTCCTAAGGACGCGCGAGTTCTTATGGCAAGAGGGTCACACCGCCTTCAGGACACAAGAGGAAGCTGCTGAGGAAGTTTTACAGATTTTAGGTAAATTTGAAATGTGAAGTATAATTTTCATTTATAATTTCAAATACAATTTTCATTATATCACTCGCATATTCCTACCCCGAGGAGATCACCCCCGTGATCCAAACATGCAATTAATTTTTTTTATGTTTCACTTCTATTTTCAGCAAGTCAAAGTATAAGTTGCTTCTTCCTTATTTTAGTACTAATATACTCGTATATACTACTCATCAAAAAAATCGACACAGTCCGCCTGTAACAGTACTTGCGGACTGTTTCGATTTTTTTGATGAGAAGCATACAATTACAACCCCCGTTTTTGTGGGGTTGCATTTTTTATAATTTAATAAAATTCTATTAATGAATTATCCTTAAAGCAACTTTTTACAAATAGATTGATTGTTCACAAACTTTTGACCCTTATTTGACTCTCATATGGCTGACATTTTTTTTCTTGGTACCTACCCCGGTTAAACTAGACCGTCACTCTATTAGACTTTTAATGCAATTATAGAAAGTGTCCAAACAATCTTGAGTGCAAAAAAATATGTATAGTGCTATAAACTTATCTGACCCGGTGGCCAAAGCTGGAACTAACCCAAAGAGTCTAAGAACTATTCGTCGTCGTCGCGGCGGTCGCCATTTGGAAAAACATACATACAGGTGAACGTAGAAACCTCCTCCTTTTTGGAAGTAAAGTGCGACTGGGCCAGATAATTTTGTGGCACTATACATATTTTTATATCCCAAAACTCTTCTATAAACTTTGTGGTGTACAGATCTGTACGCGCGCGTGTACGAAGAGTTGATGGCAATACCAGTTATCAAGGGACGCAAAACTGAGAAGGAGAAATTTGCTGGCGGAGACTACACCACCACAGTAGAGGCGTATATCCCTGCCAGTGGACGAGGGATACAGGTATGCATATATTTTAGTCGAATTAAATTCCTTAATCCTCAACGAATATGATAAAGATTCAGATAGTCCTTAGTTATTTCAAAGATTCCAGGAACCTTTCAATCCTTTCAGGATTTGCAAGGAGTTCCTCCTTCAGATTTTTTGGCATTAGCAACACTTTCTTTATAGCTCCACTGTAAAGGGGCGGACGTATCACCGGGAGGTCGTGGTTCGAGCTCCGCCCGATGGACTATTGTCGTAGCCACTCCTAACACTAACAGTCTTTTCCAAGTATTATGAGGGGAACTGGACTATTGGTTATATTTAATAGATGTTGCAAATGTTCTTGAAAAAATAGTGTGATTAAAAAATGTATATTCGTTTATTTTACAGGGTGCAACGAGTCACCATTTAGGACAGAATTTCTCAAAAATGTTTGAAATAGTCTATGATGATGCTGAGACTCAAGAGAAAAATTATGTTTACCAGAATTCATGGGGCCTTACTACCAGAACTATAGGTTAGTATTGAATGCTTGTCTTGAAAGTTTTGAAATGTTACTTTATTTGGTCAAACCTCGGAAAATTATACCGCAGTTTTTTTTTTGTTTCATCATCAAATTTTCGGGATCAGGCACTATATTGGAAAAGAGTGTGAGAATCGATTTTTCGTTCTAGTGCCCTTAATATACAACTCATAAGAAATTTATGGACATTTTTTGTAGGAAATTTAATCCTCTATAATTTTGATTCTATTACTTTCTGCCGTAGAACTTATTGCTGTTTAAGGATAAACTTCCACCATTGACGCCATGTCAGCTGATCAGCATACTGATCCAGCCTAAAGATTCGTATTTCACTGATTGACATTGCTTGACAGCTGTCTTTGAAAATGCTCGCTGTCTTTGAATGTGAACGTCAATGTCATCGGATACATTTAACAGTAAATTCATTCTATCTTTGTCAAACTGTCAGTTTTCCTAAAGATTTCGACAAAATCTGTCAAATTTAATGTCAAATCCATAGAAAAACTGTCAGTTAGATACAGATAACTCAATGAATTTGATGCCAAACGACGAGACTGGGTTTCTCCTTTTTATATTCTTGAGTTTAACCACAGTCATGCTTTGTTGGAAAGTACTGATGATCTATAAATTATATAAAATGAACGACGCCAAATAGTGACAAACATTTAATGTAGTCTTTTCTTTTTAATATATATTTTTTTTTAATTATTCTTTCTTTTGGTCTTCTATTGTATTGCAATATATCCCATGCATCTTTGTATTTAGGCGTCATGGTTTTGGTACACGGCGATGACCGTGGACTGGTGCTGCCTCCACGCGTCGCCGACATTCAGACCATAGTGGTGCCGTGTGGCATCACCGTCTCCAGTACCGCGGAGGAGCGCAAGAGCCTCATGGACTCTTGCAAGCAGTTGGTTGAGGAGCTGATGAAGGTCGGCATCAGGGCTGAAGGCGACTACAGGGACAACTACTCGCCGGGATGGAAGTTCAACCATTGGGAACTTAAGGTGAGATACAACTGTTATTATATGTTTTTCAAACATTCGAGTTGCTAAGTATAGTCGATTCGACTCATGTGTAGTAAGGTACTCTGTTTTGCCGCGTGTTTGTGATAGTGAATCATTGGAGGCGTACCCATTAGGGGTCATCTTGTAGCCAATGGACGTGAGATACACACACTTATTACCTTCACTTGCTTTTCTTCTCCAGGTGCATTTGAGGTCATCCTTCCATTTTTGGCAGGGACGAGTTTTTTTTCTTTTTCTGTCACTTCCCTGGTCTACTAAACTCTTTTTATCCTTTTGTTAGTTCCCTGACAATGATAATGGTGATTGACATCAACAGGGTGTCCCGATCCGCGTGGAGCTGGGCCCCAAGGACATGGCTCGCGGCGAAGTGGTGGCGGTGCAGCGGTTCACCGGAGACAAAGCGACGCTCAAGCGCACGGAGGCGCCTGCCAACCTCCTGGCGCTGTTGGACCAGATCCACGACGCTATGTTGGCTAAGTACGCCTTATTAATATAACAATAACTAGCTGAGGCCACGCGGTTTCACCCGCGTGGTTTCCGTTCTCGTAGGAATACGGGGATAATATATAGTCTATAGCCTTCCTCGATAAATGGGCTATCTAACACTGAAATAATTTTTCAAATCGGAGCAGTAGTTCCTGAGATTAGCGCGTTCAATCAAACAAACTCTATAAACTTTATAATATTAGTATAGATTAGTATAGATATGTTATTTCTTTCAGATATTTAAATCCAGTCACTCGTATTTGAATATACTAAAGCCAAACTCGATGTGGAATGTTTATCAACAAAAATTGAGGGTATAAGTCGCTGCTAATTTTACGCATAATAATATTTTTACAAAATGAATGACGATTAATTTGATTAATAAGACTATATACGTTAAACTTTAGACTAGATGACCAGTGGTTTTGAATGCAGTCTTCAGTTCGAAACCTGGAAGGGGCTATAAAATATTGAGTTTATTGTACTTCAAAGAATTTCTAGATTTTTATAGAAATAAGTACCTAGTATGTAAAATAATCTACGGTTCGTTCTAGAGCTACCAAGGAGCGCGACGCAAGGGTGTCGCTAGTGACGCAGTGGGACGACTTCGTGAGTGCGCTGGAGCAGAAGCACATGCTTCTGGCGCCCTTCTGCGGCCTCACGCCCTGCGAGGACAGCATCAAGAACGACAGTGCCAGGTGAGCTGTGATACTCTGCTCTTCTGTTCTATCTAGGGATATCTAGGAGCGCGAAGCAGTAGCACATGTTTCTGGCGCCCTTCTGCGGCCTCACTCCCTGCGAGGACAGCATCAAGAACGACAGTGCCAGGTAAGCTGTGAGACTGCTCTTCTATTCTATCTGAGGATACCAAGGAGCGCAAAGAAGTAGCGCATGCTTCTGGCGACCTTCTGTGGCCTCACGCCCTGCGAGGACAGCATCAATAACGACGGTGTCAGGTGAGCTGTGACACTCTGCTCTTCTATTCTATCGAGGGATACCAAGGAGCGTGTGAACTTATTTACCCGAATGTCTTATAAAAATCAATATATTCAAACCTAGACCTAGACATCATCCCCATTAATACCATGTATACAAACTGTAGGGACTTATGAGGAAATGTCATAAATAGCATATTGTATTAGAAATATTTTTATGCAGGACCGACGACGACCCTACGTCAGAAGTGAAAGGGCCGGCGATGGGGGCGAAGTCCCTCTGCATCCCCTTCACCCCCCCGCGCCCGCTCGCTGACGACGACCGCTGCATCCACCCAGCATGCAACAACAAGCCTAAATTCATCACCCTCTTTGGACGAAGCTATTAGAGGGAATATAAAAATATATCTATATGAATAATAAGTTATTAATTTTCTATTGATACATCCGTTTTTTATTTCCTACCAAAGGAGAAGGCCGGCCTTTGTATGTAGCTGTGTCTTGTAAAAAAAATCATGTGCTGTGACATATAGTACCTCAATTTACAGCTTACGAGTAATACATTATGCAATGTATTACAGTATTACAAAGGCCCGACAAATGGCGGTATATCCATTCACATTGGCTAGATTTTTAAATGACACTGGCCGGTGTCTGGCAGTAGCAACACCAGTGCGAGAAATCTGGCCCTGCGCTGACCAACCCGCATGCCCAGTGTGGTCAGTATCGGGCAAGTCTTTGTATATGGACCAACAAAATATAACACAGCAGATGGCTTTGTATCGTGATATTTGGAAGTCCTTACAAAAGGACCTATGTCCTGCAGTGGACGTCCATCGGCTGATATGATGATGATGATATGTAGCTTATAGCCTTTCTCGATAAATGGGCTTTTCAACACAAAAAAAAATCAATTTTAACCATCAGTTCGTCAGTAGGTAAGGCAGAAGTACGAAATTGCCTATAACAGGCGAGCAAATGTTGTATAGCGGCCTTTAGCGGGAGTCGATATTTATGCGAACTTTGAATGCATGTAAAATCATAACTATTTGGTATTTTTAAATAAAACAAATCTAGTGTAACTGTATAAATAAAAGCTCTAATATAACGAAGTTTCAAATAATTTTGCGTACCTAGTAACATTATCTGTTGTGGTGGAATCAAAAACTTATTGCATACTACTTTGGGTGTATTGCAATGAAAGTGTGTAGTTCTCAGTTCTGCCACCATTGATTAACACAAGTCATTTTTTTCAAGTTTTTTAATTACTATAATATTCCACTTGCTTACGCCGCCCGGTGGTTATCTGCGTGGTTCCTGTTCCCGTAAGAATACAGGAAGCCTTCTTTGATAAATGGGCTATCTAACACTGAAAGAATTTTTCGAATTGGACTAGTAGTTCCTGCGATTAGTGTTTTCAAGCAAATAAACAAACAGATTCTTCAGCTTCATAATATTAGAATAGAATAAAATCTCTGTATAGGTGACAGTGACAGTATAGAAAACTTTAGTTCATGTTCCTTATATTATGTATACTAAAGTAAAGCCATACTCTATGTGCACTGTTTACCAACAAACTAATTAGAAATTAAGGTAGAAAAATTGTCATTTCATATCATATTCATTTTAAATAATGTATTGTCTCATAATAAAATATTCAAAATATTATATCTAATTGTTCTAAGCTTATTAATCAAATTTATTTTCATCAATTTAAGAACAAGTTAATTATAAATATTATTGTGTGAAATGACTAGTGATTTATAACCTAATTTTTAATTTGTTTGTTGGTTGTATTGAGTATGGCTTATATGTATAATTTGACAGGTTGCCATTCCTGTATTATATAATATAGCCTTCCTTGATAAATGGACTATCTAACACGGAAAGAATTTTTCAAATTGTACCAGTAGTTCCTGAGCTTAGTGCGTTCAACCAAATAAACAAACAAACAAACAGCAGCTTTATAATATTAGTATAGATTATAATATAGATATTAAGGTTAAAGAAGTATCATTCTCATAAATTATTTAAATGCTCATCAAGTTCCTGAATCCTTCTTTTCTTTGAGTTCAAAAGTTGTACAAATTTGCCATATAAACTTGATTCTAATGAATTTTTCATATCAACAAATTTCTCCAATTCATTTTTCCATTTTTCCAATTCATTATTTAAATTTTCTGTCTTATTCTGGTATTTATCAATTTCATTACAATGTGTCTTGTTCTCAGTTATCAGGAAATCAATTAAATCATTTTTAGTTCCTGCTACTTCGTCTTCTTTTACTGACACAAAACCATGAACCATGGTTCCTGTTGAACCTTCATATTTTTTTTTCCAATAGAACTTTTTATGATTGCTGTCACCTTCATGTGTAAAATCATACGCGTATGTCTTGTTGTTCATTCTTAAAGCATCTTTTACACTATTAATATATTGTTCCTCAGTTTCATCTAATATTTCCCTAAAATTTTTACACATAACGTAAGAAAAATCACCAGACCAACTCTGCTCTTCGCTGAAAACTTGTATGTGAAATAGATGGTCTTTATTGTTTTGCCATAATATCTTTACGTATATCAATTTTTCTTCCTGTTCATTGCTTTTGATAGTGAATTTAGACACAAAGTTGTAGTCCATATTTCTGAAAATATAAATATATAAACTTTCAGGACAGAGGAACAATCAGTAATTTAATTCAGTAAGTAAGTTTCGATCTTGAGCATATCTTGTCTTGAGATAAGGTACAATGTTTATTTTTGTTTGTTTAGTTTAGTCTTTGCATTTTTCGCACTAATTGAGCGCTACATTGAGCTACCGAAGTCCGAAATCCTTTGACATTGACATTTAAACATGTGAATTTGACTTTGACATTGTGATCTGGCTTGTCCGTATCAAGGAACTTATTTTATAGACTTAGGACAAAAAATCTATGGGCTTGTCAGTTGCTATTGTCAATTCATATTTTTATAGTAGCTTTACGGCTCTAAGTTCTAGCCTTTAGGAACCCTAAAAAAACCCTTATAGTTTCGCCTTGTCCGTCTGTCTGTCCGTCCGTCCGTCCGTCCGTGAAAATCTTCAAAAAAAATTTTGCCATAATAATCCAGTATAGGGTTCCGTAGATTAAGTTAGCACTTTATGCACAAAAATACTGATAACGATACCCCTATTGTTATCAGTAGCTACTACTAACTAAGTAGCTAACTAGCCAAGATAGTCCACCAATGATAACAAGATAATGCTTTTTATTAAAGAAGCAAGATTTGACTGTTTGTTTGCATTGAGTAGGCTCTGAAACTACATAATCGATTTGAAAAATTCCAACTTGGGTCATTTTTGATCTATGTATTTAAATGAGAACTGTGCGGGTAAAAACGCGGGGTTTTGTTAGTCCGAAGTATGATATCTTGGAAAAAGATTTACTATCATAACTATCACAAAAACAAACTTTGGATACCTATTCATTTTTAAAATAAATTCAAGGACACAAACAATTTTTTTGTTGAGTATTTATATTTATATTTTATGAAATTATTACAAATTCTTACTGCAAATCACCTGTCCCTTTTTCTCACACTTGAACAGCTATTATTCGCAGTTAACATTAGAATTTCATTTTTTTTCAAATTCAACAAGTTTAAAAATTTATCGCATAATGCTTTTTCCATACCATTTTTTAGATGTAAAAATTCTTTTGTATCTTTTAAGCACTTTGAATATTCATTTTTAACATTGTGAAGTCTTGATTTAACCATGTTTAATTTATCGCTTAAATGCCTATTTAACGCAAGTACAACTTCGAGTAAATCGGAACGGGAGACACACGGTGACCCGTCTAGTTCAATAGGCAAGAAACCTTCAATTATAATTGAGTTATTTAATACTCTTTTCCAATAAAAGAAACCACTTCTTAACTCATAAAGGTAATCTTTTCTCTGTTGTGATAAACATTGTTTGACTTGAGTAAAATAGTCGGGTTCAGTCATTTGCAAATTTTTACTGAAGCCCGACAAACGAGTGTATGAAAATCTTCCTTTCCAAACATTTTCTTCGTGGTAAATATACATTTCAAAGGATTTTGTTTGCCATCCAATCAGTAAGTAAATTGGCCCATTTTGCGTATTTAGCCTACTAATAGTTATAGCTTCCTCTAAATCCATCTTTAATTTTTTTAAAGTAAATTAGTTAGGTAGGTAGGTACTTTTTGGTGTTTTTTATAGGTAGTTATTTGCGTTTTTTTATGGTTTTTTGTTTAGACATGATAAATGCTTGAATCTTGGCTGATCTGAATCGTAGCATAACATTTGACAGCTGTCTTAACAATTTCTTATATTTACTTCAAGTTCAAGACCCAAGTTTACTTCTCTGTCTACGAAGACAACGCTGCAACCTTTGACATTATAAAATTTCATTTTTAAAATCGGAAGAATAATTGAACTCATAGAACTTGTCATCTTTTTGTAAGGGAACTGTTTTACATATAGAAACACCGGAAACGGAAATAAAAATATAAAATTTCTACGGAATTATTAAATGGACTAAAGTGATATTCAGATAGCATGGGTACGGTACAGTTGCCTTATGACGTTCAAAATATGTACCATTATCGTGAATCGTGGCAAACTTTCAAGAGTAAAACAAACTGTCACCGTACGTACCCATGCTGTCTGAAAAACACTATAAAGTACTAAACTTGTTCAGTACAAGGCAAGGCAGTGCTTTAATTATCGATTTAAGTCGTTACACAAAACGTTCAATTACTTGATCGATGTTTTGCTGTTCGGCCGAGTACGAACAATTTTTGGATTTACCGCCAAAAATCGTTCGTGCTTGACTAAAATACTTCCGGCTGAAGTAACGATCCTGGGCCTAATTGTCTAACGGACTTCATTGATCGTAAAGTTCATACGATCGGCTACGATCAACGATCAATCGTAACTTTACATTGGTATTGTCTAATTTAGTTCATTATATGAAGACCGGATGGTGAACGATGAACTGAAATCATTCATGAAGATTGCGTATTGTTTATGCAAAACGGTAGTGAAACTATCGTTAATAATATTATCAAATTTATGTCAAACTCCATAATAATGCATATATTTTAACAAAGTTTTATGTCTTTTGTTTAAAACATTAAAGAAGCATTAAATTTCACGACAAATATCTACTATTGAAGACAATAGCGTGAGAAAATGGTACATGCAACTCAAGTAACAAAACGCAATTAACGAATTTAACCAAGGGCTATTTGGACTATTTGGTAATCTCCCTGTTGTCTGTGTAGGCTAGTGTCAAAATAACGGGGTATCCTATTAGTCTGTGGTGAAACATAGCATATTAATAACCTGTGGATTAGAAATTTAAATTTTATAAACAAAACAAAGTTTTTATTTTTCAGGTTTTAAAGAGAATTTAGAAATTGAGCAAAGTTTTACTAAATTATAGTGATCTAAGATCACTATAATTTAGTTAGAGCAAAGTTTATTTCGTTTGTGTTATTGTTAATCAAAAATATAAAAGTAAACAAAAAAGAAAAACTACCTCTATCTAATTTTGTCGATGTCCATTTCTTAAGAAGTTTCTCATTAAAACAACCCTTAACTCAGGCAAGGCAGGGCTAAGGTGGTTAGCGTAACTACAAGTGGTTAACTTACAGTTAGCCAACTGAAGAACAATCAACAATGCCCGATTAATAAGTGATCGCGCTGCTTGTCTACTACTTGCTGCTTGTCCCTGCACTAGTTATAGCATTAATTTCTTTGTTTGGAAGTATTTAGCACATCCGGGCTGCGCAAAAGGAGAGAGTGGGCATTTCCTCTGTCTCTTAGAAAAGTCCGCATGTTATTTTTATCCCAGTGTTAATCTCTAAGTCTCGTATGAATCGGCACCAATATACATAGGTTTACCTAAGTGTGTGATTAGTCACTTCACAAACAGACTTATTATTAAAGGATTTGAACAGTTCTCTAACTCTTTAGGGTGTTTTATTCCTTCACCAGCCAACAACAGTGTCATAATTACAATGGGTTCGCAGAGTTAGTTTATCTAGGCATTTAGATATACCATTCAAAATCCTCTACTGAGAGCAAAATGTTACTGTTGTATTTTATTTTTTATTCTTTACAATTTAAACTGAAAATCCACAACCCTTTCGGTTGCTACACGTCATCACGCCGGAATGCTAAATTGCTTGGCCGTAAGTCTCAATTGGTCCAGCCGGGGATCAAACACAGGACCTTCGGAACATTAATTATCATTAACACCTGATAGTGGTATATTAACACCATAACTACCAATCCACATTGGAGCAGGTTTTTTTTTTTATTCTTTACAAGTTAGCCCTTGACTACAATCTCACCTGATGGTAAGTGATGATGTAATCTATGACTGTAACGGGCTAACTTGTTAGGAGTAGTAAGACAATCCACACCCCTTTTGGTTTCTACATGGCATCGTACCGGAATGCTAAATCGCTTAGTGATTATAAGGTAAGGTGGTAACTGGCCGAAGCCTCCCACCAGCCAGACCTACACCAATTGAGAAAACCTCAATCGGCCCAGCCAGGGATCAAACCCAGGACACCACTGCTAATGTTTTCCTCTCAAAGATTCTATCTAACTTTTAGTATGAAAGATTAATTTTTTTTTTTAATTTCAGACTAAATTGATTATTATGAACAGACCATTATGATGAACCACTGATATTGACTCAGAGACATGAAGATGAGTGCTTTGAAAACAAGACTGACTAGCTGAGCCAGCTTAAGAATTATGTGGTGTGTGTGTGTGTCTAATTCCAGGAGCTCTCTATGTCAGCCATCCATCTATATTCTTACTCATTTTTGTTAATTATAAAATAAATTTGATTATTTAGTGTGTAACTTCATTGTACCTATTCTGCTAGCTGTTAGAAAGGTAGCATCTGTAATAATTTATTTACGGTAAAACATATTTAAAAATAAACATGCTTTAACATTTAAGTATGGCCAATATGTTGTCAAGTACAGTGGGCAGGGCTGAATCCATGATTGATGACTGATCCATGATGATGACTCGTTTTTCTGATTTAAGAAAATATACTAATCATCAAAACAGTGTCTGCAAGTACTGTACAGGCTGACTGTTTGGATGAGAAGTATATATTTGATTATTTTTAAGCTTTGTGGTTTCAGGGTTTATAAAAATGTCTAACTGAAAGTCTATGTTTACTGTATTTATTATTATTATAATAAATAAACTTAAAAAATCTTTTTTTTATAAACTTCCAACCCCTATTTCACCCTCAGAGGTGTCATTTTCATAATTCTTAGAATACTAGTAGTCAAGATACTGTAATAAAAAGATACAGTTTGTGAGATTGTAGGGGTAAACACTGGACCTACTGAACCAATGTTGAAGATTATTTTACCAATAAAAATCCACATTTGAGTATTATAGGCCATGTATTCCTTCCCACGGGAACAGGAATTATGTGGGTGAAACTGCAGGGGGTGAACATACACAGGTATTATAAATGATTTTTATCAACTACACTTTTTTGAATAATTTATTTAATTATTGTAATGGTAAAAAAAAATATTAATAGTAAAATGTTAAACTGAAAGCTTTAGTTTTGGAAAAGACTACAAAAAACAAACTCAGCAAAGTAAGTATTCTTTTATTTTCAAATATCAAAGACCAAATCAAATATCATCAGCATTTCACAATCTATGCAAATATTTTGATAATACTGTGTGTATTATTTGACCAGATACTTTTATTTGACATTTATGATTTGACCAGATAACAGGGTCATCAGTACAATGTCCTATCAGCTAAAAGCCTTTGTCATCTTTTCTTCAGCACACCAATATGTTATTCTATTGTATTGCAGGTGCTTTTTGTAATATTGGAGTCTGCAGTTATAGGGCATATTCCAAATATCCTGTAAAGCAAAATTGTTAATATTGAGCATATTATAAAATACACACATCAACATTTAGTCTCAATGTAAGTGTAGTTTGTGTACTAAGATAATATAGCAGACAGACAAGCTTCGCTTTGACTCATTCTCAATTCCTATCCTATTCTAATCCCACCCATTGGCTTATCTACTATTATTTCCTATTCCTATTCGGTAGCTCAGAATCCTAGGATTCCTAGGGTGGGCATGCACCAATGGAAAATGTAAATGTACCTATGAGCGATGACGAAAGAGTTCATTCGCCATAATCATAATTTTAAAAATGAAATTCGATTCCTTTTTGATTAATAACCAGCAAACTTAACTAAACCACACACATAAGCCCTGGAACACAGATCCCAACACATTGGATACAACAACATGCAAGATGTCGCAGAAATCTAAAACATGGTATGGTATTAAATATCGTAGGTATTGAGTTTATGTCGCTCTATGGACTTATCGTCTCTTTCTCTGGTACGTCCAAAGAAAGTGTGTGTAAGAAGACATTGGATGCTGGAAGAAAGATGCTGTTTGATCCCCAGTTCTTGGAGGAGTGAGACTGTGTCCAGGATATTCAAGCATTCTTCTTCAACATATTTCTAGAGCGTGTATATTCTTTTTCTCACTTTCTCTCAGAGTCCAAGTCTCAGCATCCTATATAAATCGATTAATAGCACTCAATTAACTTCATTGTTTTGACTTTATAGGTTCATTGCAAAGAATATATTATTTATTACTCTTTTTTAACAGAGTTCATTGTTTACAAACAAAACACTTCGCAAAGTTTCGTCCTAAAAATGCTAACTGTGGACGGGGAGACTGAATTGAGAGATTTAGAATGGAAAAAAATATTAATTTTAGATATTTAACAAAATATAAATTATTATTTTGGAATTTTGGACATCCACAATTTGTCCGTTTTACGATCAAAGGTGACTCAAGACCCATCGTAAGTTTTTGACATAAGCCATGACCATAAAATTTTACACAATTCGAAGACAATCGCAAATAACTGTCAAATCTTAACAAATCATTCACTCTTCGTATAAAAATAACGATCTAATCGTAATGAACAAACTATGCCCAACCGATGGCTTTCCATTGGCTTACACAATCCGAAATAGCCGTTTGACAAGTAAAAACGTACGATTTCAATTGTCAAATTCAATCGTTTGCGTTAGACAATTAGGCCCCCTCTTTGGTTATTGCTTTTAATTTGGTCCATATGGTCCGTGTTATTTCCTGTTATTTCCATGTTTAGATCTTTATTTTCTGTATCTCTATGTCTATCTGTCGACGTCAAGACAAGTTAATTGTCAATGTCACATCTCAAAATTGTCAATTGTCATTTGTCATTGTCATGTCATGTGGGTTTGGGAATTGATTGTGATGATTGGGAAATATTATAATAATTTGTATTTGTAACTCTAACCCTAATAATTTGATAAATAACCAATAATGTCTGATGAAGAAGAAAGTGTAGCAAATTCAGATTTTGAAAAAGATAATGAAAGAGTAAGGCAATTGAACATGAATTTACGTACTTCTGTCCTATTATCATGAGTGCCCGCAAACATACAATTATTGTAAGTTGGCTGACTAAACTCTTACAAATTACGTGGACAACTTTTTAATTGTACATAATTTTTAATTGTAAGTGAGCGGGTGCTCTAAATTTATGATATGTTGTTTCAAGTAGGCTGGCTACCAGCTAAGATTTATCATTCCATCAGCCTAACAAGTCAACGACGATGAGACGAAGAGTGAACGTCTATTGCAGCATGTCACGAAGGAATATTTTAACCAAAAGATTATTTTATACTATAGATAGGTTACGTGCCTGCAAAATCACCGCAAAATGTGATCCGAATTTAGCGACTCCAGTTCAGTAGTTGCGATGTTAAAGAATAACAAACATCCATACAAACTTTCGCGGTTATAATATTAGTAGGATGTATAGGTAGTTTTAAAGCTTCCTAAACACACAACTTGTAGTCAATTTGTAGGTATTATGTGTATAAATAACTTTTGTTGTTCAATAAGCGACTAAGTGAAATAAAGATAAATATGCACATTTGTCTGCCTCAGTTTTGCATTAATGCCCTATCTCTAGTATAAAATATCATTGCATCTTTTGGTTGAAATATTCCTTTTTTAGGGTAACTTGAAAAATTCATCACAGATGTAAGGGACTCTCAGTTAAGATGAGTTGAGTTAAATTTAAAACCATAAGTTTTAATTTCAACTCGATACTTCATAAGCATTCCTTAAATGAAGACAAGTCTTGACAGACAGACTTGTTTCAATGGCCTCTCTGGCGCAGCGGTAAGTGGGGTGGATTTACAAGGTCCTGGGTTCGATTCCTGGCTGGAACGATTGAGGTTTTCTTAATTGGTCCAGGTCTGGCTGGTGGGAGGCTTCGGCCGTGGCTAGTTACCACTCTACCTACAAAGACGTAACACCAAGCGATTTTGCATTCCTGTATGATGTTGTGTAGAAACCGAAAGGGGTGTGGATTTTCATCCTTTTCCTAACAAGTTCGTTGCTTCCATTTTAGATTGCATCATCACTAACCATCAGGTGAGACTGCAGTCAAGGGCTAATTTGTATAGAATAAAAAAAAAAGACAAACATGACAAAGTGATCATAAATAGGGTTCCTTGTTTCCTTTTAGATTGGCCTTTTAGATTGGCCTATAAATAATATACTCATTAAATAATCTATTCTTTTCAAGGAAAGCATCAGGAATGAGTTATCAACTCTATCTTTTGAAGATCTTCAAAAACTAAAAGAGAAAGTTGGTGCTAAAGTTTACAAAGAAGTAGTGTTTGGTAAACAGTCTATTAGCCATGAGGCACGAGTGTTCAAGAGAGACAATAAGAACAGACCCCGAGAAATGAGCTCAAAAAAACCAGTGCGAATGTTGAGAGATGTTGTTTCTGTAAAAAAGCAAGAGCCCAGGGATCCAAGGTTAGAATATTTTTAGTTTGATAATGAATGATTAGATGGTACCAGATAATGTGGACGTCCAACAAAAAGGTGGGAAGACAACATTAAACCTGGGGCCTCACTGGCTTAGAGTTGCGGCCGACAGGGTGCAGTGGAAGCAGTTGAAGGAGGCCTATGTCAGGAGACATTACGAACAGTGGGACATACTATAAACAGATAAAACCCAAAACTTATTTACCTATACTACAGCCTTTCTTGTATTGTTTACCAACTAAGAAATTAGAATTCAATTTCAATTTTTGATTTTATGGCTTGCTGCTGTACCAACTGGGTACAATTTACTTCGCCAATGTCGCGTGGGTAAGGAAGACACACTTTTAGAGGTTGATCGGTGTAAGCTGGGAATCAAGAATTGATTATTAATCAGCTTAATTTTGACACTATAAATAGCGGATTTTTTTTTTTTTTTGTTAGTGTGGATGTTAGTCACATTTCTGAAAAAACACAAAATTAATATTGTTAACACATATAATATTTACAGTTTAATGTTATTACATTGAATATATTTACATATAAATTTACAATAGGGACTAAACACAGACATTAACAAACACTCAACATTTAAAGGACGTGGAAATTTAGGAGGGAGAACATCATATAGGGGGTGGAGAAGTTTAGGGCAAGAGAAGAGGATATGGGAAACTGAGCCTTCGTCCAAACCACATTCGCACAGAGAGTGATCTCTCACTCTAATTTTATTCAAGTGGACAGGTGTACAGGCATGAGCAAGTCTTAAACGGGATATTGTGGAGGTAACCCATCTGACAGCATACCTATGGAGAAAGAACCAAGGTCGCTTGGGTATGTCTGGTTGAATTGAGGCATAGAATTTACCTTTAATGGTTTTTGATTGGTTCCAAAATGATTGCCAAGATTTATCTAAATAGTTTTTTGCTAAGGTGCTGAGGTCATGTGAATAATTTTTAAAATGTTCCAATGAGCCAAGTTGTACAGCTGCCTTAGCACAAGAGTCCGCAGATTCATTACCAGAGATGCCGGAGTGACTGGGTATCCATGCTAGAAATATAGACAAACCCA
Source organism: Bicyclus anynana (assembly GCF_947172395.1). NCBI lineage: Eukaryota > Metazoa > Arthropoda > Insecta > Lepidoptera > Nymphalidae > Bicyclus > Bicyclus anynana. Next base: position 6,951,966 of record NC_069103.1, on the reverse strand, counting down.
TTAGATGACATGAGAACAGAGCTTCCCTAATCTGTAGTATAATAGGAAATTTTGACTTACTTCTAAAAGGGTTTTCCCTAATGGAATACAAGCAGCTAAGGGAGTCAGTAAAAATAACAGTTTGTTTTATGTTATGGGATCGGGCAAACAGGATTGCCTCTAACAAGGCAACAGCCTCTCCTGTGAACACCGAGGTTTCTGGAGGACATTTAAATTGCAAAACTATTTTATATTTGGGAACCCAGCAGGCTGCACCAACACAACTTTCAGGGGAGAGTTTTGAAGCATCTGTGTAGATGAACAAGTAATTTGACCAATTTTGATGAACAATTTCTTGGAATTTTGTGTTGGTGTCAGGGGCGTCTTTGGTTAGTCCCAGATCTGTAATCACAGGAGGATTGTAAACAAGGGCCTCATATGACGTAGAATACAAAGGATTTATTGATAATGACGACAAGGGATGCGGAAGATTGGTAAATTTTTCAAAACTATTAAGGAGACATGAAGAGGGATTACTAGGTCTAAGGACTACTGATAGCTGGGTTAATTTAGACCATAGAGGGTGGGAAGAAAGCTGAAGTGTTTTACTGATAAATCTATCACATAGATACTGTCGCCTGAGATGCAGCGGAGGATCAACACATTCAACCTGTAGAGCATTTGTTGGGGATGACTTCATTGCCCCTAAGACAATTCTAAGAGACCTATATTGAATTCTGTTCAGCAGTTCTGAGGTAGTTTTATTTAGGGGGTCTAAAATAAATGAACAGTAATCAATGTGACTACGAACTAGCGCATTGTATAATAGTTTTAAGGAGTAAGCGTGAGCTCCCCACCATACTCCTGCTACAGCCCGTAGCACATTGATACCTTTTTCACATTTTCTAGAAATGTATTGTGAATGTGCGATTCCGTTTAGTTTTCTATCAAGTATAATACCAAGAAATTTGGCTTTGTCTATCAAGTTAATAGGTTGTTCCTCCAAACTAAAGTTAAAAGTAGGGATCGATCTCTTCCTCGTAAACACTACTGCTTGGCATTTGTCCACTGCTAGAGAAAGGCCATGATCGGAGAGCCATTGGCTTAGGTAATAAAGTGCAGAGTTGAGACGTAGATGTAGTTCGTCTACAGAGCTCGAACTATGGTAAAGGACAATATCATCAGCATACTGTAATATGTTGCAAAAGTTGTTTACAGACAATTCTAGATCTTGAGTATATAGGCTATAAAGTAAGGGACTGAGGACAGAGCCTTGGGGGAGACCCTTCCAGACTAATCTGGGGGGAAGAAAGGTGGACTGGTGTTTCAACACCACTGACCTGCCAGAGAGCAGGTTACATATGAAATGAGTCATCCTCGGAGGAACACTCAGCTGGAGCAATTTTTGCCTGAGTGACGGAAGAATTACATTATCATATGCAGAAGCAATATCTAGAAATATACCCACTAGGTACTCTCCCCTTCCAAAGGCAGTTCGAATGTCTGTAGTGAGTATGCTGAGACTGTCTGCAGTACTGAGACCTTTCCTAAAGCCAAACTGGGAAGGAGCCAGCATACCTTTGCTCTCCATTAGCCACTCCAATCTGTTTTTGAGGAGGATCTCCATAACTTTTACTAAAGTAGATGACAGTGCGATAGGTCTATATGAATTAGGATCTGATGGATTTTTGCCAGATTTGAGTATGGGAATAATTAACTGGGTTTTCCAGGCATCTGGAATAAAACCCTTATCAAAAAAACAATTTATCATGTTAAGAAAACAGTGTTTAGATTTATCATTTAATTTAACCAAAAAAGAGTAGGGTACACCGTCTTCACCTGGGGCTGAATCTTTTAAACCACTAAGGGCTATTTGAAGTTCTGCAAAGGAAAAGAGGGCATCCATTTTATCTGTAACTGAAATTACTGCAGGAAATGTGGAATCTTCCATAGTTGGAACATAAGGGGGAGCAATTTTATCAGCAAAAGCACTAAGCCATTCAGTTGGATTATTGGAGATGGGATCAGAGTGATTTAAGGATCTGCGAAATCTTCTGATGTTATTCCAAACCACTGAGGAGGGGGATCTAGGGCTAAGTGATTCACAGAATGTGGACCAACTAACCTTTTTCTTTTTGGGGACTATTCTTTTAATCTTAGCAGCTATATGTTGATACTTAATAAAGTTTCCATTAGACATACAAGCTGTATATTCTTCTTCTGCAGTTGTTCTTTGATTAAATAAATCAGTGCATTCTTCATCCCACCAGGGTGGAGAAGGCAGTTGATTTTTTGCAGAAGTTTTTTTCTTAGGTATGTGAGAGTCGGCTGAAGACAGAAGAGAGTTAATAAATAGATTGTAGTAAGTCGAAAAATCACTATCATGATCCAGAACCGGAAGAGAGTCCATCATATTGTCAACGGACTGGGCATAAGCAGACCAGTTCGCTTTACTCAGTCTATATTTAAGCAGTGGGGTAGGGTTTTGAGGAGGGACAGATCTAGTATTCAATGATATGATAATTGGGAAGTGGTCACTACCATAGGTACTAGGAAGAACTCTCCAGGATAGTTGGGATGCAAGAGAAGAAGAGGAAATAGTCAGATCAACTGCAGACGGGTTCTGAGATGGATAAGCTCCACGAGTCGGAGAGCCATCATTTAGGATACACAAGTTGGCATCCTCAATGATGTCTATCAGTAAAGGAGCAAAACCATCACAGCTGAAACACCCCCACATAGTGTGGTGGGCATTGAAGTCACCCATAACAACAGTTGGGCTGGGAAGGCATGATAGGATGGATTGGATCTCAGGGATCAAGGAAGCATTAGGGTGAGGGATGTACAAACACAAGAAGGAAATATTAAGGGATCTCACAGCAACAGCATTAATCTGATCACTGTGGGGAGGAAGGGGGATAGAAGAATAAGGGAGGTTGTGCCGGAGGAAGATGGCACTCCCTGCATGACTGTCACTCCTGTCATCCCGCAAACAGAAGAAACCCGGGACCCGGAAGCGAGAACCAGGCCTCAGCCATGTCTCCGAGATGGCAACAATGACAGGTTTATGCAGGTTAATAATTGATGTTAATTCATGTTTCTTTGGTCGAATACTTTGGCTATTCCATTGCAGTATTGTTGTTGGGGCCATTTTTAAGTATGTTAAACAGTTCAGTTAAGTTTTGGGCAACGTTGGGCGGTAAGGGCAGTTCACTGCATGGAGCAATAATGCTAACTAGGAATTCGGTTAGTAGTTCCATCATTCTCCCTTGAGATGGGAGGTTATCATTTGGGTTGGGCCTAAGGGCACAACCATTGGGGAGGGATGATGTTGGGTTATTTGTGATGGATTCATGGGCATTTTTATCGAATCCCTTGCCTAGTGGGGCTCGAGGACGAGGGGATCGGAGGATTGTCTCTCTATATGATTTGCGGGGAGTAACATTAGCTGGACGTGGAGAGTTCATAGAGCGAAAAGGGGAGGATGAAGGACAGGGTGAAAAGGCTATATCTGCAAATGATCTGCGGACAGGGGGAAAGCGTGACGAAGCCTCTATATAGGAGATGCTCTCCTGTGACATCACACTTTTAATGTCCTGCTGACGAGTGAACTCAGGGCAGCTCTTGTCAGATGCAAAGTGCTTTCCTGAGCAGTATAGGCAAGTTGATTTATCTTTAAGTACCTCACAAGAGTCCCCGGTATGTGCTTGAGCACACCTATAACATCTAGGTTTAGACCTGCACTGAGTGCGAATATGGCCAAAACGGCAGCAGTTAAGACATTGGATGGTGGGGTATTTGTAGGGTTCAACGGAAAGGGAGGAATAAAAAGAGAATATTTTAGAGGGGAGCATTTGGCCCCGAAAGGTGACTACGACCGACTGCGTCGGAATCCATTCAGTAATTCCTTCATTGGACGACTTGCGGTTTAACCTACGGGCCTTTAGTACTGCCCCACATCCGTTTGGTAGTTTCAGAGAATCGACAAATTCGTCCATATGCCATTCTGTGGGCACACCTCTGACTAGACCCATCCGAGTAATATTATATGTAGGTATAGTGGCTTGATATTTAGCCAGTTTTAAAATTGGGCTGTTCAAAAATAAGTTTGCAGCCTGTGCGGAACTGAATTCCACACTTATCTTATTGCGTCCGATATTTTTCACTCCATCACAAACTATGTCTGTAAACTTATTTTTATGTAAGAACTGTCCAAATTTAAGTGCACGAATAGAAGTACCCGCAGATGGGTCTAAGGTTTCCCTGGAAACTTGAATGATATAAGGGCCTTTGTCGTTATTATTGTCGTATTCTTTGGGGCCATCTGCAAAGGATGGGTGGGTAAAAACAGTCTGAAAGGAAGATTGGGTTAGATCTGGGGATGTTTTTTTCCCACTATCATTTGACGGCCTGTCATCTTCGACAGGACGCTTTCTGCTAGCACCATGTGCTGTTTCTGAACCGCCGGGGTCTGGGGGCTTTCGAGGCGGCGGATCCACCTCCATGCCTACCTGTCTTACTATTTACAACTTACCACCACCAAAATATGTTAGTAAAACAAAAAAAATCAGCTACTTTTCACTAAAAAAAACACTCGAAATATACACCGCACGTGGGTCAACCTTGGCCGACGCTAGCGAAGTCCAAGAAATTAGAAATCAAGGTATAAACCGCATGTCATTTCATAACTTATTTATTTTAAATTATGTATGGTTTGTTTATAAATTTTATTTATAATATATTACTCATATCTAAATGTTCAAAGCTTATTAATCAAATTTATTTACATTAATTTTAAAACAAGTTAATTATAATTATTATTAGGAGTGAAATGACTAGTGATTTATACCCTCTTTTTTTATTTGTTTGTTGGTAAACAGTACTCATCAAGAAAGGCTGTAGTATAAACATCGTTTGAATGATTTAATAATGAATGATTTCATTATTTTGCTATTAATATTATGTGAAAAAGTAACAACATCCAATCCAATCCAATCACATCCATCCAATAGTATGTATTATCACTCTAAACAGACCAGATTCTTTTAGATTAAGCTAGCAGGCCCAGTCGACCTCATTAGACCATCCCGTTAGCTAAAGCATCTGCATGAACGTCTGTTAATTGAAAATAAGCTCACAGCTAACTTTTATCTTTTTTATTTAAAAGATTATTTATTAAATTAAATTAATTAAATAAAAATAAAAATAGCCATTATTATTTGATTTTTAAATATGTTATACTTAATACTAAATTTATATTACACCAGAGCAGTCAGGTTGTCTTTCGACAAAGGCCTCCTCCACAATTGCCACTCTGCTCAGCCTCTAGCTTTTCCTCACCATCCTTTTGGTAGGTTGTCTTCCCATCTTCTGTCCAAATGGTTATACTATAGATAAAGGAGACAAGGATGACCACAAAAGATGGGAAGATTTATCAAATTAGTAGAGTACATTGTCTCAAATTTTTATTAAAACTGAGGACTGTTTTGATATTGAGATGTTTTATTTAAATGTGACATTTTTCATACTAATAATAATCATTTTGAAATATTGTATTTTATTAATAAAGTTAATATAATTGTTATAGGTTTGACCCACTTTGTGGTACTTTTGATAAGAAAGAATTTGCGGAAAACTATAATTTTCTCTCCAATGCCCGTGTGAATGATATGAAAATGATAAAAAATGAGTTAAAACAGACAACAGATCCAGAGAAAGAGTTGAGTCTACGCCGGCTGCTTCAAAGGCTGAATGATCAACAAAAGGCCACCAAAAGAAAGAAATTGGAAAGTGAGAGAAAAGATAAGCAACGCCTCGAGGTGGAAGCAGAATTTAAACAAGGAAAGCAGCCCCATTTCAAAAATAAATGTAAGTTAACATTTTTGTCATCTAAACTAATATTATAAATAGATTAAAAATAAGATTACATTGTTTGTTTGTTAAGATTTAACTCAAAAACTTCTTGATTGATTTTAAGAATTCTTTTACCACTAGAAAGCTACATTTTCCACTGAGTAATAAAGGCTACATTCCTGTATTTCCATGGGACCGAGGTCCTAAGTTCAATTTCCAGCTTGAGTCAATTTAATAATTTGTATAGGTACACTAAATTGAATTTTAAGAAATTAAATATAACATGTCTTAACTTTATAACGTGTAAGTCTTAAGTGTATAACTGTCTTAATCAATGAAGGAAAAACATCATGAGGAAACCTGTGAATTTTTTCAATTCTCTAAGTGTGTGAAGTCTTCACATTGTTCAGTCTGAGAGGAGACTCGTGCTCAGCAGTAAGCTGAATAAGGGTTGATGATGATGATGACGATGATTCTAAATTGGCTATGGTCTGGTTTTCTTGGTAGGCATTGGTTGTGCCTTACTAAAACTGTCAGATGTATGGGTAAAATAAACTTGTGTCTCAGCCCTTTTACAAGTAATCCAGTTACAAGCTTCGATGTATTGTGACTCAAAAACAGATGAGATTGTCAGGGCAACTTAACTTAATCTTCGATAAGGTTTCTTTCAGTTATTTTTTCATAATTGTTGTGCAATTACTTGCAACAGCCTTATGCAAATTGCTTGAGGGTACGGTTGAAGTTTTAAAGAATATTTACCATCCTTTTTAATTATCTCTAAACCAAATTGGTAAAGTTATTGAACAGGTAAGAACAATAAACAAACACACAGACAGACATACTATGGCATATACGTATAATATTAGTATGTAACTTTGTACCTTTGCAGCTGAAGCGCGGGTCGAGTCTCTCGTGAAACAGTATGAAGAATTGAAGAAAAAAGGTGCAGGCCGTATACAGAGGCATCTGAAACGGAGGCAACAAAAAGTCAAAAAGCGCTCCTTTAGAACGCCTGTAACCACTAATTAATAAAACAACTTATTTTTACATGGTCTCTGATTTTTCATTTGAGGAATTATATATATGTACCTACTAGCGAACTCCCGCGACTTCGTCCGCGTGGAAATCAATGTACCTAAGCTTTACACCCCTATTTCACCACTTTAGGGGCTGAATTTTATATTAAATCCCCTGTTTACACCTCCATATCCCCTCTTCTATAAGGAGGGAGGCCTGCCCTGCACAGTTCGTTACATGTAGGATGGTGCGGGCGACAGTTCGTTTCACTCTTGAAAGATTGCCGCGATTCACGATAATAGTATCCGTATTATGATTTATGAACGTTGTACAGGCGATTGTCACCGTACCCATGCTATCTGAAAAACATATTTAGTGGACCGTTAAAATAGGCTGATAATAAAATTATGATACCTAACCGCGTAATTTGTGAAAACAATATAGGTTATGCAAGCTGAGTCGCTTTCGTCCGATCGTACATTCATTACGATATTACTCATTAATTTTAGGACGTATTCAGGTAGAAGTTTTCAGTTTTGATGGCCTCCGTGGCGCAGTGGTATGCGCGTTGGATTTACAAGACGGAGGTCCTGGGTTCGATCCCCGGCTGGACCGATTGAGGATTTTTTAATTTGTCCAGGTTTGGCTGGTAGTCGGCTTCGGCCGTGGCTAGTTACCACCCTACCGCCAAGCGATTTAGCGTTCCGGTGCGATGTCGTGTAGAAATCAAAAGGGGTGTGGATTTCATCCTACTCCTAACAAGGTAGCTCGCTTCCATCTTAGATTGTATCATCACTTACCATCAGGTGAGATTGTAGTCAAGGGCTAACCTATAGAGAATAAAAAAAAATGTTTGCGCTGATCAACCAGAGTTTATCGATTGGTAGGTAGGTAGCAAGTGGATATAAACAGGTCTGATATCGATATAACGTAACAGCGCTGATCGTAGCAGCAAGCTAATTCACAAACTTTTTTTAAAAAAAAAGGAATATTTGCTTTTGCTTTTATAAATTACTAGCGGACGCCCGCGACTTTGTCCGCGTAAAAATCGATGTCAACTTTCAACCCCTATTTCACATTCTATTTTGCAAATTTTATAACTTATACCTAATAAATAGTCCACTTATCATTTTACATTTACAAATGTACCTAGAAAAATTAAGGACTTTCCGTACAAACTTTCTACCCCTACTTCACCCATTTCTGATTTTGTTTTCGCGTCAAAAAGTATCCTATTATCCTTCTACGTATTATGGTCTCAAATCGTCTTAAGTATCATTTGAATTCATTCTGTAGTTTCAGCGTGATGCCCGGTCAAAAAAAAGGCAAACAGACAGACAAAAAATAGAAAATAGGCTTCAGTATCGATCTCCTATCTCTACCCTACTCCTACCCTACCCGTACCCTAACTGTATCCTACCCCTACCCTACCCGTAGCCTACCCTACCCGTAATCTTCCCTTTCCCTACCCCTAGGATAGGGGTAGGCCCTACCCCTACCCTACCCCTAACCTAGGCAAACACTCCCCTACCCTGCCCAACCCCACCCTACCCCTACCCTACCTTTACCCCTACCCTACCTTTACCCCTACCCTACCCTTACACAACCCCTACCCTACCTGTATCCTACCCTACCCTACCCTATACCTTCCCTAGCTTACCCCTACCCTTAGCAAAATCGGTCCAGCCCTATAGCGTGGTGCGATGACAAAGGAAAATAGAGACTTCTATGCTAAAATTATAATCTTTGGATCTACTGAACCGATTTGAAAGATTGTTTTACCAATAGAAAGCTACGTTATTTGCGAGTGTCATAGGCTATGTTTGATTCGCATATTCACACAGGAACGGGAACTAAGTAATTGAAAGCGCGGGTCGTCATGTAGCGGAATTTCTGCGTCTTTTAGAAATTTTGTATTATCTCCGAAACTATTTAACTAATTAACATACTATAAAGGGCAAATCTTATCTCCATAATATCCTTGTGATTATTAAATAATTTATTTTGATAAGGATTTAAGTTAAGTAGCATAAATAATGACGCAAACCTAAGTATATAAAATTTATAATTTTTAAAACACAAAAGGTAGTATATCTGCTAATATATAGAAGATAGATATATGGTGTCGCAGACTTTTTTGTACAACTTTTAAAGATACATAAAGCCTCCATACATTAATTTCAATTTTACACAATGGTTAAGGCAGCGCATGCGAATAAGTCTGCTTAAGAGGATTTTCGGTCCGACCTGTATGACAAAAACTGTGTTAACTCGGCGAATATATATCATACTAATATAAAATATAGCCTATAGCACTCCCCGATAATGTAGCATTCTACTGGTGAAAGAATTTTTGAAATCGGACCAGTAGTTCCGAAGATTACCCCATTTAAAAAATGTGACAAACTTACAAACTTACAAACTTTACCTCTTTATAATATTAGTATAGATAGTATAGATAATGTAGCATTCTACTGGTGAAAGAATTTTTGAAATCGGACCAGTAGTTCCGAAGATTACCCCATTTAAAAAATGTGACAAACTTACAAACTTACAAACTTTACCTCTTTATAATATTAGTATAGACTAGTATAGAGTATAGATGACCAATATCCCCTTTCCCCTCCAACTAGTCGGGAAAGACTGTGCTAGGAGTGGGTACGACAATATACCAACGGGGCGGGGATCGAATTGAGGGGTGCCTCAGTGATGAGTCCAACCGCTCTTATCGTTGCGCTATTGAGGCTTCAACTTTGACGTATGCTAGCCGTGATAGCAAAGAGGATAGTCCACCACGCTGGCCTAATGCGGATTGGCAGACTTGATTATTACAAAAAAATATATATGCGATCCTCTTACCAAGCTCGTTTGATTGATGTATGTGTCAACTATTCTCGTAGATGCATTTGGGTCTCAAGAGTTGATATGTGTACCGAATTGCGACTGGATTAGTTTGGTACATTCGAAGAAAACAGACAGAGAAAATGTGCGAAAGTGATATTATAATATCTGTCTCAAGTTTTCTCTGTCTGTCTGTCTGTCTGGGTTCCGTTTTTTGTACTACGTACGTTCGGACCCTTAAAAAGGTAGGTCGAGATGATGCCTGCAACCAATGATAATTTTATACTACAGATCGGCTACGTCCCTACAAAATCACCGCAAAAAGTGATCTAAATAATAGGCTACAAAACTGAGCGCACATATGCTCAATTTTATTTTTAATTCCGTTATTTATTTATGTATTGTTTTTATACTTCTTGAACACATAACTCGATATTGTAGACGATATTTAGGTATTATTTGTTCAAATAACGTTCGTTGTTGACAACAACTAACATTGAGATGTGGAAATTTCCTCTTTTGAGCGCCTCATTTTCTCATCCAACAGTATTTAACATAATTGCCTGGAACCGAGTCGACTGTTGTTCAGTAAAGGTACTTTCATATAAATTATAACCTTGAATGTTAATTAAGTAGTTTAAAATCATTAGCATTTTCAGTAGCACTTGTTACAATGTTTGCATAGCCCATCTGCCACTTCAAGACAAAAATATTGTGTTTCGACAAACATGAAACGTTTTAAAAATAGGCATGACTTAACAACTTTAGTGGGTAGATACTAGCGGACGCTCGCGACTTTGTCCGCTTAAAAATCGGTGTAAACTTTATTTCATTATTTAACCCCATATTGTTTTATACGGAAGTCCGTTAACCCTTTTATATTAAAAGAACTTCCGACATCTTTTGACCCTTTAGGATTTTGAATTTTATCGAATAACATAATAAATTTTCAAGCATGTTTCTGGTACAGTGCTCGCCACGGATCTTTATGTTTGTGAAGTTAGCTGCGGAATGAGTATAGATGCGCGGTCGCGTCTAGCCGGCTCCCCGCCCGCGTCGTTTGTACCGTTATTGATTCATTGCGCAGTTATTTGTTGCTAACTTCACATACACAAAGATACGTGGCGAGCACTGTAATACACACACCAATTGTAATAAATGTGTTATGACCGCATTTCACTCCCTTATATTTTTATTTTCGTGTGTTTTATATTAATTAAATCAATAGGTTCATTAACATTTACCACTTTTAAAACATGTAAAGGGCGTATTCAACCAAAGAATCAAACCTGGAAGCCCAGGGCATGGTGTAGAAGCTCATGTATCTATAATAGGCTAGTTCACACTTTTTATTCTAAACCGTCTTAAAATGGTTAATATCATTCTACTAGATCCTGAAGAATATTTTTTTTGAGACCTAAATACTTTCAAATGTTAATTTTAAATTTAACTTTTGATTAAATTAAATTAAGCGCTGTCAGCCACTTAGACCATTAATAACGGTCTAAGGTCAGCCATGATTAGGTATATGTCATGTCAAGAACGTTTTGTTTATTAGTTTTAGTTATGTAAGAAACCATGTTTTTTAATATTTTCACCGAAAGTATAGTTGGTAATTACCGACATTTCTATATTTAACGAGACTCCGGGATAACTAACTGTGAGTTAACATTTAGATCGGTTTGTTCCAAAAAATCGGACGTCCTTTAGTTTGTCATGTTTACTAAGACTATGACGTCATAAAGTGGTACGCAATTTTCAATTTAGGTTTCTAAAGTATTTTATTACTGTTTATATGAAAATTGATATTTCGGACCTTTATTCAAAGTAGGTACTATACATAATTAATTATGTTTACTTAGGTACTTATATTAAATTTGATATGAGCCAACTACCCTATAACGGTAACCAGAATACAGACTTCAGGCCGGTAGGTACAGAGTAATGTTATTATTTGATTATCCTGACTTATTATGACTATTGGCTGAGTTTGTTATGGGCTCTTCTCGGACCAACGCCAAGGTTTGGAATCCTTGTAACTTTAATTTTAAGTTTTCGACTTTACTTAACACGATTAAATCATAACTTATCATGACGTTTAAAAGTTAAGTGCTTGTAATCGTAAGCTAAGCTTAATACAAAATTAAAAAAAAAACATTCATTCAGAAGATGAGGATAGGTACTCAGTAATAAAATAAAAATAAATGAAAAAGTTTTATTATTATGACCTTCACAGTCTGCAATGATGTTTGGATATATATTTTTGCATCTTGATTAGGTGCCTTTTATAAGCACCTGCTTAAACATTTGCTTTTGCGTATTGGCAACAATTGAATAGGTACCTAGGAGTATCAAATTCAGTATAAATACCACCCGACCAGGGCATCTCTACCCCAGTTATCCAGTACCCCTGCGTGAGAGGCAAGAGACACGTGAACATGAAAGCCTTTATTTTAGCAGTCCTTGGGCTCATCGCAGCTTGCGGTAAGTTTTCATTTATTTTTACCAATCTGTAGAGCAAACGATTGAACTCAGTAACGGTAGCGAAGCCTGAATACCATGATAGCTCCACGGTTCGTTATCACCATCATTATTATCAGCTGGATAGAAGTCCACTGCTGAACATAGGTCGTCTAAACAACATGGCGTCGCATCCAGCGGTTCCCTGCAAGCCGTTTGAGCGACAAGCCTTTTATTGCAAATTATCTTGACCTGACAGACCTCGGAAAACGCGTCATTTAAATGTGGCTCAACCCAATAAAATTTACGCTCAATACTCAGTTCTTCAACTTTCGACTGCTGAACATACCTAGGCATTTTCTAAGGACTTCCAAACTACACGGTTTTGGGTCGGTTTATTTGTATTATCATGCTCACGGCCGTAGAAAAAGTAGGTATTGTATGCCACTGCACGTAATTAGCTATTGTAGCACTGCATTCGGCTTCGCCACATAGCACAAAAATCCCTCGTGCTACAATGACAAATACAAACAATTGCCTCCTTATAATCCGAAACTATTGTATCGACAGAAACAAACAGAAATTAGATATATATCTTTATCTATGTTTTTAATAAAAGTAATGTTTAGTTTTGTTGAATAAGTTTTGTAAATAAATAGTTAGGTAACAAAAAAATGAGCCTAAAAAAATTTTAATTACAATTTTAGGTCCAGATTAAAAAAAATCACGACTGATTAACTCTCAAATGCGAGTTTCGAATTCACCTGTTTCTCACTCTTTCCCCTGACGGCCTCCATGGCGCAGTGGTATGCGCTGTGGATTTACAAAACGGAGGTCCTGGGTTCGATCCCCAGCTGGGCAGATTTAGCTTTTCTTAATTGATCAAGGTCTGGCTGGTGGCTAGTTACCACCCTACCGGCAAAGACCGCCAAAAGATTTAGCGTTCCGGTAAGATGTCGCGTAGATACCGAAAGATTGGATTTTCATCCTCCTTCTAACAAGTTAGCCCGCTTCCATCTTAGACTGCATCATCACTCGTCAGGTGAGATTGTAGTCAAGGGCTAACTTGTAAAGAATAAAAAATACGATAAGATACTATAGAATGAGAAAGATAGAGGTGATTTCGAAACACGCACCTTGCGAGCTATACTATATAATAGCATCGTTACCACAAAACACCAATACTCCTAATCGTTACAGAATAGCCCTAAGGTTCCACAAACACGACAGATTAGACAGAGGCTTGTACATAAATGTTTTCTGTGACAGAGGGCAGTTTTTGTTATTGTGCCGTAAAATATAGTCGTTGTGCCGCTTCGCCGATAAGACATTTACCTGCTCACCTAAGGATGAGCTAAGTTAATAGTTTCTATCTATAATATTTTTTTTTTGTTACAGAGGCAGGAGACACACTAAGATGTAAGTATTTTTATTTTTTACTTTCCCCCTTTTGGTATGTCAATCGTAAATAATAATTAAAGGAGCTCCACTTAAAGGGGAAAGAGAGGCTTGTTAAGTACAGGGGCGTAGCTACCGCGACTAGCTGACGCCGCGCGGTTTCACCTGCGTGGTTCGCGTTCCCGTAGGAATACGGGGATGATATTTAGTCTATAGCCTTCCTCGATAAATGGGCTATGTAACACTGAAAGAATTTTTCAAATCAGACCAGTAGTTCCTCAGATTAGCGCGTTCAAACAAACAAACTCTTCAGCTTTATAATATTAGTATAGATACGGGGCCTCCGGACTACTGGGGCCGTTTCGTGTGAAAACAAAAGTTGGTAAAATGTAATCAAAAACTTAATTAATCTGGCACTTCCCGAAAAAAAAACTGCATACAGAAAGATTTCAGAAATGACAAAAATAAAATATATTTTTTGCTTCAAGTTGAGCCAACACACGATCAGTTTTATCGAGCGTTAGCGCTGCAAGCACATCATATGTTTATTTCATAGACAAATGTTAACAGCATTGCGTAAAATGAGGTTCCTTCATTCTATTAGGCCCGACATCGGTCTAAATAAATATTGCAATTCATTATTTATTTCATTTTAAAAAATTAGGGAAGAATCAAGCACTATCGCCAATCGGTCACACAGTCGGCACAGTCTTCTTTCACGGTGGCGTCACAGATCACTATAGACTAGAAAGGTGGCGTTTTCATTAATTGTGCTTGAATTTCTATTATGTTTGTGTTGTTTCAGTGACATACGGTACGGCGCCTGCCTGCAAGATAGGCACAGAATGCTTTGTACCATTGCCTCGTAACATAGACGAAGCTCTCACTGCCGGCTATGTACAAGTTGACATGCCGGATAAAGACTTACAGAATACAGAGTGCTATGTTAACCCGGAGGAACCCAAAATCGGACTCATTTGCGATGTAGATACTCGTGGAGTAGTGGGTCTAAACGTTGCAGTAAGTACCTAACTGACGTCACCGTCATTATATATGCATAAGTCTAGTTAACTTAGGAATATATTGTGTGCTTTACTGTAGTTTTTACTTTACATTTAAAACTGACTGTACGCGGACGGACGGAGGGACCGTCATACTTAAAATACGTACCAATATCAGAGGCTTGCCAACCAATCAGTTTTAAATATTGGATAGAAAATAAATAAATCATTATATAACCAATCAGTTAGTTGGCCTGTGCAATGATTTTAATTGTGTGCCGGAGCGATACTCACAGCAGCTGTTTGTGAGGGATGGGTTAGTACAGTTGTGTTGGATGCCAGGTTCTGACTTAAGTTTATGGGAGGCTGGGTGATTCAGCGGGATTCCAAGCACGGTGCATCGCTAGTCGACCGCAGGTAGGAAGCCCGATTGTAGGCTAGCCACCTATGAAAGTTTGCCCCGTCAACTGGCGAAAAATCTTGGGATGGCTTTCATCGTGCCGGTTGGTACCCGGACCCGGAGAGAGAACGCGATGGCGAGGAGGTTTCGGGCTACCCCGTGGTCTCCACCTAAATCAACTATCAGCATCTTTGAAACGATAGTCACGATATCTAGATTGCAGCAGCTCATATAACTATCACATCCTATTCACTGCTTTGACCTTCTGCTCACCACGCATCCAGACAGTTTCTCGGTGTCAGTTGTCCCTTACGCAATTCCGATCACTGTCTGGTGAAGACAAAAATAATTTCTAAGAAATTCGTTATTGTTTACTAATTAGGATTGCACGTGAAGATTGTTGTTGACCATGAATAAATAGAAATCATGAACATTATACGTTATCATATTCTAAGTTGCTCACAAACTTTCAAACTGTAAACATGGCTAGTAAAAGAAAATCACTGTGTATTGACGAAAAAGTTTTACTCATATGCCTTAAGGTACTGCATAGAGACGCCGTGCCCTGTGAAACACTGTATCATCCAGAATGTTAGGTGTCCTTGCTTTCTATTCACCCACCCCTGTATGTCGTAAATCAGTCTCAATTGTCCGTAACTGAACCAACTAACCACATAACTACAAATAACTACTTACATCACGGTGTTAGTTAGGTACGTATTTTATATGGCATATTTTAACTACATATAATGTAGGTAGATACTATAGGTAAATACCTACTAATACTATTATTAATCTGTGCTTATAATGTAGCGGCATATTTTTATATTGTAAAAGTGCTAAAAGCAGTGTTTTAAATACTGTGCAGTTGACACTAACTTGAAATTGTATGCCTATGTACCTATACCTTGTCTAATAGATATCAAACGAATACCTTTATTTACAGATAGATATAGAAAACGACGTGAAAAACCCACCGTTTGATTTCTTAAAATTGGGATGGATACTTTATACATTGTTTGGACGTGAATGTTACGCTATTCAAATTCTTTACGTTTCCCCAGGTAAGTTATCAGCGATATATACCTACAACCCCCCTAGTCAAGTGGCACGTCGATTGTCTTTCTACTATCGAGGAAGAGAATAGAGAATCGACGTGCCATGGCTAGGGGGGCTGTATAGACTGCAGTTGCGTTTTATAAAAACGGCGCACAAAAATTGTTCACAATGCTATCGTGTCTTCAACTAACTTGCCAAGTTATAGGCGGGTATTGATGAGAACTTTTTACCTAGATGGGTTGTGACTGACATTAAAGGTCTAGCGATGAAAATCAAGGACAGTTAAGGGAACTCTTTAACGGTTTAACGATGAGAACTTTTCACCTAGTTGTCATAATTTTAGTCACAACCCACTGTCATTAGGGGACTACATTTATAGCAGTCACCTTCAGTAGGCTTACGTCATACAGACACCTGTACTTTGGTGAATTTTTTCTTGCCTAATATTTATAATAGCTTCTACCAATAATATTATGATATTCAGCAAGAAAGGATTACGGGGAGGATTTGTTAGGTGAAATGCGTACATAATATATTTTTAGTTCAATGGGAACGTTTTTAGGGTTTTAAAGTCAAGATTTTCTATTCCAAATTTTTTTATATAACCTTGCATAACAAATAAATATTGTTGTAGTTATAGTCTGATTTTAATGGCGACTACAAGTTTCCATGGTTATAGTTATTTTTACTTTAATCTTCCAGAATCTTTAGAGAGGTCTGCGCAGGAACGCATCGCTAGCTACAATCCAGACGACGTCTATCAAGAAACCCATGTGTACTTGCCTGGACGCAATGGTGATTGGATGGCTGTTCCACGTGATGAAAATAAAGTTGCTGAGGAAACAGTATTCACAATTCAAGGCTATCTTCCTCAAATGGGTATGTTCTAAATTATATGAATTGTTTTATATATATCTAGCAGACGCCGCGAGGTTTCACCCGCGTGGTTCCCTTTCCCATAGCAATATGATATACCTATCCCTAATTTAAAGATGGAAAAAAAGAACCTACAAATTAAATACCTACGAAAAATTTAATAAGTGGAGAAAAGAACAACGAGTTGATTCACTTACGGAAGAAGTTTTTTTAAACTAATAACTCCTTTTACCTCACATACACATTACACATTATTCATCTTCACTGCAGTCGGAAATTAAGTTACCGGGTAAAAGCATCTCTTTTGACATAAATTTTTCCAAGTTCGTACATTTAACTTTTAATTAAAATAAAACATTGAATTACCGTAAGTATTTTTTTTATTTTCTCGCTATCGTAGTGAAAAATATAGTGTAACACGCGGGGCTAAACCCATTATAAACTCGGTTTCTATTTAGCGATTCTTCGGTTTCTTCGATCCCTAAAAATACCTCGTATATAATGGGTCGTTTTAGCCCCTTGTATAACAATCTACTATTGTATGTACCTAAATAGGTTTGACTGTTCTTGTTCTTATTGCTTTCTACACGTGCCTAGTGGCAGTTTTCAATGTTTTCATACTGGGACTATCGCGTAACCGTAAACGCGAATTTCTAAGGAATTAAAACAGTTGTGCAGTAGTGCCACTAGATGGCGCTGTATTAATTCCTTAGAAATTCGCGTTTACGATTACGCGATCGCCACAGTATGAAATCTGCCACTAGGCTCAGAACCAAGTCTGAACCTGTTTTTTTCGTTTTAGTTTATATTTTTAATTTATTATTATATATTTTTTTTAATTTATTATTTTTATTTATAATAGGCCGTCACTACTTTGAAAAGGTTACTAAAACCATGCAGTGCACCGAAGAAGAAATGCCTTCATGGTTCTTGTTGTTTGAAAAATATTCAATGGTAGGAATTGGATGTATTATGCCGATGGATCATCCGGCCGAAGTAGAGGGTAAAACGAGTCGGTTCGAATCTCCTGCCGAAGCTGCTATTAAGGTATGTATAAACAACATAAACATAGGTCTTTGACTATTTAGACTATGGACCTGTTTCGCAAATGAATTCACAAACAAAAAAGTCTGTCGTTTTTTGAGGGGGACGAGGTACACTCACACATCGAAAATATTTAACACCATTAAATATATTATGTGTCCATACATTACACACAAATATACTCGCAATACACACACGCTTACTTTTTACACAGCTAACCAACAGATCGCATCCACAGAATACATAGGTACATAGAATATTCGATTAATTGATCGATTTTTTGCTGTTCCGTCAAAAAAATCGGTTCTTTATAGACATTGTTTTTATTTATACAAATTTGATAAAATTAAGGTAGAAATACTTACAAATGAAACGTTACTCCATCTTTTACTGAGCTACTAGTTTTTGGCCGTTTTTATGCCAAACGTCCAATTTTAAACGTCCAAACATACACACAAACTTTCGCGTTTATAATATTAGTAGGAAGCAGGATTAGCTCTTGATATTTTTCATTTCACCCTTACTTAGGCGGAACAGTGTGCCTAGTAGGAGTTTTCAATATTTTCATAATTTATATGGAATTTAAACAGTTGTGCAGTAGTGCCACTAGATGGCGCTGTTTTAATTCCTTAGAAATTCGCGTTTACGTTAACGCGATAGTAACAGTATCAAAATGCCACTAGGCCCTCTGGACACTATTCCGTGCGTGTAGCCGGCGTTTATCAATTTATAAGACGTTGTCACGTAAAAAATAAGATAGTTTGAACTTGAATTAAATGAATAAAATACTGACTAATATTCTGATTACAGCTCCTCGTTCCCAATGGACCAGCATGCCTTCCCAAAATGACCATAACGACCTTACACGTGTACACCGCTGCCAAACCCTGGAATATAGGGATACCTTTGAGAAGCCACGAGTAAATCAGTCATCATGTAAAGAGTATTTGTGGTAAGGTACCTAAACATACATCTTACAGCCTAGCACTCATTTTATTGTCCCTACTTGTTTATGTTTCTTTTTTCCATGTTATTATTTATGATATTAAAGTTTGAATATTGTGTTATATGTTTTTTTTTCTGTTCCTCTAAAATGATCTCTAAAAACCATGAATAAGTCCTACTGTGTAACCTTGAACTACAGGATATTTTGGGGTTTATCATTTATTTATATATTATTATATATGGGTTGATATTATTATCAACCCATATTTGGCTCATTGCTGAGCTCGAGTCTCCTCTCAGAAATAGAAGGGACTAGACCAATATTCCACGCCGGCCCAATGTGAATTGGCAGACTTCACACACGCAGAGAGTTAAGAAAATTCTCTGGTATGCTCACGATGTTTTTCCTTCACCATTTGAGACACGTATTTAATTTCTTGAAATACACACAACACACAACTAAAAAGTTGGAGATGCATGCCCCGGACTGGATTCGATCCCACGCCCTTCAGAATCGGAGGCACTGGGCTATCACGGCTCTTATTTTGGGGTTTGTCATGTAGTAAAAAACGTTTTTTTTTGAGGTCATAAGTAAATATGGTTTTGTTTATTATACCGCACCCCTTTATTCTAATTCTAATTGATACTTGTGACGACAATGCTCTTTCGAATACAAAACTTAGAGACCGGCTTCGACGTTCTAAATATAAAGATGTTGTACCTGAGGATATAGCAATGGGAAGAGCATTGAAAAAATTGAAAAACAAAGCATTGGTCGATCAAGACCGATATCAGACTTTAGTCAAACGTGGAAAATCATACCTAACAAGTAGATGAGTCAGCAGTTTTAAAACATCTCAAAACGTTAGTATTTGGAAATAAGCAGCAAGGACTTTGTGTCATAATATGAATTGTATCCAATAGACGGAAAATGGCATTATTAACCGACTTCAAAAATAGGAGGAGGGTTTCAATTTGACGCGTATGATGTTTGTTACCGCATAACTTCGTCATTTCTTAACCAATTTTAAAAAATCCTTTTTTTGTTTGAAATAGTATGCTTCCAGATTGGTCTGATTGGTTTTCATGAAAATCAGTTCAGTAATTTTGTGTTAAAATGAAAACAACGAAATGGCCCGTACGGGTCAGTTCGTGCTGGGACTGGGACACTAAAAACAGAAAAATGAAATATTTTTAACAAAAAAATTCAATAGACTTCAAAATCACAAAATTAAACTAAAAAGCGAAAAATAACATCGTATGTGCTACCTTCAGATCACTTTGAAGGCGCTGTGGTTTTTAATTGCGTGAAGTTGTGCCCCTAGAAAACTAATACAACCAACTAAGGGGTCGACCAACACTACGCTTTCCGATGCGGGGTCGCCATTCCAGCACCTTGGGACCCCAACGTTCATCGGCTCTTCGAACTATGTGGCCTGCCCATTGCCACTTCAGCTTCGCGACTCGCTGAGCTACGTCAGTGACTTTGGTTCGTCTGCGGATCTCTTCATTTCTGAATCGAATCGACGGATAATGCATGTTTAATTGTTTATTTATTTATTGTACAAAAGTGTTACAGTTAATAATATGTACCTTAAGCTAAATCTTTAGTAATATTAATAAAGATGAATATTTACATGTGCAAATTACATATAAAAATTATATTTAACAGTAAAGTAAAAATGAAATGAAATGAAATGAAAATACACTTTATTGCTCACCACAAAGAAACATACAACACAGAAAAATAATGGAAAAAAAAAGAAAAAGCACAATAGGCGGCACAATAAAGTAGCTAAATATATAGTAAGTAGGGGAACATGGTCTGAGATGGCATACATTTTAAAATCATCGTGTATCAAAGTGCACAAATTGAAATTGATATAAAAAGGCAGTCTATATTAAAAAGTCATCTATTTTTAGCTAATTAATCAGTCCCAAAGTTGAACACAAATTAGTATTCTTATAGAAATAATCAATAATAAAAAAGACTCAAAAATCCATCTCACCCTACCCTAGTGGGTAAGATGGCATATAAAGGTTAAACGTGCAAAACCAATTAATTGTCATGTTAGTATGTATCGAAATTTAGAAACAATTTAGAGACAAACATCACATATAACTTTTTTTGCTGTTTTCGGTAATCTGATGCATTCCGCGTGACGCCATTGGTGGCAAACTTGGCATTGGCTAGTTGATATGTTAATATATATGGCGCCATTCTAAAAAAAATGTATGGTGATATTTTGGAGATATGTAACAGACAATTATTTCAATCACTTATACAAAAACAATATTCTAGTATGTTTTGAGGAAAAAAACGCTTTAAAATTGCCTTTTGGGTGAAATGGCATACACCTATGCCATCTCATACATTAAGCACTTAACCAACAAAAGTTTTTTGCATCTCAATTTAAGCAGAAACTATAATAATCAAATTAATACACCTATAATGTCATTGAATAGACCTTCAAAAATGCATGCTGACTTACCTTATATGCCACGCACAGAGCTTGTGATATTAGTTAAAACTATTTGACAAAAATTTTTCAAGCAACAGAATTTTATACAAACTGACGTAGTTTCACTTTGTACAGTTTTAGCGCGCTGAAAACGAACAGGTCGCTGCATATTCGCGGGGGCATCTATGTTTGTGTGTGTTGATGTCAATCGTTAGCGAATCACAGAGAAATAGCGACTATGCCATCTCAAACACTATGCCGTCTCAGGCTATGTTCCCCTACCTACATTTTATTGCAATATAAAGATGTGTGAAGCCTAGGTACTAGTCACAACAACTGATAAACTAGTATTAAACTGTATTACAGTGAGTCATTCCTCGTGCCCAAGTTTTTACAATCTACATTTATTCATCTTGAAACATAAATTAATATTAAAACAAATAATCATTCTGATTCCATCACGCAGGGAAACTCCAAGCAAAGCTCGCTCTATCGCCCGCTTAGTGACTTTGAGCCTTCTAATAAATATATAATGTAAACACAAAATTGTGCATCTATGCGTTCATTTGAGTAGCTAAATTCGGATCACTTTTAACGGTGATTTTGTAGGCACGTAACATGTCTATAGTATAAAATATCGTTGGTTACCTACAATTTGGACAAATAAATTAAATATCTCTTGAAGTTGGGAATGCTCTCGGGTTCGAAATTCTCACCACTGTCACTCAACAATGTCGGAAATTTAAATGTATAGTTCGATTAGTCTCAATTGAATTCGAGAAGAGTGCTCGGATCTGCTGAATCTTCCAATCTGAAATAAATAAATACTTATCTAATATTTGTATTATGTTTTATACGCTGTATGCGGGAATAGTAACGATTATAAACATAAAACTAGTAGAGGTTGAGCAATATACATTCTACCCATAGCTGGGCACTGTTAATCAAATAGTTAACTTCGTTAATCGTTAATCCGCTACAAAAAAAGTTAGCTTCGTTAAACGTTAAAGCGTTACATCCCGGAAGAATTAACGCAAGTTAACGTTAATCGTTAATCCTTTAATATGACTGTGTAATATTACATTTTTATATCATTGTGTGAGATCACCATTGCAAAAATAAGGATAATAAGGATGAGCACTGGGGAAAAGTGTCATAATTTGTTTTTTGTTGATTTTATCTATATTTAACACTAGCGGACGCCCGCGACTTCGTCCGCGTAAATTTCGATGTCAACTTTACTACTACCCCTAGGGTAGGGCCCTACCACTACCCCAACCCTACCCAACCCCTACATCTACCCTACCCTACCCCTACGCCCACCCTACCCCTACCCTACCCCAAACCTACTCCTAACCTACCCCTACCTTACCTACACCCTACCCCCATCCTACCCCTACCCCCATCTTATCCCTACCCTCCCCGTACCCTATCCCTTTCCTACCCCTATCCCACCCGTACCCCTATCTCACGCCTATCCTACCCCTACCCTACCACTTCCCTATCCTACCCGTACCTCTACCCTACCACTACCCCAAACCCGGCTCTAAACCTACCCTACCCCTACACTACCCCTACGCTTCCCTACCCGTACCCTACCCTACCCTGTAACTTCTCAATCTTACTCCTGCCCTTAGCAAAATCGGTCCAGTCCTTCGAGAGTGGTGGTATGACCAAGAGAAATAAAGACTTCTATGCTAATAATATAAAGAGGTAAAGTTCGTGTGGTTGTAGGAGGTAATCGCTGGATCTACTGGACCGATTTGGAAAATTGTTTTACCAATAGAAAGCTACGTTATTTGCGAGTGTCATAGGCTATGTTTGATCCCCATATTCGCACGGAAACGGGAACTACGTAAATGAAAGCGCCGGGCGTCATATAACGGAATTTCTGCGTCTTTTAGAAATTTTGTATTATCTCCGAAACTATTGGAGTAATTAACATACTGTAAAGGGCAAATCTTATCTCCATAATATCCTTGTGATTATTAAATAATTTATTTTAATAAGGATTAAAGTTTAGTTGTATAAATAATGACGTAAACCTAAGTATATAAAATTAATAATTTTTAAAACACAAAAGGTACTATATCTGCTAATATATAGAAGACTAGCGGACGCCCGCGACTTCGTCCGCGTAAATTTCGATGTCAACTTTACTACTACCCCTAGGGTAGGGCCCTACCACTACCCCAACCCTACCCAACCCCTACATCTACCCTACCCTACCCCTACGCCCACCCTACCCCTACCCTACCCCAAACCTACTCCTAACCTACCCCTACCTTACCTACACCCTACCCCCATCCTACCCCTACCCCCATCCTATCCCTACCCTCCCCGTACCCTATCCCTTTCCTACCCCTATCCCACCCGTACCCCTATCTCACGCCTATCCTACCCCTACCCTACCACTTCCCTATCCTACCCGTACCTCTACCCTACCACTACCCCAAACCCGGCTCTAAACCTACCCTACCCCTACACTACCCCTACGCTTCCCTACCCGTACCCTACCCTACCCTGTAACTTCTCAATCTTACTCCTGCCCTTAGCAAAATCGGTCCAGTCCTTCGAGAGTGGTGGTATGACCAAGAGAAATAAAGACTTCTATGCTAATAATATAAAGAGGTAAAGTTCGTGTGGTTGTAGGAGGTAATCGCTGGATCTACTGGACCGATTTGGAAAATTGTTTTACCAATAGAAAGCTACGTTATTTGCGAGTGTCATAGGCTATGTTTGATCCCCATATTCGCACGGAAACGGGAACTACGTAAATGAAAGCGCCGGGCGTCATATAACGGAATTTCTGCGTCTTTTAGAAATTTTGTATTATCTCCGAAACTATTGGAGTAATTAACATACTGTAAAGGGCAAATCTTATCTCCATAATATCCTTGTGATTATTAAATAATTTATTTTAATAAGGATTAAAGTTTAGTTGTATAAATAATGACGTAAACCTAAGTATATAAAATTAATAATTTTTAAAACACAAAAGGTACTATATCTGCTAATATATAGAAGATAGATGTATGGTGTCGCGGATTTTTTTATAGAACTTTTAAAGATACATAAAGTCTCTATACATTAATTTCAATTTTACACAATAGTTAAGGCAGCGCATGCGAATAAGTATGTTTAAGAGGATTTTCAGTCCGACCTGTATGACAAAAACTGTGATAACTCGGCTAATATATATGATACCAATATAAAATATAGCCTATAGCACTCCCCGATAATGTAGCATTCTACTGGTGAAAGAATTTTTAAGATCGGGCCAGTAGTTCCGAAGATTACCCCATTTAAAAAATGTGACAAACTTACAAACTTACAAACTTTACCTCTTTATAATATTAGTATAGATATAGATAAATATAGCAATTTGTTGATTTCTTTGAAAAAAAATCATTCATCATTTCTTACTTCTCTGAACCTGTTTTTCGCGTAGGCATTGGATTAACGATTAACGGACTGCTGCATATTAACGGAAGTTAACGTGTCCGTTAATATTTTTAAAAGTTAACTTAAAAGTTAATCCGTTAATCAAAAGGTTAACTTTGTTAATTAACGATTAACGGATTAACGAGTTAATGCCCAGCTATGATTCTACCCCTTTCGGAACATTAATAACAATTGTGACGAAGTTTTTGAAAATAGTGTACTAATGTTTTACATCAGTGGAATCCTTATTAAATTAACATGTTCTAAGCTAGATGTACAACTTACATAATACATTTTTTTTCCATGTGATCGTTAAATGTTCATACGAAAATAAATCGTTAAGCATAAAAAAGTATTTATTCCCGTTTTTTTGGAGAACAACTTTTTTTTGCAGTAGAAAAATTTAAACTTGCATCACTTGCAAGAACTATTCAGAAATAATTAACAAATATAAAATCACCGTTTATGTAATTTTTAGCACATTGTACGACTAAATTGCACTGAAGGTAGTGATTTTTGTATTATGTACAAAAATCAATATAAACTTAAACTATAACGTATCTATACTAATATTATAAAGAGGAAACCTTTGTATGTATGTTTGTTTGTTTGTTTGATTGTAATGAATAGGCTCAAAACTACTGGACCGATTTTAAAAATTCTTTCACCATTCGAAAGCTACATTATCCACAAGAAACATAGGCTAAATTTTATTTTAGAAAAATATAGGGTTCCGTAAGATATTTGGGTTTTTCGGACACAAGGTGTAAAAAATCAACCAGAAAAGTAGGGTAGGGGTAGGTAGGAGTAGGGTAGGGGTAGGGGTAGGCTAGGGGTAGGGTAGGGGTAGGATAGGGGTAGTTGAAAGTTTACATCGAGTTTCACGCGGACGAAGTCGCGGGCGTCGGCTAGTAATGAATAAAAATTACCGGCATTTTATTTTCTCCGGGTCGTCCATGAAGTATATGTGGAGACTGAAAGTGCGATGTTTGTCTGCGTAGTCGTAATAACATTCCGGTCCGATCGGAACAACTGCCTGAAACAACAGCCGTTTACATCACTCAAGTTTGGGAAGAATCAAAGTCACCGACATAGCTCAACGTGTCGCGAAGCTGAATTAGCAATGGGCGGGGCACATAGTTCGAAGAGCCGATGGCCGTTGGGGTCCCAAGGTCCTGGAATGGCAACCCCGCACAGACCTGCATCAAGCGAGTCGCTAGGTGCAGGCGGATCAAGCTGTATATGCCAAGCTGTAGGCTGTAGCAAGCCAAATGACAAGTCAATTCTCTTTTTACGATCGCAAACGCTTTGAAAACGATTTTGACGGCCTCCGTGGCGCAGTGGTATTCGCGGTGGATTAACAAGACGGAGGTTTTGGGTTCGAACCCCGGTTGGGCCGATTGAGGTTTTAATTGGTCCAGGTCTGGCTGGGAGGCTTTGGCCGTGTCTAGTTACCACCCTACTGACAAAGACGTACCGCCAAGCAATTTAGCGTTCCGGTACGATGTCGTGTAGAAACCGAAGGGGGTGTGGATTTTCATCCTCCTCCTAACAAGTTAGCCCGCTTCCATTTTAGATTGCATCATCACTTAACATCAGGTGAGATTGTAATCAAGGGCTAACTTGTAAAGAATAAAAAAAAAACTAGAAAAATGTATGGCAATGACCTTTGCTTACCTACCGACAGGTCACGTGACCAAAATCTGCCATTCCCATTATTTTTTCTAGTTTTCGAAGCTTTTGCGATCGTAGAAAGAGAATGGACGTGCCACTTACAGATGCTGGATCGTGATGTTTGGACGTCCCTACAAAAGGCCTATGTTCTGCAGTGGACGTGCATCGGCTGATAATATCCAGTTAATATTTATCTGCCTCGTGGGTCCAGTAGTTAGTCTATAGCTACGGATCTTGAAGTCCTGGTTTCTAGTGTTGAAATACTTACTAAGCTTGTCTTTAGAGAAAATTTAAATATTCTCATCCCGGTGTTGTGAAGTTAATGTTGTCACAACCCCGTATCTCGGAGAGCACATGTGGTTGTAGAATTCATTATTAACCGAACCCGCATTCGTATCTACAGCATTGTGGGTCTAAGCTCCATATTAGAACTATAAAGGTAATGGCTGATAATTATGAAAATCATCACCATCATTTTCATCATTATCAACCCATATTCAGCTCACTGCTGAACTCGAGTCTCCTCTCACAATGGGGTTAGGCCAAGTAGTTCACCACGCTGGCCCGATGCGGATTGGCAGACTTCACACACGCAGAGAATAAAAAAAAATCTCTGGTATGCAGGTTTCCTTTTCTCACGATGTTTTTCCTTCACCGTTTGAGACACGTCTTATTTAATTTCTTAAAATGCACACTGAGAAAGTTGGAGGTGCATGCCCGGAACCGAATTCGAACCCACACCCTCCGGTATCGGAGGCAGAGGTCATATCCACTGGGCTATCACGTTTCGAAAGAGCTTGTAAACTAAGCCTGTTTGAAATAAATGAATATTGATCACCGCGGCTAGTTACCTCAACTGGTGACAGAAGGGCTGGCTCATTTTTTGCGCAAAGGCTCAGCCTGGCTGTCCAGCGCGGAAATGCAGTCTTGCCACCATTCCACGTGGGCATGATTTGTATAGTTATTAGGATAAGTTAGCTTAAGTTCCTTATTGTATTCTTTCTCAATAAAAAAAAATATATGTATTTGATTTGATATAATTACCCTCGCACTTGTACGAGTGCTCCTGATCCTCTCAAACCAATTCCTGTATTCCGTCGGTTTGGTCAGATCACCAAAGAACTGCAGACCACTGCCGATTAGTTGTCCATCAATCGTGAGTGCGAACCAAGGCAGTTGGGTTTCGCAGGGCATCTCCCGTGTCATGTTGTACCGGTAGTGGGTACCTAGTGAATGAATAATTTATGAAACTTTTTTTTACAATAAACATCTACAAATAAAAATAAAAACAATAATAAAGCACGACAGCTTAAAATACACAGATTAATCTTTTTTTTTTTACAAGTTAGCCCTAGACTACAATCTCACCTGATGTTAAGTGATGATGCAGTCTAAGATGGAAGCGGGCTAACTTGATACGAGGAGGATGAAAATCCACGGTACGGTTTCTACACGACATCGCACCGAAACGCTAAATCGCTTGGCGGTACGTCTTTGTCGGTAGGGTGGTAACTAGCCACGGCCGAACCCTCCCACCAGCTAGACCTGGACCAATTAAGAAAACCTCAATCGGCCCAGCCGGGGTTCGAACCCAGGACCTCCGTCATTAAATCCACCGCGCATACCACTGCGCCACGGAGGTCGTCAAAATGATACAGATAGAGCGTACGAAACACGACGGTGTCGTAGCCGCTCCAAATACAAAATTCAAAAAGTACCTAATACATTCTCGAGTCAGTACGACACGAACCGTCGCATCAGTAATTTTCAATATTATTCAAGAAAAACGGCGTCTTATGTTTTTATTAAATATTTTTTTATTAGTATTAGTTGTGTTAATAATAACGTTAACCTTAGTATTAGATTTAAATAATTTGTTAAAGTACAAAAGTAAAATATAGAAGATAGATATATACTGTCGCGACATTTTTTGTAGAAAATAATGTGTTCTACAAAATTGTAGTAAGTACATTATTTTATTCTAACATCAATAGTTTTTGCAGCGCACGTCATATAAACAAATCTTTTGTACACCTTGGGTTACATTATTGGAGTTTCAGGAAGGATCCCTAATTATTTTGAAAATATAATATAGCCTGTAGCCTTCGATAAATGGGCTATCTATCACTGAAAGTATTTTTGGAATCGGACCAGTAGTTCCTAAGATTAGTGCGTTCAAACAAACAAGCAAATTCTTCAGCTTTATAAGATTTTTAGGTTATAAAAATTATTGTCATTATTCCGAGCTAATTAGTACTTGGAATCTACAAACACCTTATACCGTATTTTTTGGTAAAGTCCAAACTCTATTGGGTAACCTTGAGAACTGCTTTAGACTTCGTTACACGATCTAATATTAATAAAATTAAATGCCACAATACATACCCATTCTAGGTATGCAGTTTTGTTTAGTAAATGGAGTCTTTGACTTGATTTCAGCTTCGGTTCGTGGGATGAGCATGAGCTGTCCACTGTGGTCGTGAACCCATACGCCATCACCTTGCAGTGTTGAACCATTGATAGCTTGTGGACCACAGCCGGCTTCCAGGGTTTCTGCAGATACAATATTCATAAAAGAGCTAAGTTCTCGTATTCTTAATTTCAATTCAGTTTGAATAACCTATGCCACAGAGGCTCAAGAGAGTTGGAAGGTCAGATGTCCCAACGTTGACATCCCAAAGGAACGTACTACACAAAAACTTTGGGATGCTCCATTGTTTCAGCTGACACATACAAATTTAGCTCAAAATCTTACAAGTGCTGTAGACAAAGCCAGGCTTCTAGCATTATCCGAAAAGGGATCTGGGTATTGGCTCCATGCTTTGCCATCGAAAAATCTTGGCACTTTATTAGACAATGAAAGTTTTCGTGTGGCTCTAGGACTCAGATTGGGTACACCATTGTGCTTAGAGCACAAATGTTCATGTGGAAGACAGGTGAGTACATTTGGAATCCATGGGCTTTCTTGCCAAAGGAGTGGCGGTAGGCTATTTCGGCATGGCTCTCTTAATGATATAATAAAAAGGGCTCTTGCCACCATAAATATTCCTGCTCTAATCGAGCCGTCAGGAATCAGTCGGGATGATAGCAAGAGACCTGATGGATTGACGCTGGTTTCCTGGGAAATGGGGCGGGCCTATATTATATTAGCACCGTGTCATATCAGGGAGACAGAATCAAGACCGGGAGCCGCAGCAGAAAAAGCTGAAACCGGTAAGTGGCTCTAGTATGCCTCTCTGACAGAGAGTTACATATTTGTACCTTTTGCAGTGGAGACCCTTATCCATATTGTATTCTTTCTCCATAAAAAAAGATACAATTATATACACTTTATGATCATTTACTTTTTAATGATCCTTCTTTTTTTATTCTTTACAAGTTAGCCCTTGGAACGCTAAATCGCTTGGCGGTACGTTATTGTCGGTAGGGTGGTAACTGGCCACGGCCGAAGCCTCCCACCAGAAAGACCAATGGACCAATTAGGAAAATCTTAATCGCTCCAGCCGGGGATCGAACCCAGGACCTCCGTTTAGTAAATCCACCGCGCATACCACAGCGCCACGGAGGCCGTCAAAACGATCCTCTACAGAACCAGGGATAATAGGACAGGGAATTTGGATCTTAGATCATAGGCGTAGCCAGGATTCTATCTAGGAGGGGCATTCTATCTACGCTCTAACGAAACCGAATTTAAGCTTCAGCCTCACTTTCCGCCGAAATATATTCAAGCCGCATATCCGCCTCATAAGGTCAAATAAAAAATTCCTTCTCCAATGCAGGTTCGTAATGACTTGGCAGGAAAGGCAGTTTACTTGCGGTTTCACCTGCGTAGTTTCCATTCCCGTGGGAATACGGGGATAAAATATAGCCTATGTTACTCGGTTATAATATAGCTTTCTACTAGTGAAAGAATTTTGCAAATGGGTCCAATAGTGAAGAAGAAACCTTACCTTCAGAAACATAGTACTGTGTGATAGTCCAGTACACTTTCCCAGGGTCGCTGCCATTGGCTGGTGTCTTCCACTTGGTAAACCACTTGTTAGGGTCAATCGCTGCAGTGTACAAATCATCGGCTGGGAGCTGTAACGAGCAATGTTCCGAGCAATCACGACATCGACAGGTCACGTTTTTTTTTAATTCATAACTAGCTGATGCCGCGTGGTTTCACCCGCGTGAGACGTGGTGGTGGCGTAGGAATATGTAGATAATATATAGCCTATAGCCTTCCTCGATAAATGGGCTGTCTAACACTGAAATAATTTTTCAAATCCGACCAGTAGTTCCTGAGATTAGCGCGTTCAAACAAACAAACTCTTCAGCTTTACAATATTAGTATAGATAGGCTTGCGCTTGACTACAATCATGCCTGGTGGAAAGCAAAGATGAGGTCTAGGTTGGAGCGCGCTTGCCAAGAAAATGCCTATTCACTCTTGTCTTGAAGGTGACTATAATAAGTGTTAGGAAACACAGAAGCAGGAAGGGCAATCCACATCTTCGCTGTTCTTATTAGAAACGTCGATGCGAAATGTTTTGTGCGAGTCGACTGGACATCGACAACAAAAGGATGCCAATTTGATCAAGATCTGTCATTCCCATACATTTTTCTAGTTTTCGAAGCGTTTGCGATCGTAGAAAGAGAATCGACGTGCCATTTGGCTACAGGGGCAGATCGTGATGTTTGAAGTCCCTACAAAAGTTCTATGTCTAGCAGTCTAGCGGCTGATATGATGATGATGATGAAATCTTACGGCTATCTGCAGTCCAGCGATGAAATCAGGTGCATACAGTGGACAGATGTACCATCCAGGCGAGCAGTACATTTTCAACTGCTGTAAAGGTCCAGGAGGTCGTTCAGCATAGGACCAACCCTCCATCTTCGCCTCTTCGACTGTACGTGGGATTTTGAAAAAATATTCCTTGATATTTTCTAACGGGCCATATGTAACTGAAAGCAGATTTCACAGCTGTTTAATCCATCATGAGTTTATTATTATTATATTATAACGATTGTTAGAAAATTAAATAAGAAGACATTTGTATTAACGGATATGCTACATTATATGTTACAATCTGGTTATAACTGTAGTGTAGTCAATATACGTAGGTACCATGACGTATAATGACGAGTCATTCTTTGTTCTTAAAATTAAACTAAAATATACGAAACTAAACTAAAATAAATTAATAGATTTAAAAACGTATATTGACATAATTCATAAATGAAGTTATGTCAATATCCGTATAGATAAAAGATTGATGTTTGACTATATTTTGTTCTTGTTGTTTATTCCGTTGGAAAGGTATAAAAACGTGGCTTCATGGATGAGGCGGGCTCAGTTTTTGTGATTATAATCGAAGAGTTGTGTTATTAAAGTGGTGTGTTTGTGAACCTCGAGTTTCTTTTCTCTCCACCCCTAATATCAGAAGCGGGGTATGCTGAACGCTGTAAATTGACCGAAGATGTTACCGGGCAGGGTACTAGATAGGTCTGTTCTTTGACTGAAGATGATAAGAGTGCCTATTGACCGAAGATGTTATCGGGCAGGGTGCTAGATAGGTCTGTTTTTTGACTGCAGATGTTAAGAGTGCCTATTGACCGAAGATGTTATCGGACAGGGTGCTAAATAGGTCTGTTCTTTGACTGAACATGATAATAGACAAAACTAGAAATAGTTGATTTGTTTGAATAAAGTAGGTACTATTGTTTGGATTGTAATGTAAATTAGTGAAAATAGTGATTAGAAACTAATAGTAGATAAAATTATTGATTATTCGCCATAAATATTCTTGTGAATAATTAATTATATGGATAATTATCATCATATATTATTGAGACTAATATTATTGGATTATTATTTGGATTTTTTTTTATTTTTTGTTTATTATTGAATTATAATAATTTCAATATTTTGAATTGAGTAATTGCGAGATGTGAGTGCCAATTGACCGAAGATGTTATCAGGCAGGGTAAAAGATAGAGGTGCCTATTGACCGACGATGTTATCGGGCAGGGTAAAAGATAGAGGTGCCTATTGACCGACGATGGTTTCGGGAAGGGTACGAGATACGGGTACCTATTGACCGACGATGGTCTCGGGAAGGGTACGAGATACGGGTACCTATTGACCGACGATGGTTTCGGGAAGGGTACGAGATAGGTGTGCCTATTGACCGAATATGTTATCGGGCAGGGTACACGATAGGTGTGGCTATTGTCTAAAGAGGTTCCAGGCAAAACACAAAATGATAGTTTGTTTGTGTAAATTTGGTTGAAAAGCTAATAGTTTGAGGACAAACTAATTGTCAGGAAGGCCGAATGTTAGAAAATTAAATAAGAAGACATTTGTATTAACGGATATGCTACATTATATGTTACAATCTGGTTATAACTGTAGTGTAGTCAATATACGTAGGTACCATGACGTATAATGACGAGTCATTCTTTGTTCTTAAAATTAAACTAAAATATACGAAACTAAACTAAAATAAATTAATAGATTTAAAAACGTATATTGACATAATTCATAAATGAAGTTATGTCAATATCCGTATAGATAAAAGATTGATGTTTGACTATATTTTGTTCTTGTTGTTTATTCCGTTGGAAAGGTATAAAAACGTGGCTTCATGGATGAGGCGGGCTCAGTTTTTGTGATTATAATCGAAGAGTTGTGTTATTAAAGTGGTGTGTTTGTGAACCTCGAGTTTCTTTTCTCTCCACCCCTAATACGATAAAAGATTTTTTTACAGATTTGAAATTTTTTAATCTTATTTATTTATTTTTTTTAATATCCAGACAATCTTTGCTTTTTATGTGTATAGTTAACATTGACCTTATTTACCCGAATGTATCTTTAAAATCAATATATTCAAACCTAGCCAAGATTTGTTTCTTTAGAATTTTAATTAGATATTTACCTACATTAGGGTTTGGTTTGTGGCTACTGTTATCTGATATACTGGTAACTTACCTCTAAAGCCATCCAGATCGAAACCTGAAAGTGAATAAATTCTGAAATATTAAGTTGTTACAAGTTTACAAGTTACGATTACAGGTGGTAATAACATTAATTATTTGTGTTATTTTAGAGGGGATGATACATCCCCTCTAAAATAATAAGTGTTGGTATAAATAAGAGGGTATTTGATGACTTGAGCTCAGTTGTTTGTTTGGCAGCGTAGACACCGTGACGCTGCCAGTCAGCTAGCGTTAGTGGTTTTGTGCAATAAGCAGTGTTTTGTGTTGTAATTATTGATAATGTTTCAAACCTTTTTTTACAAATCCCGCAAGAATCATGGATTTTTCCGGGTTGTAAAGTGTTAAGTCCAGAGTAAAATCTATTTTCGTTCCAAATTTCAGCCATATCGCTTCAGTAGCCGCCGCCGCGTAAAGGAGGAATAAACATACACAGAGACACACACACAAACTTCCGGCTTTTATAATATTAGTGCGATTTATTACTTATTAATTTTATTGTAATAGGTAGTGCTCAATTGAGAGGTCATGGGTTCTATTCCCAGATCGTGGATTTTTTGTTTATCTATATCTATACTAATATTATAAAGAGGTAAAGTTTGTAAGTTTGTAAGTTTGTCACATTTTTTAAATGGGGTAATCTTCGGAACTACTGGTCCGATTTTAAAAATTCTTTTACCAGTAGAATGATACATTATCGGGGAGTGCTATAGGCTATATTTTATATTGATGTCATATATATTAGCCGAGTTATCACAGTTTTTGTCATACAGGTCGGACTGAAAATCCTCTTAAACAGACTTATTCGCATGCGCTGCCTTAACTATTGTGTAAAATTGAAATTAATGTATGGAGACTTTATGTATCTTTAAAAGTTCTACAAAAAAGTCCGCGACACCATATATCTATCTTCTATATATTAGCAGATATAGAACCTTTTGTGTTTTAAAAATTATTAATTTTATATACTTAGGTTTACGTCATTATTTATACAACTAAACTTTAATCCTTATTAAAATAAATTATTTAATAATCACAAGGATATTATGGAGATAAGATTTGCCCTTTACAGTATGTTAATTACTTAAATAGTTTCGGAGATAATACAAAATTTCTAAAAGACGCAGAATCCCGTTCCCGTGTGAATATGGGGATCAAACATAGCCTATGACACTCGCAAATAACGTAGCTTTCTATTGGTAAAACAATTTTCCAAATCGGTCCAGTAGATCCAGAGATTACCTCCTACAACCACACGAACTTTACCTCTTTATATTATTAGCATAGAAGTCTCTATTTCTCTTGGTCATACCACCACTCTCGAAGGACTGGACCGATTTTGCTAAGGGTAGGAGTAAGATAAAGAAGTTACAGGGTAGGGTAGGTTACGGGTAGGGAAGCGTAGGGGTAGGGTAGGTTTAGGGCCGGGTTTAGGGTAGTGGTAGGGTAGGGGTAGAGGTAGGGTAATGGTAGGGTAGAGGTACAGGTAGGATAGGGAAGTGGTAGGGTAGGGGTAGGGTAGGCGTGAGATAGGGGTACGGGTGGGATAGGGGTAAGAAAGGGATAGGGTACGGGGAGGGTAGGGGTAGGATGGGGGTATGGTGTAGGTAAGGTAGGGGTAGGGTAGGGGTAGGTTTGGGGTAGGTAGGGTAGGGGTAGGGTGGGAATAGGGTAGGGGTAGGGTGGGGGTAGGGGTAGGGTAGATTTAGGGGTTGGGTAGGGTACGGGTGGGGTAGTGGTAGGATAGGGGTAGGGTAGGGGTAGTAGTAAAGTTGACATCGAAATTTACGCGAACGAAGTCGCGGGCGTCCGCTAGTATTTTCTAAATTGGTTTGGTTTGATGGTATGTACGAAATACGATATCGTGTAGAAACCCAAGATTCTTTACTATAGATATTTTAAGTGCCTAAAAAATCACCGCAAAAAGTGATCCGAATTTAGCTACTCCACTGAGCGCACACATGCGCAATTTTATGTTTACTTACCTACATTATATATTTATGTATTTTAGTTTTTACACTTCTCGACAATATTTAGATAAGTATAATTTGTTTAAATAACTATCTATCGTTGTTTACAATGCGACTAAATAAATTATGACAATTAGCCACTTTTGACCGCCTCAGTTGCGACGCGCTAGTGACATATCTATAGTATAAAATCTTTGGTAGAAACCTAAACGGGGTTTTAATCCTACTCCTACCAAGTTAGCCCGCTTTCATCTTAGATTGCATTATCACTTACCATCAGGTGAGGTTGTAGTCAAGGGCTAACTTGTAGACCTTGTAGATAATAAACAAGACATCGCAGACAAAGGCTAAATTGGCATTGAATAAAAAAGTAAGTATTTGCTCCAAATTGCTAAATAAACAATGACAACTTACCTGCGATCACACTAATTCCTAGTAGCAAAAATAAAACTTTCATTTTTAAACTGCAGTTGTCTTCAGTTATCCAATTTGTTAGCTAAATAATTAACTCCTCAATTCCGTACCAGCTATCACAGTTGGTGGTTGAATACAATTCACAAAAAATATAT
The DNA here is from genome assembly GCF_947172395.1 of Bicyclus anynana. Classification (NCBI taxonomy): domain Eukaryota; kingdom Metazoa; phylum Arthropoda; class Insecta; order Lepidoptera; family Nymphalidae; genus Bicyclus; species Bicyclus anynana. The sequence goes on along the minus strand of NC_069103.1, from coordinate 6,915,998 downwards.
TTATTTACGAAAATAATGTTTAAATTAGGTACCAATAGTAGGTATATAGCTATTTCTAAGAATTCTGTGCTCCGGAATATGAATTTTTAGAATTTTAAATTTTAGTATGAGTTTAAGAAACTATGTATATTCGAGTAATCACACGTGAGCGCAAATATATAACTGATGCTACACTGTGCACGATTTGAAATTTCCGTATCTTGATAATAATTATAATTATACCTAAATAAAAACCGGCCAGAAATATAAACAAAAACCGGTCAAGTGCGTCTCCAGCCACGCAGCGTGTAGTATTGGGTTCCGTAGACTAAATTAGTTAATTAGCTTTTTCAACCTTTGCCCCTAATGCACAAAATAGACCCCTAAATTGAAAAACATTATTGTCACACTTTCAATATTTTTAAAGATAAAATCAATCGATACCTAACACTGAGATAAACGAGAAATAAAAACATTCTCACTTTACGCAGGCGACTCTAACCCATGCCAAATTGCAACTTCTTATCTTTATAAGTCAAACTTACTATATTTACAACGGAATTTGTATGAAATTTTCGTGCACAGAGTCCATTTTATAAGTTAGTCGACTAAAACTTATTAAATTGTAATTGTTACTTAGCTGTTTTTGTTTAAATTTTTTATACTTTTGTAAATTATTCACGTGCAGAGGGGTCGAATTACTTGACTCTTACAAAATTAACACTTTATACCTTAATATTTAAAAACAAATGTAACAGATCGCTGAATCGAAAAATTACAGTACCATATTTTTTTAAAAACCTAACTAACAGCTTAACGTTATGAAATGAACAAGTAAAAAATTCATTCCCCTCTTTATATTATGTAGCCAAAAAAACTATTCTTCAAGATTAAATTTTACGACTGTTGGCGTTTTTAATGTAGGCATACTCGTGCAAAATTACAGCTTTATTGTAGAGAATAGTCTCTGTGCTAAGCCGAGGACGGAGGCATATACGGATTCCTAAAAACCTGAATTGAAGGCGCCTCAAGTATTATAAGCATCTTTCCCGGTCTGTGTAACTGTGTCTAATATGCTAGTATAGTAGAAGTTAGTTACTTACTTTTACTTGCTTTAGTAACTGAAAATTTAGCATAGCGTGCTCCCCTATTTAGCTTCTTCTGTACTATGAGTATGTCTCTGATTTTTTGTTGGTTTCCTAGTATTGTGGTGTAGTGTTTTAATATTAAAATCCATCTAACTATTCAAGAGTTTTACCCATATTTAGGTATAGATACATAATTATTGGAAATATGTGTCATTCCCTGCAATTTGGTTGACGCGCACCGCACGTTTCGATATAGATAAAGATAATTGAAATTTAATGTAAATCATTATTATTATAATATCCTAAGTGGGCAGATAAATAATTGTACTCATATTTTAATACCTTTTGTTTATATTTCATCTATTCAATGTACTTAGCCTAATTTTAACACTAATTTATCTAGTATACCTACTTTACAAGCAATAGTTCTCAGATCATACATACCAACACAATAGTTATTGCATATAATTTTTACACATAACAATTATTAAATATATGTACATATGTATTAGTTTTTCATTATTTATTAATTACGGATTATAACCATGATATTATTTTTTTAAAAAACAATAATTCGTTATTAAATATTAACAAAAGTTACTAGCCATTAAGTATGTACAAAAATCTTCCAATTAATCTCTGCTGGTGACAAGCACTGAGGTTCGACAAAACATGTACAGTTTAGATAAAATAATTGCTCTAGGAGTTGATATCTCATGAATACTTCTGAGATGGTGAGACATGAGAGTTGAGGGTACGAATATCAACTTTGACCTGTGACAAGGTTGGTCAGTTTTCGGACATTCATGTGACTGGGACTTATTAATTCTGTGGTCGGTACTTTTCAGGAATAGTGCTCGGATTTGCTGAATCTGCCAATCTGAAATAAATGAATATCTAATAATAATAACTTGAACCTTGGTCACGAGTATACCGCCATGTGGAATGTTGAGTCAATCGTTATTGTTCCAGTAGCCCTTTCAGTTAATGGTCTAATGGCGAAAAGCAGCACTGGATTAACACATAGGCTACTTTTAATTTCGGAAAAGTCCATGGTTCCCGAATGATTTGTGAAAAACTAAATTTCACGCAAGAGCCGTGATAGCCCAGTGGATATGACCTCTGCCTCCGAATTCTGAGATGGATTCGAATCCGTTCCGGGGCATACACTTCCAACTTTTCAGTTGTGTGCATTTTAAGAAATTAAATATCACTGTCTCAAACGGTGAAGGAAAACATCGCGAGGAAACCTGCATACCAGAGAATTATCTTAATTCTCTGCGTGTGTGAAGTCTGCCAATCCGCATTGGGCCAGCGTGGTGGACTATTGGCCTAACCCCTCTCATTCTGAGAGGAGACTCAAGCTCAGCAGTGAGCCGAATATGGGTTGATGACGAAATTTCACGCGGACGAAGTCGCGGGCGTCCGTGTGAATTTTTTTTTTTTTTATTAATTAATACACAAAAAGCTTACCGGCATTTTATTTGCTCCGGATCCGTTAAGTATATGTGGAGACTGAAAATGGGATGCATATCCGCGTTGTGGTAAAGACAATCAGGTCCGAATGGAACAGCAGACTGAAACAACAACCGTGACTTTAGTGACACGAATAAAAGGTGAATAATTCAATTATTTTGCTATTCTTCGTGAAAAATCAGACAATGACACCCAGACCACCATTAGACTGCCTGTCCACCATTAAAGCGAAGCGATAGAGCGTAGCGGAGAAACGGACTAATGCGAAGCGGAGCTGCGCCTCCACGCTCCAGAGCGAAGTGACTTCCCGAAGAAACTAGCCCGGAGAAACTTCCCCGCATGTGATTCTCCGCTCCGCTTACCGGTTTTATATGAATTTTTAAACTAGCTTGCAAGTCCCTGTCCACTTAAGAAGAGCGGAGATTTTGTGCAATTCTATTGGTTAAAATTTCTCGGCTCCTTTGCCTCGCTCCGCTTCTGTAGACTGGCAGCCTTTAGCCTGCGCACCAAGACAACACGAGACGAGCGAAAGACAAAATTATTTTTAGACAAGACTAATCTTTTTAACATAACAATGGAAGTGATTTCAAAGACATATTTCAGTTATTTGAAATAGGACCAATCTGAAAGTATACTCTTTCAAGCAAAAAAAAAAATTTCAAATTTGGTTAATAATTGACGAAGTTATGAAGTGACAAACAAAAAACCCACGCGTCGGATTAAGAACCTCCACCTTTTTTTAAGTCGGTTAAAATTTCATTTCATTGCGTTGAGACTAAAGAGAAAGCTATAGTTCAATTCCGTTGTAATTATTTGATTTGTCTATTTCTCTGCACGAAATATGTCGTTGGCATGTTAGGCTTACTGTTACTGCTAAAAAATTAATTTATAGAGAAATTTTGACGGCCTTCTTGGCGCAATGGTATGCGCGGTGAATTTACAAGACGGAGATCCTGGGTTCAATCCGCGGCTGGGTCGATTGAGGTTTTCTTAATTGGTCCGGGTCCAGCTGGTGGGAGGCTTCGGCATTGGCTAGTTACCACCGGCAAAGACCGCTAAGCGTTTTGCGTTCCGGTACGATATCGTGTAGCAACCGAAAGCGGTGTGGATTTTCATCCTCCTCCTAACAAGTTAGCCGGCTTCCGTCTTCGATTGCATCATCGCTTACTTACCTTCAAGTGAGATTGTAGTCAAGGGCTAAATTGTAATGAATAAAAAAAAGAATTACCCTCTCCACTGTACTGCCCCTGAACCTTTCAAACCAATTCTTGTATTCCGTTGGTTCGGTCAGATCACCAAAGAACTGGAGACCACTGCCGACGAGTTTTCCATCAATCACGAGTGCGAACCAAGGCAGTTGGTTTTCGCAGAGCAACTTCGGTGTCATGTTGTAGTGGTAGTGGGTACCTAGGGAATGAATTAGCTTAATTTTCTGTTTTTAATTATAAGTACTCCACATTATTCGAAAAGCCGATAGACGTTGGGACCCAAGATACTAGAATAGCGACCTCGCACCGGAAAGCACAGTGTTGGCCGATCCCCCACTAGGTGGACCGAGGATAACAAGCGGGTTGCAGGGAGCCGCTGGATACTCGCGGCTCCAGACCGTTTTGTTTGGAAGTCCTATGTCCAGCAGTGGACGTCCATCGGCTGTTAATGATGATGATGATGATGATGATGATGATGATGATGATGATGATGATGATGATGATGATGATAAAGAATGAATTATATAATAGAAGATACGTATTAGAAGCGACCTTCACCCATCAGTTTATTGTATGAAGTGTTAGTACGTTTAGAATTATACTGCGAGTAGGTTGGCTAAAAATTTCCTGTCCAAACTATTATTGATCATTTATTAACAATCAATAATGATAATGATAAATCAATCTGCATAATCTAATCTAATTAAAAAACTAATTAAAATCTAAAATAATTCTAATCTCTACGTGTGTGAACTCTGCCAATTTGGCCAGCCAGCGTGGTGGACTAAGGCCTAACCCATCTCATCTCAAAATGGCACATTGTCGACAAATAGCAACCCCATCGCAACGAAAGAGAGAGTGATATTTTTTATTCGTCGCTATATGTCGACAATACGTCATTTTCTCTTCACCAGATGACTGTTGGCGCACATTTTAGACCTACTTTATCTACAAGAGTCAAGATTACAACCATGAATTACAACCATGAGACGATAATGAAAATGAATAAGTGGACGCAGTAGTAACATATGACGACTGATCCTTTTAGGTACTTAATAACCAGAGTTGCCACCCGTCCCGATTTTGCCGGGATAGTACCGCGTCCCGACGGAATATCGATTTTGTCCCGATTTTTGACAATATGCAATAGGCTCAATCAATTCATTCACAGGTACCCAGTCACGCGCCACCCTGTTAAGGTGGCAACCCTGTTACTAACTGAATATCTATCTATCTTTAATCCGTCAATAGAGCTATTTGAACAACCCTAGTGCTTTTCAGGAAGTGCTTTAACTAAAATACATATAGCAAAAGAAAATATACAATACAAAATGCCCCATAAGTGTACATACCCATTCTAGGTGTGCAGTTTTGTTTAGTAAACAGAGTCTTTGACTTGATATCAGCTTCGGTACGTGGGATGAGCATGAGCTGTCCACTGTGGTCGTGAACCCATATTCCATTATCTTGCAGCGATGAACCATTGCTAGCTTGTGGACCATAGCCGGCTTCCAGAGTTTCTGCAGATTAAAGGAGATGGACATTATCCCATACAAGCTCAGGCCTGACCTGAACAAGATCGATCGACAGATAATGAATAATGTTAACTATTTTTAAATGTTAGATTTCTGTATTTCGTACTTTTGTCTACTGACGAACTAATGGTTAGAATTGAAAAATTCTTTTTGTGTTGAAAAGCCCGTTTAACGAGGATGGCTATAAGCTACATAACATCACGCTACGACCAATAGAAGCAACGCACCGATCGACCGACCGACCGATATTTGTACGTCAAGAGCTTTCGAAATTTCGTGAGAATGACCTTTCGCATTTTTTCATTTTATTATTTTTTTTTTTATTTTTTTTTTAAGAATATTTGCCATATCTTTTTAAATATGACCAATATTCCTCCAATTAGTCAGGAAAGACTGTGTTAGGAGTAGGTACGACAATAGACCAACGGGGCGGGGATCGAACCATCACCTCTCGGTGATGAGTCCGACCGCTCTTACCGTTGAGCTATTGAGGCTTATTTGTATATTTAGGAAGACTAGCCGACGACCGAACATTATTTTTCACGTTTTGGCCACATTTTTGATCGGTGCTTTGCTCCTATTGGTCATAGCTTGATTTTATGTAGCTCATAGCCTTCCTCGATAAATGGGCTTTTCAACACAAAAAAAAATTTCAATTTTTATTATTAGTTCGCCAGTAGGTAAGGCAGAAGTACGAAACGCCTATAACAGGTGAGCAAATATTTTTTTTTCATAATAAATTTCATAAAAAATGTTTTTTTTTTCATAATTTGAAAAGAAAAGTTAAGACAAATCTAGGCGTGGTGACAACAGGCAACGCCTAGATTTGTCTGAACTCTAAACCGGTAGTAGAATCAGCACCTGAATTGCTCATATCTTTAATTTTTAGTAACCTTACCTTCTGAAACATAATACTGTGTGATAGTCCAGTACTCTTTCTCGGGCTCGCTGTCTGTTGCTGACGGCGTCCACTTGGTAAACCACTTTTCAAGTTTAATCGCTGCAGCGTACAAATGGTCCTTAGAGAACTGTAACGAGCAGTGTTAAGTATTTCATGAGACAGTCTGTCTGTCTGTCTATCCGACCGTTTGTCCTTCCTGTCCTTCATTAAACTAGTAGTTTGCCGATGTGGATGAAATTTGGTATAAAAATAAACAGGATCTTGGAACAGAATCTAGGCTACTTTTTATCCTGAGAATCTGAAAGTCGATTTCCCATAGACCTGAGAGAGACTAATCTGATTTAATTATAGGTAGGTTTTAGAGTACCGTAGGTATTGCAAAATAAAAAGTACGTAGGTACAGGTAGTCACACTTACAGGCTGTCTCTTTGTCTCCTATGACACATTGTGTTGGAAAATGATTATGTATCATAAAATCATAAAATCTCGAATAATATGCAATTCCTACGAACAGTGGAATTCAATTTCAGACTTCTAAAATTGAATGCAATCAAAAGATAGACCATTTATGATGCATTTTTAACACAGCCAAGGGAGTATCTCTTTCTTGAAATGTGAAAATTGACAGGAAGCATTATTTTACAGCACTAGAAATGAAATTTAAAAAAAAAAACGGGAATGTAACTGTGCGATTGCTCTAAAATAACTTACAAAAAACATATTGTCCTTCTGTATCAATTATGTATTCTATACCTACTCGTATGTTGTTCAGAACATCTGTCCAATAGCAAAGATGAGTTAAATTAAGGAACCCTAGATGCTATCCGTACTGGTAAGACACGTATTTACTCGGCGAGTATTTTATGTTTTCACCATTAAAATCTTACATCATCCCTGATGAACATAGGCTATATTTTATTCCCGTATTCCCACGGGAATTTCGCGGGCAACGACATTTTCGCGGATCTATACTAATATTATCGTCGTCGTCATCAACCTATATTCGGCTCACTGCTGAGCTCGAGTCTCCTCTCAGAATGAGAGGGGTAAGGCCAATACTCCACCACGCTGGCCCAATGCGGATTGGCAGACTTCACACACACACAGAGAATTAGGAATTCTCTGGTATGCAGGTTTCCTCACGATGTTTTCCTTCACCGATTGAGACACGTGATATTTAATTTCTTAAAATGCACACAACTGAAAAGTTGGAGGTGCATGCACCGGACCGGATTCGAATCCACACCCTCCGGAATCGGAGGCAGAGCTCATATCCACTAGGCTATCACGGCTCTACTAATATTATAATGAGGAAAATTTTGTGGTGTTGTAGGGGGTAACCTCTAGGTCTAGGTTAATTGAAAAATCTTTTTAACTAGAAAGCCACGTTATTTGTGAGTATCATAGTGTCATAACTATCAAATCAGCGCTTTGCATTGCTTTGATGAACGGCTAATGCTGAGCTGTAAACCCTTTCTATTTGGCGTCACAGACAGTCATATAATATCTAAGATAGGATGTACTGTTTGTGACACTAAAATGAATAAACTTATTTTCTTTCTTTCTTTTCTTTCTTTCAAATAAAAACTTAGTTTTTTTACTAAACATAAAACTACTCTGTACCATAATAGTTTATTCATTGCGGCAGTAAGAATTTATAATAAGTTACCAAAAGAAATTAGGAAAGAAAAGAATATAAATTGCTTTAAAAATAATTTATATAAATACCTAACTCAACAGGCATTCTACTGTGTAAATGAGTATTTAAGTTGATATTATTGTTATTTTCATACATATTTTAATTGTAAAGAAGTTTTAAATGGTGAAATTGTCATTTGAATCATTAAATACTTAATAAATATTTAATATTTGACGGCATCCGTGTCGCAGTGGTATGCGCGGTGGATTTACAAAACGGAGGTCCTGGGTTCGATCCCTGGCTGGGAAGATTGAGATTTTCTTAATTTGTCCAGGTCTGGGTGGTGGGAGGCTTCGGCCGTGGCTAGTTACCACCCTACCGGCAAAGACGTACCGCCAAGCGATTTAGCGTTCCGGTACGATGCCGTGTAGAAACCGAAAGGGGTGTGGATTTTCATCCTCCTCCTAACAAGTTAGCCCGCTTCCATCTTAGACTGCATCATCACTTACCATTAGGTGAGATTGTAGTCAAGGGCTAACTTGTAAAGAATAAAAAAAAAAAAAAATTTGCATGCCTAATTGGCAAGATACATTTACCATCTACATCTACCGACCACCTGTATAAATAATGCATGTATCTGCAAAGAAATAAATTGATTGATTGATTGATTGATTGATTGATTGACTAGATCTTACAGATAGCTGCAGTCCACCCATGTCACCAGTAGGTGTATACAGTGGACAGACGTTACGTCCAGGCGGGCAGTACATTATTAACTGCGGTAAGGGTCCGGGAGGTCTTTCAGTACAGACCCAGCCCGCCGTCTCCGCCTCTTCGATTGTACGCGGGATTTTGATGAAATATTCCGTAATACCTTCCATAGGGCCATATGTAACTGAAATCAATTCATAGATTATTAAACTTGATTACCATGTGTCAACAATTTAACTTGTGAAGATATTTCGACATTTATATCGTGATCTTGTCCTACTTCCTACAAATATTATAAATGCGAAAGTTTGTATGTACGTTTGAATGTTTGTTACTCTATAACACCGCTACTACTGAAGCGATTTAGCTGAAATTTGGAATTGAAATATATCTTACTCTTAAATAACACATTACAACCTACAACCTACTTTTTATCCCGAAAAAATCCATGGTTACCCGAAATTTGCGAAAACTGATGATTTTGATGATATGAATGTTTGTTACTCTTTAACGCCTCAACTACTGAACCGAATTAGCTGAAATTTGGTATTAATATATATTATAGTCTAGATTAACACATAGACTACTTTTTATCCCGGAAAAATCCATGGTTCGCGAAGGATTTGTGAAAATCTAAATTCCACTGTAGAAAATAAAAAAAAGTGTGTGTCAGCTCCGACGCACGAATGGAGTTTACTCTTTTAGATTGACTGTCTTAAATAGGTGTATGTTGCCCCGCAGAATACGCTATGTACCTCTCAATACCTACGCGTGAAGTGAAAGGTGCGCAACCGAGGAGCAGCAGGCCGCGGCGTGCACGCTGTTGGCGGCAGCGCATGGGTAAAGGTGCGCAGAATTGGTTGCGCACAAAAACGTAACGCAATCATTTTGATACGATGGTAGCTACATTCAAGTATAAGACATCAGGCGGATTCGAGTAAATTATTATAATTGTTATTAACCTATCACTACAACTTACCTCTCCAGTCATCCAGATCTAAACCTGAAACTGGGTAGAAAAAATATTTTGAGTGCAAAGTCATATATGTATATTAGGGTGTCCCTTATATGGCCAAAAAAAAATTTTTTTTAGATATTAAAACGCATACCCCCTATTTCTTTTTAGACTACCTAGACTAACTTAAATACAAAATTTAATCTTCCTACGTCAACGTTAACCCGTGCCGACAGGGCCCGGAAGATTTAAAAAGTTTCGGTTTTTGGCCCTTTCCGTTATATAACTAAATAAATTGAAATACTCAATTTTCTATAAAATATTTATTAAAAGATAAAATTACAGATCAGGCAGGATAATTTTTTTAGGATTAGTCTCATTTTACAGTCCGGATACAGAGTTCTATGCTCCTGAACACAACGAAGCAAAAATTGCTTTTGCTCTTCCTTTGCAGTATCAAACCACGAAATCTTGGATAAGTTTTACAGCTCTTTATAGTCGTATCTTTGACAGCCCTTAAAGAAAGCACTTTCTTTTTTGCTTCTGTATAGGTAACATCCCATCCCCCACTTCATCCCATAAAGAAATGGGTGTCTGGGGGAACGCCTTATCAATTTTTAATCGACTAAATAAATTTGTGCTCTTGACAGACACAAAATCACTAAATGATTTTCTTGCATCAATAAATAAGACAGTATTAACAAATTATATATTTCTCCAAATGAAATTAAAATTGGCAGGCGTTCTTCTTTAGAACTTCTTACGTCAAGTCCAGGTAATAATTTCCCATCCCAGTGAACGGTCACCATTTCAAGCATATTATTCTGAAAATAGGATTTAATAGATTCTGCTCTATACTTTCGACCCTGTGTGCGAATACGTTAAATAGACGACATGTATGTCGGGTAATCATCACAGCCAAGATCTAGTGCTTCTGCCACAGCCTGAAGTAGAATATAGAATAGAATAGACAGAATCCCTTATGCTTAATTGACATCTATCTAAAGCTGCAACTATCTTAGGCTTTCCTTCCTCTTTTTGTAGTAGTTTCTGAACATACCGTTTGAGAGGTGGATGCCAAGTAGTCCTCAAAACTTTCATTAGAGCTGGTAAGTTGTTCTTGATGTCCCTCCTATTGAATAACATGTTGCGTTCTAACTGATGACGATAAACCTCCAAAATACATTTGCTCACATCTTTTTTTCTCTTCATTTAATTTGCTTTGTCTTGCCCTTTCTTCTTTTTCGACCAACTTTTTGTCTACACTCGCTAAACATCCTGGATGCCCTGGTTCTCATTGTTTTTGTAAAAATATTTCGTGTTCTTCAATTTTAATCCGTTCTAAAGCATCAGCGTGCGCTATGTCAAATAATCAAAGCAAACCAAGCACGGTAAAGATCAACATTATTTATTACCCAGTTAGGTATATATATAGCTCTGGTAGGGATTCTAGCTTTTTTTCAATATACAATACACTCCCGAATTAACACTTTCACTAACAGACAATTTCACTTCGCGCATGTTAAACTTACTGCTAGAACTTGACGATTTGACGGTAGCTTTGAGCCTGTTATTTGATAATTCGTGTCACTAACTAAGAAAATACATTTTTTGTTACTTCTTAAATCCACTGCCATCTTTTAAATGTAAAACAATACGTGTTAATCGCAAGAATAAATGACAACAAATGACAAATGCCGCGAGTACGCGCCGCTACTATGTATGAACATGTTTCGATGCAAGTCGGCACGGGTTATCGTTCTTCAATTAAGGTAAAAATAATATTTTCGAGTGTTTTAGGGGCAAATGAACAAAACTAGGACCTATGCGTTACAAATTTAAAACTTTGAAAAATAAGGGACACCCTAATGTATATTATCATAAGCGGGTAAAGATTCTGTTTGTCGCAGACAGCCTCAATAGCTCAACAGTAAGAGCGGGCGGTCATCATCGAGGGGTGGTGGTTCGATCCTCACCCCGTGGGTCTATTGTCGTACCCACTCCTAGCACAGTCTTTCCCGACTAGTTGGAAGGGAATGGGAATATTGGTCATATTTTAAAAATATATGGCAAATATTTTTATGGAAATAAAAAATAAAAAATAGCTTATTGGTTGCTTGCGTAACTGTTCTAGCCAATATGGAGAAGTTGTCAAGTTAAATAAGTCAAATGGAAGCTTAACTGGGTTCGCTAGTACCTAATACATAGGTTTATTTATTAAGTACATCCAAGAATAACGACCATAGGTAATGAACCGACGGACGAAACTGCAAAGTTTACAACACCTTCGCAAAGTCGCCTGTCTATCGATCTGTTGTCGGATATACGTTGGAGACAGTGCACAAGAACTTTATAATCTAGTTCCATTCTACCACAGAATCGCGAGACGTCATAAAAAATGGCATCACTATTTGGTGGACGTCCAGTCAACCTGCGCGAAACCTTTCTAATTACAACTGCTAAGATGTGGAATGCCCTTCCGGCGTCCATTGGCGTATCTAGGAATAATGGAGGCTTCGGCCGTGCTAGTTACCATCCTACCGACAAAGACGTACCGCAAAGCAATTTACGTGGCGTTCCGGTATGATGTGTAAAAACTAAAAGGGGTGTGGATTTTCATCCTCCTCCTAACAAGTTAGCCCGCTTCCATCTTAGATTGCCTCATCACTTACCATCAGGTGAGATTGTAGTCAAGGGCTAACTTGTAACGAATAAAAAAAAAATCCTATGGTGGTTCTGGCCCCGTCATCAAGTCTGTTATTAGTATCTTAATAGAATTCCATATCCTTAGCCCAGAATCTTAGGGTGAAAACCGCCCCCTTATTATAATTTTATATTGAGATTAAATTTTATTCAGAGCGGTTTAAATTATAGATTTTTCATGTTGTCTGACGGACTTCAAGGGACCTCAGTATAATTATTATGGTAATTGATTTCACCTTGATACCCCACGAGTTCTTAAGGAAAATTGTCTTGACCGACAGATGGGCAGATAGACAGATGGATAGAAAAACAGATAAACGCACAAAAAATGATGCTGTATAGATTTCATTGCTCCTTATTAGTTACGGAACCCTAAAACACCATTTAAATAAAATGTCTCAGGGATATAATAAAAACACAGATTTGGTCAATTTCCTGAGGGATTTAATCAAATCACGGAGATTGTTAAAATAACAACACGATTTTATCATTTCCCTAAACAAATCTAGTTAATTGAAGAAATCCCGCATTGGGGATGATGACTACGTTTGAATATGTATATTGATTTCTATGATACATTCGGGTAAATAAGGTCAATGTTAACTAATTTATACACAAAAAGTAAAGATTGTCTGGATATTTGCAAAATAAATAAGATTATAAAATTTCAAAATCAATTAAATTTTTTTTATCGTAATTAGATGAAAATTCATACAGTTTTAGCTTCCTTACATTAAATGTGACATTTTTCAATAAATGAACTATAAACATAAACGCACAATAAACAAAGATATTAGTAGTTTTGTTTGAACGCCCTAACCTAACCTAACCTAACGATCAACGAGCCAACGACGTCACTAAATCCATTTTGCCATTTTGTATGGAGCGTTTTTCAGGGATCCGCGGCAGCGCCGCAAATCTGACCTTTAAAATCTCTGTAGCTCCAAAAGTAATGATCGCAGATACCCTGTTACTTTTACAAAATTGCTTTGCTATTAGTATACTCTTAATTTATATACAATTTAAAAAACTGTCATCATCCCTATTGTTATTTCGGGTTATAACCGAAAAACTGACCTAAGTACCCCAAATTCGTGTGACATATCCTTGCGAAATAAATACTAGCGTTAATTTGCGTGATATATTGAGAATCTTGTGAAGAACTTGTGAAGAATAAAAAAAAAAACAAAAAAAAAATCGTCTCATTAGAAGTTGATGAAGAAAAACCAATGATAACTTACCGGCGACAACGCCTACTGCCAGAAGTAATGATATGACTTTCATTATGCACTGTTGCCTTTACTTGTCCAATGTGTTACATTAAAAATTAATTAAACTCTCATTTATATACGTATTTCATATAAAGAAATAATATTTGTACTCCATTGTTATGTGCCTGTTTGAGCAGCTGATTCGATTATTTCCGTTGCTTTTCCCATAGAACTATCACAAGTTACTATTACTCGTCTACACTTTTTTCATCATCATCATCATCATATCAGCCGATGGACGTCCACTGTAGGACATAGGCCTTTTGTAGGGACTTCCAAACATCAGGATACTGAGCCGTCTGCATCCAGCGAATCCCTGCGACTCGCTTGATGTCGTCAGCACTTTTTTTAATTATCAATAATAACAACACTTATTGGGCTCATTGTTGAGTTTCTTCTCAAAGATCATACAAAGTGAGCCTTTACAAGCAGCGTGATGAAGGCGGTGAAATCCATAAAAAAAACAAACGTCACGTGTCTCCTTGACATCCGCATAATACTGATAATACTACAGAGCAGACAACGCTAAAAGCTAACGCTTTTAGCAATAGAAGTAGCAAGGGGGCGTGGCCCGCGTACACCCGGGTATGCGGAACAACGCAAACGTGTCCGCGCATGTACTAGCAGTCTTGTTTTGTTCTGTGACAAAAGGAATAGGTAAATAATATTCAACTCTAAAGTAAGGGTGACATATTTAATTTTTAAACAGTTATTTAGGCCACGCCCCTGGGTACGCTGGTTTCAATACAAAGAATTGACACTTTATAAATTTAGTTACTTCTTAAATCAGTTCTTAAACTAGTTAATAAATTGCCCCCTAACCAAGTGGCACGTCGATTCACTTCCTACGATCGCTAACGCTTCGACAACTAGAAAGATGTATGGGAATGACTTTTGCTATCGACAGGTGACGTTATCAATATTTGTCATTCCCATACATTTTTTCTAGTTTTCGAAGCGTTAGCGATCGTAGAAAGAGATTCAACGTGCCACTTTGCTAGGGGTGCTGACACGAGAATGTATTGGTTTTTGAATTTCGTATTTGAAGCGGCTACGACACCGTCGTGTTTCGTGCGCTCCTTCTGCCTATTATTCTTAATCTGTGTGGACAATGATGAAATATTTTAGAGGTAATAACATCCCGGTATTCGTTATTTCCACTGATGTGACTCAAACTTATACGGTTACATCATTTTATTTATTTAAAAGTATAAATAATTAACCATTGTATAGTTACTAGGTATACCATAAATACTTTAATAATAATTGAACCAGCTAACTAAATGCAACGCTTATATATTTGCTTGAATATTAAACAGTTTATATAAGCAATTTTCTTTGGTCTTAATATGTTACATAATATAATAGGTGCGTTACCTACGTAATATTTAATCTGACAGACAATATTTGTATAATATTTCTTTGTAACTAACTAGCTGACGCCCTTTGATTTCACCCGTTCCCGTTCTTGTGAGAATACGAAGATAAAATATAGGCTTTCTAATGGTAAAAGAATTTTCAAAATCGGTTCATTAGATTCATATATTACCCCCTACTTTACCTCTATATAATATTATATTATATTAGTAATTAATATATTTTACTACTAGCCCGGGACTTCATCCGCGTGGAATTCAGTTTTTCACAAATCCCGCGGGAACCATAGGTCTTATTTGTAATAATTATTGTGTCTTATTGTGTAGGTATAAGATCTACGAGATACCTTACACATAATAGGGATGATGACAGTTTATTAAATTGTATATAAATTAAGAGTATGCTAATAGTAAAGCAATTTTGTAAAAGTAACAGGGCATCTGCGAGCATTACTTTCGGAGTTACAGGGATTTAAAGGGTCAGATTTGCGGCGCTGCCGCGGATCCCTGAAAAACGCCCCATTCAAAATGGTACGAACTTATGACGTCGTAGGCAATTAATGATCGTTAGATTTGTATGGGCGTTTAAACAAAATTACTAATATCTTTGTTATTTCTGCGTTTATGTTTATAGTTCACATATTAAAAAATGTCACAATGTCATAATTAATGTAAGGAAGCTAAAACTGTAATTTTCATCTAATTACGATAAAATATTTTTAATAGATTTTGATAATCTTATTTATTTTGCAAATATTCAGTCAATCTTTTCTTTTTATGTATAAATTAGTTAACATTGACCTTATTTACCCGAATGTATCATAAAAATCAATATATTCAAACCTAGTCATCATCCCCATTATGGACAAAGCAAAAGCAGAGTAAAGATATACTATTTACTGTGGCAAAAGCCTGATAGGTATTTCATCTCAAAGTTTAAAATATCTTTGTGTTTTTGTAACTTATGTAGGTACTGCTGAAGGGTAGTCCTTATAAAATACTTAGGTAGGGATAATACTACAGAGCAGACAACGCTAAAAGCTAACGCTTTTAGCAATAGAAGTAGCAAGGGGGCGTGGCCCGCGTACACCCGGGTATGCGGAACAACGCAAACGTGTCCGCGCATGTACTAGCAGTCTTGTTTTGTTCTGTGACAAAAGGAATAGGTAAATAATATTCAACTCTAAAGTAAGGGTGACATATTTAATTTTTAAACAGTTATTTAGGCCACGCCCCTGGGTACGCTGGTTTCAATACAAAGAATTGACACTTTATAAATTTAGTTACTTCTTAAATCAGTTCTTAAACTAGTTAATAAATTGCCCCCTAACCAAGTGGCACGTCGATTCACTTCCTACGATCGCTAACGCTTCGACAACTAGAAAGATGTATGGGAATGACTTTTGCTATCGACAGGTGACGTTATCAATATCTGTCATTCCCATACATTTTTTCTAGTTTTCGAAGCGTTAGCGATCGTAGAAAGAGATTCAACGTCCCACTTTGCTAGGGGTGCTGACACGAGAATGTATTGTTTTTTGAATTTCGTATTTGAAGCGGCTACGACACCGTCGTGTTTCGTGCGCTCCTTCTGCCTATTATTCTTAATCTGTGTGGATAATGATGAAATATTTTAGAGGTAATAACATCCCGTTATTTCGTTATTTCCATTGATGTGACTCAAACTTATACGGTTACATCATTTTATTTATTTAAAAGTATAAATAATTAACCATTGTATAGTTACTAGGTATACCATAAATACTTTAATAATAATTGAACCAGCTAACTAAATGCAACAATTATATATTTGCTTGAATATTAAACAGTTTATATAAGCAATTTTCTTAAGTCTTAATATGTTACATAATATAATAGGTACGTTATCTACGTAATATTTAATCTGACAGACAATATTTGTATAATATTTCTTTGTTACTAACTAGCTGACGCCCTTTGATTTCACCCGCGAAGGTCCCGTTCTTGTGAGAATACGGAGATAAAATATAGGCTTTCTAGTGGTAAAAGAATTTTCAAAATCGGTTCATTAGATTCATATATTACCCCCTGCCTACTTAACCTCTATATAATATTATATTATATTAGTAATTAATATATTTTACTACTAGCCCGGTACTTCGTCCGCGTGGAATTCAGTTTTTCACAAATCCTGCGGGAACCATAGGTCTTATTTGTAATAATTATTGTGTCTTATTGTGTAGGTATAAGATCTACGAGATACCTTACACATAATAGGGATGATGACAGTTTATTAAATTGTATATAAATTAAGAGTATGCAAGTAAGTAAGTAAAGCAATTTTGTAAAAGTAACAGGGTATCTGCGAGCATTACTTTCGGAGTTACAGGGATTTAAAGGGTCAGATTTGCGGCGCTGCCGCGGATCCCTGAAAAACGCCCCATACAAAATGGTACGAACTTATGACGTCGTAGGCAATTAATGATCGTTAGATTTGTATGGGCGTTTAAACAAAATTACTAATATCTTTGTTATTTCTGCGTTTATGTTTATAGTTCACATAGTAAAAAATGTCACAATGTCATAATTAATGTAAGGAAGCTAAAACTGTAATTTTCATCTAATTACGATAAAATATTTTTAATAGATTTTGAAATTTATTAATCTTATTTATTTTGCAAATATTCAGTCAATCTTTGCTTTTTATTTATAAATTAGTTAACATTGACCTTATTTACCCGAATGTATCATAAAAATCAATATATTCAAACCTAGTCATCATCCCCATTATGGACAAAGCAAAAGCGTGATAGGTATTTCATCTAAAAGTTTAAAATATCTTTTGTCTGTTTTTGTAACTTGTGTAGGTACTGCTGAAGGGTAGTCCTTATAAAATACTTAGGTAGTTTATCTTTCACAATTATTTTTATTTCAATAAGCTTAATTTATAATTGCCGCGGAATGAGAATATAGAAGTACATTTTTTGAGCAGACTAATTAAGAGCCAAAAAGATCGTAGGACAATCGTCGCACATTAACGAGAATTCCCGGTATCTCTAGCGGTGTCATCTGAGGGCCTAGTGGCAGTTTGATACCGTTACTGTCGCGTTAACGTAAACGCGAATTTCTAAGCAATTTAAACAGCGCCATCTCGTGGCACAACTGCACAACTGTTTCAATTCCATATAAATTCGCGTTTACGTCAACGCGATAGTAACAGTATGAAAATGTTGAAAACTCCCACTATGTAGTAGTACTCCCACAGTCGGTCAGTAATCAGTGACGTAGCTAGGTAACCAAGGGCCCTGGTGCAAATAAAAAAAAAATGGGACCTCACTACTATCTAAATTGGTTAGGTTTAATCAAGTAAAAATATTAAAGCTAGCCCCTGGGTAGCTACGCCATTGTCGGTAGTACGGTGTCAAGAGTTGATGAAGTTCTCGAGTATTCCCGCGAATTCACGCGATCCTCGCGTAGTAAGGCGAAATTTACGCCTCCATTCTATTCCGCGGCAGAGTAAATTGATAATCTTTAATTATCTTGATAATTCTTAAGTCTTATTAACAGTAAATATCTTCTTTATGTTGTCCACCAAGGATTTTGAGTATCTGTCCACGTTTATCATGAGTCGACTCACTACATCGGCCGGCTTGATCGAGTCTCCTGGTCTGAAAAACAGAATTTTTATTTATACTTGCTTATTCGTTAATAATGTAGCTTTCCAATAGTGAAAGATTATTTTAAAAAATTAAAAAAGGACTACGGTTAAAAGTGCAATTTATGGGATACAGTTTGTATGTAAATTTACCTGCACTTTATATTCCAAGGATCATCGATGTAATAAATGTGGAGACTAAAAACTGGATACGTGTCTGCATTTCTATAGAGGCATTCTGGTCCTAGTGGGATGGTCGACTGAAACAGATGGTGAAGTTTCTTATTAGGTTAGTTACAGCATAATATAGTCTCCAAAAATGCTTCGTTAGGTTAAATGTAGTCTATAGTAGTAGTTTTTTCTATAACAAGATCCCAAGGCAGATTTTGAAGAGGTACCGGACTAAGTTCATCGGAGGCCCAGGATGGCAAAGCTTTTTTTTTATTCTTTACGAGTTAGCCCTCGACTACAATATCACCTGGTGGTAAGTGATGATGCAGTCTGAGATGGAAGCGGGCTAACTTGTTAGGAGGAGGATGAAAATCCACACACCTTTCGGTTTCTACACGACATCCTACCGGAACGCTAAATCGCTTGGCTAAAGCTGATTGAACCCAACCCTCGTTGTCCCCCTGCCCCTCCCTCCCTAGAGCCGAAATACAGGGCTGTTAAACGCTACCATGTGGTGTAGTCCGATTTATCTTAGACAGCCCTATATGTTACCACACTTGACACCATGGTCTACAATGCTCTACGGGTGGCCAAAGATAGTGCAGGCCGGCGTAACACAATAAAACTGAAATTAAAGGGTGGAGGTAGTCACGACCCACATATGTGACAAATACTATTGAAAGAGGAGGATTGATAAAAATTAAGGCCACCTGGTAGTGTTGATCCGCCTCTAGCCTCGGGTCTTAGGGGCCTGAAAACTTTGAAGGTCCTCAAAAGATTTAGAGGCCTCCCAAGATCCAAGGTACGGGCTGGGCCGCAGTTTCCGCCCCAAGATAAGTCCGTTAAGCCACCGACTTTAGTAGGCAGTCTGTGGTTAAAGCAATGAATAGTAAAATAAAAGTATTTACTTCTGCTATCATTCTTCCTTCGTAAGATTCGAACCAGTCCTTTTCCTTGGGTTTCTGGGTGAGCTTGCCGAAAAACTGAAGGCCAACACCTACTAAGTACCCCTTGGTTGTAACTGCAAACCACGGCAGTATATTTTCGCACAGAGTATCCCGTGTCATGTTGTAGTGGTAGTGAGTTCCTGGAATACATTGAAACATATTTATATTAGCTACTACTACGTGCGTGCGAATGAGGACTTGAGTTAGTAAAAAATATGGTTTTAAGACAGTGCACATCTCAAAAGGGACACGAGTTTTTTTAAAGAAGAAACACACACAAGAAGATATACCGCCATTTATCGATCGCCAGAGCGTTGGTACACCACGAGAAGGTGCACCCTTAAGCCCAGGGGTTTAAGGGGGAGGCTATTAGGGGTGTTTTATTGTAACTAAGCATTTTTGTTTATAATTACCCATATTAGGCACACAGTTCTGTTTCTTGAACAATGTAGTGTTAAGCTCTGCCTCTGTGCTCGGGATGCGCATCAGCTGTCCGTCAGGGTCGTTGACCCACACGCCGCCATCTTGCAGAGTGGCGCCATTCTCCACCTGTGGACCAGCGCCCGCTGCTAAGGATTCTGGAAAATATTACGATTTTTTTTCTATGAGTAGAAGTAGACAGATCTTGATCACGTGACCTGTCGATAGCAAATGTCATTCCCGTACATTTTTCTAGTTTTCGAAGCGTTAGCGATCGTAGAAAGAGAATCGACATGCCACTCAGCAGGGCCGGCCCGTCTATACGGCGAACGGAGCAGTCGCTTCTGGCGCCAAATCCTAGAGAGCGCCTAAATGATAATCCTTGTCACCATAGACGGTACTGAGCCTGATATTCACCCCAGAGTAGGGTCGAGATCTTCGCGTTCCGTTCTTACTTTACACTCACAATTTGGTATAGGTATCTGCATATTATAAGGAACAAACAGGAGAGCCGACTTATTTGGATCTGGCTCCATTTTAAAATTTACTCTGGGCCGACGCTGCCACTCAGGTCATACCATAGTCAAGGGCTAATTTGTAATTAATAAAAAAAAACGGAATACCTTCTGAAACGAAGAATTGTGTGATAGCCAGGTACTCCTTAGCAGGCTCGCCGTCAGTCGCCGGCATGCTCCACTTTGTGAACCACTTGTCTGCTTTGAACGTTGGAGTCACCAGATCTTCAGCTGGGAACTGAAAGAATACAAAGAAAGAATACAATAAGGACCTTAAGCTAATAAAACCTAATAACTATACAAATCATGCCCACGTGGAACGGTGGCAAGAATACTGGCTGCATTTCCGCGTTGGATAGCCAGGCTGATCCTTTGCGCAAAAATTGAACCAGCCTTTCTGTCACCAGTCAAGGCATTTTGTTTTTCCAACACGAAAATTAACCTAAACTAAAAAGCAAAAAATGCGCGAATTGAAGGCGCTGCCAAGCCTGTGATGTTCTAATTCAATCAGTTTAAATTACAAAATTTCTGCGGTTCATTCAAAAAACGGCCTAAATTAAAACACGATATTGGATTAGTGCCGCCTTCAAATTGATCAGAAGGTAGCATATAGGTACGATGCTGTTTTTTGCTTTTTAGTTTAGGTTATTTTATGTGTTGGAAGTCGGTTGAATTTTTTTTTTACATTTTTAGTGTTAGCATACCTACATACTGAGTGTGACACAAAAATTAACAATCAATTAGCTTATTTTCTTATGATTAGTACCTAAGTCCTACAATCCTAATTTTAAAATACTACTTTAACTCATGTACAAAATTTCACTCCCCCTTTATCCACACGTAATATGAACATCCAAAAAAACGTGAATGGTATCATTACCAATGAGGAGTCACAACCAATACTGGTGGAAAGTTCTCATCAAATCAAAAATTGGTATATGTACTACTTACTACGAAAAATACTAAATATATTGTCATTCAAGATTTTTATACCCCTAGATATATGACTACTGGACATTATACTTATCACATTATACACAAACATAATAAAGCCGTGATAGCCCAGCGGATATGACCTCTGCCTCCGATTCCGGAGGGTCTGGGTTCGAATCCGGTCCGGGGCATGCACCTCCAACTTTTCAGTTGTTTGCAATTAACACGTGATATTTAATTTGAAATTAAATATCACGTGTCTCAAACGGTAAAGGAAAACATCGTGAGGAAACCTGCTTACCAGAGAATTTTCTTAATTCTCTGCCTGTGCCAAGTCTGTCAATCCGCATTGGGCTAGCGTGGTGGACTATTAGCCTAACCCATCTCGTTCTGAGAGGAGACTCGAGCTCAGCAGTGAGCCGAATATGGTTTGATAACGAATACATAACACATGCGAAAATGTAAATCGAAGAGGGTAATATACGGGTTTACAACGATTTCCACGCGGACGAAGTCGCAGGCGTCCGCTAGTCTACAGTAAATAAACAACTTCAAGTCTTAGATATTTCTAGAATATCTGTAGTTACCACAATCGTACCATTGTATCCGTTGCGTTAGTCTCCGATCATGTCATTCAAACAAATTAGATAAACGATTGCATTGTGGTTTCTGACCAGTGACGAAAGCATCAATTTGTTCTTTCGTGTCGAATTGTTATAGCAACACGATAACGATGTATATGAAATTGCTTTTTCCTTGGAAATCACTAAGGTTTATATACTCGTACTTTAAAAATGTAATATCGGCGTGGGTACTTTTATCTCGTGGAAAAAAATATGGATTCAATTGCAAGAATTTTACTGCTGAATATAAAATCCAAGCAACTGAAACATCACGCTCAAAATGTACTAAACAAGAAATTCTACAGTGTCTATCTTATTTCTTAATTTAACTAGATGACGTCCGCGTCCACCCTTAGACCTCCTTAATCCGGCCCTGTCACATAATTAGTTCTCTGCGGACGTCTACTGACTATCTCCCTGCCGTATTTCATCTTTCTTCGTCAAACGGTTTTAGAGATTTCGCGATGAGACATTTCTCTTTTCAGATGATTTTGAGATTAAGATGCAATGATAATTTTATACTATAGATCGGTTACGTCCCTACAAAATCACCGCAAAAAGTGATACGAATAATAGCTTCCAAACTGACACAATTTTGTCTTTAATTCCATTATTTATTTATGTATCTAGTATCTAACATCATTGATTAGATGTCGTTCTTGTTGCAAAATGACCTCGTGTTTTAAAAACTCTTATTATTAAAACACCTGACTTGCGTTTACCAAAGAACTGCGAAGAAGCATGGTGGGTCTAAGCTACACAATCCTAATTTATTTTGAAAGAAGGCTTCCCCTACAGTTTTCTTCTTAGGGTGCCTCTCCGACTGGCGAAGGTTGGCAGTCAGTTTCTTGAACTCGTCTCTATCCTTCGCGAGGCGAAATAATTGTGCGGCGCTCGCGATCTCGGTCCACTCTCTGATGTTTCTCAGCCAAGATTTTTTCCTGCGACCAACGCCTCTTCTACCAGCAGCCTTTCCCATCAAGATGAGCTGTAGAAGCTCGTATCTCTCGTGTCGTAGCACGTGCCCTAGATACGCGACATTTCTCGTCTTGACGGTCTGCAAAAGTTCACGCTTCTGATTGACGCGTCGCGGAACTTCGGCATTCGTCACTACAGTGGGCCATTAAAAAATATGATGATGACTTACAGCAAGTTGCAAGCCGGCGACAAATCCAGAAGGATCGTACAAAGGGCAGACATATTTTCCCGGAGAGCAATACATCCGTAACTCTTCTAGCGGTCCTGAAGGGCGCTCGGTTCTTCGCCAACCTTCAGTCTCCGCCTGCACCACTGTCCGAGGTATCTTGAAGAAATACTCCTTGTCTGCGAGTGCATCTGACCAGCCAAATTTTACTGAAAGGACAAACAATTTATTTTAACTCTGACATACATGCGGGACTTTATTTAATTCACTTGGCAATGATAAATTAAACTACTAGTAACTAACCTAAAATAAACTTATTATAAAATAAAATAAAAGGAAATATAAAATTATATCTACAGACTTAGGTGTCGTAGAATTCAACCGAATCGATGATCATTAGTAAAGTGCCCAGAAGGCTGGCACTGGCAGTATTGCCATGTTGTATGGCAATACTGATTCTCTGAACTAAATATAGGCCAGCCTTCTGGTCACGGAAGGCGTCGATTTTAACTTTATATAGACTTAAGACTATAATCAGAAAGATTTTGAACCGATTTTAAAAAACCACTAGAAAGCCACGTTATTTGTGAGTGTCATTGGCCAATGTCATCGGCACTTTATACATATGTATCGGCTAGTTTTCTACACTTCTTAAAATTTAAAATATTTATATTAAGTATCATGCCATGGGAACTTAGAAGAACGTGAAATCTTTATGTAGCAGCGCCATCTACATCCTAGATTTAAGATTCCAGGATAGTAAATTCAATTACATATGGTGTGTATGTATTACAATGTTTTTAGAGATTTGAACCGTGGAAGTACGGAAAAAAAAACCGAAAAAAAAAGAATTATTTATTCTTTTAATTTTGACGCGTAATAGGAAGAATGTGTTTGTATTTCTAAAGCAAAGGGATTATTAAAGAAAGACAGTAAGTATACATTAATTTCAAAGTTGTTCCACATTGTCATTAGGCCTAGTGGTGCAAAACAAAGGTACAATCTAATAAACCTGAGTTCGAGCCCGGGTAGAAAACTTTTGTCTTTTTTTTTGTTTTTCTTAATTGGTTTCTTCAACTATTACAAAATCAAAAATCTCTCGCTTTACAAAAACTATGCATAATTATTTTTATAACATAATGGATACTATACTAAAAATACCGTAGCTAGTTACTAGATGGCGCTATCACAGGCGTTCCGAAAAAAAGTTAAAGTTGCCTATCTATTTCCAATAATACACTGTAATCTTTGTTAAGTATATTATTTCTCAATATTTTTATAATTTAAAAATACTTATTTTGATACGTTTTATGATAATTTGTTCTAGAACGGCTTATCCGTCTGACGTGAAACTTAAAAACAGAAAAAAAAGTTTACGTTAAGTACGCTAACGTAAAAATGATCATAATTTTTTTTCTGTTAAGTTTGTACTTACCTCGAAGGCCATTATATTGTATTCCTGAAACAAAACCAAAAAAAAAAAATTAAATCATCATTATCAGCCTATTTTAACGACCCACAGTGCTAAGCCTTCCTCCTAATATAAGGAGATATGGAGTTTATATTCACCACACTATTTCAATGCGCATTGAAGTTTGATTCCGTATACGGTAGACCAGATTATACGGTCTAAGCAACCTCCACGTATTCCCAAAATAAAGAGCCAACAAAGTAATCTTATAAGGGCTCCGTTTTTCCTTTTGAGATAGCACTAAAAAGCTGAACATCATTCAATCAATGATGGTATTATTTCATTTACCGACTGCGATGTGTTCAAGTTGAGCAAATCATCAATTGCATTTGTGGACGTGAAGTCTTGAGTCTCGTTAAATTGAATAAGGCGACACCATAGACTAATAATAAGCAGACGGTGTCTCGCTTACCGCCATGTGGAATGTTGAGTCAACTGTTCCGATGGTTGTTTCAGTCAATGGCTTTATAAGCTTCGACCAAGAGTCGGATACAGAAGGCAGTGATTCTTGAGACGGCGCGTATTGTGAGGAGGTTCCTCACTCTGGAGGCCTGACCACCGGTTACTTGGGCACTCAAATGTCCCGCACCGGCAGGGTTTATTTTTTATATTTTTTTAATAGTGTCTTGTATTATTTTATATTTTTATATTAACATTACATTAAAATAAAAAAGGTAAATAAATAAATGAGAGAGAAAAGCAGACGGTGTCTCGCTGCCAATGTGTGAATGTGAAGCGTATAGCTAAATATAGGAAATTAATGGTAGTCTGTTTGTGCGTATCGGCGTCTACGTATAAATACTCGTATATGCAGTGGCATGCACTTCATAGATGCATAAACGCAATGCATACCCTAAGGATTCATTAAGTATTTGTACCTATACTGCATACCCCAGCTAAAAACCTTGTGCACGCCATTGCGTATATGCGAACTGGCAAATTTGGGATGCGTTACTTTTTAGTTCCGGAGACGGAGTCTGGACATTTTATTACGTTTATGGGCGAGACAATAAAATATGTTCGTTGTTGTATGGAGGACAAGGGGCGAATGAGTAATCCAATTTGTCTATGTAACAGTAGTAGGGTAAAATAATAGAGCTTGTCGTGATAGTACTACTAGCTTACTTGTTTAAACTAATAATATAAAGAGATGCGATTTGTTTGTTTGCTACGAATAGGCTCCGAAAGTACTGAACCGATTTCCGACTTTCCATTGGTGAAAGAATTTGTAAATTCTCTCACCAATGGAAAGCTACATTATCAGCAAATAACATAGATGTTATTTCCGTAATTCCCACCGTGATAGGTAAACCAGGAATGGGAATAACGCAGATGAAACCGCGGATGTCTGCTAGTTTCTATTAATAAAATCATCGCTCCTCGCAGCAACCACGACCACTATACCACGATTATGAAGATGAAAAGACAAATTAAATAGAGATTATATACATAATTTAACAACGTTTAAAAGGTTCATCATCATCATCATTAGAAACCTATTTTCGGGTCACTGTTGAGCACGACTCTCCTCCCAGTATGAGAAAGGTTAGACCAATACTAGACCGCGCTGGCCCAATGCGAATTGACAAACTTCACACACGTAGAGAATTGAAGAAATTCTCAAGTTTCCTCATTATGTTATTCCTTCATCGTTTTGAGACACGTGATATTTAATTCCTAAAATGCACATGACTGAAAAGTTTTACTTAAACTTAAAAAAATAGTTTTACTTTACCACTTAGTCGGCGAGCCTAATGTACAATGTATTTACGAAATATTATATTTGACGACCTCCGTGGCGCAGTGGTATGCGCGGTGGATTTACAAGACGGAGGTCCTGGGTTCGATCCCCGGCTGAGCCGATTGAGGTTTCTTAATTGGTCCAGGTCTGGCTGGTGGGAGGCTTCGGCCGTGGCTAGTTACCACCCTACCGACAAAGACGTACCGCCAAGCGATTTAGCGTTCCGGTACGATTTCGCGTAGAAACCGATAGGGCTGTGGATTTTCATCCTCCTCCTAACAAGTTAACCCGCTTCCATCTCCAGAACTAAGGATCTCCGAGCTAAGCCGCAGTTATACAGATAGTCGGATGTAGCGAAATTATAAGAGTTCTTTCCTGACTACGGAACGCTAAAACTATATAAACAAACAAGATTTTTTTTCTCTTCAAAGAATTTATTTTTATACAAATATCGAAAGCAATAAAATGTGAGATAAGATAAACTCGGACCTCGGTATGTTAATTAATTTTATTATTTTAACCCAGACTAGATACAGAGATCCATTATGTGGGAAAGGTATTAACAACTTCTCTTTTTATTATGTACTAGCTGACGCCGCGCGGTTTTACCCGCGTGTTCCTGTTTCCGTAAGAAAACGGGGATAATATATAGCCTACAGCCTTCCTCGATAAATGGGGTATCTAACACAGGAAGAATTTTTCAAATTGGAGTTCCTGAGATTAGGGCGTTCAATCAAACAAACAAACTTTTCAGCTTTATATATTAGTAATGATTTATATGATAAAACGTTCTAAGGATATATATACTAAATCAAAATATATAAAAATAATATCAAAGTAAGCTTACTTACAAGCTTACAAGTATTTATATTAATTTAAAAAAAGACGAACGACATTGAACGATAAACTTCTTCGTACTTACGTAAAAAAATAATAATTAAACTTAAGTGTAAATTCTTGTCACAGGCGAATTAATTCATTTTTTATTGCATTCAGTTAGCTCGCTTTATCAATTCAGTTTATTCTTAGTACTAAGTGACAATGAATTACCTACACTTTTTAAATTCAACAAAATACTATTCTACCTGCTTAATTGTGAAAGACTGTCTAAATCAGTTTAGTCGTTTCGACGGTTAACTCCAACACTACTGGACCGTTTTTAAAAATTCTTTTATCAATTAAAAGCTATAATATCACCGAGCAACATAGGCTTTTATTCCCGTCTTCTCGCAAGAACTATGCGGGTAAAATTGGGATCATGATTAGAAAATAATATAGGCGAAGGTGAGGTCAAACTAGAGTTAAAATAATACGAAACATAACTAACTTAATAAAATTAACATACCCGAAGACAATGAGGCAATGGCCAATAAAACTATGAGTTCTTTCATTTTTAAACTTTTTCTTTGTACTGTTGTTTGTACTTTAACCGTCCCGTCTCAAGTAGGGATCACGACTGGTACGTTGTTCTCAATGGAAGCTATTTAAAGGCAAATAAAACTCGTCCCTGCGAGCGGACGTCATTTGTATGGAGATATGAGTCAATAATAAAGATAAAGACGTAGGATATTGTGTTTCGGAGATTTTTGAATATAATTCGTTAAATCTCAGTAAGAGATAAAAAAGGTGTTTTCAGATATCTTCAGGGTTAAGGGCGTTGATAAAGATAGGTGATAATTTCAAGCCGTGATAGCCCAGTGGATGTGACCTCCGCCTCCGATTCCGAAGGGTGTGGGTTCGAATTCGGTCCGGGGCATGCACCTCCAACTTTTTAGTTGTGTGCATTTTAAGAAATTAAATATCACGTGTCTCAAACGGTGAAGGAGAACATCGTGGAGAAACCTGCATACCAGATAATTTTCTTAATTCTCTGCGTGTGTGAAGTCTGCCAATCCGCATTGGGCCAGCGTGGTGGACTATTGGCCTAACCCCTCTCATTCTGAGAGGAGTTTCGAGCTCAGCAGTGAGCTGAATATAGGTTGATAACGATAATTACAAAGTAGACTTGATTTTAATTTGTTATAGGTACCTAATTGTTTTTTTAATAATAGACAATGAAAAAAAAGAGTTTGGATTGACAAAATCTACAATAAAGATACTTACTCAAAATCCTCGAGAGAGTAGAGTAGAATAGACATTCACCTTTGTATTAAATCGATTAGTACAGAAAATTACATTATAAATTAATTATTGTATGTAGATCACTAGGGGCTGTTGTTTTTTGTTGTAGTTCATAAGCAATTGCCCATAAATGACCACGCTGTGTGTGCGGGTTGGTCATCATCGTTGGGTTTTGGGGTCCTATGGTGCTGGAATGGCGACCTCGCACCGAAAAGCGCAGTGTTGGTCGACCCGATATCAAACGGGTTGAAGGGAGCCGCTGGATACTCGCGGCTCGAGACCGTTTTGCTTGGAAGTCCTTTGTCCAGCAGTGGACGTCCATCGGCTGTTAATTATGATGATGATATAGATCATGGTATAATCATAACAACAATAAATGAGAGAAAGAAATGGGTACCGTCGGACCCGCTGGCCTATAAACTATTTTGGTTTTTAATAACAACCTAAATAAACATCAAATCAATTTACTGAGAAATGTCATCTACTTTAAGATATCCACGAAGGGTTGTCAGTAGACACCGGATGACATTTGTTACATATAATTTCAATTTCAAATTCAATTTTATGTCAAGTAGCATACGTCAAAGTAAGTGAATTAGTCTGCCGGTCATCATTAAACTGTTAACAGAGTTAATTAAATAAAAATCAACTGAAATGCATTGTGGTAACAAGGTATTTTTTTATTTATTTATTTTATTCTAACCAAATTATTATTAAACATTATTAATTATCGGTAATGATAGGAGCTTTTGAGGCACTTACGTGTAGTGGCCCCTGCAGTCCGGGGGCCCCGTATCTATACTAATATTATAAAGCTGAAGAGTTTGTTTGTTTGTTAGTTTGATTGAACGCGCTAATCTCAGGAACTACTGGTCCGATTTGAAAAATTCTTTCTGTGTTAGATAGCCCATTTATCGAGGAAGGCTACAGGCTATATATTATCCCCATATTCCTACGGGAACAGGAACCACGCGGGCGAAACCGCGCGGCGTCAGCTAGTCATTGATAAGGCTGATTCGGCGGTAGATACGCCCCTGGACACAACTCATGCATATTCGGTGTGTCAGATGGAGTCGTGAGTCGTGACACATGCAGCTAAACGGACTATGACGCTGAAATTAATTGTCATTGTATGAAGCGTTATGTATGCCATAATAATAAATTGTATTGGCATGTTATTGAGCTACATGAATGATACAGTAAGCTGAGGATATACCAGTTCAACAGTATCTTTTGTATGCAGACACAAAGAATAATAAACAGATAGAAATACGACGGTGTCGTAGCCATTGCAAATACAAAAACAAAAGCTAATACATTCTCGAGTCAGTACGACACGTAAAATTTTAAAAACTGTTCACAAAAACTAAACAAACAAGATGGAGAGTTTTTATTGTCAAGGAGACGCACGATGTTTGTTTTTTTTTATTTATGGGTTTCACCGGCTTCACCACGGATCTCGTAAAGACTCATTATGGATCATTCTTTATTGTGTATGCAGACAAATAAATATATTCTCTATTCAGTTTCATTCTATTTTAGACTAGCTGACGCGGCACTTTTTCACCCGCGTGGTATATTATCCCTGTAGGAATACGGGGATAATATACAAAATTACAAAAAATATTAGATTTTTTTTACTACTTTATAAACTGTAGGTATAGTTTGTTCATTTAACATCAATTGCTAAATATTATTTTAACAGATTTTTTCAGAAAATTACAAACTGCCGGCATTAGCATTACCCAAAGCGTGGATGTTTCATAGACGGATTTGCAGCTGCCTATGTGTTAATCAAGACAAAAAAAATCCATTTAAAATTTCAGCCAAATCGCTTTAGTGGCCGCAGCGCAAAGGAGGCACAAACATACACACTTACACACACACACACACACACAACACCCTTACACACAAACTTTCGCCATTATAATATTAGTGTGATGAACTGAGTGACTGTTTATTGTTGTATCTTGAGCGCCTGTTAGCTCAGTATAGGCAAAAAGCTTCTCAAGTTTTACTGTCAGTCGGCGCCAAGCAGGCGTTATCATTTTAACGGATTGGCGCCGCGTCGCGCCAACGGGCAAGTGATCGAAGTCACTTACATAAATATTTGCACTTTAAACTCACTTGAAGTGATTGAAAGAGTTCACTTTAATTGAATGAAAGCTTTCGTTATTAAAATCAAACCAAATTAAAATTCATTTATTTCAAGTTACTACCCTAGTCAAGGCTAGTTACTACCCTACCGACAAAGACGTACCGCCAAGCGATTTAGCGTTCCGGTACGATGTCTTGTAGAAACCGAAAAGAGGTGTGGATTTTCATCCTCCACCTAACAAGTTAGCCCTTTCCCATCTTAGACTACATCATCACTTACCATCAGGTGAGATTGTAGTCAAGGGCTAACTTGTAAAGGATTTAAAAAAAATAGGCTAAGGGTACACGAGCAGCACTTTGCCAACGGCAGCAGTTTGCTGCAGTCGTCAGTAACAGTTGCTGCTCATGTAAATGAACCCTTAGTTTACAAGCACTTTTGAAACGTCATGTCATGGTTTTATGGTGATAATAAAAATCTTTCACTAATGGAAAGCTACACTATCACCGATCATAGGTTATGAGTTGTGACCCGCGGAGGGTCTGATAGTCTACGAGTATACTGTTGTAAAAGAGGAAAGATTTGATTGTTTGTTTGTTTATATGCATGAAATTTCGCCCGAAAATCCTCAGTGCCTGAAGACAAAAGTCTTCGAACAGTGCGTGTTGCCAGTGATGACAGAGGTTCCGAGACTTTGTCGCTAACTATTTGCCTCATAAGAAGGCTCACACAGCGGGCGATGGAACGAGCTATGTTAGTAGTATATTTGCGTGATCGTATCAGAAATGAGGAGATCCGCAGAAGAACCAAAGTCACTGACATAGCTCAACGAGTTGCGAAGCTTAAGTGGCAATGGGCGCGGCACATAGTTCGAAGAGCCGTTTGATGTTGAGGTCCCAAAGTGCTGGGATGGCTACCTCGCACTAGTAAGCGCAGTGTTGGCCGACCCCCTACCAGGTGGACTGACGACATCAAGCGAGTCGCAGGGATTCGCTGGATGCATTGGGCTCAGTATCGTGATGTTTGGAAGTCCCTACAAAAGGTCTATGTCCTGCAGTGGACGTCCATCGGCTGATATGACGATGATGATGATGATGATGATGCATGGAATAAGCTCCGAAAGTGAACCGATTTGAAAAATTCTTTCACTGTTTGGTAACTACTCTCTCCCCGAGCGCTATAGGCTATATTTAATCCCCTTATTCCTACAGGAACGGAAACTACGGGTTGAAACCGAGAGGTTCTGCTAGTGATGTAATAAAGAGCCGCTCAGTAGATAATGATGGAAAACTGAACGAAGATGCAGCCAGGGCAAAAGATAGTTTCTACATAAAATAACCGTATTTTGTGAGTACTAGCGAAGATACGATACAATCCGAATAATCCCTATTCCCGTGAACGTCTCCTGAAATTTGCCTTACATTTTCCTTTGAATTTAGAGGTAGAAAGCGTATTGAGTTATATTTCAAAGAGCACAAAGGATTTCTTGCTATCATTATTTAAGATACCTACTCTTTTATGTATTTCTAGACTATAAGTAAGTTACGTCTTTATCTATGTATTGTATACATACTTATTATAAAAAAGTACAGTAAAGTAAAGTGACTTAATGGATTCGTATGAATACATAATAGGAATGTATTCTGTGATATTTCATATTACGACAGTGGAATAAGGGTCCAAAATATATCGATATTAATTAATAAAAGTTAAAGATGTCTTAAAAAACTTAAACCATGTATTTTTTTTAATTTTGTAAACGTTAAAAACGCTGTTGTCATTAATGACATACGTAATTGTTAACTAATATTTTTGTCAAACACTCCGTTTGTAAAATATTTGCAAGGGAGTGATCATGAAACAGTTTTGGCTCGTATCGTCAAAAACACGTATTTTCACGTTATCAGTAATTAAGTACGTGTCAAATAAATATATAATATTTTTTATAAATAACAATAATGAACGAAAAACCATTTAAAAAAAAAGTGACAACTAGTCTATTATTTATCAAAAAATAGGACACGTACAAAAAAAGGTTGAACATTGATTTTCTCGTGAACAAAGTCACGGGCGCTTGTTAGTTTAGTTCATAGCGTTATAAGCTTAAAAACGGATACATTGTACAAAATCACTGAGCTTATGAAGGTAGAAGACTGGTACAAAGTATTTCATGACAAAGTTGTTTACGACGATCGTTTTGTTAACGTCGAGTCGTCTGTGGGGATATCATACTTTGCAGCCTTCGGTACACTTTGTTTCAGCCTTATCTCAGCTCCTGCGGCGTTTCATATAGGTAAGCACGGCTTTGTAAAATATTACTAACTCTGTTATACACTTATTAGGATAAATGGAGTTCGGGGTGGTAAAATAAATAAATTATAAATAAAATAAGCCGCTATTTCGAGATCTAGACCAGACATTTTCCTTTTATCCAAACCAACTAAGCAGGTAGTACTTGTTAGAGCTTACTGTGCCGTGGAAGGCTAACATTCCGAAGGACCACAGTATAAAAGTGAATAAATATTATGACCTAACAAATGAACTAACTAAAAAGGGCTATGTAGTTAGTCTGTACGCCGTAGAAGTAGGTGCGAGAGGATTACCAAAATCTCTCTATAACTTGCTTAAAGACCTTGGCCTCTCTAGAAGTGCAGCTAGTTCTATATTAGAACGAGTATTTAAAGCTGCTCTAAAAGGATCTTACCAAATTTGGCTAGGCAGGGAGAACAACACGAGCAGAGAACGGGGAGTGTTGATCGATCGTCAAGGAATTCCTTAACCCTACATCCTGTAGTCACAAGTTCAGGACTCTGCTCGGAGTTTTTCTCTCTACCACGCGATGGACCCGGCACACGCACGGTGAATCCATGGAATGGTAAGATATTCGTCTGTCTTTTTATTTCGGTTTACATTTGAAAATTAATGTAGAAGTGTTAATTAAGTAAGATTAGTAACAATTTTTATTCAAAAAACTATGTTAGTATTGTCAGTGAACCTGAACATATAGAGTTTTTTTGACGGCCTCCGTGGCAGTGGTATGCGCGGTGGATTTACAAAACGGAGGTCCTGGGTTCGATCCCCGGCTGGGCATATTGAGCTTTTCTTAATTAGTCCAGGTCTGGCTGGTGGGAGGCTTCGGCTGTGGCCTGTGGCTTCAACGTGCCACTATTGGACAGCTCAGCCTCTCCTGTATTGACCCTAAGATGCTGTAAAGAAAAGAAGTAGAAGAGTATAAACCGAGTATCTGTAACTTTTGCTATTTAAGGAAGGAACCAAAAAAAAATTATAGAGCAAGATCCATTATTACTGTTTTAAGTGACCTAAATACGTACGTAGTGTAAAAACGTATCCAATCGATCTAAGTGAGATTGGTCGTTGGAACTCGACACACGATTGATGGGACCCCGAAGATCCTCGTCGTCCTGTCCAATTTGTCACCTCTCAAGGGTGATAACTCTTAACGTCGCTTTCACTCATTCCATTTATTTTAAGATAAAATGGATTTTATTTCTAAAAATATATTTTTTATCATATTACTAGTAGACGCCGCGCAGTTTCAACCGCGTGGTTCCCGTTCCCATAGGAACACGGGGATAAAATATAGCCTTCCTCGATAAATGGGCTATCTAACACTGAAATAATTTTTCAAATCGGACCAGTCTTGACTGAGATTAGCGCGTTCAAACAAACCAGCAAACAAACTAACTCTTCAGCTTTATAATATTAGTATAGATGTTTTTACTGATAATAATAGTGTAAACTCTTTTATTAGGCGGTATCAAGGTGCGTGCCTTCAGTAGCTTGGTCATGCCCTTACTCATAAACGTTTAAACCTACTTCAAAAGTGGGTTCTTGTCTTGTCTTTTCTTCTTCAAAACTTGGTTCTTCAGTTGATGAGATTTTTTTTGCTGGACTCAAACAGAACTGGATTCCCTGAACTGTAAAATCCGCAAACTATTGACGCCATACCGGGTGCATCACCCCCGTTCATCCGTAATGAGATTGTACCTCCCACGCAAGTGTGGAGGACGTGGCTTCTAGAACGCCGAGAACCTCTATAATCGTGAGGTGTGCAATCTCAGAGATCAGATTAAAAAAAAAAATATTAAACCTCTCAGGTATATGCCATTTCAAAATATCTTGATAGATAATAATAATCAAAAGGTAGTATCATCATTAATCATCGTTCCAAGCCGATGGATGTCAACTGTTGATCATAGGCCTGTTTTAAAGACTTCCAAACAACACTGTTTTGAACCGCTTGGATCTAACAGTTCACGTTGGATGCAGGTTACTAGAAGGTTACAAAGGCAGTAAGCAAGCGATGGACTTGCATGTACCATCTTCCCAAAACAGCTACCTACTTGCGGTCTAGACTAAATCTCTCTCTCTTCTTAAAGTCCTTTAACACAACAAGGTGCATAAGACTGATCAAGTTTTCTCTGTGCGTATGTATCCCGGACTACAGTCCTAATCGAGATCCAAGACACAGTTTTTAGGGACTAATTTCAAGTAATCTTTCGGTTTGGATTACCAATATAGTACTCTTAAACTGATCAGCAGGGTTATTATGTATCTCGATGTACCATTCAAATAATGAGTCACTGCAACGTTTTTCATAATATCATATATTCGTTTATGCAATCATCTAACATCGTATTTTCAACGAAATGGCATAAATATATTCATTTTACGTAAAGTGGCATTAATGAAAAAGTGGTAGTAGCATAGATTATTTCAACGAAAACCCGTCATATAAGTAATTTCGTTGAAATAATCATGTTAGATTAGTAAAAACAAAAAAAAACACTGCCATTTGATGTAAAATGACGTAGTCAAGATAATTTCGTTGAAATAACTATGTTAGATGATCACAATTACGAAAATTCGATGAAAAAATATATAGAGACTTACTACTTGAATGGTACACCGAGTTACATAATAACCCTGCCTGAAAATCGAACCACCATAGAAAAAATGTTGTTTTTTTTCATTTAATTATATCAATATTATGTAACCTACATATATGTGCAAGTGGAAGGACATAAGAGGCCAAAGAAGAGATGGTTGGATTGTGTGAAAGAGGACATGTGTGTAAAAGAACTGGTTGTTGAGTTGACGAGTAATAGAGACGAATGGAAAATATTGACATATTTTTCCGCCACCCCATTATTACCCCACTTAAGTGGGATAAGGGTAAGGAGATGATGATGATATATCAATATGTAACCTATACCTATACCTACTATTATTCTTTATGCAACAGTTAATACGTACACCTACATTACCTACCTGTAATTAGTGATGTTACGTTACTGACCATATATTTATCTCTAATTTACATACGCTCAGACCGACTTCCTACTTTTAACTGGTGCATGTTTTTACGTAATGATACGCCTATTAGGCCAGTATTGTGCTAAAAGAAAAAGTAACACAACCTTTAAAAAAAATTTAAAATGTTATATTAGATGCTTTTTTTTACAGTCGTGTATCTTTGTTGCTCGTATAAGATTTTAGTGGAACTTCGATACTGTACGAGTTTACACGTAATTTTTTTTTGAGGAAAATAACATCGACCTACCTAATTCACCATCATATTCGGCTTACTGCTGAGGTCGAATCTCCCAGGGCCGGACCGTCCATACGGCGAACGGAGCGGTCGCTCCAGGCGCCAAATCCTAGGGGGCGCCGAAATGGTAAAGACAAGATCGAAAAGAAATTTATTTCTTTTCGATCGTCTATATTTAAAGCGAAGAGATGAACGCGACGTGCGCGAATTTACTTCTCATAGAGGCGTCTTTCTTTACCTATGGTGCAGGGAGTGCGTTGATTTTAACCCGGATATATACAGGTAATAGAGGGCGTTAGGGTGATGATTGCACCCGGGCGCTACGTGAGCTAGAGAGTCTTTACCTATAGTGCAGGGGGTACGTTACACCCGGGTGTCGCGACCTCAGGGGCGCCCAAGCGCCACTCGCCGCGCGGGTTCTATAGGTACTAGGGGGCGCTAGGGTGGTGATTGCACCCGGGCGCTACGTGAGCTAGAGTCTTTACCTGTAGTGCATGGGGTATATACAGGTAATAGAGGGCGCTAGGGTGATGATTGCACCCGAAAAAGTCAATCTATCTATCTATCTATCTTCTATACTATAACAAAAGAGTAGAAATCGAGTGTCTGTACTTTGCCCAAATTTAACTAAAGTCAAGTTAGGGCAATTAGAAATGAGCAATTGAATACGAAAACATTTTTTTTTAATTTTCTTGTCTGTCTGTCTGTCTGTATGTATGTTCGCGCTATTCTCTGGTTCTACTGAACGGATTTTGATGCGGATTTCACAAATAGATTAAGCATAGTCCAGGGCAACATATAGGCTTTGTTTCATTAAGATCGGATATATAGCAAAAAACGCGCGGGCTTTTATACACCGGCCTTCGGCCGGGGGTTTGTAATAAGGCTTTCGACTGTGGCTATGGCTGGGCATTTTACCCAAGCGCAAAAAACGCGCGGCCTTTGGCCGCGAACTTTATTATACACCGGCCTTCGGCCGGGGGTTTGTAATAGGAGTTTTAACTGTGGCTATGGCTGGGCATTTTACCCAAGCGCAAAAAACGCGCGGCCTTCGGCCGCGTACTTTATTTTACACCAGCCTTAGGCCAGGGGTTTGTAATAGGGCTTTCGACTGTGGCTATGGCTGGGCATTTTACCCAAGCGCAAAAAACGCTCGGCCTTCGGCCGCGAACTTTATTATACACCGGCCTTCGGCCGGGGGTTTGTAATAGGGGTTTCGACTGTGGCTATGGCTGGGCATTTTACCCAAGCGCAAAAAACGCGAGGCCTTCGGCCGCGAACTTTATTTTATACCAGTCTTAGGCCAGGGGTTTGTAATAGGGCTTTCGACTGTGGCTATGGCTGGGCATTTTACCCAAGCGCAAAAAACGCGCGGCCTTTGGCCGCGAACTTTATTATACACCGGCCTTCGGCCGGGGGTTTGTAATAGGAGTTTTAACTGTGGCTATGGCTGGGCATTTTACCCAAGCGCAAAAAACGCGCGGCCTTCGGCCGCGTATTTTATTTTACACCAGCCTTAGGCCAGGGGTTTGTAATAGGGCTTTCGACTGTGGCTATGGCTGGGCATTTTACCCAAGCGCAAAAAACGCTCGGCCTTCGGCCGCGAACTTTATTCTGCACCGCCCTTCGGCCGGGGGTTTGTAATAGGGCTTCTGACTGTGACTATGGTTGGGCATTTTACCCAAGCACAAAAAAAGCGCGGCCTTCGGCCGCGAACTTTATTATACACCGGCCTTTTTAAAGCCGTATCTGAAAGAAGTGCCTGAAAATCCAGTTAAAATCTTTATGATTTAAACGGCATGAATCGAATCGAAATCGAACGGTCGAATTGAGAAACCTCCTCCTTTTTTGAAGTAGGTTAAAAATGTATGACATTCCGATATACGTTAGGCTACGAACTTTTCAAACATCCCTAGTATATAATGTTAGGAGCAAACAGGAAAGGCGCCATAATTGGATCTCGCTCCATTCTAAAATTTACCTCGGTCCGGCGCTGGAATCTCCTTTCAGAATGAGAGGGGTTAGGCCAATAGTCCACCACGCTGGCCCAATGCGGATTAGCAGACACGAAGAGAATGGAGAAAATTCTCTGGTGTGTAGGTTTCCTCACGATGTTTTCCTACACCGTTATGAGACACGTGATATTTAATTTCTTAAAATGCACACAATGACAATGCAGAATTTAATAATAATAACCCTTATAATCCTAAGCTTAGAATAGCCTTACCACTAGCCCAAAAAAGCAGTCAAGTGTGTGAATTAAATTTTAAGTAAATAATACCTTTTTCCAAATAGCGGGTTGATGTCAATTTCGTATTCGTAGTGGATTATTTTTGTGTTTGTAAACAATAGCAAACTAAATCAATTAGTGTTATAGGGCTCAAAAGGGTGATTGCAAATATAAGAAAACTAATGTCGAACAAAGGTTATGATTCACAACACTTGTCAGGACAACTTAATTAATAAATGAAACTGTAACCAAAATAAGATCCTAGAATGGCAGAGAATGACCTTGAGTGGAGTCACGTACTTGAGAACGATGTGTGTAGGGTTAAAGGCGCCTTTTACTGATATCAAACACTCCCCTTTTCCACTCAAGTCACTCTCCCCGCCTATCCCAAGTAACCCATAAAGAATTACACAACAAGAGATGTGGACGGCTCGAACGCCACGACCACACTGAAACCAACACGAGATCGAGCGACGTCATATCCGTCACAGACTACTATTTCCAACACTAAACGGCGATAACATTAGGCACTAGATCAT
The DNA here is from genome assembly GCF_947172395.1 of Bicyclus anynana. NCBI lineage: Eukaryota > Metazoa > Arthropoda > Insecta > Lepidoptera > Nymphalidae > Bicyclus > Bicyclus anynana. The sequence goes on along the minus strand of NC_069103.1, from coordinate 6,877,000 downwards.
CATCATCATTAACAACCCATATACGGCTCACTGTTGAGCACGAGTCCCCATTTATAGTTCTTACTCTCAGAGGGGGACTTCACACATGTAGAAAATTAAGAAAATTCTCAGGTAGGTTTCCTTATGATGTTTTACTTTCACCGTTTGAGGCACGCGGTAATTAATTTATTGAGATGCATATAACTGAAAAGTTGGAGGTGTATATCCCGGACCGGATTCGAACCTACGCCCTTCGAACGCAGAGATGATATCCACTGGGCTATCACGTCTATTACTAGGCACTAGTTACTTTCCATTTCTGAAAGAAAATTAAGGATTGTATTCACATCAAAATTATAAAAATGAATAGAAAACTTGCTTATACGATTACGTTACCGCAGACGAAGCGGGCAAACACACCGGATTCGAAATTTGTGTCATGACTATCGCATTACAATTCAGGCCTTGTACAGTGCAACGTGGCGATGAATAGGCGTTATTGGGCATTCCCAGTCGTTGATCCGTTTGTCTTGTTGCAATGTTCGACAAGGATATTAGAAGAAGGTTGTAGGACTTACCCGTATTTCAACGAAATGACGTTACCGATAAGGTTGTTGAAATATCCTTACGTTATAATTAGAATTAGAAACTAAAGTCGATTTTTTTTTTAATTCTTCAATATCAACTTTGATCTCTGACCGTACACGAGGCTTGTACTGCAAGTCGAAATTTCCGAAACGAAAACCAAAGACGCACTGTACTTTCATTTGCGATAACGCCGCCATCAGGGGCAAAGCTAACGTCGTATCAATGATACAGGGTAGCAGCCCCCCCTGTAGTTCGGGGGCCTTAAGTGTGAAAGCTAAAATTAGTAAAATATAATAATTACTCATAATCTGGTGCTTCTCGGAGAACAAACTTAAAAACAGCTAGAGATTTTCGGAATATGCCGTTCGGCTATTCCGCCGAAAAATCACAGCCAATTCATGTTGGCCAAGTTTTTTAATTGTACACGATGATACAGAATTACCCTGCTGATAATGACAATGTCAAGATAAAACGTTACTCGCGTTACTTACTCGTAGCCCCTGCTAAGTCATAAAATAATGATACAGTTTATTTAACCCCTTACTGGCTTCGGCTGGCTTTCCGTTCTTTTGTAAACTCATAGTCGTTTGACAGTAAGTACACCATTTGCGGTAGAGTGGTAATCCATACAATTGGATCAATCAGAATAAGATGATGAAAAATAATCTTTGTAAAGTTTACCTACTCCCAATAACTGTATAGACTACTAACACAAGCATCTAAAAATATCTACATTTTGAGGTTTGAATTACAGAAATTATAGGTATTTCGTTGCATTTGTTAGCAGAATTAGTTAAAAACATCTGTAATTTTGTTTCAACAAAATTAATTTTTTCAAAGCAGTGTTTCTGCTTCTTTAAATCTACAAATAGCAAACTCTAAAACCTGAGAGCAATATTATGAATAACCTCATAAGCTGTGGGTGGATTAAATAAACATTATCCAAGCTCAAGAGTAATGTCAATACCTCTTGAAAATATAATTTTTGTTCCATTAGAGTATTTGATTAGCTGAAGCATGACGAAGTTCAAATACAAAAACTATGTTATAACAGAAAACTTTTTGATTTGTATAATGTATTTTTAGTTACATGTAGGCTTGTATAGCTCATAAACAAACAGATATAAATTAATAATAAAAAGTTTAGTGCTCTTGAGAGTTTAAAAAATATATTTGACCTCTTGGCGTAAATGTTACTTGAAAGTTTGATGGATTGCTACCCCAAAACTGGTAAATAGAGAGTTTATGAACGTTTAAGTTTTAGCAGTAGTAAATCCATGACATTTTTATGGATGCAAACACATCAGAATAAAAAGAGACGCTCGGATTGTTTATAACCTTTCAATTTCAACGACATTCGGCGCCAAGAACCGGTCCGGTCACTTTCCATGACCAAAGTCAAACAGAATCATCCGAATGAGTCAGATATCAGTTTTTTGGGTGCTTTCTCCCACACCTGTACTATCACGGATACGACTTTCCACTGGGGGGAAATGGGAGCAACGTTTTGCATGGCCTTGTTCCGAGGCGAGCGCCAACTTGGCTTCACTTTACTAGCAAACCCACAGCCAGTCTTCGCCGGTCTGTACTGCGTGGTGTACGTATTGAACGAAGTCCCGATACGCGCGAAAATTCGCGAGTGAATAGTGACAGTGTTGTGCTATACAGGATTTGTAAATCTGGAGCTGTACGCGTTTTTGTGGAGGTGTGTTCTATTTTTAAATCTGTATTTTATTGACTTCACTTCATTTCAGATTGAGATGTTTCTTTTTTTTCTACGTTATGCGATTTCGCCGGTGGAGCGAAAATGTGAAAGTCCGGCACGTTCGTTTTATCGCGTGGTCACGCCTGCAGGGTTAACAATGTGCGTTATGATTTATTGCGTTACTTTAAAGTTAAGTTAATAGTGACTGATTCGACAGATTGTCCTTTGATATAATTTAATTAAAAAATATACAAACCATAACGTTTGCCTAATAATTATAACTAGGTATTGTTAACAGGTATTCATCGCATCTTAATTCAAGCTTTTTTTAAATCAAACAATTATTTTACATTTTATTTTAATATAAAAAATATTCTCATGTATTAGTGGTGGGTACGAAAATATTCCAGTGGATGTTAATCGGAGATCGAACCCATGACCTCTCGGTATTAAGCCCGGCCCCTTTACCAAGGAGTTATTGAGGCTTCATCCTCATCATTCATCATCATTAACAACCTATGTTCGGCTCACTGTTGAGCACGGGACTCCTCTCAGAATAGAGAGGGGTTAAGCTAACAGTCCACCACGCCTAGCCTAATGCTAGGCGTGTTAATAAATAAAATTATATTATAAATAATAAGAAAATTCTCAGGTATGCAGGTTTGCCCACGATGTTTTATTGTTTTATTAAATGTAAATATTAAAAAAATAACTAATTAGGTACTATGCGTAAGATCCGATTGTATGTGACTTTCCAATAAGCTATTCAGCATAAGGCACGTGATAGCCCAGTGGATATTACTTCTGCCTCCGATTCCGGAGGGTATGGGTTCGAATCCGGTCCGGAGCATGCACCTCCAACTTTTCAGTTGTGTGCATGTTAAGAATTTAAATATCAAGTGTCTCAAACGGTGAAGGAAAAACATCGTGAGGAAACCTGCATACCAGAGAATTTTCTTAATTGTCTACGTGTGTGAAGTCTGCCAATCCGCATTGGGCCAGCATGGTGGACTAGATTCTGAGAGGAGACTCGAGCTCAGCAGTCAGTTAGATGTGTAAGTCCGATGTGTTTTTGTTAGTGTAGGCCTATGCTATAGGCTGATAAATACATTACAGTTATATTTTTCCTAAATCCTAAATAGGGAATTGCGTAGAATAAAATTTAATACATACAACAATTAGAGTATTATAAAACTCTAATTAATTTTATATAACAATTTCACCCCATTTTTTATTTTAACATTTTAAATTCCAAACTTTTCTTTTTGTCTAACGCCGCATGAAATATGGCCTACTTTTAATTAAGTTTTCATCAAAATTACGTAACAGTCGTAAACGTATTTCCTACATTTTACAACAGAAATAGGAAACCTTAACAATAGCCATAAATTGCTATTCATTATGGCTGTCTACTGCGAAGTAAATTAAAGATTTAAACGAAAGGAGATCCGAGAAGGATTTTCTGCCTACACAATTTTAAACAAAAATCCCGATAAATTATCCAAGTAGGTACCTACTTTCATTCCCCATTAATTCCCCATCATTACGTAATTTAAAAAAAGTACTACGATTTTTTCATATTTACTAACGACAATTTCACCAGTGTGCCTAGTGGGAGTTTTCAATATTTTCATACTTTTAAACGCGAATTTATATGGAATTGAAACAGTTGTGCAGTAGTGCCACTAGATGGCACTACTGCACAACTGTTTCAATTCTATAGACATTTGCGTTTACGTTAACGCGATCGTCACAGTATCAAACTGCTACTAGGCCCTCTGATAGTAAGTGATGATGCAGTCTCTGATATGGTACGGATTGTTGGACATACCATCAAAAACATAATATCTATCTCTTCTCTTCGTTAGAAAGGGACCCAAGAGAGAGAGAGAGAGAGCGATATACAGCCGCTATTGGTTTACGATAGACATTTCAGACCAATAACTACTTCGTTATTGGTCTCGAACTGTCTGGCTAGCCGTTACCACTCTCAAAAGAAAGTATATGATCACGATCTAAAGTGTTTGTACAAACTGCATCTATAGAATCGATGTTTAATTGTTTTAAAATCTGACCAGATAGCATACATACCTACGTAGTAAATTTTTTTTATTAAAAACGGTTAGAACTCCGTGAAACAAAGTCTGAATATGCCCGATTAGTTTCGAACCCATACGGGCCCTTAATCATGAGCTGGTTCTTGAAATGCCCAAGCCAAACTGCACTCACGATAGTTTAAATTCTTAAATACATGTACATAGACAGTCAAAATCATTACCCTTTCTTTTGGTTTCCTATACCTAGTCGTATCACATTTTGTTAATTTAGAGAGTTGTAGGTATGTGTCTACGTTAACACCTTCACCTACTTCCTTAGCTTTGGAATATCAAAGTTATTGTTTGACCTTCACTGCCGACACGCCAAACGCAAATTAGCAAGAAAAGCGAGGCTGATTGATACTTCACAATAGCAAACACTTTAGTTTTATACTTTCTAGATCGCTTTAACGAGAATCTCTAGCAACAATGTAAACAATTAATTTCATTTAAGAGTCACCTGTTTTAGCAGACTCAGAGGTGATTACAAAAGTAAGAATAATAATAAAGTAACCAAAATAAGACCCTAGAATGGCAGAGAATGACCTTGAGTGAAGTCACGCACTTGTGAACGATGTGTGTAGGGTTAAAGGTACCTTTGACTGTTAACAAATACTCCCCTTTTCCACTCAAGTCACTCTCCCCGCCTAACCCAAGTATACCCATAAAGAATTACACAACAAGAGATGTGGACGGCTCGAACGCCACGAGCACACTGAAGCCGTCCGTACCGCAAGTCGTTGCAAATTGCAACGCGGCGATAACACCTGTCACATTTTGATTTAATTAACCCGTTGATTTTAGAATATAACGGCCATAAGGTTTCGAGGGTAGATTAGAAATATTGGACGCCCGTAGACACTATTGTTATAGATGCGACTATTTGTACATAATATTATACATATATTATATTACCAAGTACGTATTACATTTTTTTTGGCAAAGCACTATTGTTGTAAATCAATTCTGTTTGTTATCATACAAAGTCATACTATTGCAAAATAGCTGTTTAAGTCACTAGTGAACAAATGTATTTTCTCTCTCGTGACATAACATTGACCTTAAACCTTAAGAAATTTTCAAAAATTTTACCGATCATCGACCGACTATTCGATAGCAGTACCACATTCAAAAAATCAATAAGAATGTCATAAATGAAGTACCTTCACGAATCCATTAATTAAAATTCAGCTTATCAAACAAGTTTGTGTACAATGGTTTGACGTGCCTGGAATATTTCACTTGAAGAATGTTGTGTATCTGTCAGGCTCGATATCCTTTTATAAGAGAAAATGACGAGAATATTTTCTTGGAGTAAGTAATTTCATTAAATTATTATTACTTTTGAAATGTACCTAATAAGGCCAATCTAAAAAGCCTTAGAAGGCTCAAAGTCACTCAGCGAGCGATGGAGCGCGCTATATGCTTGGAATTTATCTGCGTGATTGAATCAGAAATTAGAAGATTTGCAGACGAACCAAAGTCACTGACATACACTCAGCGAGTCGCGAAGCTGAAGTATCAATGGACAACCTACATAGTTCGAAGAGCCGATGGACGTTGGGGTCCCAAGGTGCTGGAATGGCGATCCCGCAACGGAAAACGCAGTATTGGTCGCCCTCCTACTAGGTGGTCATCAAGCGATCAAGGGAGCCACTGGATGCTCGCGGCTCGAGACAGTTACGCTTGGAAAACCATGCAAGAGGCCTAAGTCCAAGTATGATGAAACAACGGGGCAAGTCCTGTCGCTCTTCATGTATTTCTATGCCGAAACGATGTTACAAAATGGTCCGGTTGTAAATATAGATGAATTTCCCGCCACCACCCAATATTTGAGAATGAAAAAAAATTAGTATAAATACGAGTTCATAATCTATACTAATATTATAAAGATGAAGAGTTTGTTTGTTTTTTTGATTGATTGAACGCGCTAATCTCAGAAACTACTGATCTGATTTGAAAAATTCTTTCAGTGTTAGATAGCCCATTTATCGAGGAAGGCTATATATTATCGTAGGTTGTCTATTTTGACGGCCTCCGTGGCGCAGTGGTATGCGCGGTGGATTTACAAAACGGAGGTCCTGGGTTCGATCCCCAGCTGGGCAGATTGAGATTTTCTTAATTTGTCCAGGTCTGGCTGGTGGGAGGCTTCGGCCGTGGCTAGTTACCACCCTACCGGCAAAGACGTACCGCCAAGCGATTTAGCGTTCCGGTACGATGCCGTGTAGAAACCGAAAGGGGTGTGGATTTTCATCCTCCTCCTAACAAGTTAGCCCGCTTCCATCTTAGACTGCATCATCACTTACCATCAGGTGAGATTGTAGTCAAGGGCTAACTTGTCAAGAATAAAAAAAAAAAAAAAAAAAAAAAAATCCCCGTACTTTACGGGAACGGGAACCACGAGGGTGAAACCGCGCGGCGTTTAATTATTATAAGCCAACTTATGGAACAGGGCAAGATGTGTATGAAGTATATTTCAACTAGATTACGCAACCCAATCAAATGATCCGTGATAGCCCAGTGGATATGAACTCTACCTCCGACTCCGGAGGGTGTGAGTTCGAATCCGGTCCGGGGCATGCACCTCCAACTGTTCAGTTGTGTCCATTTTAAGAAATTAAATATCACGTGTCTCTAACGGTGAAGGAAAAACATCGTGAGGAAACCTGCATACCTGAGATTTTTTTTTAATCTCTGCGTGTGTGAAGTCTGCCAATCCGCATTGTGCCAGCGTGGTGGACTATTGGAATAATCCCTCTCATTCTGACTTGAGACTCGAGCTCAGGAGTGAGCCGAATATGGCTATTATCAACCCATATTCGGCTCACTAATGAATGTAGATCAAGAAATGCAATTGAAAATGGATTCAAAAAGAGTTCATAATACATTCAAGAGAATGAAATTCCATTAAATTTAATTTAAAATGGAATTGGAAAAAGAAATGCAAATCTAAAAAAACAGTACTTAGCGTGCAAAACTTGTCAATCATTTTTCCGTTCAATGATTTCCCTAAGCGACTATTTTTCAATAGACCAGGCACTCGACCTAAATGGGAATGTAGGCTATTACCACTAAACGCTTAGCTAAATTCGATATTATGAGATTTATTAGCCCGGTATGACTTGGCAAACGCTTCACGCATGACCTCCAAAACCCGATACCCAGTCATGTATGTATAATAACGATTAATTAGATTTAAGGACGATATTATCGCCTGTACTGAACAACGTAAATTACGAGTACCGATATAAGGATGCGGTATTATGGGACACAATTTAAGATCTACTTCATCATCATTATAGCCACCCACATTGGTGTTCACTGTTGAGCACGAGCCTCCTCTCAGAATGAGAGGGGTTAGGCTTATAGTCCACCACGCTGGCCCAATGCGGGTTGGCGGACTTCACACACGCAGAGAATTAAGAAAATTCTCAGGTATGCAGGTTTGGATATGGTCTTTAAATCTATTTACAAAAGAAGTAAAGTTGAGCACGAGTCTCCTCTCATTCTGAGGGTATTTCCTCTCATTTTGACTGGTGGGAGGCTTCGGCCGTGGCTAGTTACCACCCTACCGACAAAGACGAACCGCCAAGCGATTTAGCGTTCCGGTACGATGCCGTGTAGAACCCGAAAAGGAGTGTAGATTTTCATCCTCCTCCTAACAAGTTAGCCAGCTTCTATCTTAGACTGCATCACATAACATCAGGTGAGATTGTAGTCAAGGGCTAACTTGTAAATAATAAAAATAAATAAAATAAAGACTCGTGCTCAACTGTGAGCCGAAAATGGGTTGCTAATGATGATGATGAAAGAATATAATCAAAAATTGTAGAACTGCACTGTATATGTATAGTGAAAAACTTATGAAAGTTTTACGGGTCTGTATATTGTATGTATATACGGTTTAACCAACATAAATTTATCTATTAAAAACTTTATGAATTATGATTGAATAGCGACTTTAGAACGAGCTTGCTAGTTCACATAAATTCAAACATGAAACTTCTGAATTCTGAATTCAAATTTTACTAGAAATTCTCTCTCAAAAATAAAAGGAAAGTCTCGGTTTCTCTATTATTTCATAAGCATTAAGATAAGCTCTATCAGTGAGTCATGACAAGAAAATTCCTTCAGGAACGTAGTAGATACTGCAAACACCATTGATATTTTATACTAGAGATAGGGCACTCATCAAAACTGAGGCGGACAAATGTGAATAATGGGGATGATGACTAGGTTTGAATATATTGATTTTTATGATACATTCGGGTAAATAAGGTCAATGTTAATTAATTTATTCATAAAAAGCAAACATTGTCTGGATATTTGCAAATTAAATAAGATTAAAAAATTTCAAAATCTATTAAAAATCTTTTATCGTAATTAGACGAAAATTGATACAGTTTTAGCTTCCTAACATTAAATGTGACATTTTTAACAGACTTGAAAAAAAGGAGGAGGTTCTCAATTCGACACGTATGTTTTTTTTTATGTTTGTTACCGCATAACTTCGTCATTTCTTAACCAATTTTAAAAAAACTTTTTTTGTTTGAACGAGTATACTTTTAGATTGGTTCCATTTATTTTCATGAAAATCTGTGCAGTAATTTTGTGTTAAAATGAAAATTACTACACCGATTTTAGGACACACTAAAAACAGAAAAATATAATATTTTTAACAAGAAAATTGAACCGATTTCAAAATCACAAAAATAAGCTAAAAAGCAAAAAATAACATCGTATGTGCTACCTTCTAATCACTTTGAAGGTGGTGTCATCAAAGTGATGCATTAGCTAAAGCCGATTAAATCATTAACTTTTTGGATTTAAAGACAGTTCTATCCCGTGCTTCTGTCACTGGTTATATCTATAGAATAAAATATCATTGGCGAACACAGTCGACGACGCGTTCAGCTTTAGCAGTAAATATTTGTTATCATCTTAGTTAGCCATTCATAGTGGCGGTTTCGGTCGGTATTTCATTTAATATTGCGGGAAAACTATATACCTACGCGTATAACCAGAACATTTATTAATGTAGAAGGACCTTTGTAATCTGCTCGCACGTTAACCTGAATAATTTTACATTTATATGTACAGACCGATAGATACAGGTAGAGGATCATATTAAACTATTTAACTGCTTTCTTATGAATTAATGAGTTATTATTAATATTATAAAGAGGTCAGATTTGATTTTTTGTTTGTTTGTTACGATTGAACTCAAAAACTATACGAACTACGCGGGACAATCCGCGTAGCATCTGTCAATGTTAGATATTGATTTAAAGGATATTTGCTATTTCTTTCAAACGTGACCAATACGCATTTTCCCTCCAGTTTATCGTCAAGACTGTGTTAGGAGTGGTTACGACCATAATTATTCACCACCACCAGACGAGGCCATGACCGACAGTCGGTCTTGTTCGGCTAGGCGACACCGCATTAGAGAACGCAGTGCTGGCCAACCCCTCATCAGATGGACTGACGACAGCTAGTCGCTAGATGCAGCCAAATCAGGATCGAGATAGATAGATGGAAGTCCTTACAAAAGGCCTATAGCCTGTAGTGGACGTCCATCGGCCGATATGATGTTGATACTAATTAATATTATAAAGAGGTCAAGTTTGTAGTAATGTAGGGGTAATCTCTGGATCTACTGAACCGATTTTGAAAATTCTTTTACCACTATAAAGCCAAGTTATTTGTGAGTGTCATAGGCTATATTTTATCCCCGTTTTCTCCCGGAAATGGTAAATTATGCGGGTGTAACCACAGGTTTGGCTAGTATAGTATATCTTACTTGGCACTTGTCAAGTGATTCTCTGCATAATTGAATTACTGTGAGATATTATGGTAACTGGATTTTTAGGTGACGGATACACCTCGCGTTCGCGCTGAGGCATGCAAAAAAGCTTGGGAATTAATTGCTATAAATGTATAAAGAGGTAACTTTGTTTACAAAAAAATAGCTTTCTGAGTTGGTTAGAGAAGAAACTCAAGTGGAAGATAGGTACATCACCTAATTATATCAAAAACTAATTTCATTAATTTTGTACAAAATTGGGTGATATTGTATATATATGTATATATTTTCGGATTTTTTAAATTTTTAGTCTTTTTCTCAAAAAAATCTATTTACTTAATGCTGTAGCTGCACCTACCTAATTAAGATTTGATTTCTGTTAAATATTAGAATTAAAATTACCAATGTACCTACCTCTAATAATACCACCTCCTTAAATAACGTTTTACTATTTTTGTATATTAAAGAACTTGTTAAATATAAGTTATTTAAAAATTAAAAGAACTTGTTAAACATAACTTATTTAAAATGCTAATTTTCGCTTGCATAGCTTGAAATTCTACTCCAGCAGTAAAAAAGTATACCTAATTAGAAAACTGAAGAGGCTTTTTTAATATTTCTTTCAAATAGCAACCGACTCGGTCTAAGAATGGAGGTAAAAGCGAAAACGAAATTAAAAAGTCACGCAATAACTTCTACCCGGGTACATTAGTTTGTAAATTACTTTATTTTTTACTGTTTTTCAATAAAATTAACAACTTTTCCTTTCATAGAGCTTCGTTTTAATGGCTGAATAAAATTTTGTAAAGCTTTTTTCGTACCAGTTTGCTGTATAGATTGGATAATGGAATAAAAAGTTTTTTTCAGTTAACGGTTAATAAATATTTTTTATCTGAATACGTTTTCGCTACTTTGCAGTTTTAATATTATTTGTAGACACAATAGCATATATTTATTTTATTTGTTCTATCTGAATGAACTCACATTCAAATTTTAGTTTAAAACATATATAAAGCTATTTTGAAAAAAGAAAAAATGTACCTACTAAATGCTAACTACTTATTTAATTTCGATGGAATAAATTTAGTACCTACTTAATTAGGAACTTAATTAAAAAATGCTTTTCCCGTGAGAATGAGAGGATGAAATAGACTCTATGACATTCACAAATAACGTGACTTTCTAGTGGTAAAATAATACCAACTTTAGCTCTTTAAAATATAAGTAGGTATCACCCGTATTATACGGGGCCCCGGACTTCAGGAGCCCCTTGAAAGAAAAATATAGTAAAATGTAATCCACAATCTCACTTAATCTGGTGCTTCCCGGAGAGAATCATAAAAAATACTGTAGAAATTATAAAAATAAAAAAAACTTATTGATGTCTCTCATTTATTTATTTCTCCTTTTTTTATTTTTTTAACAATGTTATACATAAAATATACAAAACACTATTAAAACTTATAAAAAAAAAAATTCCACCCTACCGCTGCGGGACATTTGAGTGCCCAAGCAACCGGTGTTCAGGGCTCCAGAGTGAGGAACCTCCTCACAATACGCACCGTCTCAAGAATCACGGCCTTTTGTATCCGACTCTTGATCCAACAGTTAAGCGAAAGCTTCTCAAGGTGTCGAAGCTTTTCGCTATAAGACCATTGACTGAAACAATTTTGTTATTATTATTTATTATTATTATCCCCTACCAGGTGGACTGACGACATCAAGCAAGTCGCAGGGATTCGCTGGATGCAGGTGGCTCAGTATCGTGATGTTTGGAAGTCCCTACAAAAGGCCTATGTCCTGCAGTGGACGTCCATCGGCTGATAAGATGATGATGATGATTTATTATTATCACTTCAGAAATGATAAAAGTAAAAAACCCTTTTTTTCAGCAAACGTTTTTTTTTTGTGAGAATTCGTTACCTTTCATTCGGGGCCCCTATCTAATTTTGATACAGGGCCCCTCCAAGGCACGCTACGCCACTGTGTAAACATTAAATAATATTCACTGTTGTTCTACTCCCAATGTCAAACATTCGTTTGTAATAATCAACCAATGTCAAACTTAATTGTTATGTGACAAACCGTTAGCAAACATTCGCACAATATGATTTAACTTCAAATTGTGTTGGATTTTGATACACAAGTTTGATAATAATTTATGAAGGTTGTTATTAAAGCACATACATATGTATAATCATTAACATTAACAGCCGATGGACGTCGGCTTGAAGAAACCGAAAGGGGTGTGGATTTTTATCCCCCTCCTAACAAGTTAGCCCGCTTCCATCTTAGACTGCATCATCACTTACCATCAGGTGAGATTGTAGTCAACGGCTAACTTGTAAAGATTAAAAAAAAAAAACGTCCACTACTGGACATAGGCATCTTGCATGGACTTTTAAATCCAAACACCATAATATCGAACCGCCAGCGTCCAGCGGCTCTCTAAGACGCCAATCATAATTCCGACGTCAATCGACGTCGTCGACGTCGACGCATGAATTATGATTGATTCTCATTTCTTTTATTTCCTTTTTTTTTTTTCATTTTATTGTTCAAAACAAAAAAGTTTTACATTATTTAGGCACATAGTTAGCCATCCTCATAAACCTGAATAAGTATAGTACCTAATTTGGTAACTCTATCTAGTTAGCAGCGGCGAAGAGTTCCGTTCCCGTAGGATTAAGGTGATAAAATATGGCCTGTTGCTCGCTGACAGTGTGGCTTTCAATTTATGATTTTTTTCAATCATTTTATTTGTTGAGTTGAAAGTGTAACATACACACAAAGTCACATTTGCATTTATACTATAAGGGTTACAAAGGAATGAGGTGATAGCCCAGTGGTTAAGACCTTCGATTAGGAGGGCGTAGGTTCGAATCCGGTCCGGGTATGCACCTCCAATTTTTCAGTTATGTGCATTTTAAGAAATTAAATATCCCGTGTCTCAAACATTGAAGGAAATGCAGCGTGAGGAAACCTGCATACCTGACAAATTTTATTAATTCTCTCCGTGTGTGAAGTCTCTCTCATTCTGAGAGGAGACTCGAGCTCAGTTGTGAACCGAATATGGGTTGATAATGATGGTAGGTATAAGGGCTACAATCCAATATTAAACTAACCGTGTACCTCCTGTGTAGTAACTAGTACTGTATATATGTACCTATTATGTAGTCTGTGGCAGTGGCGTGCCTAAGGTTTTAAATTAGGGCAATATGCTCTTTAAGGCAAAATTGGAAAATTCCTTGTCCAACTACGGATTCTGTGGTCCGACATAAGTTTTTATTAAGTCCTTAGGGTAGGCAGTGATTTTTTGCTTCTATTAAGTGCACACCACTGGTCTGTGGTAATGACGAACATTCACAATTCACCTAATTACTAATATCTCATTGATAAATGGCTTTATTCCAAGATTGACGTGGGATTTATAATGGATTTCCATTTACTGTTTCAACGAATTAATATAGAATGCTGTAAGCCGCAAACGCGACGTTCATACGGATAATTTATTTAGCTCCATTTGCAAACTAAATTATGAAAGTAAATACATAATATAAAAATAAATCTGTCAATATATAAACAATGGAGTTTCTGATCTTCGACTTTTCATTACTTACTAGAGTTTGGCTAATGAAAGTAGTCTGAAATCGCCCGCCAAATTTAAAAAATCTATACTAATATTATAAAGCTGAAGAGTTTGTTTGTTTATTCTTGATCTTGATCACGTGACGTGATAGCAAATGTCATTCCCATACATTTTTCTAGTTTTCGAAGCGTTTGCGATCGTAGAAAAAGAATCGACGTGCCACTTGGCTACAGGGGCGACTTCTTTACCGTTGAGCTATTGAGGATTGGAATCAGACCTCCAACTTTTCATAGAGCTTAAAAGCTTTTGGAACAATAGTGGTTCGCGAATCACATGATGGTTTAGTGCCGCCGATACAACAAACATTGGTAAACACAGACAAAGCTTGACGGCCTCCATGACGCAGTGGTATGCGCGGTGGATTTACAAGACGGAGGTCCTGGGTTCGATCCCAGCTGGGCCGATTGACTTTTTCTTAATAGGTTCAGGTCTGGCTGGAGGGAGGCTCCGGTCGTGGCTAGATACCAACTTACCGTAAAGACGATTTTAAAGAATTTGAATATCACGTGTCTCAAACGGTGAAGGAAAACATCGTGAAGAAACCTGGATACCAGATAATTTTCTTAATTGTCTGCGTGTGTGAAGTCTGCCAACCCGCATTGGACCAGCGTGGTGGACTATTGGCCTAACCTCTCTCATTCTGAGAGGAGACTCGAGCTCAGCAGGGAGCCGACTATGGGTTGATAACGTAACGTAACGTATATGATGGGTTAGTGCCGCCGATACAATAAACAGTGCCCGGAATTCTACGTTTACTAAATTTGACACGCGAAGTTCGCATGAGTAAACACAGACAATGCACGAAAAGCGGAACAAATATCTCCATCTTGTGCCGGCTTCACTGTTCTCACGGCCGCCTCTTCTCACCACCGATTCCAATGTCACCAGTTAACATAAATTACTTAGATAATGGATCGTAAAACAGTCGCGATGGAGTTATAGGTGAAAATTGCTGTTTTTTACCTTATATCGTTGACAAATCCGGATCTGATTGTTTGCTTTGTGATATCAGAAAGCATTGTACCTACGAGTAATTTACAAAATCGGAAAGAGAAATCAGTGTGACGCTATCGAAATTTCCCTCACATGTGGGTGTAAGTTGGTAAATACAAAACTTTGCATCACGTTTCAGTTAAATGAAATGTCGGTACTTACTGAAATAGAATCCTTCAAGAAGAGTTTAGGAAAGGTTTTTACGTAAATCAGCTTTCTACATTAAAATCCCTTCTATACCTACATGATTATTATACGACTTACCAACGCCCTGCGATTTTACCCGCGTAGTTCCTGTTCCTATGGGAATACGTTATACGAAGATAAATAGCACTCGCAAATAACGTGGCCTTCTTGTGGTAATATGTATAATTTACAAACTCGGTTGATATATATTACCCTACAACATCACAAACTTTACCTCTTTATAATATTAGTGTAGATTACTCTTTATAATATTAGTGTAGATATATTATAAAGGCTAATATTATAAAGGCGAAAGTTTGTGTGTAAGTATGTTTGTTCCTCTTTTACGCTGCGGCTACTGAAGCTATTTGGCAGAAATTTGAAATGAAAAAAGATTTTCCTCTGATTAACACATAAGCTACTTTTCATCCCGGAAAAATCCATGGTTTCCGTGGGATTTGTAAAAAACTTAATTCCATGCGGACGAAGTCGCGGGCGTCCGCTAGTATAGTATTAATTACATGATCACCTATCAGCGTGTGCCTCTCCTGACAGGTGAATTAAACAAAGCTTAAACTACTTACTCGTGTTACTTTAGGATTAGGACAACGTAATTCTAATGAAAACCGCGTAAATACCATAAATTTCCATGTACATTTAGTCAAGTCAAGAGTCAAAATATACGAGTATCTTTAATTTTGGTAAAATGTTTCGGCGAACGTTTAATTATCGGAAACATTTCATAAGGTCGGCAACGCACCGTGTAAAGTTTAATTAATTAATTATTGAACTTTGGAAATTTCGACAGCGCGCTACAATGGCCTTTCTTGTACGCTCAAATAAACCGTAAATACAAACAAAATATGAAGCTATTGTTGTTGAGTATACCTACCAAGTACCTAAAATAGTACTTTAATCGTAACGCAATAATACTATTATTCTATTATTATTAGAGATGGGCCGAGTACTCGGTTGATACTCGGTACTCGGCGTAATCGGCGGATTTTTTGATACTCGTACTCGGCCGAATAACTCGGTCGGTGAATGCCGAGTATACCTTGTTTAAGAAGAGCATTATTTAGGTACATATAATTAAACAAGTGTTAATCAAAAAGTAATTATTAGTAATTTAGGAAATCTTTGAAAATCTCAATTTAATTTAAATAAAATTAAAATTAAAGATTTATCAAAAGAGCAACTGTTGAGTTTCCCGTCGCTCTTCTCAAGAGGAGACTGCGCCTTCTGTGCTGGTGGTAGAGTCACTACAAATGTCAAACTTGACGTTTCAAAAGTGCTTGTAAACTAAGCTTACTTGAAAAAAACTATTTTGAATTGAATTATTACTTGTTTACGCGCGCGAAATGGGAATTTGATTGAACCGAGTTACTCGGCCGAGTACTCGGTAGAAAAAAAATTGAACCGAGTAAAACTCGGTACTCGTTACTCGGCAAAAGTGTTAATCGGCGCATCTCTAATTATTATAATAGAGATTCGAAGTAGAGTTTAATCCCATGTATGACTACATACTACGTCGGCAGTAGATTAAAAAACAAACCAGATTTTTTTTCTTTTTAATGGAAATACGATTAACACACTTAGCAAGCTACCGGTGTATCGTGTTTGCAGTTTTTATAATTATAACGAATTATCAATAACTCTAAGCCAGCTCAAATAATAGACTAGTATGTTTCATCAGTAAATTATGATAGAACTAGCTTTCTATCAGCCTATTTTAATGGCCCACTAGAACGCCAGACCTCCTTCTGTGATTTAAAGCTTGGCGTTGGTCATCCACTACGTTCCTTCAACGTGGGTTGACGTACTTACCTAATCTACACTAATATTATAAAGCTGCAGAGTTTGTTTGCTTAAATGAGCTAATCTCAGGAACTACTAGTCCGATTTGAAAAATATTTTCAGTGTTAGATAGATTATCGAGGAAAGCTATAGGCTATATTTTGTCCCCGTATTCTTGCTGACACCGCGCGGTGTCAGTTAGTAATGTTTAAATTTACAACGATCACCACCTCCGGCACGGGAGTGTGACGTCACCAACACACAAATACCCAACTCCGGTCTGTTTCTGAAAATCTTTTAGAAAAAGAAAAAGTTCTTAATATTTCGTATCTAGCACCTTACGATCTAAAGCCATAAAGGTTAGCCATTCGACCATCACGTAGTTTATTTAATTTATCTATCAGTACATGTATCTAAGCCAGCTCAAAGTTATCCTATTTTAGATTAGAATAGTTTCATCAGTGAATTATATTATAACCAGCTTTCTAAGGTCGCTATAAATTTTCCTTGGGCATTAATTCCTTAACTATCGCGTGACATTCCGCCATGAAACCACAAGTTTGTTCATTAATATGGCGACCATAAATCTAAGCCTTTGTGGACTTCTCTAATTTTAAAACACGCACTTATGATCCATATCGAATATAACGTGAAACATGGTTCTTAACATTCCGCTGATTTTCAGTTACGCACTGGCGAAAAGAGGAAAGTGAATTGAATATAGAGAGCCATTATCAACTGAGGCGTTGGGTCATCAATCATTTCACTATTTTATATACTGATTCAGCCTGCCTTGCTCGGGTAAAACGTTATAAGGGAAACTTACTTGCTTGCTTCTATTCTACCCCTTTTGGGGGCACTATGGGTCAAAAGGGAATGCTCATCCCCGGCCCAGGTCAACCCTACTTAATAATGAAATCATTACTTTATCAAAAAAAGTTTGCTACAACGTTTTACGACATTTTTAATTCATCTTCAATTTGTTCACAACGGGGACAACCTGAGATCGTTAACCATACAGCCTGAGTTTTAGGATATTTTTTGATTGGTTTGTTTGTTAGTTTTCTTGTTTGTCAAGCTTGTAAGAGAAAAATACAGCTTCAAATGTTACTTCGCCGTCGTACACCGGCGAACTTTTTTAACAAGAAGAGTGATAAAACATGTTATTTTCTTCAAGAAACATACTTTTATTATACATCATATTATCATCTCCATACAGGGGTATACCTAGGTTTCAGGGGCTGGCGTTGTATTGGCTGATGGGCATACTCCTTTGTGATGTAATCCATGGGGATGTCGAGCCTTGCGCGATTGGGTGATAAAGATATCAACGACCTACGTCCGCGCGGTTGCATGTGCAGATACGATCTGAAAAATCGGTCTGGAGTTGAACTAATTCCAGTCATTTGAACGACGGGGGCTAACTATGGGTCTTATTAGAAGGCTCGAAGTTACTCAGCGGGAGCGGCTTGGAGTTTCTCTGCGTAATCGAATCAGAAACGAGGAGATCTGTAAACGAACCAAAGTGACTTACCTCAGCGAATCGCGAAGCTGAAGTTGTAATGGGGTCACATAGTTGAGACATAAGAGCCGATGGACGTTGACGAATGTCACCCCGCACCGGAAAACGTAGTGTGATCGCCCCTCCTAGGTGGACCGAGGATATCAAGCGGGTTACTGGGAACCGTTGGATGTTGGAGGTCTATCCCCAGCAGTGGACGTCCATCGGCTAATAATAATAACGATAATGATGAATGACGGGGATGGAATTTTATCTCTACAGCGCTCTGTACGTTCAGAGAACACTGATGATGGAATAGATAATAGATATGAATAGAGACGATATAGCAGATAGAAAACGGGGTTGTAACAACTCCAAATTGTCATTTTGGATTGGGATAGCCATATCGAACAGTCCGCTTCTGAATTCGATGCAAATATTTTAATATGTCCGGGATAATTGAATAACATGGTCGCCGGGAACGTAATCAAGGCAAATGTAGCGCGAATTTACTTCCGAGCGCCGGCGCTCCCGGTGGAACTTTTCAATATGCGATGTTTTAACTGAGAGTTATGAGTTAGTCGTTATTCTTACTTATTCAGTTATGTTGCTTGCCGTACTGTCCAGCTTTGCTATAGGGAGTATGATTGTGGACGCCGGCGAGGGAATAAAGTAACTCTGCCTGTCGTAGAGTCGGGAAAGAAAATTTCAACATGAAAACTTATACTGTTTGAATAAAACTTACGTTGCAATCTTTAGTCTATTCATATTTGACGGCCTCCGTGGCGCAGTGCTATGCGCGGTGGATTTATAAAACGGATGTCCTGGGTTCGATCCCCAGCTGCGTAGGTTGAGATTTTCTTAATTGGTCCAGGTCTGGCTGGTGGGAGGCTTTGGCCGTGGCTACTTACCACCCTACCGGCAAAGACGTACCGCCAAGCGATTTAGTGTTTCGGTACGATGTCGTGTAGAAACCGAAAGGAGTGTGGATTTTCATCCTTCTTCTAACAAGTTAGCCCGCTTCCATCTTAGACTGCATCATCACTTACATGTGAATAAAAATTGACATTTGCGTCTCAATTTTTTTTTCCTATGATCATTAAGGTGAGATGTATGAGATGTGACCTAGGGTTTGCTTTTGCGCCTCCTTGAAAAAAGTGCTGGCGGTGCCCAAAGGCATGGCAAAAGGCAAGGCATTGTAATGGCAAGTATGATGCCCTTTTTAATGGGCTAAGGCTCTGTTAAATTCTTGTTCTAAGTGTTATTACAAATGCAATTTTTAAAATAAATAAGAGAATGTGAAATGGACTTACCTACAAACAAATTTTACAAAAAATATGTAGAAATAATGTCAACCTAGACGCTAGACCTGCCTGTAATATATTGTGACCAATCTATAAGTATGTAAAGTTTTAGCAGAAGAACGAATATTTGAATATAAAATCGATTTGTTTTGTATATGAATAAATGATTAATGACATCGGTACAAAACTTGTTTGAAAGCTCTTGCCGTAGGTACTATAATAATGGTAGGTATTATAATGGTTAAATATATAGTTATAGAGTTTTGTGAGTCTGTGACAGAGCGCGATCACAGAGGTAAAGATGATGACTGGGTTTGAATATATTGATTTTTATGATACATTCAGGTAAATAAAGTGAATGTTAACTAATCTATACTA
This sequence comes from Bicyclus anynana, assembly GCF_947172395.1. Classification (NCBI taxonomy): domain Eukaryota; kingdom Metazoa; phylum Arthropoda; class Insecta; order Lepidoptera; family Nymphalidae; genus Bicyclus; species Bicyclus anynana. The sequence continues at coordinate 6,857,018 of NC_069103.1, read as the reverse complement.
ATATTATAAAGTAGAAAAGTTTGTTTGTTTGTTACGCGCTATTCTCCGGAACTACTGGTCCGATTTGAAAAATTCTTTCAGTGTTAGATAGCCCATTTATCGAGGAAGGCTATAGGCTGTATATTATATTATATTCCCCGTATTCCTACGGAAACAGGAACCACGCGAGTGAAACCGTAAGCTTTTTTTTTTTTTACAAGTTAGCCCTTGACTATAATCTCACCTGATGGTACCTAAGTGATGATGCAGTCTAAGATGAAAGCGGAAACTTGTTAGAAGGAGGATGAAAATCCACACTCCTTTGGGTTTCTACACATCGTACCGGAACGCTAAATCGCTTGGCGGTATGTCTTTGCCGGTAACTAGCCACGGCCTACCACGGCTAACTTGTTAGGAGGAGGATGAAAATCCACACCCCTTTCGGTTTCGGACAAATTAAGAAAATCTCAATCTGCCCAGCCGGGGATCGAACCCAGGACCTCCGTTTTGTAAATCCACCGCGCATACCACGGCGCCACGGAGGCCGTCAAAAGCCTCTTTAAAGCTAGTTTATACATAAATCCACCTGCTTGTTCAATCAACACAAACACAATACAATACACGTAAAACGTTACAAAACGGTTGATTCAACACACAGGTCATACAGACATATCCAAATATAGATTCAAATAAAAGCTATGGGTTTAGGTAAAAATAGACTACATTAAAGCACTACATTGAACTGAAAACGGGTCACATTTCCGTCCCACTGAGCCTCAACCATGCCGTTTTACTACCTATACTCAGAGACACAATTATCCACCCACTTTAATAAACTCGCGTCATATTAAAGTGGACGGATAATTGTGCCTCTGAGTATATTTGGGATTCCGTGTGGTTGACAAGTGAAATGCAATTAAGCTCTTCAAAACTTTTACCGGTTACCGTCACATCCACTGGGCTATCACGGCTCTCTATAATATAATAAACGCGAAAGTTTGTATGGATGTTTGATAGATAGATAGATAGTTAGATAGATAGATAGATATACTTTATTTGCGCACCACAAAGACAAATACAAGTGAAATAAAAACAATATAGGAAGAGATCAGCATACAAAAGGCGGCCTTATCGGTAAGTAGCGATTTCTTCCAGGCAACCTTCGGTTTAGGAAAACTTAAGAACATCAGCAGGTGGCGTAAAACAAAAATAACCCTTGTTTGGATGTTTGTTACTCTTTAACGCCGCTACTACTGAAGCGATTTCACTAAAATTTGGAATGGAAATGGATTTTACTCTGGATTAACACATAGGCTTAAGGCTACTTTTTATCCCTAAAAAATCCATGGTTTCCCGAGATTTGCAAAAACTGATGATTTTAATGATATGAATGTTTGCTACTCTTTCACGCCTCGACTACTTAACCGAATTAGCTGAAATTTTGGTATTGAGATATATTATAACATGGATTAACAATACTTACTTCATACTTTTTATCCCGGAAAAATCCACGGACGAAGTCGCGGGCGTCCGCTAGTTTATTATAATATTAATATTATAGTATAGATTTGAAAATTTCCTTAATCTTATACAGAAACTGGGTTGCAATAATCTGATATGCAGGCTTGTTTGCATGGGGTCAGTGGGGCAAGCGGATACACGAGTGAAACCAGTCCACCAATACTAACTTGTTATTGTGCCTTTGGAAATTGCGTTTCTCCTGGTTAGGACCTTTCACCAAACCTATCTAATTTAAACGCGTAATCCAGTAGATAATTAAAAGTTTATTCCAATTTAAATAAAAGCACAGGTTAATATGCGGATGTATACTAAAGACATGTTACGTGCCTACGAAATCATCGCAAAAAGTGAGCCGAATTTAATTGAGCTCCTCCATTGGCATATCTACGATTATTGCTTTACGTGCTCTTTGAGGCACGGGGGTTTACCAACACCGCCGACTTCCCAACTCCAGGCTGCTATTTAAATTTTTCTTGTAAGAAAAATCCCAATAACGCAATGCCTGGCCCAGGATGGTGCATTTTTTTTTCAAAGTATATTTGTGTTATCACATCACATGACACTAATATATAAATGCGAAAGTTTAGGTGTAAGTGTGTATGTTTGTTGCTCATTTGTGCAACACCTACTGAAGCGATTAGGCTGGAATTTGGAATTGAAATAGATTTTACTCTGGATTAACACATAGGCTTACGCATAGGCATTTCGGAAAAATCCATAGTTCCCGCGGGATTTGTCAAAAACTGAATTCCACGCGGACGAAGTCGCGGGCGTTTGCTAGTACGTAATAAAAGATTGTCGTGATAAAAGGGTTGTCTTCGGAAATACGTAATGTATAAATACCATATTCACTGGCCGATGTCCAAGGTCAGAATAAAGAGCTAATGTTTGCCAGATTCACATGAGAAACGAAACACAAAAGGGCGGTACCAAGAGAAACCTTTTAGCGTTTGATGTATTGCGTCGGGACGGAAAGGATTTTCAGCAGTTATGTGGAAAATGTTACTTTTACGACCTATACAACCTTGTACTGTTTCATATTGTGTGATTTGTGTACCATTTTTTGTTTTAATCTAATGACAAGTAAGTGGATTAAGTTTAAGTTAATATGACAAGCGAAAGCTCGCGACTTTATCCGAATGAAATGAGTTTTTTATAAATCTCACGGGAAGGACGTATTATTTCGGGATAAAATTCCAGTGAAAATTCTAATAAAATCGATTCAGACTTTCCAAAGATTAGCCCGTCTGAAGGACAAATAAACAGACAACATTTGTTAAAAAGTTTGTGGTTAAGTGTTAACTATAAGTATATAAGCACTTAATAAAACACAATTGTTTTGAAGTAACAGACAGAACACTTTAATTTTATTTAATAATTATTATATGTATTGATTGAAAATTCTTTGTAACACACACTGAGTAACCAAGCTTTAGACAATATGTCTACTAAAGAAACTTCTTCTAAGTAAATGTGTGCAAAGTCGGTTTTATCGCTAAATCATTATTGAATGGGGTGGTACGACAAACACAGTTACTTTTGTTTCAGTTTAGATTACAACTTACTGAAGTCTTAAGCTCCCAAGGTCCATATTATTATGATTTTTTTGTGACTTAGAAACTTAACTGTTAAGTTTTCAAATAATGTGTGTTCAACTTTCTCTCGTTCAAATGTTTAACTCTCGTATTTAACACGAAGTGAATGACCGTGTTGAACGTCAGGTTAGATTAATATAGTGCCCAAGGTATTAACGGTTCTCTGCAGATAGATAAGCACGCTGTATACGATGAAATAATGGGCCTTTTGATGAATGGCTTTTACCATTGCTATAGTAACGACGAACAAAGATATCTGCTAAGTCGTTGTTTGAAAATGTTCTATAAGTAATTTCTTCCATCATTATCATCATCATATCAGCCGATGGACGTCCACTGCAGGACAAAGGTCTTTTGTAGGGATTTCCAAACATCACGAAACTGAGCCACCTGCATCCAGCGAATCCCTGCGACTCGCTTGATGTCGTCAGTCCACCTGGTTCGACCAACAGTGCGCTTTCTAGTGCGGAGTCGCCATTCTAGCATGTGCCCCGCCCATTGCCACTTCAGCTTCGCAACTCGTTGAGAGAGTGAGTGCTAGTATACAAAAAACAGCTTGGCAAAAAAGGTGCAATGCGAACTTCAATGTTAAATAAAACCCTTGAATAATAAAACAAACAAAGCCTTAAACAGTTCGTCCGAACAGGGTCATTCCTGTGGCGTTGGACTCAATGCGGCCCGTTTGGGACACCGGCACACCGTGCGCACAGTAAAAGTTTATGGGACGACCCAATTTTTACTTGTTGTGAACCCTTGGTTCAACGCAGGTTAATGTGGGTCGGTTAGGTCGGCGAATTTTCCTCTTAACTGCTTTGGCTCTTTGTTGACATGAAAAATTAAATTTTTCCCTTTTTGTCTACGTTGAGAAATGAATCCCCATTTAAACCTGAATGTAGTGTTTTGAACAGTAATAGTTACTGAAACTTGAGGCATTTGAATGTTTGTTGGTTTTCTTCTTGTAGGTGCATTAATTTTTCTTCAAAGAGAATTGTGACTAATAGATAATAATGTCAGAAATAAAAATGTAAATAAAATTGTTGCACGACACACTAGGTTACAAAAAAATTGTAATTCTTTTAAGGGTAAACGCAAGCTTATAGAAAAATCGTATTATAGTGTTAACGATTATGTAAACGACACAATTGCTTGGAAACGAAATCTATTACATGACAGGCTACATACACCTATTGTTAAATGGTCATAAACTAAAAAAGGAAAAACCTGACTGAGTTAGTTTTGGGCTCTTCTGGGACCAAGGTGCGTTTGGAACCCTCGTAACTTTAATGTTAAGTTTTCGACTAATTATTATTACCATTATCTTAAGTATAATATTATCACCTGACGTTTCAAAAGAGCTTGTAAACTAAGCCAATTTGAAATAAATGAATAATAATATTGATATTGATAGTAGATGGTTGTCTAAATAAAAGCATCGACTCTTTGTCGAAGGTAGACGAAAACTTACTGTTTAAAATTTGTTTTATGCCCACGGGAACGGGAAAGTCCCGAATTGAAATTATGACTTATTGTAATCTAATCACGGGCATTAGCTTTTCTATGAGTTTAATTTCATAAATCTTAGTTTTTAAAGTCAATGGTTTTTATTATTGTTAATACCTACGTAAATACTTATTCCAATAACTGAAAACATACCGAAACAAACTTATCTAGTCATATTAATTTACCAGCGGACGCCCGCGACTTCGTCCGCGTGGAAATCAATGTAAACTTTCAAGCCCTATTTCACCACTTAAGTGGTTGAATTTAATAAAATTTTGAATTACATTATATTTTGAATTTTTTTTATGATTTATGAACAACTTTTTAAAACTGTAACTCTAAAAATAAAAGACTTTTCCATACAAACTTTCAACCCAATAACGTTTGGTGTTACAAAATAAGTATAATCTCAATTTGCGAATAAATAGAATTCGACCAGTTTTATTATAATTATAGATTATAAAAAACGACCAGAAACTCACGTGATACAACGTCAGACTAGCTGGACCAGTTTCGCACGCATACGGGGCTCTTAGTCATGAGCTGGTTCTTCCAACGCGGCGTGATACAAACTATTATTTAATCAATTATACAGTTGCATATCATAATGTGAACTGACATAATTAAATTAGGGGAACATTTCGTTGCTTCCTATTATTACGCAGAGCTTTACGGTAAAGCTAAATTAATTGGTCCCCGCATGTTTACTTTGTTCTATTGCATTCAAAATGGCGGCCCCAATGCTTTGATAAATAAATTTGCATGACTAACAGAATTTTCACAAATAAATTGTATATCTACATTCAGTTTTGAATTTTGATTTTATGTTTTTAGTTTTTCCGGATTTGTTGGTTTTAGGAACTAGGTTATGGTTATGGTATACGGATTTTAAATTTTATAATCTAAATAAATTGTAAATCTGCATTCAGCATTTTAATTTTATGTGTTTTCATATCCTAGTTTTTGTTTTTATTCTTCTACTAGTTAGCCCTTGACCACAATGTCACCTGATGGTAAGTAATGATGCAATCTAAGATGGAAGCGGGCTAACTTGTTAGGAGGAGGATGAAAATCCACACGCCTTTTGGTTTCTACACGACATCGTACCGGATCGCTAAATCGCTTGGCGTTACGTCTTTGTTGGTAGGGTGGTAACTAGCCTCCGAAGCCTCCCACCAGCCAGTTAGTTAGTTTTTCCAGTTCTGTTGATTGGCTTATACTATAAACTAACGGTAGCATACGACTTCGTCCTCGTGGAAATCTGCATTTTCTGTATTACGTTTTTCTCTCGAAATCTCAACGGACTATGTTGCTCCAAGTTTTTTCATGAAAATTTGTCCAGTAGTTTCGGAGATTAGCGTGTTCAGACTAAATAGGTTTGCAAATTTCTGTACTTTTCTGTTATAATATCATATTTTTCTATTAAAACCTAATTTTGGCCTCATAAAAAAAGTCATTTTCAATATCGTTCAAGTACAAAGATTTTTTACTCATACAACTGCTATGTGATCTGCGGTTGCGTGCGTGATAGCGTAGCATTGTTGACATTCACTTCATGAAACTCACTAGATATTCGTAATTATTTACGTAGACTCCGCGCCATGAAAGAAGTCCCGCGGCTAAAACCTGAACTTTCTTATATCTCTGTAGTCTGCCAATCGTCATTGGGTCAGCGTGGTATACTATTGGTCTAACCCCTCTCATTCTGGGAGGAAACTCGTGCTCAATAGTGCACCAAATATGGGTTGATAATGTACCTATAATATCATATTTACACAATAGGTGGCCTTATTTCTTTAATTGAAATCTGTTGCGCGATTCTCGAACCGAAGCAATGATCGTAAAAGATTATTATAGCCCATTTTGTTGACAACGCAGTGAATACAGCCGACGTAATTCCAAATACAAAATATTTATTATTATGATATAAATACGTATCTTCAGTTTATCTGTTGTTGTAAATTGATTTAATTCAAATATTAGGGGTAATACGAAATTGCTTTTTAAACAACTTAACTGAAAAACATTTTACTTCGACGGTTACATAGACTTAGACGGTTGAGGGTCTGGATCCTTAAAACCTACTATCTCCCAAAGCAACAACGGTCCAAACTCCTTATTTTGCTACCGTTCTTACTTATGGTAGGAGCATGAGCTGACAATCTTTCAGCTTTTATAAAATGACGAAGGTCTGGTGGTCACGGGCTCTTAGTCTATTATCTTAGATGTCAACATTTATCAAGCGGCAAGTGGGCGCGTCAAGATTTTGGCAGCGCATGGCGTTCTATGTGGGTCAGCCTTTGTGTAACGACGCGGAACATTGTATTACTGAGACGGGCAGCGTGACGTCAGGAATGTGTATTCAGCAATGAAAATCTTCGTATAGTCCCAACAAAGTGTATTATCACCAACAAAGATCGCGCTCGACTGACCACCAGACGACAAAATAATTACCGACTATGACTCAAACAGTTTTACAATTCAAAATGGTTTCTGTATCTTACAACTACTTTTTAATTAAACAGTTTTACGGCTTAGTCTAACATTATGAAATTAATATCATTATAATATTTAAATTAATTATAAAATGTAAATAGTTTACTTTAATCTGAGTTTAAATAATAAAGCTAAAGATAGAATCTTTAGGTTTAGTCAAATCAGTATCCTATAAACGAAAAACTGTAATCATGACATTGAAGAATTATTATCAGCAAATAACAGACAATGTTTATAATAACATATAGATAGTTTAGTATATTTATAGTTTGTTAGATGGAACTCGTAGGCCCTCGTAACACTCGGCCATCCTGCATTAGCCGTGTCCCACGGCGATCTGGCAACGCATCAGGGTTCTTCTGCGTCTGAAAAACGTAAAATAAACAGAACCGTAAATGTTCTTTTGTATATAAAAAAAAACTTTGTTGGTGGCTACTACTGGAATCTTCAAAATTATGCACCGACTAAGTTACATTTTTTTTATTAGAGCCTGGCTATACTTTAATTTTTATTCATCCCTAGATCTAGCTTAGTTATTAAATGTTCTATTTAGAAGTCACAGATTAGTTTCATTTACTAGGTAATATATTTTAAGGTTGCAGGTCTTATGATCTTGTCTAAGGTGCTGCTGCTATTATATTTTAGAGTCACACAGATTTAGTTGTTTTCTAAATATTATATCATAGTCACACAGATACTGCACTGTAGACACACAGATTTAGTTATGTTTTCTAAATATTATATCATAGTCACACAGATACTGCACTGTAAACACACAGATTTAGTTATGTTTTCTAAATATTATATCATAGTCACACAGATTTTTTTTTTATTTTTATTTTTAGTCACACAGATACTGCATTGTAGACACACAGATATCGTAAACACACAGATACCGAAGACACACAGATCACGATGTCACACAGTTATCGTCGACACACAGTTATCATCGTCACACAGTTATCATCGTCACACAGTTATCATCGTCACACAGTTATTGTAGACACACAGATATTGTAGACACACAGATATTGTATTTTATTCACATAGATGTTATATTTTATACACGTGGACTGTTCTCGTTTTATTACTCTATATTTTATTTTAAAGTTGCATTCTATTTATTATTTCTTTCAGATTAATTTGTTTGTCTGATATTTGTATTTTTTAAGCAGTATGTAAGAGTTCACTAGATATTTAGATTGAAAAGTAAGTTTTCAGTTTATCAACAATTGCTTACATTGTATTAAAAGGTTTTTATTTGTAACTGTAAAATAATAACACTGTTTTTATTAACACGAATTATTGAACTGCAATCTATTGAGTATTTACTCTTATCTCTCCAATGAGATTATCTCGGTAACTCAACTTTGCTGTCGGTAGCGGAGGAGCTATCGGAGACAGATGATTTATGTGGCCGCAAACAATAATTTTATACTATAGATCGGTTACGTCACTACAAAATCACTGTAAAAGAGAACCGAATAATAGGCTACAACACTGAGCGCACACATGCACAATATTGTCTTTAATTCCATTATATATTTACGAATATATCGTTTTTACACTTCCTGAACACACAGCTAGTCATTGTAGACGATATTTAGGTATTATTTCTTTAAATAACGTTCGTTGTTGACCACAACTAACATTGAGTTGACTATAAATTTCCTCTTTTGAGCGCCTCATTTTTCATGTGCTAGTAGCACATCTAACAGTATTTAATATCATTGGTCGCAAAAGCATCTCTAGGAACGATGGCATTACATTTTTTAAATCGTTTAATACCTTTTATGCTATTAATCGTAATAGTATAATCGTAAAAGAGTGGTTAGCCTTAGATACTTTATAAGGTTTCATGTATTTAACTTCCTATCTTTTTAGTAACTCGCGTTTTGTGATCATTAGATAGCCTTTCCACAGCACTGAATCCTATTCTTATTCCTATAATCCTACCTTGTATTTCTTACAACTTTTATGTTTATTTATCGTAGCCATAATAGTCATGTGGCAATCGATAAGTGTTTAGCTTGCTGTCTGTACGATATTTTAGCTGATCAATTGAATTTGGGTGTTCACTATTAGTAGTAGTAGGGTAGGTAGTTAAAAGAGTATTAGTATGTACAAACATTAAACTAAAATCCAGTTACTGCGTGTGGGGAATTAATAATACCCCAAATGACATCAGCTAATTTTTCATCCCAGATGCATTCGCTTTCTGTTGTAGTATTTAGTTCATTAGTACTTTTGACTTTCTGTTGGTTGGTTGGTTTGTTTCAACTTGTTCATTTGTTTTATTTGTTTTTCAGTTACGAACTCCATAAAATACCTAATTGTGAATGATACGCCACGATCAGTTATAAAATCTAGAGGGATTTCCAAATACTGTTAGTATTTCTTTAAAACCATTTATGATTTCTACACAGCTAATATTTTTGTTTTAGGACAGGTTTAGCAAACACAAACTTTGTAAAGGAATCTATGACCACAAATATAATGTAAGTAAAATCAGTACGAGTTTTGATAAAAGGCTCCAAATGATCGGCATGGACAGTGTGTATACGGATTTGTAGTTTTTCTATAGGGTGTAACGCGCTTTCTAGCTTACCATAATTACCCTTTGCATAGGAGAATTGCAGACATGCATTGATGTACTTATGAATTTTGTCATACATAAAAGCCAAAATTGGTGTTTTTGTAATAAACTCGTACACACAACATAAAATAAGATTCTTTACCCAAATCGAAAATGATAGACCGCGTTATAGATATACTTTTTTGCTTATGCACAAATTAAACAAGTATAACCTGGCTGTAGTTCCAAATCATTACTTAGGAACCTTCCCTGTGAAATCATTTGAATAACGCTAGGTTTAACGATTAACGATTAACGATTTATTAAATCGTGGGTAGACTATTTTGGAATTAGTAACTAATGTCACAGTGTAACCAGTAGTTGGACTTCATACTAAAGGTCGAAACGTGAGCTATACCTACGCACCTCGTACGTGGGATGATCGTGGGGTGAAGATCGTTGCGACTGTGCCGCGGTGACGAACGCAGTGTATTGGATTTTTTAATTATGACGACTAGGAAAAAAGTTATTATTTTTATAAAGTTTGATTAATACTTTGTATTCTAAAGGCATAATTTTAAAAAAATATATATATAAATAAATAAATGATGCTTAAATGATAAAATTGTGTAAATAGGTAAAAGACGTGAACGGTAATAAATATTAAATAATTATTTATTAACTTCTTCATTTAGGTTGTTTTCTTTGATTATTATGTAATACATAGATTTAAATCTTATGACATGTATGTTTTGTATACCTGTATTTTAATGTAATAAAGAAGTTAAGTAAAGAAGTTGTTTGAATTTAACAACATTAATGTGTTGCTCATACTTTAATGTATTTGAATAAAAAGAGTAAAGAGCCAGCTGATATTAATATACCTATCCAGATTTTTTTATTAAACTACTAGCGAACCCGGTCAGTCTCAATTTGTTTTTTGTAGTTCCTTCCCTACATGCCAAGTCAGGATCGATTTTTTTATCGTCTATTCTATAGTGTGGGGGTATCGTTATCGGTATTTTTGTGCATTACATAAGGGATTGAAGTGCTAACATTATCTACGAAACCCTACTCTGCGCGTGGCCTGACGCACTTGACGCACTTTTTTATTATTTGGTCACCTAGTGTGGTGGTAATACCTAGATGGCATCACCAAAATAAATATATGAAGGTCCTTCAAGATCATTGATTAGTATCAGCCTTATTTAAAGCTACCAATCAAAGAACAACACGCATTTTATTGATCACTTCCTATTTTACTACAATTTACTAAGTTATTTTATTTGTTTATTTAAAAAAAAGTATATTTACAATCACATAACTAAATGGAAACACAAAGTTGGCAAATGTAATTAAAATGCTGGAGGCGGGCAGCCCTATCACATGTTTACGGAGCGCGCGGCTGTAGGTATTTATTTCAAAAATACGGCAGAGTTATTATACTGCTTGTTATATCTACTGTGCTAATGTCAAGTTCGGATGATTTATAATTGGTTGACCTATTACAATGTTTAAGTCTTCAATTTGTATTGGTTATTTCAGCATTACTGTTTATATATATGTCGTCTATATCTACATGGATATGCACCGTGTCCAAAGAATTGATTTGCAAACCACCAAAACCTTTCATCAATACATTTGAAGTTAAGATTTTAAGTTTTTAAATGTGTAGCTGTTTCTAGTGCTATAATATTAACTTTACTTCCTGTGTCAATGTAAGCGTTTACTACTACTCCGTCAATAAAGATACGTTCTTTATACAAATCAGATAAAATATCGAATGTGTTAAATGTAACATTACGTACCCGGATAACGTTTCGTGAAGTTTACGCAGAGTGCTCCTCTCCGGACACCGTACTCCCAGCAGCGCCGGCAGCAAACCAGCAAGTGGCAGCCTTGTGGCCAACGCGGAGGCAGACTTCGCAGCGGCGGCAGTCTCGGGCTTCGTGACCGGCAACGCCGCGGAGATGAACTTGCATGACGAAAATGCGATCTATTTCCTTCCATGTATACATATCACCCAGCTGGTAAATTTTATTAAACCAGTCCATCACGTTCGTATTTTTCTTCTCTGGGTCAAATTTAGGTACAATATCGGCCTCCAGGTGGTTAACTCTTCGTTTCTTCGGCAAATATATTTCTTCAGGGTGTAAAAAAAAATGTTAATTTTCGTCGGGTAGGTACTTCTTCGTCGGTCGATACATCAGTATGGCTTCGCCTTCTTTTTCCGTGTCCCTTATTGTATGGTCCGAGAATTGAGTCCATTTGCATACCACTTCTGAAATATTACTGAGACGGGCAGCGTGACGTCAGGAATGTGTATTCAGCAATGAAAATCTTCGTATAGTCCCAACAAAGTGTATTATCACCAACAAAGATCGCGCTCGACTGACCACCAGACGACAAAATAATTACCGACTATGACTCAAACAGTTTTACAATTCAAAATGGTTTCTGTATCTTACAACTACTTTTTAATTAAACAGTTTTACGGCTTAGTCTAACATTATGAAATTAATATCATTATAATATTTAAATTAATTATAAAATGTAAATAGTTTACTTTAATCTGAGTTTAAATAATAAAGCTAAAGATAGAATCTTTAGGTTTAGTCAAATCAGTATCCTATAAACGAAAAACTGTAATCATGACATTGAAGAATTATTATCAGCAAATAACAGACAATGTTTATAATAACATATAGATAGTTTAGTATATTTATAGTTTGTTAGATGGAACTCGTAGGCCCTCGTAACAATTGGTCAGATTGGTAAAAAGCTTTGAGAACTTTCCAACTTTATTATCCAAGAAGTAATAGTTTAGACATTGCAGTTTAGGGTTCCGTTAGCAAACAATTTAAGTATAATTACAATTCAAATGCAATTACAGTTGAAAATGTTTTCAATATGAAACTTGAAATTGTGGTTACGGTAATGTACGTTTATTTAAGTACTGTAGGTATACTTTCTACACAAAACACCCAATCAAAACGCTTAAATTAGTATGTTAATCGACAAAGAGAACCTCATGGAAAAATGTTTATTTTCTAAGAACCTGACGAGGAATCCTACTCGTACTAAAACTTTTCCTTAAAACGGAAGTCACATACAGATTGGATGTTTTTTTTTTTTCGAGAAAACCACAGACTTACGTACGTATGTAGGTAGATACGAGTCGAATACAGGTTTTTTATTTATTTTGTATTTGCTTTATGATAGGACAGCACAGCAGCGTCATCAGGAGGTTCTAAATGAACCTTACCTTACCCTTACCTACCTACTACTAACAAATCAAATAAATCAAAGTAACACAACTCACATTAACTCATAATAATGGTTGGAATACGTAGGTAATAAATAATGTAAAAAAATCGCTTCTTTTCATACCTACACACACTTTTCTGATTCCGGATTTTCGATTATCCGAATGACAACGATAACTCCGGCTAATCGAGTATCTACTATAATAAAAAACCTCCATTAGTTGGGAATGTCTCGCAGTTTATGTTACTTGCGGTATAGCGGCCTTAGTAATGGTGCAGTCAATCGTATTCAGCACGATATCGTGTTGTAGCCTCGCTGGCTAGCTGTGCCGTTAACTACTGGAATACAGGCCATGAGAATTAATCACACAAATTGAAAAAAAAAATACTTTTTGTTTCGAATTCGATTCGCTGGAACAAATACCTTGTTAGTACTGAGTTTTAAGAATGTAGTTCCTTGTTCGTGACTTCAGTCGTCCGAATTCCGTTTTGTCGCGTAACTTTTCTCACATCTAAAAAAACATTTGAGATAAAGTCTGTTCTAATATCTGTTTATCTACTCGTACATCTACTAGTTTAAGGGCGAAGTGAGTAACTGTGGAATTCAAAATTCATTTATTCCTAGTAAGCTCAGTTTACAAGCACTTTTGATACGTCAGTTGACTATTTGTAAAGATTCTACCACCGGTTAGGAAGGCATGTTCTGCTGAGAAGAAGCAGAGCTAGAAGCTTTAAAGTACGCACTGTTTGTGATATAAATACTAAGATAATGTATTAAATACTGAAAAGCATCCACGTTCATCACACAAATTTTCCAGTTGTGAGAATCGAACCCATGACCTTGGATAGACACACCTGCACCAATTGGCGTTCAAAACCAGCTGGTCTATTCATTAACTTTGGTTTATTATTCCCCTAATATAATTAACATCGAATCAATAGCAAATCCATTTTTCATATTCTTTAAATATCATTGTTAACGAAAATCACTATGGTGAACACATTGGTGAGTAATTTGGATCAGTTAGCGATAGATTAATATTTAATACGAAATCACGTAGGTACTTAGGAATCATTAATAATAATAGTTACACTCCGCCATGAAGCAAGTGTCATAGACACGGCGCTAAGGCCTAGTTCAGACTACTTTAGTATTTTAGTCGAGTACGAACGATTTTTGGACGGTAAATACAGTACCAGTAAAGTAGTCTGTTAGTTAGTCAGTAGTAAGTTACAATGACTTAATGGCGCTCATTGTCATTTGGTAATGGCGCTCTTATTGTCATTTCTGTAAGGCGCTGTCAATTTTAGTTCAGGTTTTAGCCGCGGGACTTCTTTCGTGACGCGGCGTCTAGTTGGTCATATACGTACATACAGTAACTCAAAGTTAGAGAATAGGCCAGCAGAACTGTTTTACCGCTAACGCTGTCTGCCATCACTTGGACCGCACCTCGAGTGCAGCAGTGGACCGGTCCGTTACCACGGTACCTCGGACTCGTAACTAGGTGGGCTTAGATGCGGCTCGATGCACGCACGCTAACTGCATTTATTATAGTTGTGCGTTATCGAATCGACCAATTACAGATTGGAATATTACTATTCAAAATATTTGTATTTCGAATAGTAATATTCCGAACTATAATTGATCGATGATTGTGAAAATGCAGCCCCCAACCAAATCTTATATTATAATCTCTGATAAATTATGTGATTTTATGCGGTCGTCATAAGAAAATTTAATATCCACGTTATGTTGAGTGTCTGCTGGTCCAGAATCGCACCCCGTGCTTCGGAGAGCACGTTAAGCTGTCTGTCCCGGTCATTATGACTAACATGTGGTTAGGGTTAGGCAGGGTTATTATGTAATTCGGTGTACCATTAAAACAATCAGTCACTACATCGTTTTACATCGTACTTCGGATTTGCAATCATCTAACATTGTATTTTCAACGAAATGACATAATTATTGTCATTTTACATAAAGTAAAATTAGTATAGTCGTGGTAGTAGCCGATAGTAACGTAATTTCAACAAAAAACTAAAATTTACGTTATTCCGTTGAAATAATCATGTTAAATGATAGTAGAAACAAAAATCATAACGATTTCATGGAAAATAGTGTAGTGAAGGTGATTTCGTTGAAATAACTACTTTAGATGATCACTAAAATGAAATTACCATGAAAAACGATGTAGTAACTTACTAATTGAATGGTACACCGAGATACATAATAGGCCCGCTGATCGTGATAGTGGTCGTTTGTCGTCGTAAAGAATTTGACACTATCACCCTAAGTCCGTCAACTTGCCTCGGAGCAGCTAATCCCTTTCCCCCTCTAATAAAAGTAGTGGACCGTTAAAATGATAATGATCCCTCAGTAGCCAGTGTAGAGAAAAACCGCAAAGTAACTCGTCAATGTCAGAGGTTAAAAAGGAATTTTAACAAAAGTATTTTCTCTTTCATTGCCATTAATTTTCCCAAATTGAATTTCTGTCACGGCCCACGTCACCCCTTTAGGAAAGGATTTAAATCTATATTTAGCTGCTGAAACTACGCACCAACCCTTAGATACGTATATATACGAGTATCTATGGTACCAACCATAATGAGTTTCAGTGTTCGTTGTAACTTTTTAAGTGGTATCTTAAGTAGTTCTTAAGTATTTACGTGAAACCATTTTCTTTTTTTTATAAAATAAATATACTTAAACAATACACATCACTATCTAGCCCCAAAGTAAGCATACAGAGTAGCTTGTGTTATGGGTGCTAAGATAGTTGATATTATAATTATAATATTAATATACAATTATATACTACATATAAATACTTATACTTATATAATGTATAAATACACACAGACACTGGAAAACACTCATTGCTCATCACACAAATATTTTCCAGTTGTGGGAATCGAACCCACGGCCGTGGATGCAGAAAGCAGGGTCACTACCCACTGCGCCACGCGGTCGAAATTTCTTTTTATTATTCTTTATTGAAATACTTTTCCTATTTGCTTAAGAATCCACATGGGCGACCGAGCTTCACTTGGTGTTTGTTACAGTTTGTAATTTTGCTTATATACTCGTATTATTAGATACATTCTGATCTTAAATAAGTGAGTACTTTGCTTACAATAATTGTTGTATTCAATTGTTGACCTCAACTCAAATTGGCTTTAAAATCTAGGGCTTCTGATATTTTTAGATCCTTCAATGGTTGCCCAATGTTAAAAGTTGCTGTTAATAATAATTTATTACTTATGTAGTTTTATGATAGTATTATAGTACGAGATCATCATCCTCATCTTTTATTTATTTGGGACTAGCTGACGCCGCGCGGTTTTACTCGCGTGGTTCCCGTTCCCGTAAGAATACGGGGATAATATATAGCCTATAGCCTTCCTCAATAAATGGGCTATCTAACACTGAAAGAATTTTTCATATCGGACCAGTAGTTCCTGAGATTAGCGCGTTCAATCAAACAAACTCTTCAGCTTTATAATATTACTATAGATAAGAAATGAATGATAAAAAATATTCACATTGACACATTGCACATATCATATCATATGTTTTTAACATTAATAAATATGATGAGGGTATATTTTAGAATTTTAACTATTGTGAGTGTCATTCATCGGAGAGTGTAATGGAACCTTCACTCCCCACCACTCAACCCCTCTCCCCGCACGCAATGCGAGCGGCTTCGCGGCCGCTTCGCAGTTTGGATCGTGCCGCGTTGCAAGAACCAGCTCATATCTAAGGACCCTGTATGGGTTCGAAACTAGTCGGGTATAGTCCAACCTTATATCACATGAGTTTTAGCCGTGTTTCATAATCAATTAATATGAGGGTATATATTTCTAATCCCGGATCTTAAACCAATATAGGCTAATGAGGATAACGACATTGTAGTAACTTGGGTAAAAACTTTGCTATTACGACGTAACATTTAATAACAACGTGATTATGTTAATCCAATTGTATAGAAAAGATTTCTATTTCAAGCACGAGTGAATCAGCCGGTAACACTATATTGGTGAACGGTGTTGCCCGTAACGAGCCATTTTCTTCGCCGCATCCGGTTGCGGTCACTGAACGTTGGTAAGACTAGGTAAGGTGAGTCGAACTACGTCTCTACAGCCAAGTTACTCGACCCAAGAATCTAATAGGCTCAGACCAATTATTGTATAGGACCTGCCTCGCTAGACGTTACTTTTCTGTCAAAGTATATGATCAACGATCTAATGCGATTATAAAAACTGTCTCTATAATATCGATGTTAAATAGTTGTAATAGTGTTCGTCGGTTAAAGAGCTCCCTAAAAATACCTTTTTGTGTAATTGAATTGTGTAAAAAACGGGCAAAAACTTCTAGTTTAGAATAAGATATATACCAAATCTAAGCTTGTTTTCTTCAGAAAATGACAGACAATTTTGTTCGTGACTATGAGTACGATACAGGTCCTTCTATAATTGGTCTAAGCTAATAGGCGTCGAATGGACCGAGACTCTGGATAGCCAGACATCTTCATTTTCAATACAGTGGCAGTGCCGCAAATCTGACCATTTAAATCCCTATAGCTCGGAAAGTAATGTTTGATGAAAATCAGTTGAGCCGTTTAAAAGTTATTGTCGATGAATAACCTAATGTCTGCAAATTTACTCGAGTGGGGTCTCAAATGAAAGCGCACTGAAAGAGAATATTGATGACTTGATTGAGAGTGTAATTACGAGTAATAATTTCATGACATTCGGGAGCTTTTTAAAATCATCAGGAATAGTCTGCAGTCGCTAGGACCTCAGCCTCGTGGCAACTGTATGCTAGAGATCCATAAACATTGATGTTTAACAGTGCTTTTCTGAGCTTATTCCATAATATGCGTTTTCAAAGAAATTTTTGTATGTATATTTGAGATTTTAACAAAGGGTGGGATAATTTAGATATAGACGTGTTAATGTATTCTGAGTGTCATACAATTTCTGCTGCGTTTGTGCGCTTATTTTTAGACTGACAACACTTATCATTAGAGCGTCAGAAAGGGACTCTTTAGTCAACGTTGTTCCCATTATAATGAGTGAGAATACTTCAAATGTAGCCCCAGCTTCATATCTTTGAAACGCCTTCTATTTTTTTTTATTCTCTACAAGTTAGCCCTTGACTACAATCTCACCTGATGGTAAGTGATGATGCTACGGACTAACTTGTTAGGGGGAGGATGAAAATCCACACCCCTTTCGGTTTCTACACGACATCGTACCAGAACGCTAAATCGTTTGGCGGTACGTCTTTGTCGGTAGGGTGGTAACTAGCCACGGCCGAAAGCCTCCCACTTGCCAGACCTGGACCAATTAAGAAAATCTCAATCGGCCCATCCAGGGATCGAACCCAGGACCTCCAGGACCTGTGGTTATTTAATAATTAAATGACTAAGATTATCTTTAAATAATTAACCATGCATACATAGGTATATCTTTAATTAGTCAATAGTCATTGGCTCTTGGTGCAAGAGTTGAATGGAAAATAGAAGTAAGTAAGGCTCGGTAACGGTGTAAGTTCGTCATTACCGTTTTTAACAACCCATATTTGGTTCATTGTTGAGCACGAGAGTCCTCTCGGAAGGCTAAAAGTCCACCACGCTGGCCAAATGCTTCACACACATCGAGAATTAAGAAAACTCTCAGGTATTCAGGTTTCCTCGCGATGTTCATGTTTTCCTTCATCGTTTGAGACACGTGATATTTAATTTCTTAAAATGTACAAAACTGAGAAGTTGGAGGTGCATGCCCCGGACTGGATCACTATCAGGGGGTGATTACTGATGCCAAAAATGCAATCAGTAATTTTTTGTCTGTCTGTCTGTATGTTCGTTATAGAAACAAAAACTACTCGACGGATTTTAACGAAACATAGTATAATTATTCTTCATACTCTTGGACAGGTTATAGTATACTTTTCATCACGCTACGATCAATAGGAGCAGAGTAGTGAAGGGAAATGTTAGGAAAACGGGAGAAGTTAGTGCAAGAGTTGAATGGAAAATAGAAGTTTTTAATAGTAGTATAGTAGTTTGAAATAGTAGTTTTTTATTTAGTTTTCTATTATTCAATATTTGGTACCATTACCATGGTATCATTCATTGTCATTGAACATAAAAACGTCGCAGGTAAAAAAAAATCCAATAGGCAAAGATCAAAAGCGAAAGATTCGTGACTCTTGAATTTATTTTCTTCGCCGTCTAGCTATTGAAGCGTCATTTGAAATTGTCACAAGAATATATTTAATATAATTCCCCACTAGGGCTTTTCTCGGCTAAGTAGGCAATCTCGTATGCAGCGCGGTTCTCTAGCGGAGCACCACTTAAGAATAACACCTTCTCTGCCGCAATACTTGACCTCGTTCCACAGCTATCGGCATCTTTGACAAAAAGCTACAAAGAGTTCGTACTCATACTCTTTGACTATAAATTTAGACTAACTTATAATATTATACAGCTCTTTGACTTTAAAGATATACGGGGTCACTGGAAACGTATAGCGATCCAATTAAGGAGTGATAGTAGGGATAATTAGCTATCAAATTGCATCCTACTAATATCATAAACGAGAAAGTTTGTATGGATGTTTGTTACTCTTTAACGCCGATCTGATTTGGCTGAAATTTGAAATGGAAATATATTTTTTACTCTGGATAAAACATAGGCTTTACTTTTCATCCCAAAAAATTCGGAGGGATTTGTGAAAAACTAATTTCACGCGGACGAAGTCGCGGGCGTCAGCTAGTTATCGGTTATCGGTTTTATGGGGCAAAAATGTACAGATTTCGAAAAAAAAAGGATTTCTCTTTTTTTAAGCTATGTGGGTTACTCTACTTCAAAGTGGATTATAAAATAATATATATCTACTTTTTGATTACAAAGTTTTATTCGACGAAGATTTTCTTTGTCAAAGGCATTGGATTGCCTATTATGGCTTTCAAGGTAGTATGGTTCAATGGAAACAATAGGTCTATTTTTAAACGTATTTTATATTATAAGAGTGTAGTCTGAATAAGGGTAGACAGACACGGTTTTGAGCCGCCACTCTGTAATCCGCTTTACTCCTACAGAAACGGAAACTATGCGGGAAAAACCACGGGGCGTCTGCTAATGATTAATATGAATGTTTGTTTTTTTTTTTAAATAAATATTCTCTTTTAAGACTATAGGTGCTATAACCGACGCCCGCGACTTCATCAGCCCTTAAACCTCTTTAATACAGTAGTATCTCTGTAAAAATGGAGTAACTTCTCCCGTTTTCCCAACATTTCACTTCACTGCTCTGCTCCTATTGATCGTAGCGTGATGAAAAGTATACTATAACCTTGCCAGGAGTAGAGAGAAGAATAATTGTACCGTTTCGTTAAAATCCATCGAGTAGTTTTTGTTTCTATAACGATCATACAGACAGACAGATAAAAAATTTACTGATTGCATTTTTTGGCATCAGTATCGATCACTAATCACCCCCTGATAGTTGTTTTGGAAATATATTTCATGTACATTGTACAGAATTGACCTCTCTACAGATTTAGTAATGATACAGACAGTTTCTACTGATTTATTGTAGCATAGATTAATAAAGTCGTGTAATATGTAGAAGGCGTACATTCATAAAGTCTGGGACGCAATCGGGCCGTTGGCCGTAACTTTTGTTTGCCGCTATTACAATGAAACCGAGTCACGTCTCGCACGAGATCAAGATATTGTTTATACAAACAACTGCGGAATTTGTAAGCGTTGAACAACCGCGCACTGCAATATCGCCGGTCTTACTCTATGTATATTCATCTAGGTATACTCGTATTGTATATTTTACTAGCTGATACCACGCGGTTTTACTCGCGTGGTTCCCGTTCCAGTATGAATACCGGGGTAATATATGTAATACATAGTGGACCCGGTCAAGCTTCGCTTTGACTTATGTGCACTTCTTCCCTATCCCTACTCTACACTACTCTACCCCTACCATACCCTACCCCTTGACTCTTAAACGTTTGTATGGGAAATAGAAAAGGGTTGTTTTTATGGTTTTCCCGGCAATTATTCTAATTTTCCTCACCTTTTAAATCTTCCCTATACCTCCACGAACATTTGAAGACCAAGATAAGATAAATCCGTTCAGCCGAATTTTTTTTTTCTTTTCTTTATAAATAGTAAATCAATTATATAATATAAGAAATAAATGAAAGATATTTTAAGTAACAAAAAACAGTAACCCTGCGGGGCGTCCTTCGAAGAAAACAGAAAGGCTGCGTGGGACGACTCATTATTCAATATTTTATGTTATAAATAACACGAAGCTACAACACTACGAGTAGGCGGAGGTTTCCGCCTAAATTAAATCTTACATTTTCAATATTACTTTTATAGCATTTACAAAATAAATAAAAGATGGAACCTTACTGCATGCTCATTATATAAGGACTAATGTCACTAATAAACACAGATAATTGTAGGTTGTAATGTAGAGCATGTAAAGGCGGGCTTATTACTTTAATTAATTTTGAATTTTAGCAGAAGCTTCAAAAGTGGATTTAAAAACTAAGAAAACTAATATTGAACAACGGTTACAATTCTAATGTCAGGACAACTTAATATTAACAAATCAAACTGTAACCAAAATAAGATATATGCCTAGGATGGCAGAAAATGATCTTGAATTGAGTCACGTACTTGTAAAGGTTGTGTGTAGGGTTAAAGGATCCTTTGACAGTTAACAAACACTCCTCTTTTCCGCTCAAGTCACTCTCCCCGTCTATCCTAACTAACCCATAAAGATTACACAACAAGAAATGTGGACGGCTCGATCGCTACCCCTCACGAACTCCCTACTCTTTACGGAAACAAGTCGCGCCACCTAGCGTCAACACATTATCAAAGTCACAGTATATTGTAATAAAGGATTTAAATACTCCTTAGAGGCACATAACAAAAATGTTTACGATAAATGCAAACTCTCTAAACGTACTGGTTTCACTCGCGCGGTATGTCGCATGAGTCAAAGAGAAAGTGTGCGTTTCAACAGAGCGATAATTGTGGATTAAAATATTATATTATCTGCGCTTGATGGAATCTTTGATTTATGTGTCTTTTATCTTGTACCTATGTATTGCAAACAGAAGGACACAAGAGGAGAGGAAGTTTGGAAAAATAAGATGGTTAGGTTAGGTTAGGTTAGGTTAGGTAGAGCCGTGATAAGCCGAGTGGATATGACCTCTGATTCCTCCTCCTCCTCCTCCAGACATCTATACTAATATTATAAAGCTGAAGAGTTTGTTTGTTTGTTTGATTGAAAACTCTAATCTCAGGAACTACTGGTCCGATTTGAAAAATTCTTTCAGTGTTAGATAGCTCATTTATTGAGGAAGGATATAGGCTATGTATTATCCCCATATTCTAACGGGAACGGGAACCACGCGCTAGTTAACAATAACACCCAGGGATCTTAAATTATTTAAGTGGAAGATACGAAGCTCTCATTAAGCACCGAGCGTTACTAATGTGATTATAATTTATTAATATTACTTTTTATTTATTACACTTTTCATAAACCTTACATATTTTATATAAACACAAAATTATCAGAGCAAAACTAACATCGAATATTAGAAGTAGGGCGGATTTATTTCCAGCTATTACTAGAACTGATTATTGTATAGGAACTAGACTTGGTAACAAAGAAAGTAAAAAAAAACGACTATCTTTTTAAATATTTCATTATCACAAAACCAACAGGTATTTTAATTTAACGTCAATTAGCTCAGAGAGTTACCTAATGGTTATATGAATGGTTCTATTTTTAATAGGAAGGTACAGATAATCAGGAGATATCTGTGGATAACAATTTCATAGGAAACTATGACTGTGCATAGGTGTTTCCTCTGACTCTAGGCAGAGTTTGCACAGATCTGTGTCCCGGAGTTTAAGTTGAACATGTGTCTATTGAATCCACAGTGTCCGGTAAGTGCCCGCACTAAGATACATAGGTTTTGAACTATGAGCTCACGTATTTAAAGATATCAATAACAGCATGTACGAGTACTTACTCGTATTACCGTTTTAGGTGTCTACACTCTACACCTACTTAAACGTTGTGATTATATCATGGATTAGAGTATATGAGTTTTTATTTGTAACAATTGAATATCTTATCAAGAATCAACTAACTTATGAGCTATTGTACGAAGATTTCTCTTTGTTATAAACGGAAGCAATATCTACCTACTTCTTACGCGTTAAGTTTCTCCAATTTTATTGTTACAAACCAATTACTGCAATATACAATACGAAATATGTATTTAGCAAATACATACTGTCATTAGTATTGAGAAGAACACAAAAAGAAAAGAAGAAATGGTAGACATAGAGGTCCCAAAGTATTGGTATAACGACCCTGCACTAAAAAGCGCAGACTTTGTCGTTGGTTACAATCGAATCGACGAAGGACCCCTTCAGGGGTCCCTACAAAAGGCCTATGCCTATTTATAAATAATATGTTATGTTATGCTCCAAAGCCCAATTTATCTTTATACCAAACTAGCGGACTCGGTCAAGCTTCGCTTTGACTTACGCCTACCCCTACCCTTCCCCTGCCCTACCCTATCCCTTTTTCTTTGCTATAAACCTCACGGAGCCTGAGACCTTTCTAACGAATGCAAAACCGTGAAAATCGGTTCGTGCGTTCTTGAGTTATAGCGTCAGGAAGGAAAACCCGACTTATTTTTATATAGTAGATTTCATCCAAATCAGTTCAATAGTTTAACCATGAAAAGGCAACAGACAGGCAGACTTATTTTCACGTTTCTAAAGAATGTTAAGTATACATAGATTTTTAAACGAGCAAAGACAAAAGAAAACGCTGAGAATAACACTATAATAAAAAGTGCAATTTACATAGCAAAAATTAATAGCTTATACTTTCTAACAATGCCCTTTAAAGTTTTTAAAGGTTTCTCCATCGTAAAACTGTGTAACCCCTTGAAGTTAACAAAGTAAATTTTGGCAGTTTAGTAACTTTGGGGAACAACGAACATCGCTCATTTTAGGAACTTTACTGTTTAACTTACTATATCAAAAGCCTTTCATGTACGTTAGTTTATCAAAACAAAGTTAATAAAGTAAATAGAAGAGGTAAATAACTTGTTTGGGAATCATTTAGAATTTAGATACTCAAAGTTGGAGCTCATTTTATTATTAACTAGATGACGCCACGCGATTCCACCCGCGTGGTTTCCGTTCCCGTATACGGAGATAAAATTAGCCTATAGCCTTCCTCGATAAATGGGCTATCTAACACTGAAAGCATTTTTCAAATCGGACCAATAGTTCCTGAGATTAGCGCCTTCAATTAAGCAAACAAATAAATAAACAAACACACAAACTCTTTAGCTTTATAATATTAGTATAGATTTAGCTTCAAATATTATAAAGAGGGAAGATTTGATTATTTCCATTGAATAGGTTATGAAAATATTAGACCGTTTTGAAAAATTCTTTCTCTAAGGGAAAACTACAAAATGGGAATCTGGGGTACTGCTATTTAATTCTTTCAATCAGCGTTGGTAGACGTCCTGATAATATAATATGATAATATAAGGCGGACGTACCGATTTTTAAATCAAAATTAAATGTCAAATGTCTTTTCAGGAATAACTCGACCGTGCTCGGCAAACTCACTTCTCAGATAATAAAACTTTTTTGATTTTTATTTTTGTTTTATATTTTTTTTTATTATTTAAAAGACGAATAAGTCTTTAACAACAGGGTAAATCTGATTACAATATAATATTTTTAATAAAATACATTTTCTATGGATATTTTTAAATATTGTGACGTAAACGTAATTTGAACTCAAAAAAAAAAGATAAATATTAAAAAGCTTTTGATACACCTACATTTTTTTAAGATATCCCGCTTTCAACGAAAGAATCCCGATTTTTTCACTCAAAAAAATCCTAAATCCCGACTTGGCAAAAAGAAAATCTGGCAACGCTGTATACGATATTCGTAATCAAAGAGCTATGTATATATTTTCTTTGAAGCCGGTAATCTGATCGTATTTCGTAGTATAGGTTCCTACCCTCATCCGCAAAGTAAACTTCGCCCGACTTATCTTGGTTTATCCAAGTCCATCCATCGACAGCCGACCCATTGTTAAGGAATGCATAAATAGGCAAGCCAGGAAGTTGAATTAGAGTTACACGCTATAAATAATTTATGTAGGATTAGAGATTACTGAGAACCGTGATAGCCTAGTGGATATGACCTCTGCCTTCGATTCCGGAGGGTGTGGGTTCGAATCCCGTCCAGGGTATGTACCTCCAACTTTTCAGTTGTGTGCTTTGTAAGAAATTAAATATCACGTGTCTCAAACGGTGAAGGAAAAAACATCGTGAGGAAACCTGCATACCAGATAATTTTCTTAATTCTCTGCGTGTGTGAAATCTGCCACTCTCTCATTCTGAGAGGAGACTCGAGCTCAGCAGTAAGTGGGATTGATAATGATGATGAGAGATTAATAGCGGACGCCCTTTTAAAAAACCTTACCAATTCGCCTCGCCATTCGCCAATTGAAGATTTATTGACGGCCTCCGTGGCGCAGTAGTATGCGCGGTGGACTTACAAGACGGAGGTCCTGGGTTCGACCCCCGGCTGGGCAGATTGAGATTTTCTTAATTTGTCCAGGTCTGGCTGGTGGGAGGCTTCGGCCGTGGCTAGTTACCACCCTACCGGCAAAGACGTACCGCCAAGCGATTCAGCGTTCCGGTACGATGCCGTGTAGAAACCGAAAGGGGTGTGGATTTTCATCCTCCTCCTAACAAGTTAGCCCGCTTCCATCTTAGACTGCACCATCAGGTGAGATTGTAGTCAAGGGCTAACTTGTAAAGAATATAAAAAAAAAAACGCTCTTTTAACAATTCGCCTCGCCATTCGCCAATTGAAGATAGGTATAGGGCATATTCTTCGGCTATGTGACAAACAAATATATTTCAGTCTATATGTAAAGTTTTATATTACAGACTGTGCTTTTATTATAAAATGAGCAAGTTTGCACACGCGGGACCCATTTGTTTTGTTTGAAGGTCAATGACCCTGCAGTTTGTCGCGCGACGTG
Organism: Bicyclus anynana; assembly: GCF_947172395.1. Lineage (NCBI taxonomy): Eukaryota > Metazoa > Arthropoda > Insecta > Lepidoptera > Nymphalidae > Bicyclus > Bicyclus anynana. Next base: position 6,830,931 of record NC_069103.1, on the reverse strand, counting down.
TTGTGAAACTGCTTGCTGGCTGTTTAGGGCCGAGTCAGATTCATTTTGTATTCCATAAAAGTGAAGCGGTTCACTTCACTTTCTAATTCAAGTGCAAATGACGCGTTTATTTATTGCACCCATTTTCACTTTCAAAGCTCTGTGCCGAATTATAAGTTGTAAGCTTTTTTGCGTCTTAACGAATGTACCGACTAATTTATTTATTTAACTAACACATGTGTTAGCACAGGTTATACCACGAAGACGACACGAGAATTAAGAAAATTCTCAGGTATACCTACAAGTTTTGTAACGATGTCTTTCCTTCCTTGTTTGAGACAAGAGATATTTAATTTCTTAAAATGCACATAACTGAAGTTGGAGGTACATACCCCGAACCGGACTCGAACCTACGCCTTTCGAATCAAAGGCAAAGGTCATATCCACTGCGGTATCATGGCTCTTTCATTTACCTTATGATTGTTAATGAACAATGTTTTGCAAGAAACTTTTAATATTTAGAGTCTTTTATCTGTCACCCCTATTCATGCCTTCACTGAATATGAAATCAACCGAGTAACGTCGCAAACAAAAGCCTCCAACAGTTTGACAAGAAAACTTTGCATTTTAATTAAAACCCAACTAAGTTTTAGAATTAATTAAATTTTCTCCCGTTTCCAATTTTCACATCGGGCGAATTGCTAAATTCGTGGATGCTTTTTGAAAATATACTGATGAATTTTTCTGCGAAATTACTAGTAACTTTTCAAACTATAATAGCAGAACTAATTTTGAAGGTTTTTCTTGGATTATAATTTCTTATAAACTTACTAATTATACCTACATATACGAGTAGTAATATTAATTCATTAATAAAGCGTTAATTACTTCCGCTAGCTTACCCCAGCTATCCTTGATTTAAAAAAGTTTACATCTATAATAATAATAATAATAATTTATTTATTTGCTTTAAACATGGGTTACACTTGTTATAAAATTAAATATACCATTAATTATTCGATCCAAACATGTCTTGCCTATAGGCGTGCAAAATATTTATGAAATGTGTCAATGGAACAATACCTAAATTACAAAAGCTACAAAATTACAAAACAAAAAAAAAAACAATATAAGAGAAAATTATGTCAATTTAAAAAAAATGTCAATTATTACAATTACTCAAAATTTCAGTTGAAAATAGTCTTTGTAGTTATATATATTTGCATTAATTAATTTATTAAAAATATAATTTTTGAATTCATTCAATGTCATATCTTTCGCCTTTTCGGGTAAATAGTTAAAAAAATTTACCGCCATACAGTAGACATTATTTTTATAATGTTTCTACCTAACGTAGTGTTTTAATCATAAAGGGAAAAAAAATCTAAATAGAAAAGCAGGTTCTTTTATCGACCTATATACTTTGTTATATTAAGAATAGATTTTAATTGGAATGTATCTCCAACTTTTCGGTTATGTACATTTTAAGAAATTAAATATCTTATCTTCACACCGTTGAAACATCGTGAGGAAATATACCTGATACATACCTGAGTATTTTCTTAATTCTCCTCGTATGTGTTGTCTTCCAATCCGCATTGACTATTAGCCTAACCATAATATGTTTTCTGTGGCCTAACCTGAGAGGAGAATAATGCTCAATAGAGAACCAAGAGTGCTCAAGAGGGAGTAATATGGATTGTTATTTATCATGACGTTGTCGTTGTCGAATTATGGAGACTAAATACACGAGTAGGATAGTAGTAGTACTAGTATGACTCAAAAGTAATATTATTCTTTACACCAGCTGACTGACTGATAGCTGACCCTGTGAACTTCATTCATACGACTCAAAAGAGAAAAATCGTACAAGAAAATCACAATTCCCATGCACAATCAATTTCATGCTTTTCAGTTGCTCCTTTGGGATTTGTCGAATTTTCTTTCCCTGTATTAAGATCAAACAAAACATATACTTATATAATTTGTGTATTATACACAAATGTTTATGTATTAGTGTGTAGTTATTTGTATGTATGTATAATGTACATTATTATTACGTACACACCACCTACAGTTATCATAATAAGTTGCCTGGAAGAGATCGCCACTAAGCGATAAGGCCGCCTTTTGTATTCTACTTTTTCTTATGTTTCTGTTTTCTTTTATTTATTGTGGTGTACAAATAAAGAGTATTAAATAAATAAATAAAAATAAGTATATGTTCAGACGACAATGTTTTTAAATAACAATGCTTTTTATAGAGCAGTAACTAATACCCGCCAACGCTGGGTTTTAACGCATCGCTTTTTTATCTCTCGAATTACTTAAGATCAATGACGTCATCTCAATAAGAATGGCATTAAAATGAGTACTTATACTTGGCAGTAATACTTTCGTAATAACCATACTCCGTTCCATATTCGAAGTCATCACACACGTATGACGTGATTGATACCTTACCAATATTTGGAAAGAAAGTTGCATCGTAAGTCAAGGCGCGTCACGCCTTTCACTCGGTACACAACGTCATTGCGTCACCAGGTAGAATAGGTACTTGATCTGGTCACTACGCTAGAGTTCACTCACTTTAACTTGCATCATACGTAAACGGTTCCGAACACGTAAGTAAATAGCCGTTTTTAGCAATACAATGCCGGTGTAAAGCTTCCTTTATCTACACAATTAACAATAAGTGTTTGAGAGCAATCATCATAAAAGGCAATTCACACTTTGCATTATGTAAATAATTGTTACTGTTAGTTTTTAATTTTCGTATTAAGTGGAGATGACTTTTTCATCAATATGGTAGTAAAATATCAAAAATTGAAATTCAAATTTTGTTATTATATAAGATCTAGCTATTATGTAGCACCAGATTGATTAGCAAGACGAATGAGCCTAAACTCGAAGGACGTAGCTTGATTGGTTTAGGAGTTCCTATGGTTAACTTCCGACTCATCATCAGATCGATCTGATGATGAGATTGGCTCCATGGAATCAAATTATCGCATTGTCACTGAATATATGCTTACATACTAGTATATATGTATACCTTATTGACTCCAGCCAAATGACAGAAAGTTGTTCTTTAATTTCCAATATTTGACCCACAAATACTCGTTTTATATTTCAATTCAATTTGGCGACGAAGGGCTGGCCAATATATTGCGCAAAAATTACCCTGACTGTCCATCACTGAAATTCAGCATGTATTCTTGCTATCAATCCACGTGGGCATGATTGGATTGTTCCTATTTATCCTATTTTCCACGTTTCGTGGACGTGGTGTGCTCAAAATTATGCTCCATATTTTATTCCATTTTATTAAGTTAACTTAAATTTCATATTTTATTCTTTCTCAGTAAAAATACCTTTATTTGACTAACAGTTAAAATAGTAATAAGTTAAATAGAAGTTTGTTCACATTCACATTTAAAATTACAATTCAAAGTCTTTGTTTTAACTTAAACAAATGCACTTACCTATATTTGAGTACTCTTATATTTAAACTACCGCCAAAGACGTACCGTTGTAAAAGCAATTTAGCGTTCCGGTACGATGTCGTGTAGAAACCGAAAGGAGTGTGGATTTCATCCTTCTCCTAACAAGTTAGCTCGTTTCCACTTTAGATTACATCATCACCATCTGGTGAGATTGTAGTCAAAGGCTAACTTTTAAAGAATATAAAAATATAAAAAAAGTTACAAAATAAATAGTTAAATAGAATAAAGTTCGCAATATGTAGTGTGTGATGAACATAATATTTAAGTGAGTATGTGAGTGAGTGAACAAAATACTTCTCTACTCAGACAGAAGGATTTCTATAGCCACTAAAGCCTTTAAAAGGAAGAGATAAAAAGATTTGCTCTTAGAAATCCGACAACTAGTTCCATTAATGCTTTTAAAAAACCACCTAGAGTCTAGACTAGACAGTATAAATCGTAGTTATAAATTATATTGAAAGGTTTATAACTAAAAGATAAGTAACTACGAGTATATACATTTATGTAAAAGCTTTAGCTTTTCCGTTGAGATGTTCTTTCGGCGTCATTAGCTATGAGATGGGTATACCCTTGAACTTCTATAGGTATTCCTTACTTTTACAAGTTTAACTAACGTAATACTTAATACTATAAATGTAAAAGTAAGTCTGTCTTTCTGTCTGTTACGTTTTCACGGCTAAACGGCAAAACCGATCAAGATGAATTTTGGTATGATAAATAGGATATTGGAGAAAAACATAGTGTACATTTTGACCCTAAAATATAAATAGATATATAAAATATAGAGACCCATATTCGGCTCACTGCTGAGCTCGTGTTTCTCTCATAATGAGAGGGGTTAGGCCGCTACGCTGGCCCAATGCGGATTGACAGACTTCACACACGCAGAGAATTAAGAAAATTCTCTGGTATGCAGGTTTCCTCACGACATTTTTCCTTCACCGTTTGAGACACATAATATTTAATTTTTTAAAATGCACACAACTGAAAAGTTGGTTGTGAGCATGCATGCCCCGGGAAGGATTCAAATCTACGCCTTTCGAAATCGGTTGCAGGGGTTATATCCACTGGGCTATCACGGATTTATATATAAATGGATGCACATAATATTAAATTCGTTCGCATTCCATATTTTGTGAATGGGTGTAAGATAATTGTTGAATATTAACAGGAGAAAGCGAGACCAAATCAAATTAACATAATGACAATGTTCCACTTAACATGACGTAATATTCCAGCACTCTGTATTATATTATTGAGCAAACAATAGAGTACTTCCGAGCAGCATCATTATACATTGGAATATATTAAACTGAGATTGAATTTAACGACGCATCTTAACACCCACATTCGTACATAATGGATCTACCTACACGATCATTATACTGTTTCGAGCATACCACTTGTACTCGTAAGTATCTATATGTATTAATTATTATTATTAGGCCTCCGTGGCGCAATGGTATGCGCGGTGGATATACAAGACGGAGGTCCTGGGTTCGATCCCCGGCTGGGCCGATTGAGGTTTTCTTGATTGGTCCGGTCTGGCTGGTGGGAGGCTTTGGCAAGCGATTTAGCGTTCCGGTACGATGTCGTATAGAAACCGAAATGAGTGAGGATTTCATCCTACTCCCAAGTGAGCCCGATTTCATCTTAGATTGCATCATCAGTTAGCATCAGGTGAGATTGTAGTCAAGGGCTACCTTGTAGAGAAAAATAAAAAAAAATTAGTCCGCGACTTCATCCGCTTGAAAAATTCTTAATCTTTGAATTTTCAATAAACCACCAGACCATTGGCGTAACATGCAACCAAGTGAAGAGAAAATAGACAAAATGTCGTCCAATGTCGCCAACCAACGCAATGAAAGAGATAGAGATATTTCCGTTTGCACCGCCATTGGTTGAATTTTTCACGAGATTATCTAGTTGGTCGCATGTTAGAGCGTCACACGACAACCTGTAGAAACCTAAAGGGATGTGGATTATCATCCTACTCCTAAAAAGTTGCCCGCTTCAATTTTAGATTCCATCATCATTCATCACTTACCATCAGGTGAGATTTTAGTCAATGGCTAACATGTAAAGAATAATTTTGACGGCCTCCGTGGCACAGTGGTATGCGCGGTGAATTTACTTGACGGGGGTCCTGGGTTCGATCCCCGGCTGGGCTGATTGAGGTTTTCCTAATTAGTCCAAGTCTGGCTGGTGGGAGGTTACGGCCGTGGCTAGTTACCTACCGGCAAAGACGTACCGCCATGCGTAGCGTTCCGGTACGATGTCGTGCAGAAACCGAAAGGGGTGTATCCTCCTAACAAGTTAACCCACTTCCATCTTAGATTGCATCACTTACTATCAGGTGAGATTTTAGTCAATGGCTAACATGTAAAGAATAATTAAAAAAATACAATTACAACAGCTGTAAAATTTTCTTAGCGAATTATTTTTACCCGACTGCCAATAAGGGTTATTCCTAAAGTAATCAGAAAACATAAAGGCGGAATTATATTTACCACACATTTATTTATTTGTATTTGTAGTATTTGGAGTATTTGTGTGACGTGTCGTGACATGACGTGACGCATCAGAACAGAATTGGTATCATACATTTTGTACCTATGCGACACATCAGAACCCATCACGACATGTCACAACACATAAGTGTAAACGTTGCCATACAAAATATATGACTCTGATTCTGTTCTGATGCGTCACGACACGACACCACGGACAAAATATAATTCTGCCTTTAATCTATATTCTAATGGTACTCACTGAAGCTACGAAACGTCTTCCAAATCAAAGTAGCGCGAGGCCGCTACATGTAACGAATTACGATTTAGTATAGTTAATTAAATCACTGGTGCAATCTAGCAGACATTAGTAGATTTGATTGCATCAGTACACATGAATAAAATCATCAAGTTCATATATATATATATAATTCATATATATATATATATATATACATATGTATATATATAAAACTGAAACTTACATTAAAGTGTCTAAGAGCTGTAACAGACCATAAGTAGATACCAAGATAGAAAATAAGATATAGGGAATAATTGATTTATTTTGCTATTCTTCGTGAAAAAAAGTAAAGTGCTTGTGGCAAGTAAAGTTGGTAAAGTGCTGCCAAAGCAACACGATAAAAATCACCATATTGGTACTTGTCATAGCATTGTGATTGCCTATTCAAGACTACAAATCATTATCAGTTTTATCATTAACATTATCATTATCATCATCATCATCATCATCATCAGCCGATGGAAGTCCATCCCAGGCCTATGTCCAGTCTGGACATAGGCCTCTTGCATGGACCTCCAAGCACAACGGTCTCGAGCGGCCAGCATCCCTGCTGCTGTAACCCACTTGATATTCTCAGTCCACCTAGTGGGGGGTCCACCAACACTGCGCTTTCCAGTGCGGGGTCGCCATTTCAGCACCTTGGGACCCCAACGTCCATTGGCTCTTAGAACTATGTAGCCTGCCCATTGACACTTCAGTTTCGCGACTCGCTGAGCTATGTCAGTGACTCGTCTGCGGATCTCCTCATTTCTGATTCGATCACACAGAGAAACTCCAAGCATTCATAGCCCGCTGAGTGACTTTGAGCCTTCTAATAAGGCCCATAAATAACAGTTTTATATGATACTGTAATTTGCAACACCTATGATTTTATAATTAGATAAATTGTTTGTAACTGCAATAGGTACGATTGCTCAATACTTGTGCGTAATTACTCATTACAAAGGCCTTGAGTTACTGCATTCGGATGGAAGACCCGACTCCGGCTATCATATTCGTAATATAATGATTCACGTTCGAAGACTTGAGGTGAATTTTAAACGCTAAGACGTTTTTGGAAAGTTGCATTCGCTGGAAACAACACTTTTTCCTTGTAGCATGATAATCATGAGCAGATTAGATACGGTTTTAAATATACAAGAATCTTATGCTAGTTTATCTTAATAACCATGAATACAGAAATCGTACCCACATGGAATGGTGGCAAGAATACTGGCTCCATATCCGCGTACTGCGTAGGATAGTCAGGATGATTTTTTGCGCAAAATAATAGCCAGCCCTTTAATAGTTGATGCAATAAGCAATAAAAGTCCGGTCGCTCAGAGTTTGCGTTTCTGACAGGTCGTGGTCGATTACAAATATTTAATTGTATGTTTAATGTCCTACAAAAGCGCAGTGTTGGTCGACCCCCCGCCAGGTGGACTGGCGATATCAAGCGAGTCGCAAGCATTCGCTGGATACAGGTGGCTCAGGATCGTCATGTTTGAAAATCCCTACAAAAGACCTATGTCCTGCAGTGGACGTCCATCGGCTGATATGATGATGATGATGATGTACTACAATAGTCCAACCGGTGGATATTGAACTACTCTCGGTGATGAGTCCTATTTACCGTGGCGTTTGAGGCTTCATAGCCATAATAAATTATGAATTTCATGTAGGTAGATACAATTTAGTTGAAAGCCCCATTTCTACGAAACAATGCACTTAAGTGAATTCTTGTTGTTTCAGAAGAAGCTCGTGTAATGCAACGATGGCGACGCGAGCGGTGAGAGCGGCGCTGCTCTGCGCATGCCTATTGTTCGTACAACAAGGTAATTATAAACGTTTTGCAAACAATCCAACCATACATAACATGATATCATCTATCGATAGCTTAGACTAATTATTAAAAATATGGACTTCATCGCACCGCAATTCACCAATAAATTTTGTCTGCCGTTTTTTATAGAGGACGAGATAAACTTCGCACGAAATTTTTTTAACGGAAGTTAAAAAAGCGTTCAAATACAACAAATGCATTCCTAAATATATGTTCACACGACACCGTTTTTAAAACACAACGCTTTATTTCGTGCAGTTTTGAAGATATAACTTCATTTAACTTCATACTATATTTGAACGCTTTTATAACGTCCGTTGAAAAATTCTCATGCAAATGAAGGCTTACGTTACACATAACCATTTTAAATCGCACTAAATACACGTGTAATTTTACACACGTTAATAAAACTTTAACAATCACATTATAATTTACTTTCGTTTTCAGACAAATTATATAGGAACCTGATTCTATAGACGTTACCCCTCTGTCAAAGATCAACCATTGCGTTTATAAAAACTGTTTCTAGAGAATCTTAGATTTAAAAATACTTAATTGAGGTTTCAATTTCAATCTATGTTTATAAATATGACGGCCTCCGTGGCGCAGTGGTATGCGCGGTGGATTTACAAAACGCAGGTCCTGGGTTCGATCCCCGGCTGATTTTCTTAATTAGTCCAGGTCTGGCTGGTGGGAGGCTTTGGCTGTGTAGTTACCACCCTACCGACAAAGACGTATCGCCAAGCGATTTAGCATTCCGGTACGATGCCGTGTAGAAACCGAAAGGGGTGTGGATTTTCATCCTCCTCCTAACAAGTTATCCCGCTTCCATCTTAGACTGCATCATCACTTACCATCAGGTGAGATTGTAGTCAAGGGCTAACTTGTAAATAATAAAAAAAAAAAAAAAATGGCCGTTTATTGTCTGTTCAGCAAGCGCCGAGCTCAGAGGACGATGTCCCGCCGAAGACGGCGCGTGTCCGCCGCGAGCGACTCCCTGCCATGAGGACGACGACTGCGGCGATCAGATCTGCTGCAACACTTCGTGTGGAAGAACTTGTGTTGAACCACTTTACACTGGTAAGTGCCTACGTGTGTCGAACAAGACGTACCCTTGATAAATATCCAAGTTATTCTCCAACTACCTCATTGGACGGCCTCCTTGGAGCAGTGATATGCGTGGTGAACTTACAAGACGGAAGCCCTAGGTTCAATTGAGGTTTTCTTAGTCTGGCTGGTAGGTTTCCACCGAGGCTAGTTACCACCCTACCGTCAAAGACGTACCGGCAAGCGATTAAGTGTTCCGGCACGATGTCGTGTAGAAACCATAAAAGGTGTGGATTTACATCCTACTAACAAGTTAGCCCGCTTCCATCTTAGATTGCATCATCACTTACCATCAGGAGATATTGTTGTCAATGGCTAAATTGTAAAGAAAATAATTATGAAAAAAAACTTAGTTTGTAAGGCTTCGGAAGACGAGGCTCGGGCTATAAAATACTAAGCTATACTTTCTTATAAGTATACAAAATTTTCAGCAAATAGTTGGGAAGTTAACGGTGCTGCACGATGCACTCCTGTGCCTCTGAGAACATATTAAATGGGTCTCGGTCATTATTATCATTATAATTTTGAATGGAGAAAACCACTAAGAATGAAGATCAGTGTTGACTATTTTTAAAGGGATCCCTTAAATCTGTAACCAAAACAAAACAGACAGAAAGAAAAACCCAGAGTAAATCCTGAGACTTGGATACTGTAGGTACTCCCTTTGCTTGGGATTTATCTCCCTGCCTGTATAATTTTGTTTACAGACTAAACTGTGATAAAGCACTTGAGTTTTATTACATTAAAGGTGATACGTCTTATGACTTTCACCGGTTTCTTTCAGAATGGAGCAAAGTTATGCTTCTTTTTCGCTTGACGGCAGAAATAAGCATGCATGCGGTAGTAAGAACACTCCCACAAATAAAAACTTAATTTATTTATTCGCCAGGCTGTGAGAACATAAAGCTGTCGTCTGAGAGAATATCAAGAGCGCTTGCGGCCGAAAACACGCGTAGTGGACGAGGTGTCATTCGGTCTCCACGATCTCCGAGGTGCAAAGTGTCGGACGGAGAGTTTGAGGAGATTCAGTGCGACAATGAGATTGTTAGCACGTGTTGGTGCGTTGACGCCGCTGGGTTCGAGGTATGGAAATAATTGTAGTCCATAGAAATCTTAAATTTTCTTGGCCGAAATTCGGAAATAGAATAATGGTGAAATCAAGAACATGGGGTTCCTGACCTAAAAGCAATATCATCCCCTTCTAAATCCAAGACCCTTCTAGGATCTAGAACCTCAACCCACCTCGGAGTAATCCTCCATGGTTTGTGATCATGGTTGGTACGTGACCAACGTGTAAGGCTGCGATGGTCAGCGTCTTGTCAGCGTGACTCAAAAACCAGCCTAAATTTTTCTGTTTTTCAACACAATGAACATAGCTGATGCTAGGGGTTAGAATCTCGAAATCTTAAATTTAAGCTTCCTATGGTGATCCCCTTCATGATGAAACAAAATAAATAATTCCAAGGTTCAATGAAACTTTTACATAGAATATTAGGAAAAGCAAACAATTAGATTTTTTTTAATATTGTCGATGCCCTCGTGACCTTACATGGATTTACACTTTAGTATGGATTTAATATGAAATATTTTTTCCAAAATGTGTCCCGCCCGAGTTAGTTACAAGTAACTACCTAACTACCCAGACCTTTCGATAATTATCTCTGATCTAGGAAACGGGTTAATGAACAAGGGTAATAACATCTTAATTGATACTATAAATTTTTATGACATTCCCAAGGGTATAAATTCATTATAAAAACCTTCTCCAGGTTGAGATATCTATTTCCGACGTAACTGTACGGACGTAATCAATATAAGGGCAACATCCTTAACTTTACTTTTATTGATATTATAGGTTCCTGGCACCAGAGCGCCTGCGGCAGGGCTTGTCAACTGCACCAACTCAGCTCCATGTGCAGCCCACACTTGCCGAATGTTGTGTCCCCTCGGGTTTGAGCTGGACAACCGTGGCTGTCCGTTGTGCAAATGCAGAGATCCCTGCTCAGGTGTCACTTGTCCAGGACAATTGGCTTGCCAGTTGGAGGAGACTCCGTGTTTGAGGCCGCCTTGTCCGCCTGTACCAACATGTAAGCTATAGAAAAACAAAGAATTGAATTAAGAGAAAATCTTTGACCACCTTGAGAATTTCGTTCGACGTTTGATTGGCAGCGATCAAGAAATGCAGAAGGCTAGTTCTTGAAACGGCGCGTATTGTGTTATGGTTCCTCACTCTGGAGTTCTGACCCTCGATTGATTGAGCATTCAAAAGCCCACAACCGGAGGGGCTGATTTTTTTATAAATTTATACAGTAGTGCCTGTTAACTATACTTATACACTAATATCATAAAAAGGTAAAGTTGTGGTGTTGTAGGGGGTAATCTTTGGATCTATTGAACCGACTTTAAAATTCTTTTACCATTAAAAAGTCAACATTGTTAAAAAATAAATGTAAAGACTTCAAAAGAAGTTTGTGAAGTCCGTGGTGAAGAAGATTGAGAGACTTGACCATCACCAAAAATAACGTCGTGCCTGGACATTGCTTACAAAACTCATGTATGATAGAATTTTAAATTGGCATGTACAAATTGCAATATACACATAAAATGTTGTTATAGATAACTTTTATGTAAGTTTCATGCAAATTTTGCTCATTTTGTATACAACTTGCAAGAACAAAGTTATGCTAGCGCATTCAACTAACAAAGTTTGTCGTTAGTTTTGCCGCACTCAACCAAACTCTAATGATTTCAGGTAAAAGAGGTCGTAGTCTACAAAATATATGCCCAGTTGGAGAACCACTTTTGATATCAGAAACTAGTAGGCCCGTCTTATGTGGCACGGATCCAGGAAAACCGAACTGTCCGCCGCTTTATAGATGTCTGGTTGAATCAGGTATGACTGTGTTTATTGTTCGATACTCCATTGTTCTTTCTGGTACCTGCTTTGCTAAAGGAATTCACAATTTGTTTCGTGTATTCATGCGTGCGAAATCGATTGCAAATCAAATTTAAACTTGAAAACTTGGAAACTTTGAACGCGGAAATGCAACCAGTATTCTTGTCACCATTCCACGTAGGCATTATTTGTGTAGTCATTAGACTAAGTCAGCTTGAATGCGTTATACTCGTATTCTTTCTCAGTACAAAAATTTATCTTTAATCTTAAATATCTTTGGCATCTTATTAAATTTATGCTTACCTACTAAAAGTTCAAGTGAAAAACATATTGATTAGTCGTCGATCAATACAATCACCTTAAAAAAAAACCAGTTTTGTACTACATGCACCAAGAAAACATTGGGCATACAAGGCTGATTTTCAGCTAATACCAGTTCACTTAAATAGTACTAAAATTTGTTAGACAGCTGAGGTACAATGAAATTCATCTTTCATGTTTGTCCTCACTACATAATCTCTTTCAGGAAACGACTATGGAGTGTGCTGCCCCGCGTCCCTAGAGCTTCAGAAAGCTGGTACATGTCCAGCAGCATCTACTACAGACCTTGATTGTGGAACACCCTGTGCTCACGATCTAGAATGTCCTTCGATGCAGAAGTGCTGTGACGGCGGTGAATGTGGAAGACACTGCACGCTACCACACAACGTTACAATGTGTACGCAGCAGAAGATGCTGGCAGAGTTGTTGGTTGTCAGTGAAAAAGAGGGTAGAGGATACGTGCCCCAGTGTACAGCTGATGGTGCTTTTGTATCGAAGCAGTGCTCGAGAAATGGACTCGTTTGTTGGTAAGATTCACATCTCCTTTAAAGAGACACAAATATCATTAATATTAACCTAATATTACGGATAGGTATTTGGAACTGAGAGTAAGATTCTCTAATGTTGACTCTATAAATTAATATAGATGTTATAAATAACGACCGGGAGCGACAGCTAAATGTGTTCTTTGAGGCACAAGGAGTAAACACCATCGACTTCCCTTGGAATGATTTTTTTATTAAGTAAAGAAAAGCTCAGTATTTCGTACACCGTACCCAAAACCCGAACCCAGGACCAACGAAGTAGTTAACAAATGTAATAAATATCTTTCGTTTGGTTAGGTAGTAATTGAACTATTTTATTTCAATGATAAGTCTCTACTCACCTAAAAGTAAATATAAAGTGTGTTAATTGTCTGAAATAAAAATTTACAAGTATGAAATACGATCAGAATCAAAACTAATTTATTTGCTCGAATCATTACATTTTGTGTTAAACAGATTTCGTTATGTTAATTAGGATCAATGTTTATCTCATCTCACCGCTATCAGTTATGCAAATATGAGAATACAATCAAATGTGAAAAAAAATTATCAAACATAAATTTTCTATCTACAAGGTGCGTGGACACAGACGGCAACAAACTTCGAGGCTCAATGGGTCCATCAGATACAGTTCGCTGTTCCCCAACCCCTCGACCTGCCCGATCTGGGGGACGGAGTCTAAGCTCCTGTGCAAGAGCACTCTGCGCCGGGGTCTGTGAATACGGCTACAAGACCGGCAGCGATGGATGCCCTACGTGCGAATGTGACGACCCCTGCGCTGGCTTCCCTTGTGCTGATGGAGAGGAGTGCGTGCGAGTGCGAGATGCTGATTGTTCGGGTGAATTGTGCACTGGATACCCTGTGTGTAAGCAAATGCATTATACGAGTAATAAGATATTTTTACCAAATACAGACTTACTAGCGGATGCCTATACTAAACTATAAATTGGGTACCTCCCTCCCAAATTTAATCTTTGTATGTTATGAGATTTTCGATACTTCGTGAACTTTCGCTTTAAAATATATTATGATTCTTGATCGTCCCCAAAAAGTATCAAAAACATTTCTTAAATATTTCCAAAAAGTATAAAAAGATAGATATGGACTTGTCAAGCATACCTTTGAACAACATATTTATACCTGTTACACTAAGCTAACTACAATTCATGAATTTATTAATGACAAAGATGCTTGATTAATGGAGGCAATCGGACCGGCTTTAATCTTCACACAAGAATGAAATGATAGTCGTCATCATTATCATTATCTTACCAGCCGGGTCATCCACTGCAGGACATCAATAACAATAAATATTGTAAAGAATAATGATTTTAAAAGGGATGTTGGGTTTATTCTCTTCTCCGTTGAACCTGCCTTCCAAATCGGTGGTAAAGTCTCTACAAGTAATCAAACTTGCTATTCCAAGAGTGCTATTGCTTGAAATAAACCAATTTAAATAAAATATTTAAAAATATTTTTTTGGTTGATATTTCTGCAAAAACCCGACCATCAATTCCACTCATCGTTGTCAAATTCCAGGTCGTCCCAAAATTTCCTACGACAATCCTTGTGAGGAGGGCGTACCAGCAACTGACGAGGAAGGCTCACTCATAGCTTGTGGTACAGTCCAAGATTGCCCCAGCGGTCACTTGTGCGCTACAGCGCGACGAAGCGGCGCCGCTGTCTGCTGTCCAAACCCTAACTTTATGGACAATTCTACAGACTCGGAGGTTTTAGAAGTAAGTATCTACTTCAAAAGAATTGATAATAACAGCTTATCACCTTCAAAAAGGGACAAAATATTTCTTGGGCCCCCATCACGCGATGCTTCTGCTCTCGCCCAAACCCAACCCCTTGCTGAGGTCCCATTATGGAGCCTACAGCACTTACTACACAATCAGGGGAAAACCTGTCTGCAAACCTGGTAGAATCACTAGTCACTACAAACATACAAACCTGACGTTTTAAAATAGCGTTTACTCCTACTATAAATTAAGAATTATTTGAATTTAGTTAGATGGGTTTCTAAGTTTTTCTTAGGCACATATTCTTATATCAATAAACTACGATAGTGTTTATTAAAACTGCGTATCATTCTCTAAGATTAACTTCGAGTCCTGCGGTCCGGAAGCCGAGGCAGTTTGCAGCGTGAACTCAACCATCAACTGTTCGGAAGGCGTTTGTGAGGAGGGTCTCATCTGCTGCACCACAGAGAGCTGCGGCCCTGTATGCGTGGATGCTGCCAAGATGCGACTACAGACCGATAGAGTGGATGATACACCTACTAGTAAGGGGCAACCTTTTTTACACATCACTTAAGTCTGAGAGTGAAAACAGTGACAGAGGAGTAAAGCAAGTTGAACTTAAGGTGGCTTAGAATGGACATGTGATGCGGAGAGAATAGAGAGAAAGTAAAGTTACTAAAAGAATGTTAAATCTGCAAGTTGATATGTCGATCCCACTTAAGTAGAATAAGATGGAGATGAAATGCATAGATTAAGAATTGGTCTTACTCTGGCCTTTGCGGAGAAAAAAAATCATAATATAATTAAAAACTCCAAAGCTTTATTGCGATCAAATCAAATCAAGAAACTCAAACTTATCGACTTGAACTGTACTGTGTAGTTGTTAACCCCTGACTTAAAAACTTGGATTTCTAAATACAACAGCTATTCTATTATTTAACAGTGTGCGAATATCTTCGTGACTTCGACGAGAAAATGGAAGGAACTGTTGACGGTATGAAGTTGGCACTGCCAGCCCCGACCTGCCAACCCGATGGCTCGTTCGCACCACAGCAGTGCGCCGGTGGACGCTGTTGGTGTGTCGACTCTTTTGGCACGGAGATACCAGAGACCAGAAGTAGCAATGCTTCTGATGTGGATTGTGACAAGTAAGTTTGACGCGCTAATATTGTTAATTATTTCTTTATTTTAATTTTTACAAAAAAATAAGCCTCGCTAGACACCATTAAAGTTTGCTGCATATCGGTTTCATTGGCTAACGATTAATTCAGTGAGTCTCTAGAGCCGCTACGCTATTATAGTGTGGAGAGCTTGTTGTCTTGCCAATCAGTACCTACGCTTTCAATTTGCAAAACGGTTTATTGAATGATACAACAAATGCTTCTATCTTTTACTTCTAAATTTTATTTATATCTAACTGATGCCCGTGACTTCGTTCACGTAATTAATTTTTTTTTGTAAAATCCGCGGAAGCATCAGATGGTACACGTTTACCTGACGTATTGAAAATTGCAACCAAAGCCGTCGGTCAGTTAGATATTAAAAATATTTAAACAAATACAAAGTAACCAAAGTCTTAAAGCCATTGAGTCGATTTGCTTTGCTTAAACTAAACTCTTAAACTACCTACAATTTTTCTCATCCTCTAGTATATTATCAACTTGCCTCCCCTAGGCAGCTAGGCTATCATATCCCCCCCCTAAGGTATGAACTAGTAACGCTCTAGTACGTCACGACACAGCATGTCAGTCAAATAAAAATCAACAAGTGACATTTAGAATCCACGTCTTTGTCTTCAGGTTGCGATCAGAACTATCATGTTTGGAGCTGACCTGTCGGATGGGCTGTGACTACGGGTTCGAGCTGGGCGCGGGCCGCTGTCCCACATGCAGGTGTCGAGACCCTTGCGCTGGAGTGACGTGTCCCGCAGGGCGTGCGTGCGCGCTCGTAGACGTGGCCTGTGACGCGGACTACTGCCCCCCTGTGCCAGCCTGTGAGTATCATCATTAGCAAGTTGTCGTGTCTGGAGCTGACCTGTCGCATGTCAATGTCCCCTTTTTTGAACGGAACGGGCGATGTCCCTCACAAGAGACTGAGGACGCATAGTGTCCCCGCATTGACTCTTATATTTGGCGGCAAAAGAGGACAGGAACCCTCCTAGTGGAGGAACCCGCTATGCTTAAATCACAATAAAAATATCTAATATACACAACTGAATGGACACATTGTGATGTGAAATAGATTGCCAAGTTGCAGGAAACATAAGAAAAACAAGTTACGGCAAGAGTACGTTAAACCTTCAGCCCTTGCAAATATATATATAATTATGTATTTTTCCAGGTTTACCCCGCAAAGCTGGCCAGTGCCCATACCTAGTGCCATGGACGGGTGCGTGCGAGTGGGCGTGCCGCACGGACGCGGAGTGCGGCGCTGAGCAACGCTGCTGTGCGACTGGTTGCGGCACTGCCTGCACCTCTGTAGTGCATCAATCTGCTTGTCAGCAACGAAGGTGCTATATATGATCCTGAGAACGCACAAAGAGAAAGCATTCAAGCGTTCTGATTAGTTCTGCATATCACAACACTTCTCTTTAAGTTCTGATGCCTAGGGTCCACAGATGCAAAGTTCTGTTCGTTCTGAATTTAGTTCTCTATAATTTAAGCAGCATAGTCTGACCACATACTATCTGCGCGCTGGTAAAGTTACAAACGTTGCTCAGAACGCAGAAATCATAACACTTATAGCTTTCTGCCTTTAATCAAATTGTTATCTTTGGCAAGTTGTTTACTGGTGTATCCTTTTTCACAGAGCACTCGCCTTACACACAGCAGCGGAGAGCGGCAACCCGCCGTCCTGGACATGGGTGCCGGACTGCAGGCCGGACGGAACCTACGCGCAGGTGCAGTGCAGCGGGTCCGGCACTAAAATGTGCTGGTGCGTTGATTCTGTCGGCAATGAAGTGAGTATATCACATTTAATACATCTTAGAATATAATAAACTAGCGGACGTCCTCGACTTATAGAAAGAAAAAAACTTCGTCCTCCCTTAGACCTATTTAATCCGACCCTTCAAAAACCTTTGCTAGCGGACGTCAAGAAAAGTACCTAGCTACACAAAACAGTTGTTAAAAAACTTGTAAAGAGAGCTCAGTTTTTAAACGAGTAGCTACTTTGTTGAAGAAATATATGGAAGTTTCGGAGATTCTCCACTTGATGTTAAGAGAAAAAGCATCGCCTCTCACAAAGCAAGGCTTTGGAGGATATGCTAGGAACTGCGCACTGCCATACGCCCGTAAACCTGTATTCATATATATCAATAATACCACACTGGAACACATCAACCTACTAAAAATCTCTTAAATTACTTGAAAAAATTATATTAATTGTCAACAGATCTCAGGTACCCGATCAACAAATTCGACGCCAAATTGTGATGCACCAGCCAAATGTCCTGACCCTGGATGCGAAGTAGAGGAAATATGCCCTCATGGACGTTTATTGGACAACAAAGGATGTTCCACGTGTGTTTGCAGAGACCCTTGCGCTGAAGCTAAATGTAGAGATGATGAGATATGTGATCTTGTTCCATTAGATTGTGAGGTATAGTAAATTTGTACATTCATCATTACTAAATTTTACACAATAAACATCATCAATTTACTTTTCAGTTAAGTCAATTAATGTCTAAAACTTACAACACAAAAACAACAACTCTAAAGTTTATTTCAGAGCTTTAGTTCTAAATAAAAGTAGGTGTTAGCGTAACTCAACAATATTCAAATTGAAGTCGAGTAATAAGTAAGCAAAAAATTTTAGTGACAGAAGTTAAGTTCTTGTCTAAGTTTGAAAATCAGATAAGCCGAAGAGAATATTTTTCATCATAATGGAAATCACGTGTCTTAAAGGGTGAAATAAGAATGACCCTACCCCCCCCTCCCCTCCCTTCCAATCTCACTCTGAGAGGAGACTCATGCACAACAGTGAAGCCGAATATGGGCTGATAATAAAGATGATGATTTATAACATTTTAGGGAGAAACCTGCCCACCACTTGCCCGTTGCTCCCCTTCGCCGCAATGCCCAGAGGGAGAGCCGCTGCAAGCTCCAGATGGTTCGGGAGCTTTGCTTTGTGGGCCGAGTGCTGCAGCCTGTCCCTACACCCATGCTTGTCGCTTCGCACCCCATGACTCGAGGCCTTCCGTCTGTTGTCCTAAGCCACGTAAGTGTTCTCAGAAATCACCTTCATCCTTTTTTTCTTTTAGTGCCATCTCGGAGATAAATAGCGATTAGGTTTATTTGGCTTATTTAACTGCAGCCTCAAATACTGATTTGAAACTCATATTGAACCACTAATATAAGTTATTGAGCCCAGATGTAGTCAGGCCTTCGTTTGTCCTTTATTCGTCAAACCCTATCTCGACTATTTTGTTATATTCTGCGTCTTCGTGCAGTTTTATAGAGAAGTTAAAAGTCTGACCATTAAACTCACGAACACAGACCATTAAACTCACGAACTTTATATGTATATCAGTAGACTTCATTTTAGCATTACAGTGATGTTTAGCAGTACAACCATGTAATATTTTTGCTAGTGACATCCTTAATGAATTAAAATAATTTCAACAACTAAGCGTCATTTACAACATCGATTTTAAAACTAAAACTCCTCCTTTTTGAAGTCGGTTAATTAGACTCAGCCCAGCAAATATGTGCAGCGCGTAAATATTCTATACCTCGTAGGTTCAATATATGCCTTTATTTTTAACATTTGCATTGGAAATTTTTCAGGAACAGTCTGTTTTGAAAGTAAAGACGAAGGTGATTGTGAAAGTGGCGAGGGTTTGAACACGACGCGATGGCACTTCAATCACGAACGCAACCGGTGTGAGAGGTTCCGCTACCATGGCTGCTCGGGCAACCACAACAACTTCCGGACTAAAGACGAATGCAACTCTGTATGCCCTGGTAAGATCTTCTTTTTAACCGACTTCTTATAGCAATAAATTGACGGACCCTCTGATGTTATGAATAAAACCATCGCTTATAAACAGAGCAACACTTCCTACAAAATGCCGCCCTGTGTCCATCAGGTGTTGACGTGTGTAGTCTCTTGTGCCTGTAATTATACCGGCAATCATGCCCCTGAGACTGGACCTGAGCAATGCTGCAAATAAGCAAGCCTTAGCCGTACCTGACGAACTCTATCAAAATAAGGCTTACTACTAAATATTCTAACAGATACGTCATTCTATTTAACACTGACTGAAAAATTGAGAGATTGATTTGTATTATTTTTAACAGAGAAGAAAGTGAGGGGACAGTTAAAGAAAGAACAGAACAGGAAGAAAATTAAAGGCTCAGAAGGCATGAATTTTGTTTCTGATTTTACATGTTTGTTCTAAACTGTTGGTAACTTTTTTTACGGAGCTGCATTTAATCCAGATAGAGGCTTTTGGGATACCAAAGGGAATATTATTATTATGTTTAATGCAAACACTTTTGACTTTTGATTTACCGCATAATAAAAATTAGCACTTTTCTTGTTTATTGCTTCATGAAAATGTTAAATATATTGCACATATTCTGTTAATAGCACGATTATGTTATTGGTCCTAAATAGCCAATTTGAATAATTTACTTCATGTTTTTTATGCTAAATATATTTGAAACCTTGGGTAAGTAGGTTTCAATTATATCACCAAAAACTTTGAAATATTTTTTTTTAAATAATAATAGCTGGATGTTTGAAAACACAACTACTTCTTTCCTGTTTACGCAATACAATGGATTCTACTTTTGAGTTGAACCTGTAAGCCATTGAGTAATTTGGGATGTTTGTGTTTCAAACGTCTATATTATTTAGGTCTTTGTTGCCTTCACTACACTACATCATACATGTACAATTACGTTTTCTTTATAGTGTTAAGTCCTTGCGAACGATTACGAGAAAAGAACGAAGCCGCTGCTCAGAAGTATGGCAAAGGAACTTTCATTCCCAAGTGTGACGCCAGCGGCGCTTGGGAATCAGTACAGTGCATGTCGCATATTGGTGAGTAAAATAAAACCGTTTTCATTGTAACCAAAGGAAATTAATTCACAATTTGTCTTGTTCCACTTTTGTCTTTCTCATTCTTCGGACCCTCTAATTTAATGTTGTCAGAGTTTTCTCGCTTTTTGTAGTTATCTGATCTACAATTCCTTTAACAAAAGCATAAAAAAGATCATGTAGGTACAGGGCCGGACCGTCCATACGGCGAACGGAGCGGTCGCTCCAGGCGCCAAATCCTAGGGGGCGCCGAAATGGTAAAGACAAGGTTTTAAATATAGACGATCGAAAAGAAATAAATTAAATCGATCGTCTATATTTAAAGCGAAGAGATGAACGCGACGTGCGCTAATTTACTTCTAATAGAGGCGTTTTTCTTTACCTATGGTGCAGGGAGTGCGTTGATTTTAACCCGGTTATATACATGTAATAGAGGGCGCTACGGTGATGATTGCACCCGGGCGCTTCGTGAGCTAGAGTTTTTACCTGTAGTGCATTGGGTGCCTTACACCCGCGTGTCGCGATCTCAGGGGCGCCCAAGCGCCACTCGCCGCGCGGGTTCTATAGGTACTAAGCGGCGCTAGCTAGGGTGATGATTGCACCCGGGCACTACGTGATCGAGAGACGGTATTGTGCCTGATTTTCAATTGGTCTGAGTATGGTCAAAATCTTCGCGTTCCATAAGTTCGTAGCCTAAGTAAACCAGGAAACTACAAAGCTATAATTTTTTAGTTAATTTATTTTTCAACTTTATTTAGCTCAATACACTTATTTTGTTGGCCTGGAAACATTTCTATATCAGCTATTTTTTTTCTTTAAACTCGTAAAAAATGCATAACTTTCATAAAAATTTTGAACTCGATAAGTGCTTTTTCTAGCTGCGGAGATAGATAAAAGTCTGATGGAGACGAGACTAGATCATATGAATATGGTGGTAAGGTAAGAATTCCAAATTATACTGATGAATTTCTGCTATGCTTTTAACAAACGTTTCACACGTTTGTTAAGAGCATAGCAGAAACTCGCAAATTATCCTGATGAAACAAACAAAACTTTTCTTCTCAATGACCATGGCCATTTTTCTTTAATTTGTCCTCTGAAACATCGCAGCAGATTTCACTATTAAGCAGAGTTTATATTTACGCCTTTTTTTAGTAATCCACCGTAATTACATCCCGCGAATCTTAAAAAACTAAGACCATTACTTTTCCAACACGCAAAACTGCTTCTGCCTTTTTGGAACATTTTACCCAAGCGTTTTACCCAAGCGCAAAAAACGCTGCCATTTTACCCAAGCGAAAAAAACGCGCGGCCTTCGGCCGCGCACTTTATACTACACCGGCTTTCGGCCGGTTGTTTGTAATAGGGTTTCTGACTGTGACTATGGCTGGGCATTTTACCCAAGCGCGAAAAAAGCGCTGTCTTTGACCGCGAACTTTATTGTACACCGGTCTTCGGCCGGGGGTTTGTAATAGGGCTTTCGACTGTGGCTATGGCTGGGCATTTTACCCAAGCGCGAAAAACGCGCGGCCTTCGGCCGCGAACTTTATTCTGCACCGACATTCGGCCGGGGGTTTGTAATAGGGCTTCTGACTGTGACTATGGCTGGGCATTTTACCCAAGTGCAAAAAAAGCGCGGTCTTTGGCCGCGAACTTTATTGTACACCGGCCTTCGGCCGGGGGTTTGTAATAGGGCTTTCGACTGTGGCTATGGCTGGGCATTTTACCCAAGCGCGAAAAACGCGCGGCCTTCGGCCGCGAACTTTATTCTGCACCGGCCTTCGGCCGGGGGTTCGTAAAATAGGGCTTCTGACTGTGACTATGGCTGGGCATTTTACCCAAGCGCAAAAAACGCGCGGTCTTCGGCCGCGAACTTTATTTTACACCGGCCTTCAGCCAGGGGTTTGTAATAGAGCTTTCGACTGTGGCTATGGCTGGGCATTTTACCCAAGCGCAAAAAACGCGCGGCCTTCGGCCGCGAACTTTATTCTACACCAGGCTTTGCTAAACCTTTCTTCTTCAAGTTCTTCATTGCAGTGATTAAGTTTATTATTAAAATTAAGATACTCGATTTTTTTTCATGTTAAAAAATACGAGTACCTAGTCACGATTTGTTTGAAGGGATCGCGTGGGGAACGTAACGAATGCATAAAATTTTATTCTATTAATATAGCTATACATTGAATAATGTAGCTTTAACATGAGGGTAATTTAAAAAAAAATAATAAAAAAGAACAACCGACCTTAAAATCATAAAAAAGTTTCCATTAAATTAAAAGCGAAACATAAAACCGTATGTGCTACCTTCTGATCAGTTTGAAGGCGGTACCAAGTTAGTGCTGTGTTACTTAAAGCCGTATCTGAAAATCCAGTTAAAATCTTTATGATTTAAACGGCTTGAATCAAATCGAATCGATTTTTTGAAGTCGGTTAAAAATGTATGACATTCCGATATAAATTAGGCTACGAACTTTTCAAACGTCCTTAGAATATAATGTTAGGAGCAAACAAGAAAGGCGCCATAATTGGATCTCGCTCCATGCTAAAATTTACCTCGGTCCGGCGCTGTGTAGGTACTTGCGAGTAAGTTGGGTATTTATTTACAGTTCTATGGAACGCTTCTTTATTGTCATTCATTCCACTGAGACAGGGAAAATCTTTGCGACACCATATAAACAACTTATAGCCCCTCCAAATGCACTTTTTGCGTTTTATTTGATCAAGATCAGTGCATTCCTTAGTGAAGTTCCAAAGCAAAGAGAGAGAAAGTTCTAGAAAATCAAATATCAGGCTAATAAAGACTTGTACCTTATTGATGTATTGGGAAGGGTACTTCTAATGTTCGCAAACATACCCTGTTTACAGAACATTAATGGTGTAGCTAAAACGTTTTACCCCTATTTTCTACTGTTTGAGAACGTATAATAATAAAATCCCAATTTGCAGATGTGTGCTGGTGTGTAAGCGCCCGAGGAGAACCGCAAAAGGGGTCCCTAGTACGAGGAGCAAAACCAACGTGCAATTTCAGACAAGCTCGTAAATGGGTGCGAAGGGATCCATTAGACGAGAAAGCAAGAGCTGATGAAGGTAAAGAAAGTAATACATACGTGCATGTTTATGTGAAAAAATCCGAGACGTTAACAAAATTGACAAAAATGATGGATTTGTTTTCAGTGCTAGAAGAATTGATCAGACAAATGACAACGTTCAGAGAAGATGAACTCGAAGAAGTAGACGAAGACTTAGATCTCGAGCCCGAACACAGAGGAGGTGATGATCCAATTTCCACAGAAGGTTCATCAAGTGAAGATACATCAGTGCTCTCAGAAGTAATTGAACCGAAGTTAGCCGAAAGTACGAGAAAAAATATAGCGCCAGTCGAAATTGTTGCGGAGAAAATTAGCTTCAAGACCAAGTGTCAGCTGATGCAAGAAGAAATTGATAACGGTAAATTGGAAAATAATATATTATTCTATATATGTAGATTGTTGAGGTCTTTTCGGATTATGTTTCCTACTTCTCTATCAATCGTAACCCATAGTCAAACAGACTACATACGAGTACATCTGTTTGTTCTCCATTCTGACGTGAAACTTTTTAACTTTGCGTAGGCGCTGAGGGTTGGAGGCCCAGATGCATGCCGGATGGATCGTTCGCACCGCGGCAGTGTGGTCGAGCGCGATGCTGGTGCGTGGATGCGGCAGGGCAGGTGCGACCTGGTACCAGCTCCTTTAGCACTGAGCCTTGTGGTAAGTTCCTACCATCCAGCTAATTCAGTACTGAAAAATAATCATTCTGGTTCACATTCATGACTTAAAGTCTCCTCGCTTTTTGTTCACAGAGGTCACACAAATAGAGTCAGCTCTCCTAGAGTTAGAACTGATCGGTGCTGAAGAGGCAATTGGAAATAAGGCCCAAGCTTTACTTGCATCGCGACTCTCCGCTTTGGGCTCCCAAGTGCCAGTAACTGTCAGCAAAGATCGGGAGGCCGTGAAACTACGAGCTATGCTGCCTGGGCCTCGAGCTGCCGATTTGGTTTACCATCTGGAATCGCAGGTAAGCACGTAAACGTTAAAAGTAACACTTTTCGTAATGTGATTTTAGTGTCTGATATTGTGTCTCTTAATCTCGTAAAATATATAAAAGTTTCACCCGCGTAGTTCTCGTTCGCGCTGGAATACGGTGACAAAATATGACCTATGACACTCACAAATAACGTGGTTTTATAGTACGAGTAGTAAAATAATTTTCAAAATCGGTTCAGTAGATCCAGAAATTACCATAAACTTTACAACTTCGTCCGCCCTTAAACCACCTTAATTCGGTCCTGTCGCAAAATCCATTCCTAACGGACGGCTACTTTTATTGTTCTAAACTATCTCCTTGCCATTTAAACGTCAATCAATTTCGAGATTTTGTACATTTAGATTAAATTATGATCTACAGGTCAAAAAGGAAAAGCTATCGGGTGCTAACAAGTCTGACGAAGGCATCATCGGGGCGGATGTCATCCGTAGCGAATACCGACTGGTGGCGCCTATGCCTGCCATTCAGAGGGAGATACTAAGCGAATCCACGGTAAGTTTGGAGTTCTAGCATTTATATCCGAATTTTTGTGACAATTAACGATATAACCAGAATTTGGGTACCTACCAAATTCTAATAAATGTCCTTTAACTGCCTTGCTGGTCCTGTGACTTCGGATCACAAGGTCCTGAGTCTATGAGATACTGAGCTTTTCTTTCTTCTATGAAATATATTCTCTTGATTGAGTTAATCTCAGCCCGGAGTTGGGAAGTCGGTAGTATTAGGCTGCCTGTCCACCAGAGTTGAGCGAGGGAGCGCAGCGGAGAAACGGACTAATGCGGAGCGGAGTAGCGTACTGTGTCTGTCCGGAAGCAGAAGCGAGGGTGCGGAGCAGACAATGTTAAATAAATAAATGTTAAATTTAATTTATTTAACACCGCTCCGTTTCCCCGCTCCCCTTACCGGTATTATAATAACTTTTAACCAATGTCGCAAGTCCCTGTCCACTTGGTTAATATTTCTCCGTTTCTCGGCTCCGCTGCCTCGCTCAGCTTCGGTTGATTGTAAGCCTTAAACCCCCGTGCCGTGGAGATTACGTCAAGCCGTGTGCGTCCCGATCATTATTATTAACATCTGATAGTGTTCGTTAAACAAACATAAACTCTAAGTCAACCAACCCGCATTGGAGCAGATTTGTAGGTCTAATCTGCATGTTAACTCTGAGTGAGCCCTGTAGTGAGCCATTAAAATAGACTAATAGTTATGATTATACGTACTTCTTGGACATAGGTCCTTCTTTAATTTACTATCCAAAAAATTATGTTACGATCGTCTGCTACTCTTAATAGTCATATTACAATCTCAATTGTTTTTTCAGGTTTCCGCAGCTACTTCATATCACACCGCTCTCATCGTCCTAGCAGCGACATCTGCCTTCATAATCAGCATTTTATGTGTGTTAGTGATGCTTTACCGAGCCAGATTACAACGGGAACCCCACAAAGCGGAACGATTCCTTCCAGCAGCGCCTCCCGTATACGTGTTGTCTGCTGACGAAAAAGCGGAATTGGCGAGAGTGTTGCACGCCCCGCCACCACCAGTCCCTCCTAGTGAAGATCACACGAGAGTCTAAAGAGTACATACAATATCAATGTTATCTATCCTCTGAGAGTATGTTTATTTTAGTCGGGGAGCCTAAGTGGGGATTTTGGGATTAACTCAAGCGGGACAGATGCATGTTGTTGAGTACCTCCAACAAGCCCTTGATGTTGGCAAAATAGTTAGGGTAAACAATAAAAACAGAAACACGTCAGATTAAGGCTAAGTAGCGTGCATTTCTAATATTTGAGGGTAACTTAGGAGACACTGAACATTTAATAATTTATATTTCTATGCTTAGGGATTTATTTCTTCAAGAGCCACTAGAATTTTTAATTCGATGAAACTATCCCAAAATGAAATAAAGTTAATGAAACAATATATTATAATCTATCGATTTTCGCAATACGAAACGAAGTGATAAACATTGCCTTCAATCTGAATATGTTTTCCGACCCCTGAAAGCGTAAATATTATAAAACCATATAATCTTCATACATTATACCTCCTCTAGCAAATATAACAATTCCCCGCGAAGTTTTAGTAAATACCTATTTAATATCATGGGCTCCCCTACCATAGAGAACAATGTTGAAAGGGAATGAATTATGGTACCTAATGACGTCACTACGTCACACAAATTAAAAATGACGACCAGATGTAACACGTTAAAAAAATAACAGATTGAGTATTTGAATAACGAACGTAACTTTATATTACCTGCCAAGAATCAAAATGTTCGTCTAAAGAGATAGGAGATAATACAAGAGGCTTTAGATTTTAATAATGATTGATTATTTATGTATTATGTTACATCATATTAAATTACACTATTACAAGCACTTCAGCTTGGCCTAATATTTTTAGGGGTACGAAGCAGCGTTGGCAGCGTTTTATAAATTGTGCTGTGAATGACTATTACCCAACTAATTTGGTCTTCTAATGTTTATAGGCATAGTATAGATTAACGTATATATATTTTAATATACGAGGATACGTACCTAAATTAAACTTATGATTTTAAATTTAGAACTAACTTCATTTTGCAACTCATTTTACCAAAAATATCAAACGGCCAATGGATACATAAGATCATTAAAGTGGATAGCATGAGTTTGATGCTTAAACTTTCTGTGAATAGAGCGTAGGTTGCGAGTAAAGTGATAAAATACGTTTATTTGGAGCCTTGGTTAACCTAGTGATGGTAATCATTTGATAACCTAAAGGTGTGTCTAATAATGCCAGCTTTGTTTTGATAAGTTTAATGACGATCGGGATGGATAAATTATTATTATACGTAATATACTGACATACATAGTACATACTGACGGGTAAGTGCGTCCGCATCGTACGGATCACACGAATCTTTCGTAATCGTTTAATGCGATGCGTCCGTTATATACGATGCGGATCTGTGGACGCATGCCTTTACGCGCCAGTATAAAAATAAATCCTCTTTATGGACTCACGTTCGGATACTTCGCACGTATTAAATCTTAAAAGTTTTTCTTTTTATCGAATATTAGTATATCTTCCGACTGACCAACTCAAGAACTGCCTAATAAAAAATATTGGAAAGTAAATATATTTGTAATTTATTTCAACGTAACTTCGATGTTGGACTTAGAACGATGTCATTGAGAAATAAATCTCGATGTCGGTTTCGGAGGTGGGTAGGGTTTGTTAGTAACTTTAGAATTTGAATAGGGTCCAATTGGCTAGCAACTCGTGATCTTTAATAAACTTCTTTAGTCCTTCATTATCATAAAATAAAATATTAGTGTTTAGGGAATCTCACATGGCCTTGAACGAATTTAATAACTTTGTAAAATAGTTAAGTTTTTTTTGTTTTACGTTTGAGATTTTAGATATGAAGAAATTTTTATTCGTTCTAGCGCACAATGTTTGTATATTTACAAAGTTTATGTACTTACTCGTAATAGACTTCTTCTTCATTTTGAAATTATGATAAATAAAATAATATTTAAGGATTCTTGTATAATAATATCGATAGTATTATAATTATAATCAAATAATTAATTACCTTTTTATTATTACTTTACAAATGAAGTATCTAGTAGTACCTAAGTGCTGTAAAAAGAAAGCGCAGGGGCGGGCGTCGACTAAAACGACGAACGCCTATACGCACCTTTAGTTCCTCTCGCCGAGATTCTCTCAACAGTGTGATTTTATTAAATATAGTCACTTAAATATGAGGGTTTCTCAGTGCAGAACTAATCTAGTCTCTTAATTTCAGTAAAACCTTTCAAATTTGTCTCCATTTTAAGTTTCATCAGGAACTGTACCTAATTTCTAGATATAAGTATTTTGAGATGTAAGCAATTTACGGTTAAATTCAAAATACATATTATGTATTAGGTTTATTGTTTCATTCTTTTTAATTTAGATTATTAGTAAAGTTTTTATTATATTATTATTGAATAGTAAGTATATTATATTATATATTATTTAAAATGTTCATGTAAAATAAAATTAAAAGATAATAATTTTATATTATTTGTTTCATTTATTTTCAAGAAGTCTTTATAATATATCTCAAATATACGTAACTAAATAGAGCCCAACCTTGGGCTCAGGAACAAATTATTCATGACCATACTCATGCTTTGTATGTGACGAGTTGAACAAAACTATGAACGAGGCGAACCATGGTGGTTAGGAGTATTAATTCCGAGCCAGAAAAATAAATTATCACACACAAAGCCATATATTTATGAGTCGGTACAAGTATTTATAATTCTAAGCACAAAACTATAACCTTTCTAAGCACCGATATAAAAGAGGAGGTTTAAGGTAGCGAGTAGCAAATAAGCAATATACAAGTATCCGAACAAAAATGAACAAATTAGTGAGAAGCTAAATTAAAAAATTAGGTTGACGTAATTTACATCCGTCAACTTTTGCCTTTTCCTTACGGAAAGAATAAAGAAAAGAAAAAAAAATACAACTGTCACAATCACTTTGTGGTTTGACAAACAAACGTCTGTGGGTTTGACTATCTAAATTCTAATTATCTGTGGTTTGACATGTTGAATTGACAGCGGAAGGCAAGGGCCGGCTAGGGGAAGAATTTATTTTATTTCAGAATCAGAATGAATCAAGAAGGCGTACTTGCTAGTTGCGCCGTTTGCAACCAGCAAACCCATCGAAGGTGCGCTCGCTGTCTTAACATTTATTATTGTAACACAGAACATCAACGGCAGGATTGGAAAAGACATAAAAGTGAATGTGCACCGAAGTTACAAAAACAGGATCAGCGCAACGACAAATCTGGCGAACATTCCTCGCATATCCAAGATAAACTAAAGATAGAGAATGAGGAGATCATAGCAAACACTCTAGTGAATAGTGATAAAAAAGAACAAGCGCCACAAACTGGTAGTGAAGTGAGACGTTTAAAAAAAGCCAAAAACAAATCCCTCAAGAAGGAGGGTAGTGACATTGTTAGTGATAAGAAACCCTCGCAAATACAGAGTGACAACAGTGACAGTTCGAGTCAAAACAAATCCAATAAGGACAATAGTGTTATATCTAGTGTAGTGTACACAAATAAAGACTTAACTAAAGTGAGTGCCATAACTCACGAGGGCTCCTCGGAGCAGGAGATACTGAGCGAAACAGCCCAGCAGTTGAATGCTGATTTATCTGAAGCAGGTACATCAAATGTTTTGAAAGCTGTGAACAGGACAGAGGTGAAAATGCCCTCAATACCGAGTGAACAGCCGATAAAGATGAAAGAATACCCTGAAGCCTCACTCAAAGGGAGCTCAGCGCCGTTCAATAACATAATGAACAGTTACGACATGGACCCCAGCGACCCTTGCTACGGCCTGTGTCAAAGAGTGATAAAAGACATGACTCAATATGGAGTGTGTGTGTTAAATAACTTCCTTGGTAAAGAGCGAGGACTCTTAGTTTTAAAAGAAGTGTTAGAAATGCACAGATCAGGGATTTTCACAGTGAGTAACCCTTTTCATGAAATCATTTAGAATAGTATTACATTTGCTACATTCATTTTTAATTTGTTTGTTGATATACATTATAGAGGGGACGTCTGACGAGGCCTAATTAGGGACCATTCCACCCAATTCCCGTGGTAAAAGGACACAGGTTCACTGGTGTCTCGACAGTGTTTCCTCCTCAAATCTTTCTGTAGCCTTCTCGAACCTAACAATATCCCCTATAGTGAGATCCGTCAAGTCTACTTCATTTAATGTATCCTTACCTAGTAACAGTTGTAAAAATTGCACAACACAACATTGATTACTACTATTTACTATATTCATTTTATTACTTTTATTACTATTAGTCGCAATTCTCACTCCGATTAAAACAGCCGCGTTCGCGCTCACAGTTAAACTGCTGACACAGCGCTACCGTCCGCGTTTCTTACCGGCCTCGCCGCGCGAGTTACGATGGCCTACATTATTTGTTGCATAAGACGTAATAAATAAGTGATCTGTAATATAATATATTTTACTTACACTAGTATTATTAAATACTAGTATTATACTGAGAATGCGATGCCTTTTAACCCGGCTAACCCCTGGCGCTCCCCGGTTCCCGGACCAGGCAATGTGACCGACGACTCTCCAGGAGAGAGTTCTCAGGACCCTGCCGATGTTCATTCTACTGGAAACAGAAAATATGTGCAACAAGTCTTACATCCAAGTTTCTTCCAACGTGTAACTAATTCTGTAAGTGATGTTGAAGAATCTCGTATCGTTGGCGAAAAACCTGCACAAACTACAAGCACAGACAAATCAAACTACAAAAAACGTCCTATGACCAGCCCTACCAACAATTTCAATGCACAAAAACAGACCAAGTTTAAAAGTCAACCAATTCAAACCTCCAACTCTTTTGAACAGTTGGATCTAGACGCTGAAGACAAAGAATCAGCCGTCCCAGCTGAGAAAATCCCAAGGCCCCCTCCAATATTTGTGGATGGAGTAGAAAACATCACACCTTTAAAACAGCTTCTAGACCAATATGCAAGTAAAAATTATGAGCTAAAAATATTAAGCGGTAATAGAGTAAAGATTCTATTAAAAACTCAAGAAGTCTACAGGGAAGTAGAGAAACAGCTTGATACGAGAGGTACAGATTACTACACATATAAACCTAAACAAGAACGATCATTTAGGGTAATCCTAAAGAAGATTCACCCTTCCACTGACTTGGAAGAAATAAAGGCAGCTCTGCTAGATCTTGGACACGAAACAGTTAATATCTGGAATATAAAACAAAGAATATCTAAGAAACCACTTCACATGTTCATAGTGGAACTATCTCCACAACAAAACAATAAAGAAATATACGACGTCAAAAGCCTTCTAAACTGTCGGATAACATTTGAACCTCCCAGACCAACCCGCCACATTCCACAGTGTGCCAACTGTCAAAACTATGGACATACCAAAGCATATTGTCACCGCAAGCCCAAGTGCATAAAATGTGTTGGGAATCACGCCTCAAAAGACTGCATACGCAAAGAACGATCAGACTCAGTCAAATGTGTATTATGTGGTGGAAATCACCCGGCAAATTACAAGGGATGCAGTGTCTATAAAGAACTACAGAAGCAGAAATATCGTCCTATTCGCCCTAAAATACCTGCTACAGAATCAGGACAGCCTAAAATACCAATCAATCCTATAACGCTGAGACAACAATGGCAAATGCCTGAAACAAGCTATGCAGATATCCTCAAAAACAAATCTCAACCAAAAAATTATTCTAACATCCAAGAATCTTCCGATAATCAAAATGATATGAAGAATTTAATAAATATGTTCAATCAAATTATGAATCAATTATGCACCGTGACAAATCTCCTCACCAATTTAATGACAGTCATATGTCAAAATTCGAGCAGCTCAAAATAGTTTTATGGAACCCAAATGGCCTGTCACACCACTCTTTAGAAGCTAAACTATTTATAGAAACAAATAGCGTATGGTGCGCATGATTACCAATTCTCCTTGGTACATCAAAAATGATTGCCTGCATCGTGAGCTAAAAATTAAAACTACAAAGACAGAAGTTGCACACTCAATGAAAACATACCAAAGCGTATTCGTAAACATCCAAATCAACTTGCAAGGAACCTAATGATGAAGAAACCTGATACAACTTTCAAAAGGCTTAAGAGACCAAGCACCACAAGATGTCATGAAATAGACACTACATTATTATATTTGGGCAAATCACTGGATTTTGCACCAAACACGCCTTGATTCAAATACTTAAAATCCCGCTGAATGTCTCACGACAGATTGCAGGAATAATTGAGAGACTAAATAAAAAAAAAAAAAAAAAAAATTTTATTACTGGTTTGATAGAGATTGATATATTTAAACAAACATAAATACAAACTCTACCTCTCTATAACATTAAGTAATATAGATTCCCACTATTCTATACTATAACTATGTATATATTATACTACAACACATGGTTGAATGAATGAAAATTATTCAATTAACACCATTTATAAATCCAGTATGGCAGAACAGCATTTCCCAAACTTTATTTATAACCTGGTAAATTTCATACTCCTCCTTCGTGACCCACTTAAGTTTTTGGACCAATTATACCTACAATCCGCCCGTCGAGCTATCATTATTGTCTCATTAGTCAATAAATAAAATGGACCATCTCCTACTACTAAGTTAAATTTGCTGCATTGCCTCCATAATGCTGCAACCTGGTATTTTTTTTTGCGACCCGGTTTTGGGTCAGGATGATGGGAAAAGCTGTCACTTTTTATCTTGATATTTCCACAGAAACACAATCTATGCAAGTGTAACTGTAGGACACAGATATCCTATAACATATTTAATCATAGATTTAATTGACCATATTGTACAAAAATAACATGAAATGTTTAAGTCATACCCACTCCTTACACAGTCTAACAAATTTACTAACTAGAAATGGCTCTATGTTTAGTCAGCATGCTGTAGAAGTAGGTGCGAGAGGATTACCAGCAAAATCTCTCTATTAACTTGCTTAAAGACATCTCTAGAACTGCAGCAAATTCTATATTACAATGGGTATCCAAAGCTCTTCTTAGATCTTGCCAAATTTGCCTAGGCAGGGAGAACAACACGCACCAGAGTGTTTATTGATTGTCAAGGAACTATTTAACCCTATGTCCGTTAGTCATAAGTCCAGGTCTCTGCTCTGAGTTTTTTAGTCTGCCACTCAATGGACCCTGCACCCTCACAGTGAACCCATGGATTGCTAAGATATTTCTTTATTTTTATATATTAATTAATCTGGCTACTTGGGGGAAATGGGAATATTGGTGATATTTAAAGGATATGGCACACAGTCTTTTAATTCAAAAAAATTATATAATGTTGTTGATCTCTGTAGCAATGTGCATGCTTGTAATTTAGGTCTTACATCACAGTTCTTACCTAACACTCACTGGGTATTGCCCAGTAGGCGTAGCGTGCGTTGAGTCAGCCTTGTTTATGTTTAGTTTTTATGTCAATCATGTATTCAAATGTGAAATTCAGTACATTAATAATATTTATTATCTACTTTTATTTTTACAACTTTTACTTTGTTAATTTAACTGTTGATTTATTTCTGCATCTGGTATTGTAATCTGTTGGTATAATAACTATGATGTAAATAAATGTGACATCATAAAATATAAATTTTTTTGAACCATACACACATCACTTTATTTACTTTAAAGAAAGCATACACTAAATCTAGTTGTGGGTACCCAAGGCTGTAGATGCAGAAAGTAAGGTCACAACCCACTGTACCACACAGCAGTCGATTTGTTGAAATAACTATATCAGCTAGCGTTTTTCGGTTGTATAGAAACAAACATGATACCAGAACCAACTAATCACAAAATTAATCCTTGTTGCCTACAGAACCCTAAAAAGTACCACCATCTACCACTTGATGTAGTGGCTTAGGTTTTGAAACATGTTTGGTAATATTAATACTGAATGCATGTAAAAATATTTCTAAAATTCCATTATTCAGAAACCTAGTAGATAGGTGTTTTGATTTGAAATACAACAACACACTTAATGTTACACTTGTTCACAAAACGTGGTTGTTGTTCTAGCTACTTGCATTTTTGCTAACTGTACCATGATCTACTGCCTAGTTCGCTGTCCAGAGGTGACTGTAAATTTGCTAAGTAGGGAGAACAACACAGGTGGAGAAGATTTATTTATATTGTACAAGTTTTTCTAAATCAAGATAGACTACCACTGCTTTGGAAGGAGCATAGATCTTCTCTAACTGAGTGAGCCTACCATTACTCAGGCTTTATAGAGCCATTTACCTCGTTTGTTTTATGGTGCATGCACATTTGTGTTTTCCAAATTGTTTCATTATGCCGTTAGGCCATGGCACCTCCCCAATCACGCCATGCATCGCTATCATCATCATCATCATCATCAGCCGATAGACGTCCACTGCTGGACATAGACCTCTTCCATGAACTTCCAAGCACAACAGTCTCGAGCCGCCAGTATCCAGAAGTTCCCTGCAACCCGCTTGATATCCTTGGTCCACCTAGTGCATCGCTATGCCATTACCTATTTATGTATCTACATATATAAAAATCAATGCCACTTTCGTTGTAAATTTATAACTCAAGAACGGACTCACCTATCCAAACTAAATGTTTAGGCTTTGTTCGGACTATTTAGTAGTTTGGCTTTGTCCATAAAGTCTAATACCCAAAGAATGACCACGATGGGCATGAGGGTTGGTCATTCGCAGGGCTGGATCGCCCGATCGGATGTTGTCACTGTTGCCCGACACCGGCCTGTGCCATTTATAAAAAACCAGGCAGTTGAGTCGGCCGCCAGAGCCTCGTCGTTCAATCTGCAGGGTGCACCACGAGTAGGTGAGGTTGGCAGTTGAGGATGCTGACTGGCACAAGCCTTACAAGCCGCTGGATGCTGGCGGCTCGAGACCGTAGTGCCTGAAGGTCCATGCAAGAGGCAGAGAATATGTCCAGCAGTGGATGTCTATCGGCTGATAAGGTTATGTGAAGTTTGCACAAAATTGGTCGAACGGTTATTCATTTATCACATTTTTTGTAATGAATTAATTCAGGGGTTGGATAGGGGTAGGAGTAGGGTAGTGTAGGGTAACGATAGGGAAGAAGTGCACATAAGTCAAAGCAAAGCTTGATCGGGTCCGCTAGTAATGTATTATGCATAATTTTTTTAATATACTTAGATA
The DNA here is from genome assembly GCF_947172395.1 of Bicyclus anynana. Classification (NCBI taxonomy): domain Eukaryota; kingdom Metazoa; phylum Arthropoda; class Insecta; order Lepidoptera; family Nymphalidae; genus Bicyclus; species Bicyclus anynana. The sequence goes on along the minus strand of NC_069103.1, from coordinate 6,795,274 downwards.
ATATACATATTAATGCTTATTTCCCATAGGCAGGTCAGCTAGTCTCAAATCCAGGCAGCACAGAAGCACAGACGATACGAAGTGATCGCATCACGTGGATCGACGGCAAGGAACCCCACTGTTACCACATAGGACAGCTTATTAGTCAAGTATGTAATCATTTTATAATAAAAATTTTAATAAAAAAAATACAACCGACTTCAAAACCTAAAAACGTACCCACTAAACTAAAAAGCGAAAAATAACATCATAATATGATCTACCTGCTGATCAGTATGAAGGCGGTGCTAAGCCGGTGATGTATTAATTCAAGCCATGTGAGAATATCTTATAGATTTAGATTTTGCAGACAGTGTTGTTTCATGTGGTCCTGTCAGAAATGGCTTAAATTAAGATGAAATGTTTTCACTAATGGTCATTATTATACGTTGTACACGATTAATAAAGTCCATTGAAGTTTTCATCGTTTGTTTTTTGTCAGTTAAGGGGGGCGCAGTATTTTAGCGTAAACTTTAGGGAGGCTCAAAGGGTATTAGGTTGGGAACCGTTGCTGTAAGCGTCGATTGGCCTATGGTTTTTAAAGAGAGCGAGCGAAGAGCTGCCCTTACCTCGCTAAGTCCTTGAATAAGCGTATAGCATTTTAATGTAAGGAAGGTCCTTCTATTGTAAATCAAAATCTACAAATAAATTCATGCCAACTTAACCTATCCATATAGTTAGGTCAAGTATATTCACCTGTTAAACTTCTAACTGTGCATTACAATCCCATCTCATTAATTCCGCAAAGCTCTCGTGAATCCGGTGTAAGTACCTGATTTCTACTGGTCGGAGGTATTTGGAAAATTGTCAGTACGATTTTATGAGTCATTTGTTTTGAACGCGGTGGATTATACAAATATTTTTCACTAGCCGACGCCGTGCGGTTGCACCCACGAAGTTCCTGTTCTCGTGAGAATACGCAAACGAAATATAGGCTTTAAAACTCACAAATAACGTAGCTTTATAGTGAAAACAGGTTGTTTTTAAATCGGTTTAGTAGATCCAGAGATTACCCTTATATCACCACAAACTTTACTTCTTTGTAATATTATAATATTAGTATACAGGCTGCTCGGAAGTATTTCCCACAACTTCAAGTTCAGTCAACTCGGTGTTAACGAGTCCTCTTATAGGACTGAAGCCAAACTGCATAACTTTTTTTTTTTACTAAAAATATTTTTTTTTATGTTTTTATACAAAGTATTTCAAATATTTCCGATTATACATGTAACACACTCCTTTATCTACCCTTGCCTTTTAAAATTTTAAATGTTGGCTGCGTCTTAAATAAGGATGCGTATGGGGCACATTTTAAGATCTATTTACAAAATAAATATTATTTAGTCCGAATAATAAATCCGAAAAATATTAATTTTAGAACACATGTTCTTTGGACATTTATAATTAATTTTCGGTAAAGAAAAAGGTCCCATAGAGTTATGGGAAATACTCCCTCTGTTCAATAGATAAATTATAAAAAATAATTACAGAATCTTCAAGACTGTATTGAATCATCAATCATTAAAATTAGTATTTTTTCTGGACTTCCTTATTATTATGAACTAAAAAAAAAGAAATACTTTTTTTGAACATTACATTCGTTCATCCATTTAAATTAGTAAAATCTCCAATATGGTTTATTTCGTCGTCTCACGTAAATTAAATGGCAATTCGCAAACGAAATTAATATATTGTTATACGAAATTAATATTTATTGTTAGGCGTAGCGAAATATATGTTTATAAATAGTAGCTAGACCTTTTCAAAAAGGAAAAAGTCCCGGAGCTAAAGCCTGAACTAAAATTGCCATTGCCAAAAAACAAAGCGTCAAGACATTGTGACAATTAGCGCCGCGTCTGAAGGACTTCATTCATGAAAAGGGCTTTACCTATATAGTTCCAGCTAAGTTGCATTCCATTGTTTTAATTATTGCGTATAAATTCGCACAACGTATCACATTATACGAATGATAAAATACCAGACTGATTATGTGCTTGAAAGTGATAACTGCTGATAAAATTTCAATTTATTGGCGCCTCACTAAGTAGTTCCAATGCGAAAGGCTGCCTGACGCTATTTTTTGTCGCAACTGTTCTCAACAGTGGATACGATCTCCCTTAGACTTGTACGGAGAGTTTTGGCTCCAGGTCCCTGCAGGGTTATTATTTAACTCGGTGTACCAGTCTCGGTGTAATCAGTCATTACATGCCTGACATATCCAAGACATCAAAACAATACAAACTGGCGTACGTTCTGTAATTCATATCGTTGGTTATCAACCCATATTCGGCTCACTGCTGAGCTCCAGTCTCCTTTCAGAATGAGAGGGGTTAGGCCAGTAGTCCACCACGCTGGCCCAATGCGGATTGGCAGACTTCACACACTCAGAAAATTAAGAAAATTCTCTGATATGCAGGTTTCCTCACGATGTTTTCCTTCACCGTTTGAGACACGTGATATTATATTTCTTAAAATGCACACGACTGAAAAGTTGGAGGTGCATTCCCCGGACCGGATTTGAACCCACACCCTCCGGAATCGGTAGCAGAGGTCGGAATCCACGGCTCTCGTATTTCATATACTCGTACACACACAAATACTTGGTTCAATCCATTCCGTAAATGTGTTAAGTATCCATATGTTTTACAAGTACCTAGTATTACTTATGAGTACTTTCTCGGTAATCTAATAAAGCCAACTCATACAACTCATAACGAGGTACATGAGTCAACTGTTTTGCAAGATAAATACTAACTGCGTATAAAACTGTAACGTGCTTTTGCGTTACATGATTTCTGCCAGTTAAGGCTACTGTAAGTCGCATATACTTCTTTCTCCGTTTCAAAAAAGATGAATCAAATCGGTTTAGTGTTTCTCCAGTTAGAATGTGACCAAGCGAATTACGGATTCATCTTCTTCTTCTCTACTTAAAGGCGAGTATATTAAAGTTGGCGGATAATATTGTGCCTCTGAGTATATATAAGCGTCTAAAGTTTCTGTTTATCGCCGATAGGTATACCCTATTGGTTGCTTGCGTAACCAATTGGGTGAAGAAGAAAGTAAATGAGGTCAAGTTGAATAAGTCAAAGCGAAGCTTGGCCGGCGATATAACGTATTATACCGTAACGTAGTACCTATAACGTAGAAATAAAACGTGGTAACAAAATTCAATTCAAAACCGAATACATTCTCGAGTCAGTACGACACGAAGTGTCGCATCAGTAACTTTCAATAAAATCATTATTCAAGAAAAATGGCGTCATATGTTTTTAAATATTTTAAAAACATTTTACAACAACTAAAGGAATAAAATGGAGTATTTTTTATTAGTAATTAATTATTGATTATTAAGTATATTAATTTACGTAATTGTTCTTACTGTTAAATTTTGAAACACAAATTATAAAAAGTTTATAGAAACTTTTTATAATTTGTGTTTGTTTTGTTTTCATAAGTTGTGTTAGATGTCGAGGAGACGCGTGACGTTTCGTTTTTATGGATTTCACCGGCTTCACCAAATAAAGTTAATACTCATTCTATATGATCTTTATTCTGTGTACGGTAGATAAAATCCGTGCGATGCGTTCCATACGGTGCGGATCAGTGGACGCACTTGTATTGACTTTCTGTACAAAGAATACTACAATTTGCCTGATACGATGCGTACAATGCGGATATGTGGACGCCTACCAATATCCGAATAATTATGATTTATAGCATTTTAACGTAAGTTTTGTATAGGCTTTATGTAGATTGTACTCGCAGGGCCGATTCCCTTTCAGTGGCAGACGTGACAAACATCACACATCCGATATGGGCTTCTAATGCCATATAGTTTCATTAGTAATTTGTTTCCTGCCTAACCCGTACTGAATCAATTAGGTAGGTACCTATTGTTGATGCGGTAAGGGCAATGAGTAATTTTGTTTTCTATGATCTGTGTGACATTCGATCGAGGAAAGAATATGTGGTCACGTATACGAGTAGGTACTCGTATGTTATATTGTCTTTATTTTTTTTTTTGCGAGTGGTAATAAGAAGTATGATTTAGGTAGGCATTTCAGAACGTTTACTTACTACGGTAACGGTAATGGTTCAATAGTTTTGAAAAACCCAATTTGGTTGAGTTCTTTAAGGTATATAAAGGTATATCTTTAAGGTAAATACCTTCTAATCAGTTTGAAGGCGGTAGGGATTTTCAGACAGTTCTTTCAGAAACGGCGTTTATATTATATTTTTTTATTTGCACCTTGGTTACCTAGCTACGCCACTGGCTCGGTTGTAGGTGAAAATTGATCATGTAAAATGATGAATGGGAAGTGTGATGTGTGATGGGAAGAAAAAATAATTATATTAAATAAATAATATCAAATAGGCTCTGTTATTTTTATTTTATTGAAATGAAATGAAAAGAAATGAAAATTTATTGTTTTATCAAGTTTACATAGCTGATTGGGCTGGGACCTTCTATTAAGTACTAGACCTGTATCAGAAAGCCCCGCTCTTCCTTAACTATAATATTATTATAATTATAAAACAAAAACAATAATTTTAACATAAATCAAATAATACATAATTTTCTTACAATTCTAACATGCAAAATAAGTGAGAAATAAGAATAAAATTGTTTGCATGAGCATGCGTACAAGTGCGTGTGTGCGTGTATGTGCGTGTGAGTGTGTGTGTGTGTGTGTGTGTGTGTGTGTGTGTGTGTGAGTAATTGAAACTGAAATGGAATGTGTATCCAATCTAATATTTCTGTTTATTGTTTTGTCTTAACTAACTCGGAATTTATTTAATAACGTTTAACAGATCTTCGGTTTCATCATAGGTAAGGGCTTGTAACCATGGAGAGAGCTTCCCCTTGCAGTCAAAGTAGTTTAAGGGGTAAATACCCAAAAGTTTATTAAGTCTATTATATAACATACTTGATCGTTTTTTATATTGCATAGCTGCAAAACAAGTTTTGTTAATTATTGTGGTTGTAACGTTGCCGTGACGTCTGTTATTTAAATGATCTGGATTAAAATGAAGGGATTTGTGCAGTTTTAAAGTGGCGTTTAAGATGAATAATTGTCTTACTGTTAACATTTTACTTTCTGAATATAATAAGTCCGTAGGGTGTTGATAGGATTTAAAATATATGGTTTTTAATAAGTACCGCTGAGCTCTTTCAACTTCAACAAATCTTGTTTTAGCAGCTCCTCCCCATAAAGGAATACAATAAGTTAAGATGGGTTGTGCCAAAGCAATATATATTTTGTTGAGCAAGTTAGTCGGAGCAACATATCTTAGTTTCTTAAAAATCCAGTTATTCATTAAAGTAACTAATAGCCCAGCATCAGCTAAATCTATCGCCATGGAGATTTATAATATTTGGTATACTTGAATGAGGCGATGTTGTTGATTGATATATTTATTATTTCACTTTACTGATTATAACGAAGTGGAATGATGAACTGACTATGTGTAATGAATGGACAAAACAATTTTTCTACGCATGCGCATTTTACACTATTCTAAATATGAATTAAATATGGAATGTGAATGTAGATGTTGATGGCCTAACCTAAAGTGGGCGAACGAAAGAGTTCGTTCGCCACAAATCCATGTTTGACAATAACAGACTGTTTTGTTACTATTTACAGGTAGATAACATAATTCTAAAAGCAAACAAGATGGTCAACAACGGCAAGATGGGCAATTACAGCATCAACGGAAGGACGAAGGTATGTTTCTTGCTCAAAGTAGTAGTAAGGGAGACCGGGATGCTAAATTTGCAGTTACTAAAGCGTCATGAGAATCTATTAGATTTGGTAGATCATAGCAAGAATAAATGGTTATACGAAACGTAACGTAAGCCAAAGCTATAATAATTGTCTTTAATGCCTGTAGTTTTTTTCCCGACCGCTGAAACCTAATAAAGTATTTATTAGGTTTCAGCGTTTCGTAGCTCGATAACAGAAATATAAGGGTTTTATTTTAGAATTTAAACTATCGTGAGTGTTATGAAACACGGCTAAAACTCACGTGATATAAGGTCGGAGTATGCCCGACTAGTTTCGAACCCATACGGGGCCCTTAGTCATGAGCTGGTTCTTGCATCGCGGCACGATCCAAATAAAAATGGTTTTATTTTGTAACTTTGGAACCCTCCCATTCCATTACGTTAAGTTCAAATCGTCAGATTTTCGAAATGCCACACCTTTTAGCCATCAACTCCTACCTTATCTTAATCTGACGTGCTAGTTGAGTATTTCTGAAGTTTTTTTTTGGTTGCCCTAAACGTACCAACCAAAATTAAGGGCCCATACTTGGTGAAGGTACTCAAAAACAAGCAAGGTATACTCCCTTATGTTCATTTACCGCGCTCGAGTAACTGCAAAAATCCCCTCTTCGGCTCCCCTACTATAGATTTTACAGATGTTAGAATTTAGAAAGTGTTACCACTGACACTATGTTATACTGATATCAAGAAGACTTAGCGATAATGATCCCCCGATGATAATGTACCCCCTCATTCTTAGAGGAGACTCGTGCTCAGCACTGAGCCGAATAAGGGTTGACAATGATAATGATAATGGTACAAATTTATAAATTTTTTTAAATTATTTTATTCTTCACAAGTTAGCCCTTGACCACAATCTCACCTGAGATGGTAAGTGTTGATGCAATCTAAGATGGAAGCGGGCTAACTTATTAGGAGTTGGATAAAAATCCACACCCCTTTTAGTTTCTACACGACATCGTACTTGAACGCTAAATCGCTTGGCGGTACATCCTTGCCGGTAGTGTGGTAACTAGCTACAACCGAAGCCTTCCGCCAGCCAGACCTGTACCAATTAAGAAAACCTCAATCGGCCCACCAGACATACCACTGCGTTACGGAGGCTGTAAAAAAAAACCCGGCCGGAGGGTTAAGAACAAAAACCCTCTAAAGTCTATACAAATTGTAGTAAAGCCAACAAGGCCGATACACACCTACTTTTAAATATAGAAAGCAGATTACACCAGCTACCTATATAGCGCTTGCTAATGATGGCGCCGAATTCGCACGACTCTTGCCAAACTATTTCTAGTTTTCTACTGTTATGTTCGCTATAGCGCGGACTGCGCGAAGCGTAGCGCATCGGACACTTTCAAAATGGAACGAGCAAAATTGTTTTAAGTTGCGTTGCTTATTTACTGCGTTTGGAAATTAGAGATCTTAGTACTTCTTTTATTTAGTTAAGTACAAATTCAATAGTCTTCCGGGGTGACATTACACCCCGTGCCTTTGGGCACGTTAACCCTGATAATAATTAACGATAATTTTACAATGGCAAACTTTGCCCTAAGTCCGCCAAAGCGTATTAGAGCATCATACCGGGTCCAAGTCCTCAAATCTTCCTTTTTTAGAATAGAGAGAAGGATGGAACCCTGCTGTACGCTATCAAAAACGAGCTATGAGTTAGAAATAACGTTAAAAAAAATTTGTTTAAAATAATTAAAAGTACAAACAGGTAAACTACTACAATCTATTTATGTACGTCAAAACATTCATAAACACAACCTTGGAATTTATTGTAGTTCTAATATAAAGTAACTTTTGGTACCTACGTAGGTTTCCATTAAAAATAATACAAAATTAATTCAACATAATTAAAAGTACAAATAAGTATACCTACCACAATATAATCTAGAATTATGTGAAAGATCACGCGTATGACTAAAATATGTACAGATTAGAAACTGCCCGTATTTTACAGGGGATTAAATGTAGCCTACGACACTCGCAAATAACGTGGCTTACTTGTGTATAGGCATATACAAGGCAAGAGTGTATAGGCATTTCCCAAGCAAGCGCGCTCCAACTTATACTACAGCCTTTCTTGATGAGTCCTGTTTACCAACAAACAAATCAAGAATGAGGGTATAAATCACTCATGTCAGTAATTTCACACCTAATAATAATTATGATTAACTTGTTCTTAAATTAATAAAAATAAATGTGGTTAATAAGCTTAGAACAATTAGATATGGTTAATATATTTTATATAACATTTTATAAACAAACCATACATCATTTAAAATAAATAAGTTATGAAATGGCATGCGTTTTCTACCTTCATTTCTAATTTCTTTTTTGATAAACAGTACTCATCAAGAAAGGCTTTCACCAGGCATGATTGTAGTCAAGCGCCAGTCTATTAAGAATAAAAAATAAAAAAAAACTTTACCTCTTTATAAAATGTTAGTATAGATAAAACAAATAAGTAAACTACTCCAAAAGTACTACGTACTAGTATCTGCGTGAAAACCCCCATAAGCACAGCATTGGAATTTATCGCAGATCGCGTGTCCATGCTATACAATCGTTATCAGTGCGAATGTGTTTAGAATCGCGCTGATAGCGAGCGGGCGGAGCGACGCATGCGCGGCGGCGACGTGCGTACGTGATCCGCGGCATGCGGCCGGGGGGGGCGACGCGCGGGGGCAGGGGGGTGTAAACATTGCTGTCGTAGTGGGAAACGTGTGAAGTAATACTGTGGGCACGCCGCGCCGTGTTTACAAACGTTACTCTTCACTCCAGTCCTAACAATATCCAACTACCTATTTGCATGTGCTATTCACGATTTTGGTCTTTAATATCAACCTATTGCAGTGGACAACAAAGTATCATATACTGTATGATACCCACTGTAAGCACCGCTTGACAGTTTGCCTAATGATTTGTTTTTTTTTATTTTGATGGGTTGATAATAAAGACTAAAATAGGAAATATAAAAAAAGAAAATGCCTGCATTAGACAATGTCTATCGAATCGACACAATCAATCAATTTTTGACGGCCTCCGTGGCGCAGTGGTATGCGCGGTGGATATACAAGACGGAGGTCGGGTTCGATCATATATGGGGCTGGGCAGATTGAGATTTTCTTAATTTGTCCAGGTCTGGCTGGTGGGAGGCTTCGGCCGTGGCTAATTACCACCCTACCGTCTAAGACGTACCGCCAAGCGATTTAGCGTTCCGGTACGATGCCGTGTAGAAACCGTAAGGGGTGTGGATTTTCATCCTCCTCCTAACAAGTTAGCCCGCTTCCATCTTAGACTGCATCAGGTGAGATCACTTACCATCAGGTGAGATTGTTGTCAAGGGCTAACTTGTAAAGAATTAAAAAAAATCCATCTATAAAATCAAATCTTAAGTGTAGTCATTAAACCCAGAAATTATAAGTAAAATTTTCAATGACTCAGCAGATTAAGAAAACCATTTTTGCTTTTAATACTTAAATATAATTATTATGTAGATTGAAAAAAGTTTAACACTTATTGCAAAAAGTTCAATACTGATTGCAAAAAGTTCAATACTGATTGCACAAAGTTCAACACTTATTGCAAAAAGTTCAATACTGATTGCAAAAAGTTCAACGCTGATTGCAAAAAGTTCAATACTGATTGCAAAAAGTTCAACGCTGATTGCAAAAAGTTCAATACTGATTGCAAAAAGTTCAACGCTGATTGCCAAATTAAAAGGAAAATTTTTGAAAGTGATATAATATCTAAATTTACTGCAGCATTCGGCTGAGGCTGTGCATATAGTATATAAAGTATGACTTAAGAAAACATAGTATTGTAGGACAAAGACAAAATTATGTACATACAGTTTTGTTATTATAATGTTTATGTACATAAACATAATGAAAACAAACATAACAATGATGACAATAGGTACAAATCTATATACAGGCGAATACAAGATATATTTACATATCATTACGAGCAACTAAAAATAAATTCTCGCAGGGATTTCCCTATGAAAATGGTACGAAAGTCGAGGTCGCTTCTTGTTCATTGCTATGTATGTTTTACTTTGCGCAAACCAACGAAGCATTACCTACTAATCCTTTCATTAGTATTCCAATCAAAGATTTTTTTACTATTAGACATGTTACAGGCCTACGAAATCACCGCAAAAAGTAATCCGAATTTAGCGATTGAACGCACACATGCACTATTTTGTGTTTTTTACATTATACAGGGTGCTCGGGAGTATTTCCCATAACTCTAGGGTTAGATATATAGTTTAAGAAAAATAAATAAAAATGTCTGAGGAACATGTGGTTTAAAAAGAATATTTTCGGATTTAAAAATATTTCTTTTGTAAATGGATCTTAAATTGTGTCCCTTCTATCGCATCCTTATATTATGACCTAGCCAAACTTATTCATTGATAAATATCATGAAGTAGCTTACTAGTGAAGTGCGGAGTGCCAGTTGCAATATCTCGTCGATATCGACATTCTTACCATTACGATTATGTATTTAAAAATGCAAGGATAGATAAAGGCGTGCGTTACATGGATGGTCGGAATTATTTGAAATACTATGTATGAAAACATGAAAAAAAAATTCAGTAAAAAAAAATTGTAATGCAGGTCGTCCTATAAGTGGACTTGTCAACGCCTTGAAGTTATGGGAAATTATTTGAATTACTTTGAATGAAAACATTAAAAAAATAGTTATGCAGTTCGGCTCCAATGTGGACTTGTCGACACCTTGAAGTTACGGGAAATACTCCCGAGCACCCTGTATATTTATATACATACATTGTACTCATAAATTGATTCAACAATAACACCATATTTTAAGGCACGTGGTGAGATGTTCCGATATTTTTCTATTGAACCTCACCGCATTATGGATGTCCATTGACCCTCTAAAGGTCTAACCACTCTTACTTTCATAAAGGTGTCACTTGAACAAAGAAAGCTTGCCTATTCGTATCTATTATTTATTGAACCCAATGACTTATATTGTACCAGATGTTTCAAAACGTTCTTCAAACAACTTTTTTTATGGTTAATAGCGAACAGACCTGACTAATTTTAGTCAAACGCAAACCTAATTGTCTGTTAAAAATGAAAATAAATAATGAAATCTCAAATCTTAGTTGTATTACCTATACCTGCTATATTTTTTTATTTAGTGGTGTTTAAATTATATACTTAAATGACAGTATAAGCTAATTCACTATATTTGACTTATACTCGTTGACATGTACGAAATTGAGATTTTATGTAATAATGTCAACCGGTGCCTACTGGTGGATATCTAAGAGTAGGTAGATGACATTTTGTCAGTTGAATTGATGTTTATTTTAATAAGTTGATAATAAACACCAAAATAGTGAATAGGTCAGCAGGAAACACTGACGCCGCAAAGGTATTTAAAACATACAATTACATATCGTTTTCTTTGATTCATAAACAATTTCTTTTTTTTATATATTTTCAAAGCATCGTCATCTTTATTGCCTATTTTAACTACTCACTACAGAGCCAAGCTGCGTCCTTATATGGGGTATAGAGCATCGACCACACCACTCTTCTCTAATGTATAATAAGTTAATAAGACGTGCAATGCATGCAAAATAAATTCATGCAAAGACTGAACTAATTTTATCACAGTTATAAAGGATAAGTAATCACATTATCAAGATGGTCCAATTCTGTTACAGTTTTCTCACGAAGAGATTTATAGCGATGCCCTTGACACATATAACCATTCAAATGTATCTACGCGCCTTCGAATATTTTCATAACCGCATTTCATTTAACATCATTCAAACTTTCGAGTCATTATTAACGCGTTACACGTAATTTCCCACTATCATCTGTCGGGCCCGGGTTGTACGTTCCAGTACCAGAACATTTTATATGAAGCTATTCACCCTGGTCATCAGTCGTGATAGTTCAGTGGATATGACCTCTGCAAATTCGGAGGGCGTAAGTTCGAATCTGGTCCGAATTAAGAAATTAAATATCACGTGTTTCAAACGGTGAAGGAAAAACATCGTGAGGAAACCTGCATACCTGAGAATTTTCTCAATCCTCTACGTGTGTGAAGTCTGTCAATCCGCATTGTGCATTTCCTTGGACTATTTGGCCTAACCCCTCTCATTCTGAGAGGAGACTCGTGCTCGACAGTATGCTAAATATGGGTTGTTAATGATGATGATTCACCCGGTTTTGTGTCGGACGAAGTCGCGGGCGTCTGCTAGTAGTTGGTGGTACAAATTCAAAACAGTGATGTGTACAGTACTGAAATAGCCGCACGTGCCATAACAAATGTGATGTTATTGCACCGAGTGCAACTACATCACTCGGACAGTCAGTGAGTGCGCGTGGCGCTCAGAGGACGGCGCTCAGACTAATTACATAAGGACTCGTACAAAATTCACAAACAAAATTGTCTGTAGCTTTTTAAGGGGGACGAGGTAAACTCAC